>NC_136429.1:244252206-244909081 GCF_052849685.1 Lactuca virosa | reverse complement strand
AGTTTCCTTATACCCCCTTATAGACCGGCTTCGTGAATGAGGCGTACTAGCGGTTCAATGTTACTTATAATATAAGGGTGTATTTTTATACTTTTCAAAAATACTAAGGTCATATTTTAAAATTTCATAATTAATATCCAATTAATCAAATTAAAAATATAACCAATTATCTGTTGGATTAGGTGTCTAAGCCCATAACTATAATTGGTATGTACTTGAATTGATAGCAGCACAGTCCTTTTGGGTTGCCCTCAAACCTAGCAACTCGATAAGGAAATTATGAAAGGAGAGATATTGATTTATTATAAGATTAATAAATTAATGATTTATTAATATGTAAAAGATTAATATATTAATTAGAAATCATTATGTTTAATTAATAGTTAGTCAGAAATTAATCAGAATTAATTTTGGGGTTAAAAGTATTAATTATAAAGTGCAGGGACTAGTTTGCAATTATCAGATAGTTGAGTGGAAGGCTCCAGAACCTCCTTGGAAGGAGGTGGACGAAATCTATAGGGGAAAACCTAAGGATTTCATCCAAGGGGCTTTGGATAAGGCCTTTGGATTAGCTTAGGCCCCAAGCAAAGGAGTATTAGGGTTTTCCCTAAACCCTAGATCCCTCAGGTATATAAGGAGCCTCCCAGCTCCTAAATTCGGCCACTCCTACCTTGGAAGAAACCCTAGGCCGATTTTTGCATACCCTACCCTCTCTCCTTCAAGTTTTCTTCTTGCTAGTTCTTGGGTGTGATTCCATTAGAGGCATTACATTTGTGGTGCTAGGCTTCCAAGAAGATCAAGTTCAAGAGGATTATCAATTGTTTACTATAACAATTGAAAGGTATGTAACTCTTAAACTCTAGTTAGTTATTTTCGAAAATAGCCTCTCTCCTCTAGCGTTCTTGTTTTGCAATTCAAAGTTATATGTTCAATAGTTAAAACATAGATCCAAAGTAGGTTGCATGTGAACTTAGGAATTGTTTTCTAGTTTATTTGTTTTACCTAAAACGCATCATTATCAATTTTAGATAAGGATATAAAATTACAATTTAAAATATTCAAATTCATACAATTAAACAATATTATAAAAGGTAATTATCCCAATCAATTTTAAAACATATCAAAAACCGAAATTTTTGCATCTGACAACTTACCACGTCGTGGTAAACAATTGCGACATTGTGGAAAGGAAAAAATCGCAGGCACCACGTCGTGGAGGTGGAACATAAATCAGATTCTGAAAAACTTTTACTTGTTTAAGTCCATATTAGTATCAATTCAATAGAAAACTAAACCTATGGTCTGATACCGCTGATGGGTTTTTAACATAACATACAATCCTATGTGTGCATGCAACCCTAATAAGATCTATGCCTTCTCTAATTGAACATACAATATTGATGCAGCGTACAAAAACAACACAAAGATAACCAAGAATGAACCTATTGATTCTAAAAGAATAGCCAGGACAATCTCTTCAAAACCACGTTGATTCTACGAATATCGTGGGATTGGCTTCAAAACCTGGGTTAACACGCACCAAATTCGGGCGAAAATTGAAAGTTCATAAAATTGATGATCGACCATCCAAATTACATCAAAAATAGTTAGATAAGAAGCAGAAATTAAAATGAAAGCCTAAAATTCATTGGGCCAAATAGAAACGCAAAAATAAAACCCAAAATTTAAGGAAAAATAACAAAACTGTTCCTAACTCCATTTAGAAAGCGATTTCTAGACTCAAAAATGGGTAAGTCCCCTCTGGGTACTTATCTAGACGTGCTCCTAGCTCCAAGCTTCGATTTGACTGGTCGTAGGCCCAAAACGGAGATCCATAGCCAAAGTTATGTCCATTTCCGTGAAGCCCCTTTAGTCACACGATCGTGGGCCTCTAGGAACGCAAGGGCCCGATCCTCCACACTAGGGCCCTCATCATCCCCTCCTGGGTAGAAAAAATTCGACCTCGAATGTGCACCATGGTCATCATCTGAAGAATCCCCATAATAAGGAACCAAATGTTTTACATTGAAAACATCAGAACAACTAATGTGGCTTGGCAACTGTAGACGGTAAGCATTGGAATTAATCTTCTCCACAATCTCTACGTTTTTTATCTGCATCTTGCTTGTACTTGGAGTTAGCTCGGACCAAATTGTCATGAACAGCCTTATGAACATCATGCATTCCTTCAACAAAATCCTTCACTTTCTTTGGAACAACCCCATAAATAGGCAGCGACATCAAATCAAGTGGTCCCCGTGGCTGAACAGAATAGACCACCTGGAATGGACTATATCCAGTACTTCGGTTGATAGCATGATTATGAGCAAACTCAGCTTGACAAAGCTTCTGATCCCAGGCCTTCACATGATCACCCACTAAGCACCGCAAAATATTACCGAGGGATCGATTAACAACTTCTGTTTGGCCATCCGTTTGAGGATGACATGCACTACTAATATTGAGCTGAGTGTTCACCATTTTCCATAAGCTGCGCCAAAAATGACTAAAAAACCTAGTGTCTCGATCTGAAACAATAGAAGACGGCAATCCATGCAAACGGTAGACGTCTCGAAAGAATAATTGAGCCACATTAACTGCATCCATCGTCTTTTTTGCAAGGAATAAAGTGCACCATCTTATAAAAATGATCAACAACGACAAATATTGAATCATTGCCCCGTTGAGTACGTGGTAAACCCAACACAAAATCCATGATGATATCCTCCCATGGTTGTGATGGAACAGGGAAAGGCATATAGAGTCCTGCATTGGTAGATGTTCCCTTTGACACCTGACAGATTCAACACCGTTTAACATATCTATCCACCTCCTTACGCATTGTAGGCCAAAAATAAGATGATTGTACCAACTGTAAAGTGCGATCTCGGTCGACATGCCCTTCACCATGCAACTCCCTGATGATTTGAAGGCAGAGACTAGAATCAAGGATGCACAACTGATTGCCTTTGAAAAGGAAACCTTCATGCAGTAGAAAATCAGACCTCTGTCCAGATTGTATACCCTGTAGAACAACAGAAAAATAAGGATCAACTGTTAGCTGCTCCATGAGGACATCTAACCCCAGCACACCAACCCTCATGGAAACTAGCAAATTACTCCTCCGAGTCAATGCATTAGCCACTCGATTCGACATTCCAGACTTGTGTTTCACCACGAAAGTGAATTTTTCCAAGAAAGACATCCACCTCCCATGTTTGTGTGACACCTTATCTTGACTGCGAATATGTCTTAATGAATCATGATCTGTGAACAAAACAAATTCCTTATGAAACAGATAATGGTGCCAATGCTTTACAGCTTGGACCACTGCATTGAACTCAACATCATAAGTGCTATAACGTAGCTTTGGCCTCCATCAACTTCTCACTAAAATAGGCAATCGGCCGTCCTCCTTGACTTAGAACTGCTCCAATCCCAACCTTGGAAGCATCCGTGTGTAATTCAAAAACTTGAGAAAAATCTGGCAATACAAGAATCGGTGATGTAGTAAGCTTCTCTTTTACTAATTGGAAAGTTGATTCTGCTGCTTCGGTCCAAGTAAAGGTCTTCCCTTTCATACAATCAGTCACCGGTGCCATAATAGAACTGAAGTTTGGAATAAACCTCCTATAGAATGAAGCCAAACCATGAAAGCTTCAAACTTCAGTGATGGTAGTTGGAGTTGGCCATTGTCTGACAGCTGCTACTTTAGACTCGTCCACCTGTATTCCGTCCCCAGAAACAACGTACCCCAAGAACAAGACTTTAGGGACCATAAAAATACAGTTCTTCATAGCTACATACAAACTATCTCGTCGAAGTACAGTCAAAACCTTCCTCACATGGTTGACATGCTCACCAAAACTAGCACTATAAATAAGTATGTCATCAAAATAAACGACTACAAATTTACCAGTAAAGGGCCTGAATAATTGGTTCATCACATGCATAAATGTACTAGGAGCGTTTGATAAACCGAAAGGCATCACCAGCCACTCATACAATCCTTCACGAGTCTTGAAGGCAGTCTTCCACTCATCCCCAGTCCTAAGTCGAATCTGATAGTACCCGCTCTTCAAGTCCAGTTTCGAAAAGATAGAGGCAACACTAATCTAGTCAAGTAGGTCATCAAGTCAAGGAATTGGAAATCTGTACCTCACTATGATCTTATTGATGGCGCGACTATCAACACACATACACCAAGTACCATCCTTTTTAGGAGTCAACAAAGCAGGAACAACACACGGGCTCGTGCTCTCCCGAACACGACCTTTTGAAATCAAGTCCTCCACCTGTCATCGCAACTCCTCATGATCTCCGGGACTCATTCTGTAATGTGGCCTATTAGGCAACTGAGCTCCTGGTTGTAAATCAATATGATGTTGGATGTCACGTAAAGGTGGCAAGCCATCAGGTAATTCATTAGGGAAAACATCAGCGAATTCCTTGAGCAGAGGAACCATAGCCTCAGGGATTTCAACCTCCTTAATGACTTCTTTCCCTAGCAATACAAAAATTTCACCTTCCACCTCCAACTCGTCTTCAAACTGAGTAAGGGTCAATAGAGTACCCGAAGGTTTCGGAACTGGTTCCTTTGGCTTACTAGGAACCAATGTTTTCTTCACACCACCAAACAAAAAACTGTAAGTATTAGTCTGCCTGTTATGATCTATGTTACGATCATACTCCCAAGGTCCGCCCAACAACAAATGACAAGCATCCATAGCAACCATATCACACCATACATCATCTTTATACGTGGTACCAACAGAAAATTGAACAAGGGCTCGTTTAGATACAGTGATCTCGCCACCCTTCTTAAGCCACTGTAGCTTGTAAGGCTTAGGGAACTTTTCTGTTTTCAAAGCCAACATTTGAACTGCTTCTTCAGATATAAGGTTATCACAACTTCCTGAATCAATAACAAAAGTACAAACCTTTCCCAAGATATTACATGTCGATTGAAAAATGTTGTGTTTGAGCCAATCATCACCAATAACTTTTGGTGTAAAACAAGACCGCCTTACCACCAAATTTACCCCCACATCTCCAGTTACAACTTCCTCTTCGAATTGAAGCTCTTCGTCATACACAGGGGGATCTTCGTAATTTTCACCAGCATCATTATTTTTCCAATCATCTTGCTCAACAAACAAATGACATTTTTCGACCTTTTTGCACTCTGATTGTCGGTGACCTGTCTCCCCACAACTAAAACACTTCAAGCTGCTACTACCAGTTGTCTTAGGAGTTGGTCCAGCAATGTTAGATGTATGTCTTTGTTGATTAGCCACAACATGGGGTACCATACCACCCGTCCCAGAACTTCCTCCAACAATGGCAGTTAAAGACGAACCGCCCACCCGACGACTTTGTTTCTCAAAAGCCAACGCCCATTGGTGCGCTTCAGAAATAGATACCGGGTCAAACATATTTACAGAGTCCATGATTTGGACCCGTAGACCCCCAATATATCGAGCAACAAGTTGTTCCTCTGTCTCCTGGATATCATTTCGGGCAATCAATTGGTAGAACTCAGTTGTGTAACAGTTAACTGACTTGACACCCTGTTATAGATTTTGCAAGCGTTGTTACATCAACCTTTGAAAATTATGTGGTAGGAAGTTGGATCGTAAACACTTCTTCATCTTCCTCCAAGTCACGACCTTTGACTTTCCGAGCCTGTCTCGTGTCAGTTTCAGCTGTTTCCACCATGCATATGCCCTACCACATAGCCTGGTAGCGATCGATGACACTCTTTTGTTTTCAGGGACTTCTTTGAACTCAAAAACTTCCTCAACAGTAGCCAACCAGTCAGTGAACCCCTCCGTATTCAAACTGACCCCGTCAAATTCTGGGATATCAATTCTCATTCCGGCCTCCCAACGCCTATTTTCGCCCTTATGATCACGCCTTGGCCGCCTTTCTAGATCGACTTCGGAATATGAACCGTCACTGCCGTCGAACGGGTTCCCAAACTCACCATCTTCCACTTGCGAATAAGTTTGAGACCTTTTCCATCCTCGATTCATCAGTTCGACCATCCTGTCAGTCAGTTGGTCAACCATTTGATCCATCCTCTCCTCCATTCGTGCCATAATACGTTCTTCTAGTTCTTGCTCATGAACATTGGCGGGTGTCCTGTTTCTCCTCGGAGGCATTTTGAACCAGGAATTCGGCTCTGATACCAACTGATGCAGTGTACAAAAACAACACAAAGATAACCAAGAATGAACCTGTTGATTCTAAAAGAATAGCCAGGACAATCTCTTCAAAACCACGTTGATTCTACGAATACCATGGGATTGGCTTCAAAATCTGGGTTAACACGCACATAATTCGGGCGAAAATTGAAAGTTCATAAAATTGATGATCGACCATCCAAATTACATCAAAAAGAGTTAAATAAGAAGCAGAAATTAAAATGAAACCCTAAAAGTCCAAGGGCCAAATACAAACCCAAAAACAAAACCCAAAATTTAAGGAAAAATAACAAAACTGTTCATAACTCCATTTAGAAAGCGATTTCTGGACTCAAAAATGGGTAAGTCCCCTACGGGTACTTATCTAGACGTGCTCCTTGCTCCAAGCTTCGATTTTACTGGTCGTAGGCCCAAAACGGAGATCCGTAGCAAAGTTATGGCCATTTCCGTGAAGCCCCTTTAGTCACACAATCGTGGGCCTCTAGGAACGCAAGGGCCCGATCCTCCACACTAGGGCCCGCATCAGATATGAACAACATCATGAAAACCCTATATCTATGATAAATAATCGAAATTCACATAATAAAGAGTTATGATACATACCTTTGATTGTTATGTAGTAATAACATTCCAATAACGTTGAAGACCTTGAAGCTTGAGAGCAAGTGTCACAAGTGTAACACCTCTAATGAATCACAAACACACTTAGCAAGAGGAAGCTTCAATTTTTGGCTATAAATCTCTATTCTTTCTAGTGACGGAAAATTAACTAGGGTATGGATCTTTATATAGTGAGGTGACTTAGAGCCAAAGCTAGGGTTAGAAGTAGGAAGCCCTACTTGCTTTGCTTAAGGAAGAAGCAAACCCTAAACCTTCCATCCATAAGCCCTTGGATGAAAATTCAAGGGCTTTCCTATAAGATTTCGTCCAAGCCTCGTTAAGAGGGTTCTAGAGCTTCTTTCCTCAACTATCAATAAATTGCCAAACATCCCCTACACTTTTAATTAATTCAGTTAATCCCAAAATTAATTTCTAATTAACTATTAATTAAATAATACGATTTCTAATTAATATATTATTTCCATAATACATTAATAAATCATTCATTTCAATTTATTAATCAAATAATAATTTCTTCCTCTTCCTCAATTGGTCATCCTGTCTAGTTGCTAGTATGAAGGTAACCCAAAAGGACTGTGCTACTATCAATTCAAGTATATACCAATTATAGTTATGGGCTTAGACACCTAATCCAATAGAAGGAAGGGACCAAGATTGCATTTTTATTATTCTATGCACACAAAAACGTCAGAAAAGGATACTAATAAGGTCTAGAGTAGCTCATACCCAATTAGACCAAGAATACAAGACAAAATGACATAAACCTAAAGACTAAAAAAATCTAACAAAACATTCATCGAGTTCTGAACTTTATACCTCTTAGAGAATGTTTATGAGAGGCAAGTTCCAGATCCACAAGGCTTGAAGATTTCCATGTGCTCTCCAATGGAATCCTTCCTTCAAAGATGAACACACAACCCTCAAAAGCTCAAAAGTCACAAATGGATATTAAGGTTTCGAGGTGGTTGCTTGAAGGGAGTGGAGGCTGATAATATAAGGCCTCAATGGAGTTAGACCCTTAAATAGGGCTCAGAACCCCGAAATTAGGGTTTGGGCTCAGAGCAAATATGCCCTGCATACTCGGATCTATGTCTATTATAGATCATTTAAACCCTACTCCAAGTTTACTTCTATGTGACACATAGAAGGCTGTCTACGCCCAATGTAGAGTGAAATTCAACATTAAAACTTAAGAACAATGGGATGGAATTTACCTATAAGGATCGGGTGTTACACAAATGATTGAATCGGTTTGAACCATACATCACTGTACATTTGGAATATTTACTTAACTTGTTGAAACATCTCAAACGCTTCGTAATTCAGTAAAAGCTTCTAGAGGTCAAGCATTAATTTTCCATGTATGATATCAGCTACATCTTAAACATCATAGTGGTTCTTCCATCAAAGCATCATGTTCAAATCTACTGGTTAGTGCAGGTTGTTTAGGAATGATGCGTTTAAGAATATAAATCTGATAATTCTTGGGAACAATTTTCATGGTATGAAACCATTCATTTAATTTATATCCATCGATTGTTATGATCTCTTGTAGATAAGCGAGAGAAAGATGATGCATGGTGGTGAGATTAGATTTTGTTTTCATCTACAAGATTTAACATAATTCATTTAGTATTTTCAATATTTAATTTTTTAATAATTAATACTCTTAAGTTTCAAAAAACATTAGTTATCAATGTCTAGGATTCAAGTTGCAAAACAGATAAATGTTTAGGTGACTTATCCCACTAGAAATCACGAAACTATCTTTTTCATCAAAAGATAAATCTAAGTGGTTGTTTTCAAAGTGGACAGTATAGACTTTCATTTCATAATGGATGTTTTATGTTTTATAATTCTATTTTAAAAAAAATATGATATCATATTTATTGCACGAATCCAATAATATATGGTACCCTTTTATTAAAATCACCTTTTATTGCAATGTTCATTTTATAAAATCCAATTTTATGTTTTCAACGCGATCACATTTTAAAATTAATATCTTATATTAAGGTTTGACGTTTGAGCGTTAAATAAACATTTATTAACATTTTAATAAAACTTCCTTTTATTATATAAGTTTTGGAGTTTGATAAGTCTATAATATCTTAATTTTAAACTTAAAATTTTTTAATAGTCAAAAATTTTCGTTAGCTAGTTTTAAACGATAAAACTCATTTTTATTTGTAACATCCAAATTTCTATATGTTAACATTTTTAAATTAGTTATTTCAATTATTTTAATTCCCATAATTTATTAAAATAATGATGAGGACTAAAATTATCAAAATAAAATCTTGTGATGAAAAGATAATTGTTTCGAGGGACAAAAATTGTATTTGTGGCATAGTTAGGGGTTAATTTTATGTATTCGAGTTTTGGTCATAGTTTGGACGTGATTAAGGAAATGATCGATTTACCCCTTTTGCAAGCCTTAACCTAACTCTTTAATTATCATATTTTTAACCTAAAAGCCCAAAACAAAGAAAGTGTGTGTTTTGTTTATGGATGAGAGTGAGATCGATAGCTAGTTTGAGAGAGAAACAAGGAAGAGGTTGTCAGACCTCCTATTGACCAGAGAAGGAGGCTAGAATCGGAAGGTGTTGCTTGGTGTTCGGGTAAGCTTCTTTTCGTTTCCTCTTTTTTCTTCTTTTGTGGAGAAAACCATCACCACTGTGTGACCAATGTGATGCCACCCTATGCCAGTGGTTCATAGGCACCGGATCACCACTGCAATGCCACCTCTCAATGGTGGCTATGGTTGGTTGTCCTGTAGATGTAGGGTGTCATTGTTGAAGCAAAAACCTATGTAGGTTGTCATTTTATGTATGACCACCTTGTTGAAAATTTCTTATGGTTGTTAAGCACTTACTTTTTACCCATAGTGTTGATTCCTTAAGAGCTTAATCGGTTTTAAGAAGCTAGATTAACCAAAAACATATAGTTATGATTTGCTGTGAATTGCCCTAATCTGTCCAGATCTTTGAAAGATAATAACTAATGTTACAGAAGTTTGGTCCAAACAAGTGTGCAAAGTCATTGAGTCTACTTTATTTAATTATTTTTCGCCAAAAGTTGGAACTAACTATAACTAGGGTGAAAAGTGAGATTTTCACGGACTGGTATGGTTTGAGCTACTATAACATTCAGTTTTGTAAAATTCATAACAAATAGTAGAAAAATCGTATGGACTTGTGTAAGTAGTCCATGTAAAGATAAAAGATAGAACTACAGGAATATGAATTGATATTTCAGTTTTTACATGTTTTAGAAAGGTTAAAGTAGTCTTGAAGAGGCTACTGTTTTGGGTTACATTTTTGGAAAATAACCCAAGTGACTTATAATTGTGTTAAGGGCTAAGAGTTAGTATTAATACACTTTTAAAGGCATTATAGGGAGGTTGTGAGGTATATTTGTTTTTCATTTCCTGAGGTTTTGTTGTGGTTCACGTTGCGGTTTCATATGAGTTTCTCACTTTATTGTATGGATATTGTACATGCTTTACTTTAGTTCGTGTGTGATTATAAGAGTATGTATGTAGTACTAGGTTCTGTTACAGTCTAGTATGTGTACAATATAGGCTCAACATACAAAAGGATATGGCGTACGATATTCTCTCAATGTACCAAGGAATTCATATAGGATATTGGCTCAACAAACTACGCCATGTAGGATGGCTTGACATATTGCGCAAGCAGATTAACATCTGTCAACGTGTCCCGAGTTAGTGTATGCTTGTTTATGATATGTTCATAGACTTTCATGTGTGATTACACTGTTATGTTTTAGTTGTATCCACCTGGCAGGGGTAGAGCCTGTGTAATTTTATACCTGTTAAATGCACTAAAAGAACCCAATAGAGAGTTCCTCTTCTGAAATCACACCCAAGAAACAAAACTATAGCAGATCCAAACAATCCTCAAACTCCAATAGCAAAAAGAACTAAGAAAATTGAATCTGTTTCTTGCCACGTCGTGAAAATCCAATGACCATATTGTGGGAACTGGGTTTCTACGATCCAAGGGTTTTGAGAGGGTTCTGGATTTTGGTAATCGAAAGGTATTTTTCTCTTATATCAAAACCGTATTTGGACCCCCCTCTATATAGGGTGATAATTTGAAACCTTAAAGATAATTACCAAATATAATAATAATTATCTATGGAATTCAAACCATTTTGGAATATTCCATATTCCATTATTTTCTAATTAATTAATTAAACTATTAATTAATTAACAAAACAAGTCCCTCACATAAATATCTTTTCAGTTCTTCTTTATTTTGTTCTTGTGTATATCCCAAAAGGGCATTGCTATTTATAGTATTATTACAAGGCTTGTTGTGGCCATGGACACTAATCTCCATCAGCTCCAACATGGACTTAGGTATCAACAATTGATTGGTCTAATACTTACTAGAGTCAATATTGAGTGGTAGTCCAATGCAACTATTGTACTTATAACAATGTGGCTATAAACAGTCCAAAGACTGATAACTTTAAATTCCTTTGATCTTCATAATATCTTATTATGAACCAAAGACATGGATCTACAGTCAATTTCAAGGTTCAAGATTATGTTTCCCGATATTGACTTGTGGTGACTTTTCAGACTTACTATCAAATCTAGTCAACTCAGTCTCAGTTTGACGAAACATTTGTTGTCAACACCAAATCAACGAGGGGCCCAAAGATTTATACTTCTCTATTTATGGTAGAAAGATCAAATAAACTTTGACTACATAGGTTAGTGCTATTCCCCATGAAATATCTAGTCAAACCCTGTATGAAGGCCTGTTACGAACATCAATAGGGAAAGAACAACAAATTGTAGAACAAAACCTCATGCATATCCATTTGAAGAATAATAAATTTAGTCATCTTAATTTACTCGTGCCATTATCCATGGAGTAATCTTTAATCGTGGTTACTCTAATACTTAAAATCTCTATTTTGAAGTACTCACCAGTATTGGTCGCATGCTTTGTTGTGTTTAGCCCTATTAATAATTTACCAATACTATGACAATCTTAATTCACTACTATCTCCTAAATGTTTAACTGATTATGGAAGTTTAAATAAAATATTATTCTAGAAGTGGTTATAAACATGCAAAAGTAGGAACACAAATAATATGAATACACATAGTACATTATTATTAGTAACCTAAATATTTGTAATGTTCCAATTCACTAGCAAATCTAATTCCAATAAAACTAGTATGGGCATCATGCTTGATCTGTGACAATGGTTTAGTGAGCGGATCAACTGGATTATATTTTGATGGTACGTTGCTCACAATTTTGTCTCCATATTCGACTAGCTTCCTTGTATAATGGAACTTTCTCTTTCTATGTCTTGTGCGCTTATGATCTCGAGGTTCTTTATCTAAGGCGACTGCACCGTCCTTATCACAGTAGATCTCAATACGTTTGGCTATGCTAGGAAAAAACCTAAATCATTGATGAACTTCTTATGCCACACTACTTCCTTGGATGCTTCTTTGGCCGTAATATACTCTAACTCTATAGTTGAGTCTGCTAGAGTCTCTTTCTTGGAACTTATCTAAGTCATTTCTCCTCCATTCAACATGAATACAAAACCAGACTGTGATATGAAATTATACCTGTTAGTTTGGAAACTTGCATCCACATATCCTTTGACACTTAGCTCTTACTTATCACCATAAACCAAGAACATATCTTCAGTCCTCCTAAGATACTTTATATTGTCCTTGATTGCGATCCAATAACTTTCACCATATTTGGATTGATAACGACTCGACATACTAATGACATATGAGACGTATGGCCTTGTACATACCATGGCGTACATGATGGATCTAATAGCTGAAGCATATGGGACTCGATTCATTCTGTCAAATTCTTTAGTAGTACTAGGACATTGGGTTTTACTCAAAATCGTGCCACGTTACATAGGTACAAATCCCTTCTTAGTGATGCTCGAGGAGTTTTGGACTACCCATTGGTGGTGGAGATTGCAGATGGTCGTACTGTGAGTACTCCAAGTGTTTATCGCGGTTGCATTTTCAAGTTGTTCCATGAGAAGTATTCTATAGATCTAGTGCATATTCCTCTACGAGGGACTAAGATTATTGTGGGAATGGACTGGTTAAGCCCCAATGGGACTATGATTGACTATGAGCAACAGTTAGTGAGAGTTCGAACCCCAAGTGCAAGAGAACTAGTTATACATGGCAAGGGTGCTCAACAGGGACCAACTATCTGTTCAGCTGCGAGAGCAAGGAGGTATCTTCAACATGGGTGCACCGAAGTTCTGGCTTATATTTTAGATACTTGAGTTGAGGATAACAAGACTGTGAATGACGCGCCCATTCCTTAGGAGTTCCCCAATGTGTTTCCCAAGGATTTGTCGAGGGTTCCTCCTAAGAGGTAGGTTGAGTTTCAGATTGATCTGATTCCGGGTGCGGTGGCGATAGCCAAAGCAACCTATACCTTAGCACCTCCAGAGATGCAAGTGTTGTCTAGATAGCTGTAGGAGCTGTTAGACAAGGGATTCAGCAGGCCCACCAGTTCTCCATAGGGAGCACCAATTATGTTCGTGAAAAAAAAGACGATTCATACAGGATGTGCATTAACTACAGGGAGCTTAATAAGTTAATGGTGAAGAACCGTTATCCACTTTCGAGGATCGATGACTTGTTTGACCAGCTTCAGGGTGCATCTTGGTTTTCCAAGATTGATTTTCAAATCGGGGTATCATCATATGAGAATCAGGGATGAGGAGGTACAGAAGATGACCTTTAGGACTCTTTATGGTGATTACGAATTCGTGGTGATGCCATTCGGGCTCACCTACACACCAGTGGCGTTCATGGATCTCACGAACCGAGTTTGTAGATTAATGTTGGACCGGTCAGTGGTTGTTTTCATTGATGATGTCTTGGTGTATTCCAAGACCAATGAGTAGAATGAGGAGCACTTCTGAGAGGTTGTAGAGACTTTGAGGATGGAGAGGCTTTATGCCAAGTTCTCCAAATGTGAGTTTTGGTTGCATGAGGTGTAGTTCTTGGGGCACCTTATAAACCAGAAGGGTATATTGGTCGATCCGGCCAAGATCGAGGCAATGATGTAGTGGGGGGGGGGGGGGGTTCTTAGGTCACCATCCGAGATTCAGAGTTTCCTTGGGTTAGCAGGTTATTACTGAAGGTTCACCCATGATTTCTCCAAGATTGTTGTTCCTTTGACCTGATTAAAGAAGAAGAATGTTACTTTTCGGTGGGGGACTGAGCAGCAGGCAACATTTGAGACTTTGAGGAAAAGGTAGTGTGAGGCCCTAATATTGACCCTTCCCAAGGGTATGGATGATTTTGTTGTTTATTGTGATGCGCCGATTTTGGGTTTCGTAGCAGTGCTCATGCATAGGGATCACATGATTGCTTACACTTCGAGGTAGTGGAAGCCTCATAAGGCAAATTATCATACGCGTGATTTGGAGCTTGGGGGCGGGGGCTATGGTTTTCGCCATTAAAATTTGGCGGCATTATTTTGTATGGGGTTCGTTGTACCATTTTCACAGACCAAAAGAGCTTGAGATAGTTGATGGATCAAACAATTCTAAGTATGAGACAACACATATGGTTGGACGTGGTGAAGGATTATGACTGTGAGATTTTGAATCATCCGGGGAAGGAAAATGTTGTGGAGAAACTCTTCCCAAGCCATGATTTCACACCATTCAGTGTTGGGATATAATTTCTATAACATCCATATTTTAAGGTACAAATTTTCTAGTAAGATTATTAATTTTGGACAGCCACGACGTGGGTAAGGTATCATCACGACGTGGCGTCATCTGCAGAAAATGCGCATCTCCATTAGCCTGCCATGATGTGGCATCATATTATCCATGACATGGTGACTGTTTTTTCAGCAAACCCTAATTTCGGGCTTAAGGCCCTATTTAAGAGAAGTGATGGCTAGGTATTCCTCTACCCCGAGCCTCCATCACCTCCAAGAGCCTCGATGAAAACCCTAATCCCCTCTCTCCCATATTTGAACTTATCTTTGGTATTTTGGTGCACTTTGAAAGAAGAAGAAGAAGATTTAGTGCAAGGATCAAGCAATCAACACCTTCCCATCTTTGAGATTACCTTCTAGACCATTTTTAAGGTTTCTAGATCCAATCTTTTTGTTTATTCTTCGTAAATCTAGAATTATTTTGTATATTTGGGTCCTATGATGAGTTGTGATTGATCCAATGATATAAAGTTTGCAACTTTATGAATCACAAAGGTACCTTGATCTTGTTACCTTCTAGATCTAGAAGATGGTTAGGTTTTTGGAGTCATGCATGTATAAGAAGGAACTTTTCTCATATTTTGACATAGTTTGGGGAAGGACATGCATGAGGCATGCTTGTTCATAAAGTTTGGATTTTTATGAGCCCCTTTAGTCCCAAGAAGCATTCAGGAATGTATAAACAAGAATGCTTTCTAATTAAGGACTTAATCTGTTAAGAGGCTCAAGTGCAGTAGCCATGATATGGCAAGTTGGGTGCCACGCCATGACAAATAAGGAAATCATGACTGTTTTGTTTGGATTCTTCCACGTCGTGTTGGCATGTCTACCAGGACGTGGTAGCAGATTTGATCACAATTGAATTGGATGGCCACGACGCAACGATGTGCTGATCACGACGTGGAGGTCAACTGTCAGTGGCTTTGACCGATAACTTTAACCACTATTGAATTTTAGTAAGATGCTAGTCTTAGAAGGTAGACTAAGGGTTTACCTTGTATGATTTGATAGGTGGTGTGTAGTATCCAATTCTTGTCTGTATGAGCCGATTTTGTCGATTATGTTGCAAGGTGAGTCTTTTCGGTATACTATGTAGGATGCTAGCTGTAGTTTTTACTCTTGCATTATGTACTCGGTGGGGCCCGTTATGCGGGCGGGACCCGATGTTATGTATGTTATATGGTATTTGGGGGAGCTAACCAAGCTTTGTGCTTACGGTTTTGTAGTTTAAATGTATAACATACTTCTGGTTCCAAGGGGAAACGACCGACATGATTGCACAACATATTCCTTGATTTTTATTTCGCATTGTTTATCTGATTTACTCTTATGTTGAGGATATTTTACAACATTTGGTTTTGGAACAATTGGTTGTATCATTTTCGGTATTGTGAAAATGAAAATTTTACTAGTATTTTTGGGATGTTACAATTTCTTATAAGAAGAATGTCATCAACATATAAGACAAAGAAGACAACTACCCTCCCACTAGATACAACATACACACTTGCATACCATATTAGGAGACTTGGATTATATAAAACCTTGTAGCTAATCCATCTAAATATCCTCAGTCGGTTTACCATTGAGGAAAGCAATTTTTTCATCTATTTGCCATATTTGATAGTCATGAAATGCAACTATGGATAATAGTATCCTAATAGACTTAATAATAGCTACCGGTGAGAAAGTTTCCTCATAATCAATTTCTTGAGTCTGAGTATACTTTTTCACAACCAGTCGAGCTTTATTAGTCTGTACGTTCCCATCAATGTCAGTCTTCTTCTTGAAGACCCATCTGCACCCAACGGTTTTAAGGCCATGTGTAGGATCAACCAGGTTCCATACTTAGTTATCATACATACACTGAATCTCGTTGTCCATTGCCTCTTTACATTTGGCATCCTTTGGGTAATATGGAATCTCGTTGTCCATTGCCTCGTTGTCCATTGAATCTCGTTGTCCATTGCTTCCTGATAGTTGTGCAACTCATTATCACCTAGCAGGTTGTGATCCTCTTGAGTAATATGGAATCCATAGAACTCTGGTGGAATCCATAGAACTCTGGTGGACGACGTTCTCTATCAGATATATGAGGTGTAAGTGGAAGTACATTAGATTCCTCAATAGGTTGTTTAAATTCTTGTTGAGGTCTAGTGTCAACTTTAGGTTCTTCATTAGTTAGCTCTTGAATCTCGTCAAGATCAATTGCGATCCCACTAGTTTCTTGAGATATCAGATCTCTCTCACGGAAAACTTTCGTATGAGCAACAAAGGTGTTGCTCTCAGTAGGCTTGTAGAAGAAGTATCTAAAAGAATCTTTGGGATAACCAATGAAGTAACACCTTTGTATCTAGGTTCAAGTTTTTCGAGTATTTCTCGATGAACGACAGCCTCACAACCCCAAAATTTTAATTCACGCAAGAGAGGGACGAGTCCCTTTCCACATTTCAAATGGTGTATTTTCAACCTTCTTAGTTGGTACAAGGTTTAGAATATAAGCGATAGTTTCTAAAGCATAACCGCATAAACTAATTGGAAGGGTAGCACGAGTCATCATAGAACGAACCATATCTAGCAAGGTTCGATTTCTCCTTTCAGACACACCATTGTGTTGTGGTGTTCTTGGTGAAGCTAATTGTGAGCCTATCACACAATTTATAAGATGATCATAAGTAAGATACTCTCTGCCCCTGTCAGAATGAAGTATCTTGATTTTCTTTTCCATATGGTTTTCTAATTCTCTCTGGAACTTCTTGAATACATCAAATGCCTCAGAATTATGTTTAATTAGATAAACATACCCATATCTACTGAAATCATCAGTAAATGTGACAAAGTGTTTTTCACCATGTCTAGTGATGTGTCTGAACAGACCACCTACATCCGAATGGATGATATCCAACATATCTGATCCTCTTTCAAAGTTGCTTATGAAAGGAGACTTTGTCATTTTCCCAAGTAAACAAGATTCACAATCTCCATTGAACTCTAGGTTAAATGGTTCCAAGATTCCATCTGATTGGAGCTTGGTGATTCTATTCTTGTTTATATGGCCAAGACGACAATGCCATAGACATAATGTATCCAAAGTAGATGAACTAATGTTTAAGATTAAGTTATCATTTCTAATTACACCTATCACAGAGTCATATATGTCATTGCAAGGATTTTCTTTAAAATAAAGAGTATTATCTTTGTAAACCAAAATACTAGTATTATTATTGTCAAATCCAAAAGTAAAACCATCATGCCACAATGCATAAGATGAAATGATGTTTCTTGCCATGTAAGGAAAATATCAACAATATTTTAAAATAGCTGAAAAACTAGAAGGTAATGAAAGCTCGTAATCTCCAATCTTGGTAACCGCTACTATGCTATTGTTCCCCATGATCAAATCAAGATCTCCATGCCTTAGCTTCCTACTTCGTCTTAGTCCCTGCACATAAAAAAATGTGGGTTCCACATGCCGTGTCAAGTATCCAATTGTTAAAAGTAGTAGTCGAATGTAATTCAGTTGTAAGCATACCTTAAGTGATAACACCTTGGCCTTGTTCTTCTTAAGATCCTCCAAATACTTAGGGAAGTTATGTTTCCAATGGCCATTTTCTTGGCATTAGTAGCAAATGGATTATTTATGGTAATTCATTGGTGGTATGTCAGAAACGTCCTTCTTAGGGTTTGAATTGCGAGCACCCACTTTTCCTTTCCCTTTTACCTTAACATTGGGATGAGAGGGCCTCTTCCTCTTGACACCACCTTCCCTAATAGCCATTATAAGAGTGGTTCGACTTGTGTTCCTAGGTGGAAAAATTCTTTCTTTAGCTGTCTTGAGCATCCCATGTAGCTCCATGATACTCTCCTTCAAACCACTCATATAGTAGTTCATAGTGAATTGCTTGTATGCACTAGTAAAAGAGTTAAAATTGACATCAACAACCAACTCTTGAGTGAATGAGAAGCCAAGACAATCAAGTCTGTCAACGTACCCTCTCAGCTTTAGAACATGGGTACTCAAAGAACCACCCTCTTATCGCTTGCAACCTAGAACTTATTCCATCACCTTGAATCTCTCAGTTCGAACTTGCTCATTCATTTGGTATGCCCCAAGGTTACCGCAACTCTTTTGGAGTTCACAATACATGGTCACTAACATTAGACACGAGACCTCAATAGAGTGACAATGATGATTTTCATGTTCGGCTTCTTCTTCTTTAGTGGAATCATCAGGAAGCTCCTCTTCAAGATACTAGTCCAAAACATACTCATTATTTTCTTACCTAAAAGTGATCCTCATGTTACGAATCCAATCAAGGTAGCTAGGACCAGTGAGCTTATCTCGCGAGAGGAGTGAGAATAGTGAAAAGTTTGATAAAGTGGTTGGTGCAAGAGGAGGAGTAGCATCCGCACCAAAAGACATATATTTAAGAAAAAACACAATTAGTTCGATCAAGAAATCTTTTTTTAAAATAATTACCCAATACCAAATTACTAAACAAAAGTCTAGCATCTCAAAAATCCATGGAAAATTTTTCATTTTTAAAACATTTATTCATATAACATTCTATTCCTGAAATCATTCGATGTGAAAAATAACATTTAACCATCAAAGTGAAAATCACGACTAATCAAATACGAAATAAACTCTGGGGGATGTTGTGCAGTCACACCGGGCCCTTCCCTTTCGAACTGAAAGAACCTGAAACCATAAACATGAAACCGTAAGCACACAAAGCTTAGTGAGTTCCCCAAAATACCACATACCATACATATCATTGGGCCCAACTCTCATATTGGGCCCAAACCATAATAATGGGCCTAGACCTTCCAAAAAATTGGGCCCAACCCATCATACATTTGAGCCTATCTTCTCATACAATGGGCCTTGCTCAACATATAATGGGCCCATCCTTCTATCGGCTAGCATTCTATATAACACATTCCAATGGACCGGGCTTGGTGCTTTCGACCCACAACTACAGTGAGGATACTCACCTCAACTAGAGATAACCAAATCACACACGCGCCGCCTCTATCGGCTCCTCACACTGAACGTATCCAAAATTATTTTCTTACCTCAAAGTGATCCTCATGTTACGAATCCAATCAAGGTAGTTAAGACCAGTGAGCTTATCTCACGAGAGGAGTGAGAGTAGTGCAAAGTTTGATAAATTGGTGGGTGCAGGAGGAGGAGTAGCACCCGAACCAGAAGACATCAATTTAAGAAAAAACACAATTAGTTCAATCAAGAAATCTTTATAAAATAATTACCCAATACCAAATTACCAAACAAAAGTGTAACATCTCAAAAATCCAAGGAAAATCTTTCATTTTTAAAACATTTATTCATATAACATTCTATTCCCGAAATCATTCAATGTCCAAAATAACATTTAAACATCAGAATGAAAATCACGACTAATTAAATACGAAATAAACTCTGGGGGATGCTATGCAGTCACGCCGGGCCCTTCCCTTTCGAACTGAAAGTACCTGAAACCATAAACATGAAACCGTAAGCACAAAGCTTAGTGAGTTCCCCAAAATACCACATACCATACATATCACTAGGCCCAGCTCGCATATTGGGCCCAAAGCATAATAATGGGCATAGCCCTTCCTAAAAATTAGGCCCAACCCATCATACATTTGAGCCTATCTTGTCATACAATGGGCCTTTCCGAACATACAATGGGCCCATCCCTCTCATGCAATGGGCCTAGCCCTGCATGCATATCCATGGGCCCAACCCAATATACAATGCAAGAGTCACAAAGACAGCTAGCATTCTACATAACACATTCCAATGGACCGGGCTTGGTGCTTTCGACCCACAAGTACAGTGAGGAGACTCACCTCAACTAGAGATAACCAAATCACACACGTGCTGCCGCTACCGGCTCCTCACACCGAACGTATCCAAAATTATCCCTAATAAATAATTAAGCCAATCTCCGATAAACCCAGGTCCAATTCATATCTAATCATACCGAGGGGCAAAAGACTATTTTACCCTTCTTATACTTGGCCCAACAAAGAAAGGATGAAATCCAAAACGAACCAAAGCCCAAAAATGGCCCAAGAGCCATTCTAGTGAGTATGCCTCACGTACAACCCTAGTATGCCCGACGTACGACGTTGAAGCCCAATTTAAAATCCAATCTTCTTAATGCCTTAAGACTTTATGCCCAACACTCGGATCTGATTCAAAAGGGACGTCTTAAGTCATAAAGTTCCTGACTTTATGACTTTGCATGGATTGATGTTGTCCAAACCAACGCCCTAGCTTCATAACTTCACCAAAAGGCCACAAACTTATGCATGAAAGAGTTATAACCATCAATATTCTGTTTTTATGACTTAATGACCTCAACAAAGACCAGAAATGAGGCTCAAAGGTTTTGGAGTAACTTCTACTCACAAGAACTAAACCAAGGGACCAAAACATACCAAATATATTCCCAAATCTAGATCTAAGCTAAGGAGTCATAAAGTTTGAAGCTTTATACCTCCAAGAGCTTGCAAAGGGGAAAAAGGTTCTAGATCTTCAAACTCCAAACTAGCAAACACTCCTCCAATTAGTTCCTCTTCTTCCAAAAGCACCAAAAACACACAAAAATCACTCAAGACTCAATAATCTTTCAAATGGGGCTAGGGTTTTGAGTTTAGGGTTAGAAAGGTTGGAGGCTGAAGGTAAGAAGGGTTTGGAATAAGTTAAGGTCTTTAAATCGGGTCCTAGACCCAAATATTAGGGTTTTCATCTGCCTTATGTATGCCCAACATACTTCTGGTACGCCCAATGTACCAGGGAGGAACACCGCGATCTACTTAAGGTTGTACGCCCAATGTACATGCCATACATGCCCAACATACTAACCTAAGCACATTCTCATCCAAGTTCCGAAATCCATAAGTTATTCGACCCAGTTCTGATTTCGGCTTTCTTTATATGCTCAGAAAGGTGATGAAAAAATCTACAATTCCATCTAATCTCCTTCGACTTAAAACTTTCCGAACATGAACCCATAAATCAATTAAAGGCCCAAAGCATCACTTTTACCATTATACCCTTGGGCTCCAAAGCACAAACCGAGAGCTTGGCTTACACAACCTATGTAATCCACTCCCAAATGGGCCTAGAACCCTAAACCTTTGAAGTCTAGGGCCCTAAATTGATCCATTAATGTCCATAATTCCCAAAAATGGAAGGTTCTCGAAACCGGATATAGAAACTCTCCCCCACTTAAACTGGATTTCGTCCTAGAAATCACCCCTTGCTACTTACCAGACACCCAAACAAACCGATTGAATCTTTTCAAACCCCTTTCAACTAAATGATGTCTCATACACACAACGATATTCCAATGCTACAATCGAAACCCAACCTTAGCATGACTCACATGTTCTAAAGGAGAACAAATTATTGATCCGCTAACTTCAAATAAGGAAGAATATGCATCCCTTTTTTCTACAAGAATTCGAAAATCCAATGTCTTGCCTGACCTCGATGCAGGCAGAACCATTCTGAAACATAGACAATACGACTAAACATCGCAATCCAAACCGAACGAAGTCCTTCCGAACTTGAATTATCTTGTTGATACCACTGGAAAACTGAATCCCTGACCATACATTGCTGTTGAAAAGACCTTTCATATGAGAAAAGGTGACTCCCAACGCGAGTCCCAACCCCTTTGAGCCTACCCGAAACATAACTTACAACCGAAAATCCAAATATTCACACTTGGATTCTATCTGAATTCTTCCTATTTCTATGGCGACCTTATATTTAATTGAGATATAGAATCCCCCAATATTTCGACAACCTCGTGCTCGGTCACTCCATGAGAATCCACCCAAGAGTCTAACTACTACAAAATACCCCGAGTCTAAACATTATACGGATGCATCCGTGGACAATAGAGTCATCCTACTTAAAACATGATCCAAACCTCACTCAAGCCACTTTCTACCGGGTCTCACCCACACAACCATAACTAAAAGGGACTCGCCCACGGGTCTCACCTATTCTGCACAATCGAACGAGCCTCGACCAACATCGTCTTAGATCCCATGATCCTCATTACAAACAAAGAGTGGTCTACTAGCAATACAGTCTGCCTCTATCCAGGCATGCACTGATCCTCCTTCAACCCAACAACCACTCCTTCAATGCTCGATCTCATCTTGTTGAATGCTACGACTCCGTCGTAGACTTACAACACTTCCCTAGCAGCCTATCATCCTCGTGTATGCTACGGCTACCCCGTAGTCTTACAATACTCCCACATCATCCATGAGCCCAACTCGTGGTCTTGCTCTCCTTCTACCATACCAACCCACAATCAAACATGATTCCAAGCCACATCGACAGTATCTTAATTAGGCACTCGGTTCATGCTTCAAAAGCCAATGTCTTAATCAGACAAGAACAGACAGAGAGGTTTAAACACCACCCTCAACCTGGATCCAATTACATGTCTGCCATGCATCACTACGAATGTGATACCCTGTCGTTAAGTTTCCGAATCCTCAACCTTGAGCAACCTCTATCCAAACTGCCACTTGAAATGGCGTTCCTCTTTACTAGGATGTAGAACTCCTTCTAGTTCCACACCTGAAACTATCCCCAAAAATCGAAACGGTTCTCCCCCACTTGGATTTAACTATGCCCTACCAACCTTATTAAGGAAAATGAAATATGAACCCCTTTTTACTAGAACTGATGGTTCACCAATCTACCAACCCAATTGCTGAATGATTTATGCATTCAAAACATCTTCAACAGATACAAATTTGAAATTTCTTTAATAGTCCTAGCCTCTGAACAGACCCATGTGACCATGATCATGACATACTCACTACCACTTATACCCTGCTAGCGGTAGCGATAAGATTCCAAGCCTATCCACAATCGAATGACATTCGATCAGAGTGACACCAATACCTTGACCTCTGACTTCGTTGTCCCATAAGGGCACAACCAACTTCCATGAAATCTTTTCCTTAAAGCTTCTATTGCGAGGACTACCTTCACCAACTTGAGAACGTCAACCCAGAAAAAACTCTTTTGCACTCGAATCCTATTCGATCTATTACACCCCACATCTATCTTGAATTCCAATAATCCATCGAACCTACACTACAACATCCTTTATCTCACTCATGACTCTCGGCATGCAAAAATGGCATATCACGACTCGATAATACTAACTAGGCAGATACAGAGAAACTAAACCAAAGATAATGACTTACACATACAAAACCATGATTCAAAAGCACATATATACACAGAATAAAGTACAAGGAAAAACAAAAGATTACATATCCGCGATAGCATCTGATGAAACTCTGGTCTCCCCTGCCTGCAACTGCAATGCTCGGTTCCTCACCGTTAGATCCTCTGCCCTGCCCTCACGACCGTCAGTGATTCTCAAAGTAACTGGAGCAGGTGCAATCTCTAATCCACTCATCAATCTCGGACAGTCGGCCTTCTTGTAGCCCACCCGATTGTAGTGAAAACACATCAGAGTCGAGCCTCGCGGATAATCCGGGCAGAAATGATGAGTTTGACCAAAACGGAAGCAAACCCTTCCTTTCTCACGATAGCTCCCTTCGTGGGTCCTCCCACACTTAGCACAATGGCTCTTGCCCTGATGGCCTCCTTGTCATAAATCTTGAGTTTTGGGCCTCTTCGCTTGTCCCATTGCAACCTGAATCTACTCTGGCTTCCTCTTCCCGAGGTGCTCAAAATCAATCTCCCGCTCTAGGGCTCTAGCAATCATATTTTTCAGGGTCTTGCACACTGTTAAGCTCACAAACTCCTTGATGTCATCCCTCAACATATCATGATACCTCACCTTCTTCATCTCCTCGTCCGTCGCATACTGCAGAACCAACAAAGCCCTCTCCCGAAATTTGGCAGTGATCTTTGCAACAATCTCAGTAGTGTGACGAAAGTCCTGAAACTTCCTCGCTACCTGTTGAGCCTGAATTGCTGGTGCAAACTCCTCCTAGATGTTAGGCTATTTATTGTGTTGTATCAAATTTATTATGTATGTATTTAGCCTTTATTAAACGGATTGGGCATGTCCATCCGCATTTATGTTGCTAGGGTTAGGCTATAAATATTGCATGCATGTTTTCTATTAGGGTTAATCGTTCTTCTGATTCCCAACATTGTCTTTACAGAAAACTTCAAGCTGAACTCTTCTAAGGCATTGATTATTAATCATTCAGCACAACTTCGATCACTGTTCTTCTGGTTTGATTTAATTTACTGTTTTGAATCTATCGATCTACGAAATATTATTTCCACCATTGGTATTAGAGCAGGAGATTGTGTAATACATACACATATCTTCTGTCAAGCTTATTAGGGTTTTTGAATTTTTATAAGATCCGTTCTTGTCGTCTACATCGTTCACATCGATTGTAGACGTTAGATCTGGTTTCTAGTAAATCCCTAAACTCGATTATTATTTTACACATCTGATTCTTAACAGGTTTTTGTGAATCGACATCATGCAACCAGAAGATCCACACACTCTTTCCTTCAATTTATCAAGCAGCATCAGATCTACTACCAGGATCCCTATTCTTTTTCCGCAAGATTACGAAGTATGGGCACTGTACTTTGAAGACTACGTGCTAGGTCTTGAAGATCATGGTTCATTAATTTAGCAGTCAATAACCCGGCAGACGTTTGCTCACACTGTTGGATAAGGTGTCTAAGTCCATAACTATTTCTAGTATGTACTTGACCCGACCCGGCATGGTCCATTTGGGTTGCATGACACCATGCAATTGGATAAACTAAAATGAGAGAAATAACACTTATGGTTTATTAATATATTATAAGTTCTAATATATTAATAATATTATTTAATTAGTTTGATCAAGAATTAATTTAGAATTAATTAAGTGATCAAAAGATAACTAATTAAATATATGGGTAGATTATGTAAATCTTCCATATCTTATATAGTAGGCTAAGAGGCTCCATGGATTATCAAGTTGGGTTCCACCCATAGGATGCTCCATGGATGCTCCATGGGAGTTACAAACCCATGCGTCATGGAAATGAAGAGTCATGACACATTAGGGTTTACATGGTGTAACCCTAGATGTGTCAACACTATATAAGAAACCCATTCTCCACCAAAATTGGCTACACATAAGAAACAAGAGGGCTAGGCCGATTTTAGAAGTGTGTATTCTCTCTAAAGTCATTCCAAAAGCATTTGGTGTTGTGTGAAGCATTTGAGGCATCACACTTGGAGTGCTAGGCTCACAAGGTTTCAAGGATCATAATCAACAACAAGGTAAGTTATTCTATCTTTCATTCAAGTTAAAAATGTTCCCCATGTATGCTAGATAGGAATATAACCTTGGAATTCAACTTTGCATGATTGTTAGACAAACATAGATCCAAGGTTATTAGGGTTGCATGTACACTTAGGAAGTGTTAGAATGCTCAAAACCCATAAGTGGTATCATAGCCTAGGTTTGTTTGTTGTTTTTTTTTTTGTGTGTAAACAGCTTGAAAAAAAATCGTTAAATTACAAGTTTTTTGTAAGTGTAATTTTTGATTCTTGAAAGTGTTCATATTCATGTTCTTGAACTTATGAAGATTAGATGATCATAGGAATTGTTTGTAACCTTCATGGTAGTTTAATTCATGATCATAATGTGTTTTAATGGAGTCCATAACTTGTCCTCAAGTTATGGAAAACCAAAAGTCTCACTTTTATTAAAGCCATTAAAAGAACACAAGAGTTATAAAAATGAGGAGTCTTCATTTTTATTACTCAATTAATTCATAAGTTATAAGAAATGAAAAGTTTTGGAAGTTTACAAAACTTGCACTCAAGTTTTGGAACATGTAAAGTCTTGATTAAAACTTTAGTTCCAACCCTTAGAATTTTAAAAGTTAAAATTCAACCCTTATACTTTATAATAGTATAAGTTACTAATATATATATGTATAACAACAAGTCGTCTTACCGCTAGTACGCCTCATTCACGAAGCCGGTCTATAAGGGGGGGTATAAGGTTGTTGCCTATAAAATGGCAACTTAATGGGTGTCCACTCTCACCCACCGCTTCCTTGATCGGTGGAGGGTCGTTAGCCGAACGGGTAAGACAAGGACTTATAAATTCTCATTAAAAGTATGATGAATATTATAAAGTAACTAAATGCTTTTATTAAATTCCCAATCTTAGTTACTTTAGGAAAATGTGAATAAGGTGCTAATCCATGAAATTACACTTTACACTTTGTTTAAGTCATTGGTGGAGCGTGTGTGGTTAACCGGCACACTAACTTGGACTTAACAAGGTAGGTAAAGGGTGACTTAAGGTTTACCATAGCATCGGTGGAGCGTGTGTGGTTTACCGGCACATCGATTGAGTGATAAACCTTGAGGGTACCAAGTGATTTGCATGGTTACTTCACACCTCGTTTTGTGATCCTCGGTATCCCAGTCACAAAACTTGGAGGGCACACTCGAGATTGAAACATGCCTTTGAAAAGTTCATTGAATCTCAAAAGAATCTAGGAATTTCTAAGAACCAATTATAAACGTAATATTTATATTTCGTTTTTCATGGTGGAAATTGGTGAATCGTCATTCACCTACCTTTCAAATATGTTATAGCTTGGATTACGGCATACCACTTCTAAGTTATAATATATTGTGATTGGATCCTAGCCTTAATATTACATTTGGGTGTTTTATTAAGGACTCTCTTAATATCTAAACTAATCTTGTTCTCTTCTTTCAGATGTCTTCAAACAATGCTGCTTCTGGCTCTAATCCTAATGGCTCCTTTACCCTTATGAACTTGTGTGGGAAAGTCACTTTTGATGGATCCAACTTCAATGAATGGATCAGAAACATCAGGATGATTACCCGCTACGAGGACAAAGAATATGTCCTTGACAAGGAGCTTAAGGAGATTGATGAGACCACTGCAACTCCCCAGGAGATCGCTGACTTCCGGGCACATGAAAGGGATGCTACAAAAGTGGCATGCATCATGTTGGCCACCATGACAGCGGAACTCCAAAAGTCCTATGAGGACTTCTACCCTTTTGAAATGCACCAAGATCTGATGGAAAGATACCATCAAAGTGCACGACAAGAGAGGTATGAAATCATATGCTCTATCATAACAACCATGATGAAGGACGGGGAATCCGTCATGAGCCACATGCAGAAAATGCAAAGGTATGTGGGTCGGTTGCTGAAGCTTCATGTGAACTTACCTAAGGAGCTTGCAATATATATCATTTTGCACTCCTTACCATCGTGCTATGATCAATTCCGCATGACATATCACATGAATAAGGAAGAGGTCACACTCAGCAAACTTCAGGGACTCCTCAAGACCGCAGAAACAGGTCTTAAGGGTAAGTCGGTTGTTAACACTCCTACTCCAAACTCCGCCCCGGTTTTGGCAATCGGGAAAGGTAGATGGAAGAAGAGGAAGAGATCTTCGAAGGGTACCAAGGCTAGGACCCTTGATGGCTCTTCTTCAAGTGGAACCAAGAAAGGTTTTGTCCTTCCTTCTTCTGACCCTAAAGAGGCTGAATGCTTCTATTGCCATGAAAAGTCACATTGGAAGCGGAACTGCCCAAAGTACCAGCAAGATGTGAAGGATGGGAAAGTTAAACCCAACCATGCAGGTATTTACACTATCTTATCTAATAACTCACCCCATTCTAACTCTTGGGTCCTTGATACCGATTGTGGTATTCATATCTGTTCTGATTTGCAGGGACTAAGAAGAAGTGAGAATGTGGAGCATGGAAGAATAAACTTAATCATGGGGAATAGGAAAGCTTTACCTGTCACCAAGATTGGAGTTTATACTTTATCGCTAAGTAGTGGGTTTAGTTTAGATTTGAATAAATGTTGTTATTCGCCAGAAATGGCAAGAAATATTATTTCCTTTCATGCATTGTATAAACAAGGTCTCACCTTTTCATTTGATAATGAAGTTGGTTCGATTAATGCTTTCTTTAATAATGTTCTTTATTTTAAAGCATTACCTTGTGATGGTGTGTATGAAACTGTATCTGTGGTTGATAACTTAGGAAATAATGTATTGTGTATTGATTCTGTTAATGATAATAACTTGGATAAAGCATCATTATGGCATTGTCGTCTTGGACATATAAGCAAGAAACGCATAGGCCAACTCCAAAAGGATGGAGTATTGGAGTCATTTGACCTAAAGTCAGATGATAGTTGCGAATCATGCTTACTTGGAAAAATGACAAAGTCACCCTTCATAGGTTCTTGTGAGAGGGGTGAAGGTTTGTTGGATCTTATACACACGGATGTGTGTGGGCCCTTCAAACATGCCACAAGGGATGCTAATCATTATTATTTGACTTTTACTGATGATTACAGTAGATATGGATATGTCTACTTAATCAAGCATAAGTCAGAGACTTTTGAGAGGTTGAAAGAGTTTAAACAGGAAGTCGAGAATCAATTGGGCAGGAACATTAAGATGCTTCGATCCGATCGAGGTGGTGAGTATCTTAGTTCAGAGTTCCTCGACTATCTTAGGGAATGTGGGATTGTCTCACAATTGACACCTCCCAGGACACCGCACTTGAATGGTGTAGCTGAGAGGCGTAATCGAACCTTGTTGGATATGGTTCGTTCCATGATGAGTCGAGCTTCGCTATCAATCTCATTTTGGGGGTATGCCTTAGAGACTGCCGCCCATATCCTTAATCTAGTTCCCACAAAGAAAGTTGCCAAAACTCCTCATGAGATGTGGACTGGTAAAGTACCCAAACTAGACCACATTAAGATTTGGGGTTGCGAGGCTTTCGTGAGACGCGAGACTCATGATAAGCTCGAACCTCGAAGTGAGAGGTGTATTTTCATCGGCTACCCACAGAAATCATTTGGTTACCTCTTCTACAGACCTAGTGAGAATGTGGTCTTTGTAGCTAGGAGGGCTTTCTTTCGAGAGAGAGAGAGAGAGTTCATAAGCCAAGGAGACAGTGGGAGGCAAGTTGACCTTGAAGAAATTCAAGAGTCAAGTGGTGAAGGAACTTCAAACCCTAGCACTCCACTTGAGGAGGAAACTCCTGTTGAGCCAATTGACAAGTCTGTACCTCTGAGGCGTTCCACAAGGGTTAGGAATGCACCTGAGCATTACTATGGATTCCATATTACTACGGAAGGTGATAGACTTATCAGTGATGAGACACTGATAGGTCTGGATGAACCTAACAGTTACGCGGAAGCCATGGCAGGCCCTGAGTCAGCCAAGTGGAAAGAGGCAATGGACAGCGAGATACAGTCCATGTATGACAATCAAGTTTGGAACTTGGTTGAGAATGTACCAGGTCGTAAGACTATAGGGTGCAAATGGATCTTCAAGAAGAAGACCGACATGGATGGTAATGTACACACTTATAAGGCACGACTGGTTGCAAAGGGTTTCTCACAAACTCCGGGAGTTGATTATGATGAGACCTTTTCTCCAGTGTCCAAGATTAAGTCTATTAGGGTTCTGTTAGCCATAGCCGCATTTCATGACTATGAAATATGGCAAATGGATGTCAAAACTGCTTTCCTTAATGGAGAGTTGGCTGAGGATGTTTACATGAGTCAGCCAGAGGGTTTTGTCAACACAAAGTACCCTAATAGAGTGTGTAAGCTTGAGAAATCCATTTATGGGTTAAAGCAAGCACCTCGCAGATGGAATCTTTGCTTTGATGAGAAAGTCAAGGAATTTGGCTTTTCTAGGAGTGAAGATGAATCTTGTGTATATGTCAAGGCTAGTGGGAGTATAGTTAGCTTTTTGGTATTGTATGTGGATGACATACTACTCATAGGAAATGACATCCCAACTCTGCAGGAAGTTAAGTCCTGGCTTGGGAAGTGTTTCTCTATGAAGGACCTAGGAGAAGCTGCCTATATTCTAGGGATAAGGATCTTGAGAGACCGGAGTAAAAGACTAATTGGACATAGTCAGAGTACTTACTTGGATAAGGTTTTGAAGAGATTCGGCATGCAGGACTCCAAGAAAGGAGAGTTACCCATCCAGAGTAATGCCAGATTGAGTAAGACACAAAGCCCTAGTACTGAGGCTGAGATAGCAGAAATGAGTCGAAGACCTAATGCTTCGGCTGTAGGATCGATCATGTATGCTATGACGTGTACTCGACCTGGTGTAGCCTTTGCTTTGAGCATGGTTAGCAGGTATCAGGGGAACCCTGTCAAGGCACACTGGACTGCGGTAAAGAACATCCTCAAGTACCTACGGAGGACTAAGGACTGGGTCCTTACCCTCGGTGGGAGTGAAGACTTGAGAGTTGTAGGGTATAGTGATGCTAGCTTTCAGACTGATAGGGATAATTTCCGCTCTCAGTCAGGCTGGGTCTTTACCTTAATTGGAGGAGCAATTTCTTGGAAGAGTTCCAAGCAAGAGACAGTGGCTGATTCAACTTGTGAATCAGAGTATATAGCAGCTAGCGAGGCAGCAAAGGAGGCGATATGGCTGAAGAACTTCATTGGAGACCTTGGAGTTGTACCAGCTATTAAAGAGCCAATGGAAATTTTCTGTGATAGTGAAAGTGCAGTTGCCTTAGCCAAGGAACCAAGGGATCACGGGAGATCCAGACACATCGACAGAAAATACCATTTCATCAGACATCGAATAGAAGAAGGACTCCTTGTGGCAAAGAGGGTATCATCGGATGAGAATCCAGCAGATCCCCTCACGAAGGGACTGACTCGGGTTAAGCATCTCCAGCATGCTCGGAGCATAGGGCTGAAGGATGATATTAGATTTAGTAGTTAGATAACCTTGAAATTTGTAAAGTGTAATTGACATTTTATTTATGAGTAAAGTGTTGCTATCTCTTGTCGATCGTTTACTATATTTCTTTTGCATGTTTTGACTTCCAGAATAATTATGTTTGGTATATCATATTATTCGAACCTCCACAGTCGGTCATATGTCGGAAGTAGGTATGAATCAAGACTGTCATGATTGGTTGCAGAGGTCTAAGTTGTTAGACATGGCTACAACACTCATGAGTGCTCATAAGTTCTGAGCATTGGACTCAACCCACGCTCACTGGAATCACTTCATGGAATTTATCTCGAGTGATCGTAAGACGGTAATATCATATAAGTCTTCAAACCTAGAGATATGATTTGTTACTTATGAGTTGGTTATGCATTGATTGTACGTTAACGCATTGGTAACTCGATTTTATAAAACGTGCTTTTGTGTATAATTCAATGAGTGGTAGAACAAACATATGAGTCGAAGTTTATCTGTTCCTTCTTGGATTAGAAGCTGATATCTGGGCCCCTCGATGATTTTGTTTTGACCTATGTACCGGGCCCGGTCAGAACTAAGTTGATGTGTGCAATTAAGTTCTTTGTCAAACAAATCGGAAATCGGGAAACAAACTGTTGGACAATAAGTAAGACATTGTTCCATGTATTTGTCCGGCTGATATCTAGAACAGAGGATTATATGATCACTTATCTTAAATGAATGGCGTATCATCATCTTCTCAGTTCCGAGAGACCCTGAAAGAGCTACGATTGCCGATCGGTTCCTGAAGTATTGTAGTTATAGTTATTAGACTTATCCAAGTGGGAGACTGTTGGATAAGGTGTCTAAGTCCATAACTATTTCTGGTATGTACTTGACCCGACCCGGCATGGTCCATTTGGGTTGCATGGCACCATGCAATTGGATAAACCAAAATGAGAGAAATAACACTTATGGTTTATTAATATATTATAAGTTCTAATATATTAATAATATTATTTAATTAGTTTGATCAAGAATTAATTTAGAATTAATTAAGTGATCAAAAGATAACTAATTAAATATATGGGTAGATTATGTAAATCTTCCATATCTTATATAGTTGGCTAAGAGGCTCCATGGATTATCAAGTTGGGTTCCACCCATAGGATGCTCCATGGATGCTCCATGGGAGTTACAAACCCATGGGTCATGGAAATGAAGAGTCATGACACATTAGGGTTTACATGGTGTAACCCTAGATGTGTCAACACTATATAAGAAACCCATTCTCCACCAAAATTGGCTACACATAAGAAACAAGAGGGCTAGGCCGATTTTAGAAGTGTGTATTCTCTCTAAAGTCATTCCAAAAGCATTTGGTGTTGTGTGAAGCATTTGAGGCATCACACTTGGGGTGCTAGGCTCACAAGGTTTCAAGGATCATAATCAACAACAAGGTAAGTTATTCTATCTTTCATTCAAGTTAAAAATGTTCCCCATGTATGCTAGATAGGAATATAACCTTGGAATTCAACTTTGCATGATTATTAGACAAACATAGATCCAAGGTTATTAGGGTTGCATGTACACTTAGGAAGTGTTAAAATGTTCAAAACCCATCACACACTACTACAAGGAAAGTTATTAAAACTTAAGCATAATACAACGCTCTTCTCATTAAACAAATAAACATTCCTCAAGATGAAAAGGAGAAGTTAATGAGTAACGTGAAGGCAATAAGGATAATTAGGCTTGCTCTTCCCCCCGACACGTTTCGTCTGGTGAGTTTTTGTGAAACAACGAAAGAGATATGGGACAGGCTGAAAGAACTCTATTCGAGTGATCAAAATCTTGAGCATTCAGTTCAAACACTACTTCTTTTAGAGTTTGGTGCTTTTGTTCAAAATCCAAAAGAGATATTAGATCAAACATTCAATTGTTTTAATCATCTCTTGAGCAGGATGTTAAAACATAATATCAGACATGAACCGATAGAGAAAAAAGTCACGCTTATGAATGGTTTGAGGTCTGAATGGAAGGCAGTTGTTTCAACAGTAAAAGATCATGAACAGTTTAAGAATTATTCTTTGGCGAAGCTTGTGGGAATTCTTAGGTCCCACGAATCTAAAGTAACGAAGGATGGGAAGATTGTGTCGAGCATATGGACATTAGCCCTGGTTGCGAAGGGTAAGAAGGTAGTATAAGAAGATTTCGAGTCTGATCTCCCTGATTGTAAGCTTACAAAAGAAGAATACGCTATGATGGTGTCAAATCCCAGAAAGTTCGCTAAAAAGAATTTTGGACGCCTTAAAAACAGGAACTGGCAAGGGAACTACAGTTATGACAAAGCAAAGGATGAGAGCCTCAACAACTCGCGAAAGGATGAGGTGAAGAAAGAAAAGAAGCTGATGGGAGATTCCGGCTATGACTGCAACTATTGTCATGGAAGGAATCATTTGGCCAAGGAGTTTATGTTATGAAGAATGAGTGAGAAGAAGGATGAAGAAGATGACGAAGCTTACTATCTTCAAAAGTTAGAAGAGCTCTGAAAGAAAAAGAGTGTTGATAGTGCTAAGCTTGCTTTGATTATGCAGGAGGATATGGATGAGTCTGGACGTGTTGAAGTCTGGTCAACTGATTCGGAAGACGAGGAAGTTCGGAAGCCCACACATGTTGGATGCTTCGTTGTGAATTCTGGAGTCCCTGCGTACGAGGGAAGTTGCTTGATGGTGTGTGGTGATGTTTCGGAGCAGAGAAGATACGCCACTGACAGTGCGCAGGCCTCTGACAACTGTTTTGCTGCAAGACCTGTTTCAGAATAGGTCAGTGAATGTGAGAGAGCCATCATTAAGGTACCATCTATTCTCCAGTCTCTTAATATTCCAGTCGCTCGTTACGAATCTGAATTAGATGATTTGAATTTTACTGTCTCTAGTTTTAGTGATAGCTTAAAAAGAACACGTCTAAACATTTCTAACCTAACTGATCAAATCAGCAGGATAACAAATAAGAGTGAAGAGAGATGGATGTGGATGGAGAAGTTGGAGTTAGAGCTGACTAGGTTTAGGGAGGATGTTATTTATTTGAAAATAGACAATTTAGCATTATTAAAACAAAGAAATATTTTCTATTTGATTGCTAAGAGGTTATATTTTAACATTACCTAACTGCATCTTGACTGTGAAATAGGGAAAAAGATACACAAAATGATTTTACCCTTCCTCGAATTGAAAGAGGATGAAATCAATGCAGAGTATTACAAGTTCAAATCCATAGTGTCCTCAGTTGATGTTTCTGAATCTTATAAAGTCAGACTTGAAAAAATTGAAGCATATATTCAGTCCAAAGATTATAAAAGCATGTTAAAACAAATGTTGGATGAAAATGATAAAGAGAATATTAAATCTGATAATGTACATAAATTCCACTCTTTATGAACAAAATTGAATTTGGAAAATACTTTCGATACTGAGAATGTTTCCGAATTTGACAAAAGTGACATGAGTGACATCTCCGTAGAGGATGAGATTGATTGTTCAGTATTTGTGCAAAGTGAGGATGTACCAAAGAAAAAACAGATCTCTGAAATTTAGTTGAATTTGTTCGTATTTGTGAAAATATAGGTTCAAAGATTTTAAAAGAAAAGGCAACAGTTTTTCCGAAAGTGTAAACTGTTCCAAATCAAGGTTTCGCAACTTCTGGACTGAACAAAAATCAAACCTCAGAATTGTTGTCCCTTGTAGAAGATGATAATGCAGACGGGTGCGACGAATTCTTTTGGTCTGCTCCTATTGACAATGCAAATTATACCAAAGGTCTTTCTGAAATGACCTCTTGGAAAACGAAGGGGAGATATGCCGCAGAACCATTAAATCACATTAACTATTGTAATGATAAGGCAAGACCTAGTGGCACCAAGGATATCCCTAGTGACACCTCTTTCGATCAAACAGCCACACCCATTAGAAAACAGAAATATAGAGCTTACATTCATAAGTCTGTTGAGGATCATATTGCTAAGAAACGTCAATTAAATGCTAGATATCTGAAAAATCTAAAAGAAAGAAAATGCTTCTGGAAGAATAAGAATTCCACTCAAAGTTATGTTAACCCAGAAAGATCTTCAAAACAAAATTTTAATTCTTCTCCAATTCCGAAACCTCCTTCAAATTCTTTTTCAAAACCACAAGTTTCAAAGTCAAAGTGATTTTCTAAACCACTAGTTTCAAAACCTAATGAAGAAAAACTCAATTTTTCTCCAAAAATGAATGCTTCAAAATCTGTCTACGCATCGAAAGATGTTAAGGGCAAAGGAAAGGTTGTTTCGGAACCTGAAATCTCATTCAAGGAATCTGAAACAAACTTGCAAAAGGAGGCAAAGAAGATTGCGAAAAAGGTTGCCAAGCAAAAAAAAAAGCAGAACAAACAATAATTCCTTTTAAAAGAAATCCTAATGATGAAAGGAGAATTGTTTTTAAAATAATGAAAGGAGAGAATTCAATTTTGATAAAAAGATCTTACCTGGTTGATGAAGCATTAACTTTTCCTGTTTTTAAGAAAACCTCACGAGCACCCAAACAACTTTGGGTTCCTAAATCTCTCTGAATTTCGTAGGTGATTCGTGACGAACAGTTCGAATCGGAATGGTATATTGATAGTAGCTGTTCGCGTCACATGAATGGAAGGATAGAAGACTTGAGGGAATTCCGATCACTAAAGGACAGAGGCAAAGTGAAGTATGGAAATAATGCCACGGGAGAAATCAAAGGATATGGCATGATCACGAATGGCGAACTCTCCATTCGCAAGGTAGCATATGTGGAAGGCCTACAACATAACCTGATAAGTGTTTCTCAATTGGTTGTAGGTAATTCGATGATGAGGGATCTGAAATTATAGAAAAGGAAAAAAAAGGCAGTCCTTCTAAAATCCAAAAGAAAGGGAGTGATGTTTATGTTAGATATAAAGCCAATCACAGGAAAGCCTTCAATATTCCTTCTTACGAAAGCATCTTCGGATGACATTTGGTTATGGCACCAGAGGCTCTCGCATATCAACGTCAAGGACATCAACAAACTCGTACTTGGTGATCATGTGCGAGGACTTCCACTCCTGAAGTTTGAGAAGGAACATCTCTATGCTGCTTGCGAGCTGGGAAAGCAAAGTCGGAAAAGTCATTCGACTATCATCAACACCAAAGTGATCGAGCCACTGGAACTATTGCATATAGATCTTTGTGGTCCTTCTGCCATCGAGAGTATTGGTGGTAACAAATACATTCTGGTTATTTTTTATGACTTTTCCAGATTTACCTAGGTTTATTTTCTTAAACGGAAATCAGAAGCCACTTCCAAGCTTAAAGACTTTATCAAGCAAATTGAGCTTCAACTGCGAAAGCTAGTTCGGAACGTTCGCAGTGATAATGGTTCGGAGTTCAAAAACCAGGTGTTTGAAGAATTCCTGACTAAAAAAGGAGTTGCTCATAACTTCTATGCTCCTTACAATCCTTAGTGGAACGGAGTCATTGAAAGACGAAATTGGTCTCTGTGCGAAGCTTCGAGGACCATGTTATCCTTTGCGAACTTGGCACTTTACTTCTGGGCTGAGGCTATCGGAACTACCTTTTTTTACTCAGAATCGATCTCTCATCAATAAACGATTTTCAATCACTCCTTATGAGATTCTAAATAAACGAAAACCTAATGTCAAGTTCTTTCATGTCTTTGGTTCCAGGTGTTTTATCTTCAATTCTAAAGAGCAACATAACAAGTTCGATGTGAAGGTTGACGAAGGGATCTTTTTGGGGTACTCTCTTACTTCGAAGGCATATAGGATTCTGAACAAAAAGTCAAAAAAGATAGAAGAAACCTATTATGTCACGTTCGATGATAATTATCTGAAGAAGTATCAGAAGGTTGATTGTGAATCTGAGAAGATTTGTCCAACGACAAATCCAATAACAAATCCTATTTCAAATCTCTACAAGGAATTCATGAACCTGTTTGATGAACCAGAAAAGGAGATCTCTTCGGAATCAAATGCAGTAGATAACAAGGAAGATGAACTAAAGAAGATCATTGACGATGCTGCGAAAGACCTTGAAAACGAGACATAAATTCTGAACACTTCTGAAGTTCCACCTCAAGCTACAAATTCACCTGTTCAAGGGGAGGGTTCTACTTCAACCTCTACATCTGATTTGTTGGATTAGTGTCTAATCCCGTAAACATATTTGGTAAGCACTTGACCCGGTTGTGCATGGTCCTTTTGGGTTGCGTTCACCAAAGCAACTTGACTGGAGAAATAATAGAGAAAGAGGTTATTATGGTTTATTAATATATTATAAGAATAATATATTAAAAGAGAAATCATATCTGGTTAATTAATATTGGTCAAGAATTAATTAAGAATTAATTTTGTAATAAAAAAAGAAGTTAATTAAACTTGGGGGACTGAACTATAATTATGTGATAGTTACAAAGTTAGGCAAGGAAGCCCTATATGATAGTGTGGACGAATTCAAGGGGATAAGGCCGTAGAATTCGTCCAAGATAAGGCCTTCTAGAATTATCCTTGGGCTGCTTGGTGGCTAAGCAATCAAATGAGGATAAGGACTGAAACCCTAATTCCTACACCTATATAAAGGACCCTTGGCATAGGAAAATCGACCACTTGATCCCTAGAGTTCCTAGAGCCGAATTTTACCTCTCCCCCCCCTCTCTCTCTTGCTTCTTCAATTGCTCTTGGTGTTTTGAGCCATTAGAGGTACTACACTTGTGGTACTTGCTTTCAAAGACAAGAAGATTCAAGAAACAAGTTGTTATTACAATATAACAACAAGAGGTATGTAATTCATTCTTCCTTATAGATTTCGAAATTACTAGGAGCATGTTAGGTTTCTTTTGTGTTCATAATGTTGTATAACTAATAGTGAAAACATAGATCCGCATCTAGGGTTGCATGCACACATAGGATTGTTTGTATAAAACCCATCAGTGGTATCAGAGCATTTGGTTTTGTTTTTCAATTAGTTTTATACAAAAGTATGAATTTGACATATTAGGGTTTATAGAAAATAAACCCTAGGGGCTTGATTTTCGAAATTAGGGTTTCTAAACCCTAGATTTCTAAATTTTGATCGGGTTTCTCAAACCCTTTCCTTAGCCTCTAAGATTTCGAATTTAGGGTTATCCAACCCTAGGGTTTCGAAATTGCCTCCTCCCCAAGATAAGATCCCTAAAGTTTAGGGATTTGGATAATGTCATATCTTGTAATTATCCCTTAATTGTTTAAATATGGTAATTAAAGATTTTTTGAATTATCCCATCCAAATTTTCGAATTTTAGGGGATTTAAGGGGTTAGGTTAAATTAATTGTTTAATTTAATAAGATAATCCTTCAAGATTTAATAATTTAAATTAATTGTTTAATTTTGGGATAATTATTAATTCAATGTTTTACTATTTAAGATTTTAAAATTAAAAGGTTATAATTTTCGAAAATTTTAAATATGATTAAAACCCTAATATTTTGAAATGTTTAAAATACACCCTTATACTATTATAATATTATAAGATTAATAATATATGTATAAGATTAAGCTAGTCTTACCGTTAGTAGGCCTCATTCACGAAGCCGATCTATAAGGGGGGTATAAGGTTATGGCCTATAAAATGGTTGTTTAATTGGTGTCCACTCTCACCCACCGCGTCCTTGATTGGTGGAGGGTCGTTAGCCGAACGGGTAGGATAGGGAAAACCTTTCCTCATTAAAAGTATAATAGATTATAAAAGTAACTAAATGTTTTTACAACAATTCCCAATCTTAGTTACTTTAGGCAAAAGTGAATTGATGCAATCCCATGAAATTACACTTTGTACCCTTGCTAAGACGTTAGTGGAGCGTGTGTGGTTAACCGGCACACTAATTGGGCTCTAAGAAAAGGTGGCAAAGGGTGACTCATTGTTTGTCTTAGTTTGATGGAGCGTGTGTGGCTAATCGGCATATCGAATAGGTAACTGTAACAATGAGGGCACCATGTACATTTGCATGGTTATTCACACCCACTTTGTGATCCTTGGCATCCCAGTCACAAACTAGAGGGGCATATCGAGATTTAAACATGCCATCGAAAAGTTTAATGAATCTCAAAAGAATCTAGGAGTTTTCAATAGATTTAAAACTTAATCTCTTTTTCGTTTTTCATGGTGGAGAATTAGTGAATCGTAATTCACTTACCTTCAAATTATTTGCATGTTAGATTACGGCATCCCTCTTCTAATTTGTGAATAATGTTGTTGGATCCTAGCCCTAATTTCTCATTTGGGTGTTTAATTGGGGATTGATTTCTAATCAAACTTTGTTCTTTTCTATTTCAGATGTCGAACGTCAACAACAATGCTTCCGGCTCGTTCTCACTTATGAACTTGTGTGGGAGAGTGATATTCGATGGGTCCAACTTCAACGATTGGATCCGCAACATTCGAATGGTCACTCACTACGAGGACAAAGAGTATGTCCTTGATGAAAAGTTGAAGGAGATCAACTTAAACACTGACACTGCTGAAGAGATCGCCGCCTTTGAGGCCCATGAGCGTGATGACACAAAAGTCCACTGCATCATCCTAGCGACCATGACTGCAGAACTCCAAAAGTCCTATGAGGACATGTATCCCTATGAAATACGTCAAGACCTGCTGGACCGGTACCACCAAAGCGCTAGGCAAGAAAGGTACGAGATCATCACTTCAATGATCACTGCCAAGATGGGTAATGGAGAATCCCTTACCGCTCATCTGCAAAAGATGCAGAGATATGTTGATCGCCTGCTGAAGTTAAATGTTAACTTCGATGAAGAGCTGGCAATCGACATCATCCTTCACTCCTTGCCTCCCTGCTATAACCAGTTCTGCATGACCTACCACATGAATAAGGAAGAGGTCACATTGATCAAGCTTCAAGGCTTGTTAAGGACTGCTGAGAGCAATCACAAGGATAAGTCTGTTGCATCGAATCCTACTCGCGCTGCTGCCCCTGTCTTAGCAATAGGGCAAGGGAAGGGTAAGAAGAGGAAGGCCCCCTCAAAGGGACACCACAAGTGAAAGTCCCAAGATGGTACCTCTTCTAGTGGAACCAAAGTTGGTTCTGCTAAACCCAACTCTAACCCTAAGGAGACAGAGTGCCACCACTGCCACAAGATAGGGCATTGGAAGAGAAGCTGCCCAAAATATCTGCAAGCCATCAAGTATGGGAAGATCAAGCCATCTTTCGCGGGTATTTACACAATTAAATCTAATTATTCATCGCATGCTATTTCTTGGGTTCTTGATACAGGATGTGGTTTTCATATATGTTCTGATTTGCAGGGACTAAGAAGAAATAGAGATGTGGAGCATGGAAGGATAAATCTAATCATGGGAAACAGAAGATCGTCGCTTGTCACCAAGATTGGAGTTTATTCCTTAGTTCTTAATAATGGATTAGGTTTAGATTTAAACAATTGTTGCTATTCGCCATATATGGAAAGAAACATCATTTCATTTCATGGTTTATATAGACAAGGTTTTAGATATTCATTTGATAATGAAAAGGGTTCTATTTATGCTTATCTTAATAGTGTTTTATATTTTGAAGCATTGCCTTGTAATGGAATATATGAGAATGTGATGGTTGTAGATAACTGAGGAAATGATGTGTTGTGTGTCGATTCTTCCAATGGTATGGATAAAGCATGCTTGTGGCATTGTCGTCTTGGACATGTCAACAAGAAACGCATAGCCCAACTCCAAAAGGATAGAGTGTTGGAGTCATTCGACCTTAGGGACGATGACGTGTGCGAGTCTTGTTTACTTGGAAAGATGACCAAGTCACACTTCACTGGCACTTGTGAGAGGGGTGAGGGTCTATTGGATCTCATACACACCGATGTGTGTGGGCCCTTTAGATCCACCACAAGGGATGTGAACCGCTTCTATGTGACTTTCACCGACGATTATAGCAGATATGGGTATATCTACTTAATCAAGCACAAGTCAGAAACCTTTGAAAAGTTCAAAGAGTTTAAACAAGAAGTGGAGAATCAATTGGGCAGGAAAATCAAGATGCTTTGATCCGATTGAGGAGGAGAGTACCTAAGTCTTCAATTCAACGACTACCTCAAGGAATGCAGAATAGTTTAGCAATTGACGCCACCTAGGATACCGCAGTTGAATGGTGTAGCTGAGAGGCGTAATCGAACTTTGCTAGACATGGTTCGTTCCATGATGAGTCGTGCTTCACTACCTATCTCATTCTGGGGGTATGCCTTACAGACTGCCGCCTATATGCTTAACTTAGTCCCTACGAAGAACGTTGCCAAAACACCTCACGAGATGTGGACATGGAAGGCTCCCTCGTTAGCACATATCAAGGTTTGGGGTTGCGAGGCTTTCGTAAGATGAGAGACTCACAACAAGATCAAGCCTCGTAGTGAGCGGTGTATTTTCATCGGCTACCCACAAAAGTCCTTTGGATATCTCTTCCATAGACCGAGTGACAATGTTGTCTTCGTTGCGAGGACAGGGGTTTTCCGAGAAAGAGAACTCATAAGCCAAGGGGACAGTGGGAGGCAAATCCATCTTGAAGAGCTTCAAGAGTCGAGCGATGAAGGAACCTCTAACGCTGGCGTTCAACCCAAGGATGAAACTCCAATTGAACCGATTGACGAATCATTACCTCTTAGACGTTCCAGTAGAGTTAGTGTTCCACCCGTGTTGTATGGTTTTCATATAACAAGCGAGGGTGATACGTATATTAGTGATAGTACACTAATAAATTTGGATGAACCTAACAGCTACAAGGAAGCCATGGCAGGCCCGGAATCTGCAAAATGGAAAGAGGCGACGGACAGCGAGATTCAGTCCATGTACGATAACCAAGTTTGGAGCTTGGTTGATCATGTACCAGGTCGTAAGACGGTTGGGTGCAAATGGATCTTCAAGAAGAAGACCGACATGGATGGGAATGTGCACACTTATAAGGCGCGATTGGTTGCGAAGGGCTTTACTCAAACTCCCGGAGTTGACTATGATGAGACCTTCTCACCAGTTGCAAAGATAAAGTCTATTAGGGTGATGCTGGCCATTGCTGCATTTCATGATTATGAAATATGGCAAATGGATGTCAAAACCGCTTTCCTTAATGGGAAGTTGGCTGAGGATGTTTACATGGCTTAGCCAGAGGTTTTTGTCAATACGAAGCATCCCAATAGAGTGTGTAAGCTTGAGAAGTCCATTTATAGACTTAAGCAAGCGTCTCGCAGACGGAATCTTTGCTTTGATGAGAAGGTCAAAGAGTTTGGGTTTCTGCGAAGCGAGGATGAAGCATGTGTATATGTCAAAGCCAATGGGAGTATAGTAAGCTTCCTCGTATTGTATGTCGATGACATACTGCTCATAGGAAACGACATCCCGACACTGCAGGAAGTTAAGTCCTGGCTTGGGAAGTGCTTCGATATGAAGGACCTCGGAGAGGCTACCTATATTTTGGGAATAAGGATAGTGAGAAACAGAAGTAAAAGACTAATACGATTTAGTCAGAATACTTACTTGGACAAGGTACTAAAACGCTTTAGTATGGAGAATTCCAAGAAAGGGGAGTTACCAATCCAAAGTAATGCCAAATTGAGTAAGACTCAAAGTCCGAGTACCGAAGTCAAGATAGCAGAGATGAGCCGAGTACCTTACGCTTCCACAGTTGGCTCAATCATGTATGCTGTGCCTTGTACTCGCCCTGATGTGGCCTTCGCTTTGAGCATGGTCAGCAGATATCAAGGAAACCCTGGAAAAGCACATTGGACTGCAGTCAAGAATATTATTAAGTACCTTCGGAGGACCAAGGAAAGGTTTCTAGTCCTCGGTGGGAGTGATGAATTAAAGGTGCGAGGGTACAATGACGCCAGTTTTCAGACCGACAGGGACAACTACCGTTCGCAGTCGGGCTGGGTCTTTACCCTTAATGGAGGAGCAGTGACTTGGAAAAGTTCCAAGCAAGAGACCGTAGCTGATTCAACGTGCGAATCAGAGTACATTGCAGCGAGCGAAGCGTCAAAAGAGGCAATATGTCTGAAGAATTTCATTGGAGATCTTGGAGTTGTGCCAGCCATACAGGAGCCCATAGAAATTTTCTGTGATAACAAGAGAGTGGTTGCCTTGACCAAGGAACCAAGGGATCATGGTAGATCTCGACCTATCGACAGAAAATATCACTTTATTCGACATCGGGTAGAAGAAGGACTCCTCGTGGTAAAGAGGGTATCGTCGGAGGATAACCCCGCAGATCCGCTTACGAAGGGACTGAGTAGGGTTAAGCACTTGCAACACGCTAGGAGCAATGGGCTGAAGGACGATATTAGTTTGGATTAGATAGTTTAGAAACGTGTAATAGATAAATGTAATTAATATTTGATGATTAAATAAATGAGTATTATTTATGAGTAAAGTTACTGTCTTATGTTGATTGTTTACCTATTGTTTCATTTTCCATGTTTTGACTTCCTGAATAATAAGATTATTCGAACGGACCACAGTCATTCATATGTTGGAAGTCTATATGAATGAAGATTGTCATGAATTGGTGTGTAGGTTGTCTCAAGTGTATTAGACATAGAAAAAGTTTGCTACAATGTTCATGAGTGCTTAGGAACAAGTTTTGAGCATTGGAATAAACCCACGCTTGCGGGAATCACTTCATGGAATTTATCACGAGTGATCGCAAGACGATAATATCATATGGTCTTAAAACCTAGATATATGGTTTATTGTTTGCTAATTGGTTATGCATTGATAATGCGTAAACGCATCAGTAACTTGATGTTATAAAACGCATTGTTGTGTATGATTTAATTAATGAATAGTAAATGCATATAAGTCGAAGTTTATCTGTTCCTTTTATCCTAAGAGGGTAAGAGCGATATCAGGGCCCCTCGATAATTTGGTTTGACTTATGTGCCGGGCCCGGTCAGGACTGAATTGATGTGTTCAATTAAGTTCTATGCCAAACGAATCTGAGATCGAGAAACAATTTGCTGGGCAATAAGTATGACTATGTTCCATGTGATTGTCCACACGATATCTAGAACAGAGGATTATACGATCCCTTATCTAAAGGACAGGTTGCTGATAAGATCAGAGTTCGACATCGTCTTTGAGAGTTACGATTGCTAATCGGGTTCTACTTGCATTTAAGGTTACTAGACTTATCCAAGTGGGAGACTGTTGGATTAGTGTCTAAGCCCGTAACCATATTTGGTAAGCACTTGACCCGGTTGTGCATGGTCCTTTTGGGTTGCCTTCACCAAAGCAACTTGACTGGAGAAATAATAGAGAAAGAGGTTATTATGGTTTATTAATATATTATAAGAATAATATATTAAAAGAGAAATCATATTTGGTTAATTAACATTGGTCAAGAATTAATAAGAATTAATTTTGTGATAAAAAAGAAGTTAATTAAACTTGGAGGACTGAACTATAATTATGTGATAGTTACAAAGTTGGGCAAGGAATCCCAATATGATAGGGTGGACGAATTCAAGGGGATAAGGCCTTAGAATTCGTCCAAGATAACGGCTTCTAGAATTATCCTTAGGCTGCTTGGTGGCAAAGCAATCAGATAAGGATAAGGACTGAAACCCTAATTCCTACACCTATATAAAGGACCCTTGGCATAGGAAAATCGGCCACTTGATCCCTAGAGTTCCTAGAGACGAATTTTACCTCTCCCCTCTCTCTCTCTCTCTCTCTCTCTCTCTCTCTCTCTCTCTTGCTTCCTCAATTGCTCTTGGTGTTTGTGAGCCATTAGAGGTACTACATTTGTGGTACTTGCTTTCAAAGATAAGAAGATTCAAGAAACAAGTTGTTATTACAATATAACAACAAGAGGTATGTAATTCATTCCTCCTTATAGATTTCGAAATTACTAGGAGCATGTTAGGTTTCTTTTGTGTTCATAATGTTGTATAACTAATAGTGAAAACATAGATCCGTATCTAGGGTTGCATGCACACATAGGATTGTTTGTATAAAACCCATCATGATTTACCTATTCAGGGAGAGAATGCAAATCCTGAATTCAACCTAGAAACTCCAATCCAGCGGGAGCATTCAATTCCGAATGAAGAGCCACATGCACCATTCTAGGGGGAGAATGAGGGTGAAATAATGACTTGGATGCTCAGTCGGAATTTGAAGATGTAAATGTCGAATTAGATCCTTCCTATGATCCGAACTACCCTCCTTTTTCAAAGTGGACCAGAGACCATCCCAAATCGCAAGTGATTGGTTCAACTTCTTCCGGTGTTCTCACTAGAGCTCAGGCAAAAAGCGAATCAGACTGCATTATTTTCTAAAATTGAATTTTGCATGTTTAATTCGTTCATTTCCAAGATTGAGCCAAAAACAGTTAAGATTGCTCTCGATCATTCCGATTAGGTGCAAGTAATTCAGGAAGAGCTCAATGAATTTGAGCGCAATAAAGTTTGGAGGCTGATTCTAACTCTGAAGGATGCATCGGTTGTAGATCTGAAATGGGTGTTTTGCAATAAGCTTGACAAAGAAAGAAATGTCATTCAGAACAAAGCTCGATTGGTCATAAAAGGGTATTGTCAATAGGAAGGCATAGACTATGAAGAAACTTTTGCACCAGTAGCATGGCTAGAGTTTGTTCGCATCTTCCTGACATATGCAACTCATAAGAACTTCGAAGTCTATCAAACGGATGTGAAGTGTGCATTCTTAAATGGTGAACTGGAAGAAACGTTCTATGTGGAGCAACCACCAGGTTTCGTCAATGAAAAGTATCCAAATCACTGGTATATATTGGATAAGGTTGTGTACGGTTTGAAACAAGCACCTCGAGCACGGTATGATACTTTAACTCGTTTTTTAAAGCAATATAAGTTTAAACAGGAATAGGTCGACCCAACCTTCTTTCGCAAGAAAGATGGCGACCACCTTATGATTGTTCAGATTTATGTTGATGACATCATTTTCGGATCTACTAATCCTATATTAACTGATGAATTCCAAAAATTGATGGAGACTAAATTTGAAATGAGCGCAATGGGCCCTATTACCTTTTTCCTTAGATTGAATATTAGACAGAGTTTAGAGGGCATATTCATAAATGAAGAAGCCTACACAAAGACTCATCTTGAGAAATTCGAAACGAAGCTTACACCTTCCTTGGAGAAACCTACAGCTGATATGATTCTCTATCGACAAATGATAGGTTCATTGATGTATCTAACAACGAGTCGTCCAGACATCATGTTTTTTGTTTGCTATTGTGCCAGGTTTCAGGCAAATCCTCACGAACCTGATATGACTGCAGTAAAGAATATCTTTAGATACCTTAAACGAACAACCTCACTCGGAATTTGTTATCCTTCCAACTCTGGGTTCTTTGTGAAAGCATTCTCTGATGCTGATCTTGGTGGATGCGATCTTGATCGTAAAAGTACAACTGGGGGATGTCAATTTCTTGATGGAAAACTCGTAAGTTGGCAATCAAAGAAGAAAATGTGTGTCTCTTTATCTACAGTTGAAGCTGAGTATATCGCAGCTGCCTCTTGTACCTCACAAGTGATATGGATTCAAAGTCAGCTTAGGGATTACGGGATTAATATGAAGAGAATCCCCTTATACTGTGATTCTGAAAGTGCTATTCGCATTTGCCACAACCCAGTGCAACATTCCAAGACGAAACATATAGCACTGAGGTATCATTTCATAAAAGATCACGTAGAGGATGGAAATGTCGAAATTCACTTCGTGAGATATGCTGATTAACTAGCTGATATCTTTACGAAAGCCTTAATTAAACAAACTTTCAATCGCATTCTACAAGGATTAGGAATGATGGAAGCAGATTATGTTTCGAAAACATCACAGTAAAGTAAAGCAGTGTTCTTTCTCCGAACTGCTCTGAGCCCTCGAAATGATTCACAATCTATACTTTCTGTTCTGAATGGTTGCGAACGCTCGGAATGACTCAGAGTCCACTGTTCATCTAAAGGTTCGGATGTTTTTGTATCCTTTGTATATTATGTTTCTTCCGACTGGTTCAGAAGTTACTGTACATTTTTGTTTTTGAGTTTATTTTTTTATTTTTAATTTTTTTAATTCAAAAATCACAAAAATATTTTCTTAATTTTTCTATTTTTATTTCTTTTTCAGAAAATTCAAAAATCACAAAAATATTTTCTTTATTTTTCTGTTATTATTTCTTTTTCAGAAAATTCAAAAATAACAAAAATATTTTCTTTATTTTTATGTTTTTATTTCTTTTTCAGAAAATTCAAAAATCAAAAAAATATTTTCTTTAGTTTTCTGTTTTATCTTTTTCAGAAAAACCGAAAATTACCAAAAATAATTTTCTTTATTTTATGCATTAGTTTCTACATGTATTTTAGATGCAGGTATAAATTTTGCTTTCAATTCAGGACGATGGGGAATGGTTTGTAATTCTGAATCCTTTGCACTAGTTAAGTGTTCCTAGAGCATGTTATTGCATGTTGTCCAAAGCCTTTGAGACTCTATGTTCAAAGCCTTAATGAATCGATAACACTAATCGTTTCTTCCCAAATAGGCTATAAATTCACATAAGTCATTGAGCTACCTTACTCTTCTCAACTGAGTTAAGAGTTCACTGCTTGGTCAGTCTTATATAGCAGATGTACATTTTATCATCGAAACCACCTCCATCATTTCTACATCATTTTCACTTCCATTATTGTAACCCTCGAGACTCTCAGAAATTACAACTGAGGTTTATGGTTACACAACATCTGTGTTAATGATCTTAAATTCATTATCACCATAAATTGAGTGAAACCCAGAATCTGAAACAAGTTTCTGAATTGACGGTGAACAATAAATATGTTCTAGACTTTTCACAATGGAATTGATGAAAATTAACCCTCGTGGTTTGTACCTTGGAATATCATTATTTTTATTTTTGCGAGATCTTGATGAAATGTTCTTATTCCAAGACTTTTCTTCCCAAAAGATCCAGTTTTTAATTTTTCTTGAGACTCCTATATTATCCAGCCACTCAAATAATTCCAAAGCATACTTGTTATTATGGCTACACTAGTCAGACAAGTACTTCTTCCGAACTTTTGGACTCATGTTGAGATTCGGAATTTGGATGAAGCTTAAACCACCCTAAACCCTAAATGAGAATTTCACAGTTTCTCAACAAACAAATGATCGTTATTCAACGGGAAACCACACAGAAACTTTCGAGTCTCTCTTGACTCCGAAGGAAGAGATCGTTGCCCGGGATCCATCTGCTTTTATGTCTATTTTGACATCACAGATTCCCACATATATATTGTGATTTATTTCTTTATCTTTGGCACACTCTTGCATGAAAATCCTTGTGATTTTTCAAAAGTTTGGTTCTTAATTCCGAAAGGTTAGTTTTTATTCCGAGAACAAGTTATGGAAATTTGTGGTTTGATTCCGAATGTGCAAAATTTAACCTGCGGATTTAAAGGGATAAGATTTTGAAAGTGACACGTCTTTTCAAAACCGCCGACGCCTGACATCACGCGTATCAGTTCAAACGTCGCCTGACGTGCAACAGTTGTAACGCTTTTCCAAGCGCCTTTATCGGGATATGGAAACGCCAATCACGATTTCTCTCTCCACTTATACCGTATATAAGGAAAATTGACGTTTTCTTTTCTCTCACCGCTTTCAAAGTTTTCAAAATCTCCGGCAATAATACCTCTTTCTCTCTGCACTATTCATCGTCTTCTCCAACTGCATCCATGGTCGCTTCGTCTGAAATTACATCTGTTGCTGAACAAACCAGTTTCCACGACTATGATGAACATCTAACCAAACCAGAATCTGGCTTTGGATCTTGATTCTTCCAAGTACACTGAGTCTCTAAAGACGATGGTCGAATACCTCCGATATTCTCCTCTTGCTCAAGCTCTAACAATGGCTGAAAATGTACTGTTGGTTAATCTGCCGAAGGCTTTCTCCACTGCAAACTACAAACAGAGTGAAGCCCTGATCACTTACGAGGTCGATTTTCACAAAACCTCTATATCCAAATCTTAATTTTGTAGGCTGTTAGGGTTTACTGCTACAGATGATCTCGTTGACCCTGAATCAATTCTGTCATCAACGATTGTCGAAATGTTTTACCAGATGAGGTATCTTGAAAGTTTTACTCTTCTTTCAAAGTTCAAGAAGCTAAATCTTCCACCCATGTGGAATGGACTTTTCACGCTACTTTTCAAGAGTTTCTCTGAAAGATTCACCGGGTCAAACTGTGCTAGCAAGCTCTTTTGCACATTGATCTACGGTCTTTACAAGGGGATTAACCTAGATTATGGTTCTGTTCTTTGGGCACAGCTTGTTCAGAGCACACTCTCTTCATCAAGGCATTCAGAGATATCTTGTGCACGTTTTTGGTCGGTAATTGTCAAACGTGCCATTACACATCTTCAGGTTCAAGTTCATGAAAATTCTGTGATTGCTGCTATTCCAATCCTCCATACATTCAACTTCATTGTCTCTGAACCCACTAAGTTTAGCTTCGTTGATTCGATTCCTGAAGCAATACTCTTAAATGTTCCGGGTGATAATGTTGTGGTAAATGAATACCAAAATAAACCTGCTTCCGGTGTTCGTCCTATGCTTGGAGATTTACAAAGGGCTCTTGAAGAAAGAAACAAACCCAAAAAGGGCGGAAAATGAAAGGCGAAAGTCAGTCCTTCCGATCCGGCTCAAACTCCGAAGAAGATGGTGAAGAAGGTTGTTCGCAAACCACGATCTCCTTCTCCTATCGTATAAGAGGATTCGAATTCTCACACAGTCTCAGAGATTCGGGAGACTGAACACGTTCGGAATGAAACTGATGATACTGCTGCGACTTCGCAACCAATGGTCTCAGAACCTTATCCTACTCAATCCATTCCGAAGGCAACATCTCCGATTCTCACTTCCGTTCCATTATCAGATGAGTCATTTCATGTTCCTTCTCCTACTGCTACATCTACACCCATCTCTACATCAACCACAATCGCTCCTTGTCGAATGTATCTATTGGTGTTTCGCAACCACATATCTCGATTGCTCAAACCACTCCCATATACACCAAATCCATAGCAACAACAACCACTACTACGAGTTCACCTCAAGTGACTGTCAACATATCTGATATGGGGGTAGGTGCTTTGGGTGTTACCATTGGTCAGGATTCTACCCCAGTCTCACCCCTAAGGAATGATGATCCGGATATGATCTTTGGTGATGATCAGGATGACTTTCAAGATTTCCAATACACCCCATTCACTATTCATCACGAGAGTGATGATGATGCCCCGATGACAAAAGGGAAATTCAAGGCCCTCAATGAAAAGTTGGATACTCTGCTTGAGTCTTGCAAAACATCATCAAGCAGTGAATACTCTTTGAGTCGGTCAAAGCGTTAATCGAGACTCTCACCAAGGAACATGCCAAAAGCCTCGATGCTTCTACAAAAACTATTGAAAACTCAGAGAAGACAGTTCGTGAAACGACCAAAAATTTCTAAAAGCTATTTGCTGATGTTACTCAATTTATGGAGGATTTTCGGAGTTCCTCGGATAAGAACACAACAATGGCGAACAAGATGATTACAAGTCTTGGTGTCACTCTTCAAATGGAGAAAGATGCTTTATCTAAAGTTCGTTCTGAACTCCAAGTGGATAATGAGGAGATGAGTTCCTCCATTGTTTCAAAAATTGAGATGCTTCAAGCTGATCTAGCCATAGAGAATAAAATCATGGATAAATTTGTTGTGAAGATTGAAAAAACGAAGGTTCTTTCGGTACAACTTGCAAATGCCAACCAACAGCTTGACGATCTTAAATCGGAAAAGTCTGTTATCAAAAGTTGTGTCGCAGATATCAATATTTACTTGCAGAATCTTGTGGAGACTCGTGACTCATTGCTTACGGTCTCGGTGCGACAACATTTGGTAGAAAAAATCAAACTAGTGTTCTCCATGCTCAATCATATAGAGGGTGTTTCGGAATCTGGTACTCTTCTGAAACAAGGGGGAGAGAAGCTAAGAAGCCATCTAATGAAGAACCCAAAAGCACAGTTGGTTAATCTGGTGAGTTCGAACACAAACCACCACCGAAACCAAAAGATCAGAAGGGTAATGAAGCTTCTGGATCGAAAGGAAAAGATAAGATTTTTGATGATGATGATGAGGAAGAAGAAGACTTATCAGAAGAGGCTCAACTCAAAAGAAATCTCGTGACAAAGAGATTGATGAGAATCTGTGTATTGCTAAAGAAGCTGAAGCTCGTGAAAAGGAGGCTCGTCATGCTCAAGTCACACTCAAAACTCAGAAGGCCCTCTTCCCTCCTTGGTCCATGGAGCGGATTCTGAACGAGGCAGTTGATAATCAGAATGCTTACTAGTTGGAGTCAGTTGCTTCGTTTGAATTGGAAAACACTGCGGAGTCTCAGCTTGATTTTCCGATCACCCCGAAGGCATTCATGTTTCGTTACTTTGAGAAGATTGAGAAAGGTCCTGATTCGGATAATGATGTCAATCACTCGATTTTATCATTTTGTCTTAAACATGGAAACTCACAATATCAAACATGGAGTTCGAAGAAGATTGTAGCTGTGAAGGTATTTGGACTTGTTGAGACCGAAAGCTTTATAAATGTTAGATTCAAAGCTGTTCGAGGAGCTGGGAGTTCGATCTTTGAATTCTCTCTTGCTGATCTGTCGTGCCTTAATCCATATGATTGGATTTCTTTGTTCAATATTCTGTCAAAAGATGAACATAAATTCGAACCCATTGTGGCACATCTGAAAAGGATTTTGGCCTCCTATATCCAATAAGTTGGGAAATTGGATGTGGAGATCACGGCTGTACTCCGAAAGAAACCCATTGTGCAACCAAAAGAAGCTCCAAGTGATATCAGTAAGATGAAGTTGGGAAAAATCCAAAAGGACATCTGGAGTGTGGCGTTTCAACAAAGTGCTAGAGATGGTATGAATGTTCAGAAGTGTTTGTTCTCCTTACCAGACAAGCATCTGTATTCTACATCTTGCCTTAACTGCATTTTGGGGATTACAGACAAGTGCAAAGCGAATGATGCTGCGGATAAGAAGTGTTGTGACATCCCCATTTTCACGGCCAGAAAAGACCGATTTAATTTATGCTTTTAAAATAAAATCAGAGTAATCCTTTGATTAAAAGAGTTGCGGAATTTGTTCCCAAAATAAAATGTGATAAGAACTTATCAAAGCATTTCTTAAAGAAATGTATTTTGCATTATATAACAAAAATCTTGGGATGTCATGTTCCGATACAGACCAAATGCATAAACAGTACAAAATAGACCTTACAACAGTTATTTACAACTACTGATCTATAATCCAAAATATCTTGATAAGTCATCCAACTTATGCTCTGGTGCCACTACCTGTAATACAAATAAAATCTGAGTGGGTCAGGCTTGGGAGCCTGGTGAGCATATAGGGTTTTCAACCCACAAATAATAAATTTAATATGTTTAAACATTAAACAATCAACCAAATTTCCCAACCCCATTATCTTATTTATTTCTTAAGGATTTACCCTAAGAATCACCTATCACTCATTCCTAAGGATTCATCCTAAGGAATAGGCACGAAGTCACATCATTGCCAGGGTTTATACAACAGGTGCTAAGTCCATAACTCTCATATATCGACAATATTATTCACGGGAATCCACCTGCAATACATGTCAATGGGTTTATAGAGTACACTGATGAACATGTAGTTCACACACTCACAGGGAGCGAACCTGCTAGTGTTCCACGGACCGTCTAGAATAGTCCATGGTTGTCATCCATACTCTGCTGAATGACGGGGGCCATCGCTTGGGTAAGGGCTTCTCTCATATTTCATCCCTCACCCTCATCTCATGATCTATATCACCGATCATTTCATTTTTCCAACTCATCTTTCAACATATACCAAATATTTTATCTACCCATGTTTTACCCAACATTTCTGTAGATATAAAATACATATGCAGTTTAAATCATTTAAAACCTGTATAAATCATTCATTCAACATTCATCTCAAATAAACAAACAATATATATTAACATAACACGTATTTCATATAAAATACTTCATATCTATGTGTAAGATGAAAGTGACTATACACTCACTTGATAAGACGATGATCGGACAACACTACGGCTCTTAAAGTAATATTCTTCGATGAAATCGGAATGTTTTCTCAGAAACCGGACTTCTCGCGGGCAGAGCTTCGGCTTGAAAACTCTTTTTCTCGGGATCTTCGGTTTCTATTTATAGGGCTGAAATTCGACATTCACGTCGTGAACCAGGCTTGTTCACGTCGTGAACTTGGTCATGATCAGTTCGTAGACTCGACATCTGACTCCTAGCCCTGGAAGGTGTCAATCACTGAGTTCACGTTGTGAACTCTATGTTCACGTCGTGAATTCTTACAGACCTCGAAGTTTGTGATCCGAACTTCAGAAATTCATATCTTTCGCATACGAGCTCCGTTTTCGACATTCTTTATATCCACGCGTAGGTGAGATTATGCTCTATAACTTTCATTTAGACTTCGTCGGCTAATTTTGACTTTATTTTGAATATTATATTTTTAGTAGGCCGGGACAGGAAAAGTCTGTTAGTATGTCATAACTTCTTCATCCGACGTTCGTTTTTGTCTGTCTTTTTACCGTTGCACTACTATCGACGAGATCTTCGATTCTCGTTTAGATTGTTTCGGCTAGAAATCACTCGATCTAAATATCGAGTTTTGGGCTGCATATTGCTAAGCTGAAACTTAGAAAAATCTTAATTTTCTCATACTAAGTCAGATTTGGAAGTTCTTTTTATGCACGCTCTCGGTTTAACGTATTCTACGACTTTTGTTTAGATCACTGAGGCTAAAAAACGTTCCATCGTAAATTCACTTTTTACGGCATACAGCTTCGTGTCGGTTCTGTCACGAAACTTCGACAGGTCATAACTTCTTCGTTATAACTCGGATTTTGGCATTCTTTATGTACCCGGAATCCTTGTCTCGACCACTACCTCTTTAGGTATAGATATCGGGTTTATCTAACATTTTATTATGACGCTTATTTTTTTTCCTTAATTCATTTAATTCACACAATTAAGCACAAAACACATAATACCCAAATAATACATTTTTATTATTTCGAAACGGGCTACAAAGGTTAACCTAGACTATTACATCATCATTAGTGCCTAGCCTAGAAACACGGGCGTTACAAGTGCATCGCATATATGATCAAATGGTACATTCTTGTTCGCAATACTTTGCTTGGTCTGATGCCGAAACTCTTCAAGGTTCAGAAGCGCCAACATTAATGAAGAATTTCCTTCTTTATTTGACACAAAGGGGGAGATTGTTAGGTTATTTATTTTGTTGTGTCAAATTTATTATGTATGTATTTAGCCTTTATTAAACAGATTGGGCATGTCTATCCGCATTGCGATTCCCTACATTGTCCTTATAGAAAATTTCAAGCCGAACTCTTCTAAGGCATTGATTATTAATCATTCAGCACAACTTCGATCATTGTTCTTCTTGTTTGATTTACTTTACTGTTTTGAATCTATCGATCTGCGAAATATTGTTTCATCACTAGAATCGTGTGAGAAACTCGACCAAAGATAGACCACCACAACTGCAGATCCTAATGCACTACTAACCTCTAACCACCAATCACGAGCTCGGTCCCTCTAAAGAAAAGATGCAAATCCCACCTTCGCCCCCTCAAGGAAGAAAGTCGTCCTCTGAGCATTCTCCATGTCATAGATCCATCGGCGGATAGCAATGGGGTTGTTATCCCCAAAGAACTTCGGAGCTCCACAAGCATTGAAATCCCGAAAAGAGGGAATTCACGCTCTGAACTGTCCTGCCGTGACCTCGGCCTGAAAGGCCCCGAGCCACTCATCTAAAAGCTCCATAATCCAAGCGAGGTACGCGTTCTGACGCTCCTCCATAATCTTCATGATCCCTTCCTTGTCCGACCCAAAAATCATAGGTGTCTGCTTGAAAATATAGCGGGTAATCTCTGACGAAATAAACTCCATCATCCGCTCATCCATAAGCTCAGTGTAGCACCTGATCCTAAACCAGATCCTCCTCCTCGATTACGCATTACCATTCCAAAAAGCAGCCATACAATAATCATAACATACCCATAGAACTCCTCATTCTACAAGTTTCCAAGAATCATCGTGACCCTCCTTGATTCGAGAATGGATCATATGCTTTCAGTAGTACGGGCCCAATACTACCTTCCACACATGTCCATGCTTTCCTCAACAATATCTCGAATCCTTTAAGTCACCTTGTGAATCCGGTACTCCAAGTACCTGCTAAACAGTACAACCAAACCAACTACAACGCTTCCTAGGTTCCTGACCTCACCCTGCTATCAGCTGCTGAAGAACTCCCACTAATGTCTGCTATCTACTTCATGAATACATTCACATGCAACAAAGCTTAGATAATCCTTTGAGTAAAAGACTCAACCCTAAAACGGTTAGAATTAGAGGAGAGCTGCAAAAGAGCGTCAATTCCATCACTCTGTGATTATTTAACCTTTGCAGCATGTGAATTAACGTATTCACTTAATAGTTAACTCACATCATTAAGGGTCCTACAAAGAACAAAGCAACCAACATTCGTGCAGTAACACTCCAAGCCATAAAGCAAACAAAGGACATCCCAAGATCACTTACTACTACCATGCTAGGAACTCTACTCTCACTACTGGTTGCCTTATGCATCAAAATTATACAAAATACATGATAAAATAGGTTGTCGAATAAATGACTCTACCCTAAGACCACAACCAGACAAGGAACAGGAAATAAGGCTAAATCATTCAGTGTAAGTCTATATGATCCTAACCGTATACAATTTTTAAAGCATACACTTAGCATTACTTCTACCAATACAGATTCCTAATCTAGCATAGCATCCAATTCCTCCTAGGCTACAAGGCATCACATATCAGGAAAATCTATCATGCAGTTCCTGAAAGTATCCTTACCCTTATCAAGGCATGAAATCATTCATATCATAAAACATATCAACATGTATGGTATTCTGGGAATCACTTACTTGAGCTCGGCTGATTTCACGTATCACACCCCTTTTTTCTTTATAAAAATCTTTTTAGAAATTTGTTTTCTTTCAAAAGATTACCAATTTCTCAGTTTGAGTTCAGTCACACCCAAGAGTGTGCCAGATCCCTCAAAGTAAGGCTCACATACCAACTTGTAACATCCCAAAAATCAAAGGAAAATTTTTCATTTTTAAAACATTAATTCATATAACATTCTATTTCTGAAATCATTCAATGTGAAAAATAGCATTTATACGGAATAAACTCTGGGGGATGATGTGCAGTTATACCGAGCCCTTCCCTTTCGAAATAAAAGTACCTGAAACCATAAACATGAAACAGTAAGCACAAAGCTTAGTGAGTTCCCCAAAATACCACATACTATACATATCATAGGGCCTAGCCTACATATTGGGTCCAACCCGTAATAATGGGCCTAGCCCTTCCTAAACATTAGGCCCAACCCAAAATATATTTGTTCCTAGCTCGTCATACAATGGGCCTAGCCCAACATACAATGGGCATAACCATATCATGCAATGGGCCTAGCCCTACAAGCATGTCCATGGGCCCAACCCAACATACAATGCAAGAGTCACAAAGACAGCTAGCATTCTACATAACACATTCCAATGGGTTGGCCTTGGTGCCTTCGACCCACAAGTACAGTGAGGAGACTCACCTCAACTAGAGATAACTGAATTACACACACGCTGCTGCTATCGACTCCTCACACTGAACGTATCGAAAAATTATCCTGAATCAATAATTAAGGCAATCTCACATAAACCAAGGTCCAATTCATATCTTATCATACCGAGGGGTAAAAGACTATTTTACCCTTCCTATACTTGGCCCAACACAGCAAGGCCCAAACCCAAAACGACTCAAAGCCCAAAATGGCCCAAGAGCCATTCTGGTGAGTACGCCCCGTATACCTCCCTAGTACGCCCGATATACGACGCTGAAGCCTATCTCATATCCAATCTTCTTAATGCCTTAAGACTTTAAGCCCAACACTCAGATCTGATTCAAAAGGGACGTCTTAAACCATAAAGTTCCTAACTTTTTGACTTTGCATGGCATAATGGTGTCCAAACCAGCCCTAACTTCATAAATTCACCAAAGGACCAAAAACTTATGCATGAAAGAGTTATAACCATCAAGATTCAATTTTTGTGAATTAATGACCTCATCAAAGACCAGAAATGAGGCTCAAAGGTTCTAGACTAACTTCTACTCATAAGAACCAAATAAAGGGACAAAAACATAGTCCCAAACATAGTCCCAAATCTAGATCTAAGTTAAGGAGTCATAAAGTTTGAAGCTTTATACCTCCAGGAGCTTGCAAAGGGGAAAAAGGTTCTAGATCTTCAAGCTCCAAACTAGAAAACACTCCTCCAATGAGTTCCTATTCTTCCAAAAGCACCAAAAATACACAAAAATCACTCAAGACTCAATAATCTTTCAAATAGGGCTAGGGTTTTGAGTTTGGGGTTAGAAAGGATGGCGGCTGAAGGTAAGAAGGGTTTGTAATGAGTTAAGGTCTTCAATTAGGGTCCAAGACCCAAATATTACGGTTTTCATCTGCCTTACGTACGCCTAACGTACTCCTGGTATGCCTAGCGTACCGGGGAGGAACACCACAATCAACTTAATCTAGTACGCCCAGCGTACATGGCATATATGCCCAATGTACTAGGCTAAGCACATTCCCATCCAAGTTCCGAAAGCCATAACTTATTCGACCCAATTCCAAATTCAACGATCTTTATATTCTCAAAACGATGATGAAAAACTCTACAATTCCTTCTAATCCCCTTCGACTTAAAATTTTCCGAACTTGAACCCTTAAATTAATAAAAGGCCCGAAGAATCACTTTGACCATTATACCCTTGGGCTCCAAAGCGCAAACCGAGAGCTTGGCTCGTACAAACTATATAATCCACTCCTAAATGGGCATAGAACCCAAACCCTTTGAAGTCTATGGCCCTAACTTGATCCATTAATGTCCATAATTCTTGAAATTGGAAGCTTCTCGAAACCAGTTGTTACAACTCTCCCCCACTTAAACTGGATTTCATCCTCGAAATTACCCCTTGCTACTTACTAGACACCTAAACGAACCGATTGAAACTTTCCGAACCCCCTTCGGCTAAATGACGATTCATACACACGACGATCTTCCAATGCTACAATCGGAACGCAACCTTAGCAGGACTTAAACGTCCTAAAGGAAAGCAAATCACTGATCCACTAGCTTCAAATAAGGAAGAATAACCATCCATTTTTCTACTAGAATCCGAAAATCAAAAGTGTTGCTTGACCTCCACGCAGGCATAACCATTCCGAAACATAGACAATACAACTACACTTCGCGATGCAAACCATATAAAGTCCTTAACATTGAATTATCTTGCTGATACCACTGGAAAACCGAATTGCTGACCATACATTCCTACCGAAAAGACCTTTCATATGAGCAAAGGTGACTCCCAATGAGATTCCCAACTCCTTTGAGCCAACCCGTAACATAAATCACAACCCAAAATCCAAATATTCACACTTACATTATATTCGAATTCTTTCGATTTCCATGGTGACCTTCTATTTAACTGAGAAATTAAATTCCGCAATCGTCTGACAACCTTGTACACGCTAACTCCATGAGACTCCGCCCAATAGTCTAACTACTACAAGTTACCCAGAGTCTAAACAAAATATGGATGCCATCCGTAGACCATAGAGTCATCCTACTTAAAACATGATCCAAACCTCACCCAAGCCACTTTCTACCAGGCCTCAGCCATTCAACCATAACTTAACGGGCCTCGCCCATGGGTATTACCCAATCTACAAAATCGAACGGGCCTTGCCCAACATCATCTTAGCTCCCATGATCCTCATTTCAAACAAATCCTCGTGTATGCTAGATATACCCCGTAGTCTTACAACACTCCCATATCATCCTTGAGCCCAACTCATGGTCTTGTTGTCCTTCTACCATACCAACCCAAATCAAACATGGTTCCAAATCACATCGACTGTATCTCAATCAGGCACTCTGGTCATGCTTAGAACCCCAAATCCTTCATCAAACAAGAACAGGTATAGAGGCTCTAACACAACCCTAAAGCTAGATCCAGTTACATGTTTGCCATGCATCACTACGAATGTGCCAACCTGTCGTTGAAAGTTTTTGAATCATCAACCTTGATAAACCTCTATCCAGACCGCCACTTGAACTGACTTTCCTCTTGACTAGGATGTAGAATTCCTCCTTGTTATGCACCTAAAACAATCCTTGAAAATCCAAATGGTTCTCCCCCATTCAGATTTAACAATGCCTTGCCAACCTTACCAAGGACAATGAAAGATGAACCCCTTTTTACCGGAACTGACGGTCCACCAATCCACCACCCCACTTGCTGAAGAATTTATGTAGTCAAAACATCTTCAACAGATACAAATTTGAAATTTCTTTGACAATCCTAGCATCTGAACAAACCCATGCGACCAAGATCATCAACCACTCGCTAACTCTTCTACCCTACTAGCGGTAGCGATCGGATTAAAAGCCTTTCAACAATCGAGAGACATCCGACCAGAGCGACACCAATACCTTGAACTCTGACTTCGTTGTCCCAGAAGGGGACAACCAGCTTCCATGAAATCTTTTCCTTCAATCTTCTATTGCGAGGACCACCTTCACCGACCTGAGAACGTCAACCAGGCAACAACTCTCTGGCACTCGAATCCTGTTGGATATCTTACACCCCACAACTATCTTGAATTCCATTAATCCATCGAACCTACACTACAACTTCCTCTACCCCACGCATGACTCTTGGCATGAAAAAATGGCATATAACAACCATCGATAATACTAACCAGGCAGATACGGAGAAACTAAACCGAAGATAAAGACTTACACATACAAAACACGATCCAAAAGCACACACACATTTGGGTTTATATATCTTTTAATTTTATTGACTAAAAGTCAACAATTAAATTATAAGAGTCCTAATCTTTTGTCCTTTAACTAATCTTATAATTAAATCAAATTGAATTTATCTTTTAGCATAAACGCTAGTTTGTATGTGTTTAAAATCGAAAGGAATGAGAAACCAAAATAAGGAACGAATTTAGAAAATTTTGGAACTTCAGGTTCCACGACGTGGGGAAGGAACAGGCACATCGTGGCACACATAAAACACGTGATTTATTAAATTATTATTTTAGGTTCTCAGCAGTGAACCATGACGTGGTGATGAAGAGACCACAACATGACGACGAAAGCAGTCATGATCCAAGTTCAGCTTCGACCAAGCCCACGACATGGTGGAGGACTCTCCATGACGTGGTGAAGAGGCATAACGACCAAAACGTAATTTTTCAAGCATAAACAAATTTGGTTTTTATCAAGGAAATTTTTATACTTTTAAAATGATTTAAAACAGAAGCCCTACACATATAAACCCTAACATACGAACAAGACAAAGTCTAAGTGAAATAGACTTGAGTTCACCTACACTCTGATACCACTTGATGGATTTCGAGTCTTGTCAAAGACCAAAACAAAGACAGCAGAAACGTCAAACAATTATGATCTAATAGACTTGAAACAGATGGATCTAACTCAAGTAATCTATATAATTCATTAGAACATAATAGATAAAATCATACCTTTGATTCCTTGGTAGGTTTCTTCTTTTGACGAGACAGCTGAATGGACTAAGACTTTTTATTTCAACTATTAACAGTATGGTCCACATATGAAGTGGAAAAAGTACAATGTACCATTACATACCATATTAAACAAGTAATAGTATATGTTAAGTAATTTAAATGACTTACAACATTGAAAGGCTTCAATGGACTTACTAGTTTTTCTTGTAATCCAACATACCCCTAACGTCCCAACTTATATGGCTAAAGAGACTTTGATTAAGCATTTTTTCCTTTATCATACAAAGGCTTCCTACGATGGAGTAACATAAAGGATGTCTAACGTTTCGTAAATTAGTTAAAACTATGATAAAACTTATGATCATGAATATAATTAACAATTGTACCATTCTTATAACATTAAATTTTTCTACTTGTACATTTGGGAAGAATGCCGCCTAATCAGTTTGGTGAATAGACATAGGATATTGTTTTGATATGTTGCTTAGTTTCCTTGGTCTACCAAGTTGGGAAATATGTAACATTTATACATTTTTCTTCTGAAAGTCCATAGAAGTTTAGCAACATGGAAAAAAACCTTATTATTTCAAAGTGTTCGTTCAATCAAAACTTTATATTTTTCATGTACCCGGTAGAGAAAATCCACATGTACTCGCCTTATTAGTTAGTGAAGACTACCTACTAATTCTTGTCCTTCATTTGGCCCGTCTTGACCAAAGTTTCCCGAACAAGTGGCTCTGTCTGAACATTGCTAGGTGATATATAACTTTTTGTACTGAAAAGGGATAGATACCACAAGAGATCTCCCTCAGACTATGTGCCACATTAGACTCTTATCCTTAAACTTCATCAAAAATCTAAAAAAAAGTCAAATTTTTTAGAGAGCCATTGCTTTTCAAACAAGACTTTACATTACTCTAGCCTTTTCATAGACTGTTAATGACCTTAAGGTTGTGTTCAATGGGAGCTCTTGAAACACCATGAGCGGTAACATTATTAACAAGAATATGAAATCAATTTGAAGGGGAAAAAATGAATTCACCAGGAAGAGTTGTGAAGGTATCATAATCATTGACTAGAGATGTCAATATCTTGTCTTTGACATTTTAGGAACATTTCAACACCTCTTCGACAATATCCCAAATCTCTTTTTAAGTTTTGCTTAGCTTGATGTGCTTGAAAGTAATGTACTCAACATGCATCTTTTCAGTATTAAGGGCAGTTAGCGGAGTATCTTTATTAGCGTCTGCTCCTAAGACCTGAGTAACACGATATTGTGTTATAATTTCAATAGATCTTCAGCAACATATCTCCATATTTCTTTACCATTTTCTTTAGTTTTCAAAAAAGTTACATTATAAATTATTAGTGATCATATTCCTCATCCACCAGCAATGGGGCTTGAGTAGGGAAACCCATACTATTGGCTATGTGCATCAAATAAAACTTGTTGATCAAGATTAGTCATTTTGTAGTTTAAAATTAAGAGCAATAGTGGTATATATCAAGAAATTTTATTCGATAGATCCTAAAATGCATGAGAGAACCATCTTTATCTTAAGCAATGATAGTTTGGTTAAATAGATTCAAAGAAAATCACATCGTCTCTGATACCAATTGAAAGTGCAAATATACTCAAAGGTTTCCATTCGTGTGACTTGAATACTATCAACAAGTATTTAATGAAAGAAGTAAATGCGAGAATATATATATATATATATATATATATATATATATATATATATATATATATTAAATAAGGAACGAAGAGAATGTATTAAATAAAACAAAAATGGTTGCATTGATTATGTTAAAAAGTTTGGATTTCAACAAGGTTGACTTGTCTTTAAATCGGCAATACAATATGTGCAAAGAACTAAAGGAACAAAGGAATGCTCAAAAGTACTTATCAAGAAGATCTATACAATTGAAATGAGATATCATGTTTTTCTTTTTCCCTATTCTAAAACATGATTGAAACAAAAAAACTTGTTATCTTTGGACACCATCAACCTTAGAAACCTTATATCATCGGAATACATTACCATTAGATCATCACCATCGTTGGACTACCCACTTCCTTTGGATCAACTTAGGCCACTTTCTTGAACTATCAGTTATGGGTTACATCGACATGTAACATGCCAGGAAAAAGTTAAATAATAGGGCAATCCTCCATAATGTTCTCAAAATGTTTTTTAAATTATTAACCCTGTAAACTCTACCATTAATGGCTTTCCAAACATCCATATAAGGTTAAAACAGTAAAATGAGACTAAGAAAGTTAGAGTCTCTCCTGGGGTATTTTAGTAATCTTGTTAATATTTTTTATACATCATTAGGTGGTGATTAGGAGGCCCTTTGAGAATTAAAACAAGTTGAATTAGCATCATAACTTTTTGATGTGAGTATATGCCTAGACTGCATGTCCTCTATCACTATATTTAAAAAGTTTTGAGTATTATGTATGTGTAATATACTTTTGTGTCTTATATAACCTTATGGCCTTATGACATGTTTATAAATTACATGAAATTGAATTTTGAATATGTTTGCAATGAATAAAGTAAATTTTATTGTAAAATGGTTGGAGCATCCTTATTATGAATTACATATGGGATAGGAATTAAGAGTAACTTTGACGAGGGAGTAATTCCTTAGAAAAAAATAATCAATAATCTTGGTTTGAAGGAAGCAATTCCCTTTAGTTGCATGGAAATGATTTTCTAGACTCATAAGCTACAAGATTAGGGATGGAATTTGAAACACAATTCAATTAGAGTTATGATAATGGTAACTTCACTCTCTAAAGTTTACCTAAAGGAGCAATCCCTTTTATATGGAATTGGTGGTCATAATTGATTCATTTGTAGAGTCAATGAAAATGGATTGGATTATTGTGAAGCGTCAATTCGGGACGAACCATAGAACATTTTTTCCTTAGAATGTTGTTGGGTTTTATTCAAAAGTCTACAATAAACTACAAGTTTAGCAAGATAAGGATTTTAAAGTGAATAAACTTAAAACCATTTTAACCCAACAAGGATCATTTTGCAACGCATGGAAAGATTAAATCAACCTTGGAAAGGAAAATAACTACAAGCTTTGAAAACTTTGATTCTCATGGGATATTGGAAGTTGATAAAGTGATGCAAAAGTACAAAGTAGAAGCTCTTTATAATGTATCCACCAAACAAGGGTAAACCACCAAAAGATGCTAGTCTACACTTGTATTAAGCTCTTCTTAAGCCTTAAAGAACTTATACCAAATAATCCTTAAAGAACAAGTAACTTAGAACACTTAAAATCTCACAACATCTCGCAATAAATAAAGAGGAGATAAGAGACTTTAGATCTCTCATTTGAGGCCAAAAGAAGGAAAAAAAACAGCAAGTTTTTTCTCTATACACTTCTTTATATACCCATACATGTTGGTTGAAAACAATACTTCCGTTAAATGAAATCAAGACTTCCAAGAAACATCTAGTGTATAAGACCATGTCAAAAAAGCAACCAACCCATACTCTTAAGAGATCTTGTAGGGTCTTGGTGTCACTTTCACTCAACCATATTACTAGCTAGTTACATGTACAAGTTATTAATATATGAACTTCTATAAGTCCAAATATTTTTACACAACATATATATCTATAACATATGATATAACTACTTTTTTGTTCTCTTTTATTATTTTTTTTCCAAGAAACAATAATTCCCTATTTGTTGTTAAAAAATATTATTTTCATAAAATAATAATTTTCCAATTTAAATACAATTGTAGACTATATTTATTAATAATCAAATTACTTTAATAAATAAAGAATATGTAGTCACTTTCTATAAGGTGTGACCCTATAGGATCATATGTTATTAACAAATTTTATTCTACATTGACCCTTGGGCATAAAGATCTTTAAATCTCCAACTTACACAAGACTCATCATAGATTGATATAGATAGTGGTGAATGTATAACAACATTTCAATGCCCCCAATAACAAATGGAGAAGAATGCCAATCATAAACATCCAAATCTCAAAATATTAAATCTATGATCGATGTATAAGGTATGTTTATCAGTTATCCGTGTGATACAAACATCTTGTTTAACATGAGACTTGGATCGTAATCAATCTCATTTGGTTTTCAACTTTCAGTAACACATATTAGATGTCTAACTCTCAACACATAAGAGGAACAAATACCTTCTTGGCTAAGTATGCCTCTTGTATAGTTTATACCACACCTGACAATGAACTATATAACTGCTTGGTCAAAGAACAACGTTTGACCATATCAAAGTATAATGCTCCCTACACTTAAGTCTCAATATGCATCTCATGTATTTAAGGATACAAAGATAATACCTTTTATCAAGCATCACTCATGATAGAGATCCATGAGGTTATTTTGATGCGGGTCATGTCCAATACTAGTTCTCTGATAGGTACCTATGAATCTTGGCTACAACCTCTTGCCTACTTTCATCTTATGAGAGTCAACCAATCCAATTCATATTAGTCTTACTTCATAGTTGTTCCCATGATTATGACCGACTATGAACTTTTGCAATAATTAGATTATTCATGGATTAAACATGTTAATATAAAACACAATGCACTAACTGAGGTGCGACTGTCACCCGTAACATTGCCCCCGTTGTTGATGATGGGTTTTATACAAACAATAATATGTGTGCATGCAACCCCATTTTAGATCTATGTTTTCTCTGTTAGACATACAAGCATCGAACACAAAAGGAAAAACCCTAGTATGCATATAATAATTCGAAATCTACATATGAAAGATTAGATTACATACCTTTGTTGCTATATAGTAATAACAACCAAAACTTGAAGATCCTTACTTTTAAGAACAAGTACCACAAGTGTAGTACCTCTAATGGTTCATAAAAGCACTAGGGCAATATGATGAATATAAGAGAGAGGAGAGAGGAGTAACTTGCTCTGAAATTCGGCTCTTCTAGGTTTTTAAGAGGGTGCACAAATTCATGAGGCAAAGGGCTCTATTTATAGTTGAGGCCAGCTACGATTTTAAGGTGGAAACACTAATTCCTTAGCTTAGGGCCTAAGCAAGTCCATGGACCCCTTCCTTAGGGCTTGGACGAAAATCTCTAGAACCTTCTAGGGATTTTCGGCCCTCCCTAATAAGGGATCCAATGGCCCAAAACCACAACTATCAAATAATTGCAAAACAACCCCTGCACTTTTAATCAGTTCCTTTAATCCCAAAATTAATTCCGAATTAACTTCTGATTAAATACTAATTAATAATATGATTTCTAATTAATATGTTTTTCTTATAATATATTAATAAATCATTTTTATGCTCCGATTTATTATTCTTAATAATAAACTCAGCCTCTCTCTCCAATACTCATCATGTCTAGTTGCAAGTGTGAAGGCAACCCAAAAGGACCATGCTACCATCAAATTAAGTACATACCAATTATAGTTATGGGCTTAGACACCTAATCCAATAGTCTCCACTTGGATAAGTCTAATAACTATAATTGCAAGTATGACTTCAAAATTTGACTAGCAATCGTAGCTCTCAAAAGCCGCTGTCGAACTCTAACCTAGTCAATGATGTGTCCTTAGATAAGGGATCAAATATTCCACCGTTCTTCAAGATATCGCATGGAAATGAGACATGGATTATAATCAATCTCTGTCTAAGAGTTGTTTCCTGGTTTCTGATTTATGACGACTGACTACAATTAAACACATCAATTCAGTCCAGGCGTGGCCAAGCACTTCAGATCTCATTGTTGGATTAATGTCTAAGTCCATAACTATATTTGGTATGTACTTGACCCGACCCAGCATGGTCCATTTGGGTTGCACTTCACCGGCACAATTTATATGGATAGTCTTTTGAGAATAGTATATTTATGATTTATATTAATATATTATAAGTTCTAATATATTAATATGGAATCATATTATTTAATTAGTATTGATCAAGAATTAATTTAGAATTAATTAAGTGATCAAAAAGAACTAATTAAATATGGACTCTTATATATATGGAATGGGCCAAGTTCATTTAGGTTGGGCTAAGCTTTCATGGATGGTCCATGGAGCTTTTAACCCATGGATCCTATGTAAATGAAAGTTCATGGGTATTAGGGTTTACATGGATGTAACCCTAATCCTCCATAATATATAAAGGGGTCCTTGGCTCACAAAATTGGCACAAGTGTGTGAAAATAAGAGTGGGCCGATTTTAGTGTGCATACATATTCTCTCAAGTTCTTCCAAGGTGTTTTGGTGATTTGTGATTCCATTTGATGCTTCCACACTATTGGGGCTAAGGTCCTAAAGCTTGAAGACATCAAGCTACATCAAAAGGTATGTCATCTTACTAGAACTTTGTAGTATAGGTGCTTCATAATATGCAAGTTAGGATGAAACCTTGGAATAGTTAATATTTGCATGTATAATAGAGAAAACATAGATCCAAGGTTTATCGGGTTGTATGTACGCCATAGGAGTGTTAGAATGCTCAAAACCCAACAGTGGTATCAGAGCCATGGGTTGTTTTCTGTTATATTGATGCAAATGTTTTATTTTCAAGTTGGAAAAAAAAAGGAAAAAAACATGACGTTTGTCAAATTTTAAGATAATTACTTGTTTTTGTGAAAAACTAATTATTTGTAAAATTTGAATCATTTGCTATATGAGTTGAATTAGGTCAAATTTAGTAAAAGATAAAATGATATGATTATTTTATTAGTTTTAAAAGTTTGATCTAAAGAGTTTTTTGAAACCTCCATAAGTTATGGATATGAAAAGGTTTTTAAAAAAATTGATTCAAAGTTTTTTATGGAGTTACAAAACTTGGTCTTAATGTTTTAAAGAATTCCATAACTTGTTCTTAAGTTATGGAACATGAAAAGTTTCATCATAAAACAAGTATTTAACTCCATAAGTTATGGAATCCAAAAGTTTTCAAGAGTTACAAAACTTGCCCTCAAGTTTTGGAATTTCGAAAAAGTTTTTTATGATAAAAAAAAAGAATTGAATTCTAAAACTCTTGGGTTCATAACTTAAACAATTAATTAAAGGGTTTTAATTTTGAATTTAATAATTGGAATTATGATGTTTTTATTGAATAATTCAATTAACTCTTATGGACTTTATTAATAGATAATTAAAGTGTTTAATTAAAAGAGAATTAATAATTCCATAATGACATGGTTTAAATTTAATTAAATTAAGAGAATAGTTTAATTAATAGATTAAACCACCAAGTATTTTAAATGTCTAAAATACACCCTTATACTATTATAATATTAAAAGTTTAATATATTATATTTATAAGAGCAAGTCGTCTTACCATTATTAGGCCTCATTCACGAAGCCGGTCTATAAGGGGGTATAAGGTTACTGCCTATAAAATGGCAGTTTAATGGGTGTCCACTCTCACCCACCGCTTCCTTGACTGGTGGAGGGTCGTTAGCCGAACAGGTAGGACAAGGACTATAATTCTCCCTTCATTATAAGTATAATGATAAATACTAAGTAACTAAACACTTATAAATTCCCAATCTTAGTTACTTAGGAAAATGTGAATAAGGTGCTAATCCATGAAATTACACTTTGCACTTTGTTTAAGCTGTTAGTGGAGCGTGTGTGGTTAACCGGCACACTAACCTGGACTTAACAAGGTAGGCATAGGGTAACTTAATGTTTATCATAGTATCGTTGGAGCGTGTGTGGTTAACCGACACATCGATTGAGGGGTAAATATTAAGGGTACCAAGTATATTTGCATGGTTACTTCACACCTTGTTTTGTGATCCTCGGCATCCCAGTCACAAAACCTGAAGGGCACACTCGAGATTGAAACATGTCATTGAAAAGTTCAATGAATCTCAAAAGAATCTAGGAGTTTCAAAACCAATTAAAACCTAATAATACATTTCGTTTATCTTGGTGGAAATTGGTGAATCGTCATTCACCTACCTTCAAATATTTTATAGCTTGGATTACGGCATCCCTCTTCCAAGTTATAAAATAGTTTGTTGGGTCCTAGCCTTAATATATCATATTGGGTGTTATATTAAGGACTTAAATCAACTTTACGTGAATTTCTCCCATTGTTGATGTCTGGTTTAGACAACAATGATCTTCCCAAACCAAGCTGTCCTAATGAATATGACTTCCCGAGTTTGGCTCATGGAAGTCATACTTCTCTTCCTCCACCTCCTCCAATTATTCTCCCTAACCCAAAGTTTAAGGTCACTCAAGCCCTAATGGCAAGCAAGGTCTATGTGTGATCACATCTTAGAGATGAAGTCACATATTGACAAGCCGGGAGAGATGGGTGTCAAAGTCTTGAGAAAGTTGGATGTTCAATCACTTTCTAAGTCACATAGTGAGTTCCTTTGGGACTATTATGAAAGAGACTATGACATGAACCTTAATGATCATATCTATTTGCTTGGTGTTGGTGAATCAACAATGATTTGGAACGATAGTAAAGCAAATTTGATTAGAAGATCAACTTCCCAAAAACTTTATGGACAGTGACAATGGTGACACTGGAAATCCAGAAAAAGCATTCTCTTCCCAATGGAAAGGGATTGGCCATAGTCAACCCGGTTGACCAAATGGTAAAGAGAAAGGCTAAGTCTGAGATTGTCCCATTACCAAAGGGTCCATATGTTTATTTTGCCAAAGGAAGGGGCGTTGATTGCAAAGCTGCCAAATTTACCTAAGGATGTTAAAGTCAATAAGTTTGACTCTACATCAGGTAGAGCCCATTATCTAACTCTGTTAAGTTCTATTCTGAGATCCTCATTACATGATGTGACTGGGTCACATGTTGATGTTTTAAGAATCAAAGAATAGAGAGAAATCTTAAAGGAAGTATATGCTGATTCTGATCGCGAAGGTGGATTTCGATCGCATTAGAATTTTGAGCAGTTGCTTAAGAAGTTATGATATATTGCTAAGGAATAGATAACAACAATTCAAGGGGAGGGTTCTACTTCAACCTCTACATCTGATTTGTTGGATTAGTGTCTAAGCCCGTAAACATATTTGGTAAGCACTTGACCCGGTTGTGCATGGTCCTTTTGGGTTGCGTTCACCAAAGCAACTTGACTGGAGAAATAATAGAGAAAGAGGTTATTATGGTTTATTAATATATTATAAGAATAATATATTAAAAGAGAAATCATATCTGGTTAATTAATATTGGTCAAGAATTAATTAAGAATTAATTTTGTAATAAAAAAAGAAGTTAATTAAACTTGGGGGACTGAACTATAATTATGTGATAGTTACAAAGTTAGGCAAGGAAGCCCTATATGATAGGGTGGACGAATTCAAGGGGATAAGGCCGTAGAATTCGTCCAAGATAAGGCCTTCTAGAATTATCCTTGGGCTGCTTGGTGGCTAAGCAATCAAATGAGGATAAGGACTGAAACCCTAATTCCTACACCTATATAAAGGACCCTTGGCATAGGAAAATCGACCACTTGATCCCTAGAGTTCCTAGAGCCGAATTTTACCTCTCCCCCCCCCCCCCTCTCTCTCTTGCTTCTTCAATTGCTCTTGGTGTTTGTGAGCCATTAGAGGTACTACACTTGTGGTACTTGCTTTCAAAGACAAGAAGATTCAAGAAACAAGTTGTTATTACAATATAACAACAAGAGGTATGTAATTCATTCTTCCTTATAGATTTCGAAATTACTAGGAGCATGTTAGGTTTCTTTTGTGTTCATAATGTTGTATAACTAATAGTGAAAACATAGATCTGTATCTAGGGTTGCACGCACCCATAGGATTGTTTGTATAAAACCCATCAGTGGTATCAGAGCATTTGGTTTTGTTTTTCAATTAGTTTTATACAAAAGTATGAATTTGACATATTAGGGTTTATAGAAAATAAACCCTAGGGGCTTGATTTTCGAAATTAGGGTTTCTAAACCCTAGATTTCGAAATTTTGATAGGGTTTCTCAAACCCTTTCCTTAGCCTCCAAGATTTCGAATTTAGGGTTATCCAACCCTAGGGTTTCCAAATTGCCTCCTCCCCAAGATAAGATCCCTAATGTTTAGGGATTTGGATAATGTCATATCTTGTAATTATCCCTTAATTGTTTAAATATGGTAATTAAAGATTTTTTGAATTATCCCATCCAAATTTTCGAATTTTAGGGGATTTAAGGGGTTAGGTTAAATTAATTGTTTAATTTAATAAGATAATCCTTCAAGATTTAATAATTTAAATTAATTATTTAATTTTGGGATAATTATTAATTCAATGTTTTACTATTTAAGATTTTAAAATTAAAAGGTTATAATTTTCGAAAATTTTAAATATGATTAAAACCCTAATATTTTGAAATGTTTAAAATACACCCTTATACTATTATAATATTATAAGATTAATAATATATGTATAAGATTAAGCTAGTCTTACCGTTAGTAGGCCTCATTCACGAAGCCGATCTATAAGGGGGGTATAAGGTTATGGCCTATAAAATGGCTGTTTAATTGGTGTCCACTCTCACCCACCGCGTCCTTGATTGGTGGATGGTCGTTAGCCGAACGGGTAGGATAGGGAAAACCTTTCCTCATTAAAAGTATAATAGATTATAAAAGTAACTAAATGTTTTTACAACAATTCCCAATCTTAGTTACTTTAGGCAAAAGTGAATTGATGCAATCCCATGAAATTACACTTTGTACCCTTGCTAAGACGTTAGTGGAGCGTGTGTGGTTAACCGGCACACTAATTGGGCTCTAAGAAAAGGTGGCAAAGGGTGACTCATTGTTTGTCTTAGTTTGATGGAGCGTGTGTGGCTAATCGGCATATCGAATAGGTAACTGTAACAATGAGGGCACCATGTACATTTGCATGGTTATTCACACCCACTTTGTGATCCTTGGCATCCCAGTCACAAACTAGAGGGGCATATCGAGATTTAAACATGCCATCGAAAAGTTCAATGAATCTCAAAAGAATCTAGGAGTTTTCAATAGATTTAAAACTTAATCTCTTTTTCGTTTTTCATGGTGGAGAATTAGTGAATCGTAATTCACTTACCTTCAAATTATTTGCATGTTAGATTACGGCATCCCTCTTCTAATTTGTAAATAATGTTGTTGCATCCTAGCCCTAATTTCTCATTTGGGTGTTTAATTGGGGATTGATTTCTAATCAAACTTTGTTCTTTTCTATTTCAGATGTCGAACGTCAACAACAATGCTTCCGGCTCGTTCTCACTTATGAACTTGTGTGGGAGAGTGATATTCGATGGGTCCAACTTCAACGATTGGATCCGCAACATTCGAATGGTCACTCACTACGAGGACAAAGAGTATGTCCTTGATGAAAAGTTGAAGGAGATCAACTTAAACACTGACACTGCTGAAGAGATCGCCGCGTTTGAGGCCCATGAGCGTGATGACACAAAAGTCCACTGCATCATCCTAGCGACCATGACTGCAGAACTCCAAAAGTCCTATGAGGACATGTATCCCTATGAAATACGTCAAGACCTGCTGGACCGGTACCACCAAAGCGCTAGGCAAGAAAGGTACGAGATCATCACTTCAATGATCACTGCCAAGATGGGTAATGGAGAATCCCTTACCGCTCATCTGCAAAAGATGCAGAGATATGTTGATCGCCTGCTGAAGTTAAATGTTAACTTCGATGAAGAGCTGGCAATCGACATCATCCTTCACTCCTTGCCTCCCTGCTATAACCAGTTCTGCATGACCTACTACATGAATAAGGAAGAGGTCACATTGATCAAGCTTCAAGGCTTGTTAAGGACTGCTGAGAGCAATCACAAGGATAAGTCTGTTGCATCGAATCCTACTCGCGCTGCTGCCCCTGTCTTAGCAATAGGGCAAGGGAAGGGTAAGAAGAGGAAGGCCCCCTCAAAGGGACACCACAAGTGAAAGTCCCAAGATGGTACCTCTTCTAGTGGAACCAAAGTTGGTTCTGCTAAACCCAACTCTAACCCTAAGGAGACAGAGTGCCACCACTGCCACAAGATAGGGCATTGGAAGAGAAGCTGCCCAAAATATCTGCAAGCCATCAAGTATGGGAAGATCAAGCCATCTTTCGCGGGTATTTACACAATTAAATCTAATTATTCATCGCATGCTATTTCTTGGGTTCTTGATACAGGATGTGGTTTTCATATATGTTCTGATTTGCAGGGACTAAGAAGAAATAGAGATGTGGAGCATGGAAGGATAAATCTAATCATGGGAAACAAAAGATCGTCGCTTGTCACCAAGATTGGAGTTTATTCCTTAGTTCTTAATAATGGATTAGGTTTAGATTTAAACAATTGTTGCTATTTGCCATATATGGAAAGAAACATCATTTCATTTCATGGTTTATATAGACAAGGTTTTAGATATTCATTTGATAATGAAAAGGGTTCTATTTATGCTTATCTTAATAGTGTTTTATATTTTGAAGCATTGCCTTGTAATGGAATATATGAGAATGTGATGGTTGTAGATAACTGAGGAAATGATGTGTTGTGTGTCGATTCTTCCAATGGTATGGATAAAGCATGCTTGTGGCATTGTCGTCTTGGACATGTCAACAAGAAACGTATAGCCCAACTCCAAAAGGATAGAGTGTTGGAGTCATTCGACCTTAGGGACGATGACGTGTGCGAGTCTTGTTTACTTGGAAAGATGACCAAGTCACACTTCACTGGCACTTGTGAGAGGGGTGAGGGTCTATTGGATCTCATACACACCGATGTGTGTGGGCCCTTTAGATCCACCACAAGGGATGTGAACCGCTTCTATGTGACTTTCACCGACGATTATAGCAGATATGGGTATATCTACTTAATCAAGCACAAGTCAGAAACCTTTGAAAAGTTCAAAGAGTTTAAACAAGAAGTGGAGAATCAATTGGGCAGGAAAATCAAGATGCTTTGATCCGATCGAGGAGGAGAGTACCTAAGTCTTCAATTCAACGACTACCTCAAGGAATGCAGAATAGTTTAGCAATTGACGCCACCTAGGATACCGCAGTTGAATGGTGTAGCTGAGAGGCGTAATCGAACTTTGCTAGACATGGTTCGTTCCATGATGAGTCGTGCTTCACTACCTATCTCATTCTGGGGGTATGCCTTACAGACTGCCGCCTATATGCTTAACTTAGTCCCTACGAAGAACGTTGCCAAAACACCTCACGAGATGTGGACATGGAAGGCTCCCTCGTTAGCACATATCAAGGTTTGGGGCTGCGAGGCTTTCGTAAGATGAGAGACTCACAACAAGCTCAAGCCTCGTAGTGAGCGGTGTATTTTCATCGGCTACCCACAAAAGTCCTTTGGATATCTCTTCCATAGACCGAGTGACAATGTTGTCTTCGTTGCGAGGACAGGGGTTTTCCGAGAAAGAGAACTCATAAGCCAAGGGGATAGTGGGAGGCAAATCCATCTTGAAGAGCTTCAAGAGTCGAGCGATGAAGGAACGTCTAACGCTGGCGTTCAACCCAAGGAGGAAACTCCAATTGAACCGATTGACGAATCATTACCTCTTAGACGTTCCAGTAGAGTTAGTGTTCCACCCGTGTTGTATGGTTTTCATATAACAAGCGAGGGTGATACGTATATTAGTGATAGTACACTAATAAATTTGGATGAACCTAACAGCTACAAGGAAGCCATGGCAGGCCCGGAATCTGCAAAATGGAAAGAGGCGACGGACAGCGAGATTCAGTCCATGTACGATAACCAAGTTTGGAGCTTGGTTGATCATGTACCAGGTCGTAAGACGGTTGGGTGCAAATGGATCTTCAAGAAGAAGACCGACATGGATGGGAATGTGCACACTTATAAGGCGCGATTGGTTGCGAAGGGCTTTACTCAAACTCCCGGAGTTGACTATGATGAGACCTTCTCACCAGTTGCAAGATAAAGTCTATTAGGGTGATGCTGGCCATTGCTGCATTTCATGATTATGAAATATGGCAAATGGATGTCAAAACCGCTTTCCTTAATGGGAAGTTGGCTGAGGATGTTTACATGGCTTAGCCAGAGGTTTTTGTCAATACGAAGCATCCCAATAGAGTGTGTAAGCTTGAGAAGTCCATTTATGGACTTAAGCAAGCGTCTCGCAGATGGAATCTTTGCTTTGATGAGAAGGTCAAAGAGTTTGGGTTTCTGCGAAGCGAGGATGAAGCATGTGTATATGTCAAAGCCAATGGGAGTATAGTAAGCTTCCTCGTATTGTATGTCGATGACATACTTCTCATAGGAAACGACATCCCGACACTGCAGGAAGTTAAGTCCTGGCTTGGGAAGTGCTTCGCTATGAAGGACCTCGGAGAGGCTACCTATATTTTGGGAATAAGGATAGTGAGAAACAGAAGTAAAAGACTAATACGATTTAGTCAGAATACTTACTTGGACAAGGTACTAAAACGCTTTAGTATGGAGAATTCCAAGAAAGGGGAGTTACCAATCCAAAGTAATGCCAAATTGAGTAAGACTCAAAGTCCGAGTACCGAAGTCAAGATAGCAGAGATGAGCCGAGTACCTTACGCTTCCACAGTTGGCTCAATCATGTATGCTGTGACTTGTACTCGCCCTGATGTGGCCTTCGCTTTGAGCATGGTCAGCAGATATCAAGGAAACCCTGGAAAAGCACATTGGACTGCAGTCAAGAATATTATTAAGTACCTTTGGAGGACCAAGGAAAGGTTTCTAGTCCTCGGTGGGAGTGATGACTTAAAGGTGCGAGGGTACAATGACGCCAGTTTTCAGACCTACAGGGACAACTACCGTTCGCAGTCGGGCTGGGTCTTTACCCTTAATGGAGGAGCAGTGACTTGGAAAAGTTCCAAGCAAGAGACCGTAGCTGATTCAACGTGCGAATCAGAGTACATTGCAGCGAGCGAAGCGTCAAAAGAGGCAATATGTCTGAAGAATTTCATTGGAGATCTTGGAGTTGTGCCAGCCATACAGGAGCCCATAGAAATTTTCTGTGATAACAAAAGAGCGGTTGCCTTGACCAAGGAACCAAGGGATCATGGTAGATCTCGACCTATCGACAGAAAATATCACTTTATTCGACATCGGGTAGAAGAAGGACTCCTCGTGGTAAAGAGGGTATCGTCGGAGGATAACCCCGCAGATCCGCTTACGAAGGGACTGAGTAGGGTTAAGCACTTGCAACACGCTAGGAGCAATGGGCTGAAGGACGATATTAGTTTGGATTAGATAGTTTAGAAACGTGTAATAGATAAATGTAATTAATATTTGATGATTAAATAAATGAGTATTATTTATGAGTAAAGTTACTGTCTTATGTTGATTGTTTACCTATTGTTTCATTTTGCATGTTTTGACTTCCTGAATAATAAGATTATTCGAACGGACCACAGTCATTCATATGTTGGAAGTCTATATGAATGAAGATTGTCATGAATTGGTGTGTAGGTTGTCTCAAGTGTATTAGACATAGAAAAAGTTTGCTACAATGTTCATGAGTGCTTAGGAACAAGTTTTGAGCATTGGAATAAACCCACGCTTGCGGGAATCACTTCATGGAATTTATCACGAGTGATCGCAAGACGATAATATCATATGGTCTTAAAACCTAGATATATGGTTTATTGTTTGCTAATTGGTTATGCATTGATAATGCGTAAACGCATCAGTAACTTGATGTTATAAAACGCATTGTTGTGTATGATTTAATTAATGAATAGTAAATGCATATAAGTCGAAGTTTATCTGTTCCTTTTATCCTAAGAGGGTAAGAGCGATATCAGGGCCCCTCGATAATTTGGTTTGACTTATGTGCCGGGCCCGGTCAGGACTGAATTGATGTGTTCAATTAAGTTCTATGCCAAACGAATCTGAGATCGAGAAACAATTTGCTGGGCAATAAGTATGACTATGTTCCATGTGATTGTCCACACGATATCTAGAACAGAGGATTATACGATCCCTTATCTAAAGGACAGGTTGCTGATAAGATCAGAGTTCGACGTCGTCTTTGAGAGTTACGATTGCTAATCGGGTTCTACTTGCATTTAAGGTTACTAGACTTATCCAAGTGGGAGACTGTTGGATTAGTGTCTAAGCCCGTAACCATATTTGGTAAGCACTTGACCCGGTTGTGCATGGTCCTTTTGGGTTGCCTTCACCAAAGCAACTTGACTGGAGAAATAATAGAGAAAGAGGTTATTATGGTTTATTAATATATTATAAGAATAATATATTAAAAGAGAAATCATATTTGGTTAATTAACATTGGTCAAGAATTAATAAGAATTAATTTTGTGATAAAAAAGAAGTTAATTAAACTTGGAGGACTGAACTATAATTATGTGATAGTTACAAAGTTGGGCAAGGAATCCCAATATGATAGGGTGGACGAATTCAAGGGGATAAGGCCTTAGAATTCGTCCAAGATAACGGCTTCTAGAATTATCCTTAGGCTGCTTGGTGGCAAAGCAATCAGATAAGGATAAGGACTGAAACCCTAATTCCTACACCTATATAAAGGACCATTGGCATAGGAAAATCGGCCACTTGATCCCTAGAGTTCCTAGAGACGAATTTTACCTCTCCCCCCTCTCTCTCTCTCTCTCTTGCTTCCTCAATTGCTCTTGGTGTTTGTGAGCCATTAGAGGTACTACATTTGTGGTACTTGCTTTCAAAGATAAGAAGATTCAAGAAACAAGTTGTTATTACAATATAACAACAAGAGGTATGTAATTCATTCCTCCTTATAGATTTCGAAATTACTAGGAGCATGTTAGGTTTCTTTTGTGTTCATAATGTTGTATAACTAATAGTGAAAACATAGATCCGTATCTAGGGTTGCATGCACACATAGGATTGTTTGTATAAAACCCATCATGATTTACCTATTCAGGGAGAGAATGCAAATCCTGAATTCAACCTAGAAACTCCAATCCAGCGGGAGCATTCAATTCCGAATGAAGAGCCACATGCACCATTCTAGGGGGAGAGTGAGGGTGAAATAATGACTCGGATGCTCAGTCGGAATTTGAAGATGTAAATGTCGAATTAGATCCTTCCTATGATCCGAACTACCCTCATTTTTCAAAGTGGACCAGAGACCATCCCAAATCGCAAGTGATTGGTTCAACTTCTTCCGGTGTTCTCACTAGAGCTCAGGCAAAAAGCGAATCAGACTGCATTATTTCCTAAAATGGAATTTTGCATGTTTAATTCGTTCATTTCCAAGATTGAGCCAAAAACAGTTAAGATTGCTCTCGATCATTCCGATTAGGTGCAAGTAATTCAGGAAGAGCTCAATGAATTTGAGCGCAATAAAGTTTGGAGGCTGATTCTAACTCTGAAGGATGCATCGGTTGTAGATCTGAAATGGGTGTTTTGCAATAAGCTTGACAAAGAAAGAAATGTCATTCAGAACAAAGCTCGATTGGTCATAAAAGGGTATTGTCAATAGGAAGGCATAGACTATGAAGAAACTTTTGCACCAGTAGCATGGCTAGAGTTTGTTCGCATCTTCCTGACATATGCAACTCATAAGAACTTCGAAGTCTATCAAATGGATGTGAAGTGTGCATTCTTAAATGGTGAACTGGAAGAAACGTTCTATGTGGAGCAACCACCAGGTTTCGTCAATGAAAAGTATCCAAATCACTGGTATATATTGGATAAGGTTGTGTACGGTTTGAAACAAGCACCTCGAGCACGGTATGATACTTTAACTCGTTTTTTAAAGCAATATAAGTTTAAACAGGAATAGGTCGACCCAACCTTCTTTCGCAAGAAAGATGGCGACCACCTTATGATTGTTCAGATTTATGTTGATGACATCATTTTCGGATCTACTAATCCTATATTAACTGATGAATTCCAAAAATTGATGGAGACTAAATTTGAAATGAGCGCAATGGGCCCTATTACCTTTTTCCTTAGATTGAATATTAGACTGAGTTTAGAGGGCATATTCATAAATGAAGAAGCCTACACAAAGACTCATCTTGAGAAATTCGAAACGAAGCTTACACCTTCCTTGGAAAAACCTACAGCTGATATGATTCTCTATCGACAAATGATAGGTTCATTGATGTATCTAACAACGAGTCGTCCAGACATCATGTTTTTTGTTTGCTATTGTGCCAGGTTTCAGGCAAATCCTCACGAACCTGATATGACTGCAGTAAAGAATATCTTTAGATACCTTAAACGAACAACCTCACTCGGAATTTGTTATCCTTCCAACTCTGGGTTCTTTGTGAAAGCATTCTCTGATGCTGATCTTGGTGGATGCGGTCTTGATCGTAAAAGTACAACTGGGGGATGTCAATTTCTTGATGGAAAACTCGTAAGTTGGCAATCAAAGAAGAAAATGTGCGTCTCTTTATCTACAGTTGAAGCTGAGTATATCGCAGCTGCCTCTTGTACCTCACAAGTGATATGGATTCAAAGTCAGCTTAGGGATTACGGGATTAATATGAAGAGAATCCCCTTATACTGTGATTCTGAAAGTGCTATTCGCATTTGCCACAACCCAGTGCAACATTCCAAGACGAAACATATAGCACTGAGGTATCATTTCATAAAAGATCACGTAGAGGATGGAAATGTCGAAATTCACTTCGTGAGATATGCTGATTAACTAGCTGATATCTTTACGAAAGCCTTAATTAAACAAACTTTCAATCGCATTCTACAAGGATTAGGAATGATGGAAGCAGATTATGTTTCGAAAACATCACAGTAAAGTAAAGCAGTGTTCTTTCTCCGAACTGCTCTGAGCCCTCGAAATGATTCACAATCTATACTTTCTGTTCTGAATGGTTGCGAACGCTCGGAATGACTCAGAGTCCACTGTTCATCTAAAGGTTCGGATGTTTTTGTATCCTTTGTATATTATGTTTCTTCCGACTGGTTCAGAAGTTACTGTACATTTTTGTTTTTGAGTTTATTTTTTTATTCTTAATTTTTTTAATTCAAAAATCACAAAAATATTTTCTTAATTTTTCTATTTTTATTTCTTTTTCAGAAAATTCAAAAATCACAAAAATATTTTCTTTATTTTTCTGTTATTATTTCTTTTTCAGAAAATTCAAAAATAACAAAAATATTTTCTTTATTTTTATGTTTTTATTTCTTTTTCAGAAAATTCAAAAATCAAAAAAATATTTTCTTTAGTTTTCTGTTTTATCTTTTTCAGAAAAACCGAAAATTACCAAAAATAATTTTCTTTATTTTATGCATTAGTTTCTACATGTATTTTAGATGCAGGTATAAATTTTGCTTTCAATTCAGGACGATGGGGAATGGTTTGTAATTCTGAATCCTTTGCACTAGTTAAGTGTTCCTAGAGCATGTTATTGCATGTTGTCCAAAGCCTTTGAGACTCTATGTTCAAAGCCTTAATGAATCGATAACACTAATCGTTTCTTCCCAAATAGGCTATAAATTCACATAAGTCATTGAGCTACCTTACTCTTCTCAACTGAGTTAAGAGTTCACTGCTTGGTCAGTCTTATATAGCAGATGTACATTTTATCTTCGAAACCACCTCCATCATTTCTACATCATTTTCACTTCCATTATTGTAACCCTCGAGACTCTCAGAAATTACAACTGAGGTTTATGGTTACACAACATCTGTGTTAATGATCTTAAATTCATTATCACCATAAATTGAGTGAAACCCAGAATCTGAAACAAGTTTCTGAATTGACGGTGAACAATAAATATGTTCTAGACTTTTCACAATGGAATTGATGAAAATTAACCCTCGTGGTTTGTACCTTGGAATATCATTATTTTTATTTTTGCGAGATCTTGATGAAATGTTCTTATTCCAAGACTTTTCTTCCCAAAAGATCCAGTTTTTAATTTTTCTTGAGACTCCTATATTATCCAGCCACTCAAATAATTCCAAAGCATACTTGTTATTATGGCTACACTAGTCAGACAAGTACTTCTTCCGAACTTTTGGACTCATGTTGAGATTCGGAATTTGGATGAAGCTTAAACCACCCTAAACCCTAAATGAGAATTTCACAGTTTCTCAACAAACAAATGATCGTTATTCAACGGGAAACCACACAGAAACTTTCGAGTCTCTCTTGACTCCGAAGGAAGAGATCGTTGCCCGGGATCCATCTGCTTTTATGTCTATTTTGACATCACAGATTCCCACATATATATTGTGATTTATTTCTTTATCTTTGGCACACTCTTGCATGAAAATCCTTGTGATTTTTCAAAAGTTTGGTTCTTAATTCCGAAAGGTTAGTTTTTATTCCGAGAACAAGTTATGGAAATTTGTGGTTTGATTCCGAATGTGCAAAATTTAACCTGCGGATTTAAAGGGATAAGATTTTGAAAGTGACACGCCTTTTCAAAACCGCCGACGCCTGACATCACGCGTATCAGTTCAAACGTCGCCTGACGTGCAACAGTTGTAACGCTTTTCCAAGCGCCTTTATCGGGATATGGAAACGCCAATCACGATTTCTCTCTCCACTTATACCGTATATAAGGAAAATTGACGTTTTCTTTTCTCTCACCGCTTTCAAAGTTTTCAAAATCTCCGGCAATAATACCTCTTTCTCTCTGCACTATTCATCGTCTTCTCCAACTGCATCCATGGTCGCTTCGTCTGAAATTACATCTGTTGCTGAACAAACCAGTTTCCACGACTATGATGAACATCAAACCAAACCAGAATCTGGCTTTGGATCTCGATTCTTCCAAGTACACTGAGTCTCTAAAGACGATGGTCGAATACCTCCGATATTCTCCTCTTGCTCAAGCTCTAACAATGGCTGAAAATGTACTGTTGGTTAATCTGTCGAAGGCTTTCTCCACTGCAAACTACAAACAGAGTGAAGCCCTGATCACTTACGAGGTCGATTTTCACAAAACCTCTATATCCAAATCTCAATTTTGTAGGCTGTTAGGGTTTACTGCTACAGATGATCTCGTTGACCCTGAATCAATTCTGTCATCAACGATTGTCGAAATGTTTTACCAGATGAGGTATCTTGAAAGTTTTACTCTTCTGTCAAAGTTCAAGAAGCTAAATCTTCCACCCATGTGGAATGGACTTTTCACGCTACTTTTCAAGAGTTTCTCTGAAAGATTCACTGGGTCAAACTGTGCTAGCAAGCTCTTTTGCACATTGATCTACGGTCTTTACAAGGGGATTAACCTAGATTATGGTTCTGTTCTTTGGGCACAGCTTGTTCAGAGCACACTCTCTTCATCAAGGCATTCAGAGATATCTTGTGCACGTTTTTGGTCGGTAATTGTCAAACGTGCCATTACACATCTTCAGGTTCAAGTTCATGAAAATTCTGTGATTGCTGCTATTCCAATCCTCCATACATTCAACTTCATTGTCTCTGAACCCACTAAGTTTAGCTTCGTTGATTCGATTCCTGAAGCAATACTCTTAAATGTTCCGGGTGATAATGTTGTGGTAAATGAATACCAAAATAAACCTGCTTCCGGTGTTCGTCCTATGCTTGGAGATTTACAAAGGGCTCTTGAAGAAAGAAACAAACCCAAAAAGGGCGGAAAATGAAAGGCGAAAGTCAGTCCTTCCGATCCGGCTCAAACTCCGAAGAAGATGGTGAAGAAGGTTGTTCGCAAACCACGATCTCCTTCTCCTATCGTATAAGAGGATTCGAATTCTCACACAGTCTCAGAGATTCGGGAGACTGAACACGTTCGGAATGAAACTGATGATACTGCTGCGACTTCGCAACCAATGGTCTCAGAACCTTATCCTACTCAATCCATTCCGAAGGCAACATCTCCGATTCTCACTTCCGTTCCATTATCAGATGAGTCATTTCATGTTCCTTCTCCTACTGCTACATCTACACCCATCTCTACATCAACCACAATCGCTCCTTGTCGAATGTATCTATTGGTGTTTCGCAACCACATATCTCGATTGCTCAAACCACTCCCATATACACCAAATCCATAGCAACAACAACCACTACTACGAGTTCACCTCAAGTGACTGTCAACATATCTGATATGGGGGTAGGTGCTTTGGGTGTTACCATTGGTCAGGATTCTACCCCAGTCTCACCCCTAAGGAATGATGATCCGGATATGATCTTTGGTGATGATCAGGATGACTTTCAAGATTTCCAATACACCCCATTCACTATTCATCACGAGAGTGATGATGATGCCCCGATGACAAAAGGGAAATTCAAGGCCCTCAATGAAAAGTTGGATACTCTGCTTGAGTCTTGCAAAACATCATCAAGCAGTGAATACTCTTTGAGTCGGTCAAAGCGTTAATCGAGACTCTCACCAAGGAACATGCCAAAAGCCTCGATGCTTCTACAAAAACTATTGAAAACTCAGAGAAGACAGTTCGTGAAACGACCAAAAATTTCTAAAAGCTATTTGCTGATGTTACTCAATTTATGGAGGATTTTCGAAGTTCCTCGGATAAGAACACAACAATGGCGAACAAGATGATTACAAGTCTTGGTGTCACTCTTCAAATGGAGAAAGATGCTTTATCTAAAGTTCGTTCTGAACTCCAAGTGGATAATGAGGAGATGAGTTCCTCCATTGTTTCAAAAATTGAGATGCTTCAAGCTGATCTAGCCATAGAGAATAAAATCATGGATAAATTTGTTGTGAAGATTGAAAAAACGAAGGTTCTTTCGGTACAACTTGCAAATGCCAACCAACAGCTTGACGATCTTAAATCGGAAAAGTCTGTTATCAAAAGTTGTGTCGCAGATATCAATATTTACTTGCAGAATCTTGTGGAGACTCGTGACTCATTGCTTACGGTCTCGGTGCGACAACATTTGGTAGAAAAAATCAAACTAGTGTTCTCCATGCTCAATCATATAGAGGGTGTTTCGGAATCTGGTACTCTTCTGAAACAAGGGGGAGAGAAGCTAAGAAGCCATCTAATGAAGAACCCAAAAGCACAGTTGGTTAATCTGGTGAGTTCGAACACAAACCACCACCGAAACCAAAAGATCAGAAGGGTAATGAAGCTTCTGGATCGAAAGGAAAAGATAAGATTTTTGATGATGATGATGAGGAAGAAGAAGACTTATCAGAAGAGGCTCAACTCAAAAGAAATCTCGTGACAAAGAGATTGATGAGAATCTGTGTATTGCTAAAGAAGCTGAAGCTCGTGAAAAGGAGGCTCGTCATGCTCAAGTCACACTCAAAACTCAGAAGGCCCTCTTCCCTCCTTGGTCCATGGAGCGGATTCTGAACGAGGCAGTTGATAATCAGAATGCTTACTAGTTGGAGTCAGTTGCTTCGTTTGAATTGGAAAACACTGCGGAGTCTCAGCTTGATTTTCCGATCACCCCGAAGGCATTCATGTTTCGTTACTTTGAGAAGATTGAGAAAGGTCCTGATTCGGATAATGATGTCAATCACTCGATTTTATCATTTTGTCTTAAACATGGAAACTCACAATATCAAACATGGAGTTCGAAGAAGATTGTAGCTGTGAAGGTATTTGGACTTGTTGAGACCGAAAGCTTTATAAATGTTAGATTCAAAGCTGTTCGAGGAGCTGGGAGTTCGATCTTTGAATTCTCTCTTGCTGATCTGTCGTGCCTTAATCCATATGATTGGATTTCTTTGTTCAATATTCTGTCAAAAGATGAACATAAATTCGAACCCATTGTGGCACATCTGAAAAGGATTTTGGCCTCCTATATCCAATAAGTTGGGAAATTGGATGTGGAGATCACGGCTGTACTCCGAAAGAAACCCATTGTGCAACCAAAAGAAGCTCCAAGTGATATCAGTAAGATGAAGTTGGGAAAAATCCAAAAGGACATCTGGAGTGTGGCGTTTCAACAAAGTGCTAGAGATGGTATGAATGTTCAGAAGTGTTTGTTCTCCTTACCAGACAAGCATCTGTATTCTACATCTTGCCTTAACTGCATTTTGGGGATTACAGACAAGTGCAAAGCGAATGATGCTGCGGATAAGAAGTGTTGTGACATCCCCATTTTCACGGCCAGAAAAGACCGATTTAATTTATGCTTTTAAAATAAAATCAGAGTAATCCTTTGATTAAAAGAGTTGCGGAATTTGTTCCCAAAATAAAATGTGATAAGAACTTATCAAAGCATTTCTTAAAGAAATGTATTTTGCATTATATAACAAAAATCTTGGGATGTCATGTTCCGATACAGACCAAATGCATAAACAGTACAAAATAGACCTTACAACAGTTATTTACAACTACTGATCTATAATCCAAAATATCTTGATAAGTCATCCAACTTATGCTCTGGTGCCACTACCTGTAATACAAATAAAATCTGAGTGGGTCAGGCTTGGGAGCCTGGTGAGCATATAGGGTTTTCAACCCACAAATAATAAATTTAATATGTTTAAACATTAAACAATCAACCAAATTTCCCAACCCCATTATCTTATTTATTTCTTAAGGATTTACCCTAAGAATCACCTATCACTCATTCCTAAGGATTCATCCTAAGGAATAGGCATGAAGTCACATCATTGCCAGGGTTTATACAACAGGTGCTAAGTCCATAACTCTCATATATCGACAATATTATTCACGGGAATCCACCTGCAATACATGTCAATGGGTTTATAGAGTACACTGATGAACATGTAGTTCACACACTCACAGGGAGCGAACCTGCTAGTGTTCCACGGACCGTCTAGAATAGTCCATGGTTGTCATCCATACTCTGCTGAATGACGGGGGCCATCGCTTGGGTAAGGGCTTCTCTCATATTTCATCCCTCACCCTCATCTCATGATCTATATCACCGATCATTTCATTTTTCCAACTCATCTTTCAACATATACCAAATATTTTATCTACCCATGTTTTACCCAACATTTCTGTAGATATAAAATACATATGCAGTTTAAATCATTTAAAACCTGTATAAATCATTCATTCAACATTCATCTCAAATAAACAAACAATATATATTAACATAACACGTATTTCATATAAAATACTTCATATCTATGTGTAAGATGAAAGTGACTATACACTCACTTGATAAGACGATGATCGGACAACACTACGGCTCTTAAAGTAATATTCTTCGATGAAATCGGAATGTTTTCTCAGAAACCGGACTTCTCGCGGGCAGAGCTTCGGCTTGAAAACTCTTTTTCTCGGGATCTTCGGTTTCTATTTATAGGGCTGAAATTCGACATTCACGTCGTGAACCAGGCTTGTTCACGTCGTGAACTTGGTCATGATCAGTTCGTAGACTCGACATCTGACTCCTAGCCCTGGAAGGTGTCAATCACTGAGTTCACGTTGTGAACTCTATGTTCACGTCGTGAATTCTTACAGACCTCGACGTTTGTGATCCGAACTTCAGAAATTCATATCTTTCGCATACGAGCTCCGTTTTCGACATTCTTTATATCCACGCGTAGGTGAGATTATGCTCTATAACTTTCATTTAGACTTCGTCGGCTAATTTTGACTTTATTTTGAATATTATATTTTTAGTAGGCCGGGATAGGAAAAGTCCGTTAGTATGTCATAACTTCTTCATCCGACGTTCGTTTTTGTCTATCTTTTTACCGTTGCACTACTATCGACGAGAACTTCGATTCTCGTTTAGATTGTTTCGGCTAGAAATCACTCGATCTAAATATCGAGTTTTGGGCTGCATATTGCTAAGCTGAAACTTAGAAAAATCTTAATTTCCTCATACTAAGTCAGATTTGGACGTTCTTTTTATGCACGCTCTCGGTTTAACGTATTCTACGACTTTTGTTTAGATCACTGAGGCTAAAAAACGTTCCATCGTAAATTCACTTTTTACGGCATACAGCTTCGTGTCGGTTCTGTCACGAAACTTCGACAGGTCATAACTTCTTCGTTATAACTCGGATTTTGGCATTCTTTATGTACCCGGAATCCTTGTCTCGACCACTACCTCTTTAGGTATAGATATCGGGTTTATCTAACATTTTATTATGACGCTTATTTTTTTCCTTAATTCATTTAATTCACACAATTAAGCACAAAACACATAATACCCAAATAATACATTTTTATTATTTCGAAACGGGCTACAAAGGTTAACCTAGACTATTACATCATCATTAGTGCCTAGCCTAGAAACACGGGCGTTACAAGTGCATCGCATATATGATCAAATGGTACATTCTTGTTCGCAATACTTTGCTTGGTCTGATGCCGAAACTCTTCAAGGTTCAGAAGCGCCAACATTAATGAAGAATTTCCTTCTTTATTTGACACAAAGGGGGAGATTGTTAGGTTATTTATTTTGTTGTGTCAAATTTATTATGTATGTATTTAGCCTTTATTAAACAGATTGGGCATGTCTATCCGCATTGTGATTCCCTACATTGTCCTTATAGAAAATTTCAAGCCGAACTCTTCTAAGGCATTGATTATTAATCATTCAGCACAACTTCGATCATTGTTCTTCTTGTTTGATTTACTTTACTGTTTTGAATCTATCGATCTGCGAAATATTGTTTCATCACTAGAATCGTGTGAGAAACTCGACCAAAGATAGACCACCACAACTGCAGATCCTAATGCACTACTAACCTCTAACCACCAATCACGAGCTCGGTCCCTCTAAAGAAAAGATGCAAATCCCACCTTCGCCCCCTCAAGGAAGAAAGTCGTCCTCTGAGCATTCTCCATGTCATAGATCCATCGGCGGATAGCAATGGGGTTGTTATCCCCAAAGAACTTCGGAGCTCCACAAGCATTGAAATCCCGAAAAGAGGGAATTCGCGCTCTGAACTGTCCTGCCGTGACCTCGGCCTGAAAGGCCCCGAGCCACTCATCTAAAAGCTCCATAATCCAAGCGAGGTACGCGTTCTGACGCTCCTCCATAATCTTCATGATCCCTTCCTTTTCCGACCCAAAAATCATAGGTGTCTGCTCGAAAATATAGCGGGTAATCTCTGACGAAATAAACTCCATCATCCGCTCATCCATAAGCTCAGTGTAGCACCTGATCCTAAACCAGATCCTCCTCCTCGATTACGCATTACCATTCCAAAAAGCAGCCATACAATAATCATAACATACCCATAGAACTCCTCATTCTACAAGTTTCCAAGAATCATCGTGACCCTCCTTGATTCGAGAATGGATCCTATGCTTTCAGTAGTACGGGCCCAATACTACCTTCCACACATGTCCATGCTTTCCTCAACAATATCTCGAATCCTTTAAGTCACCTTGTGAATCCGGTACTCCAAGTACCTGCTAAACAGTACAACCAAACCAACTACAACGCTTCCTAGGTTCCTGACCTCACCCTGCTATCAGCTGCTGAAGAACTCCCACTAATGTCTGCTATCTACTTCATGAATACATTCACATGCAACAAAGCTTAGATAATCCTTTGAGTAAAAGACTCAACCCTAAAACGGTTAGAATTAGAGGAGAGCTGCAAAAGAGCGTCAATTCCATCACTCTGTGATTATTTAACCTTTGCAGCATGTGAATTAACGTATTCACTTAATAGTTAACTCACATCATTAAGGGTCCTACAAAGAACAAAGCAACCAACATTTGTGCAGTAACACTCCAAGCCATAAAGCAAACAAAGGACATCCCAAGATCACTTACTACTACCATGCTAGGAACTCTACTCTCACTACTGGTTGCCTTATGCATCAAAATTATACAAAATACATGATAAAATAGGTTGTCGAATAAATGACTCTACCCTAAGACCACAACCAGACAAGGAACAGGAAATAAGGCTAAATCATTCAGTGTAAGTCTATATGATCCTAACCGTATACAATTTTTAAAGCATACACTTAGCATTACTTCTACCAATACAGATTCCTAATCTAGCATAGCATCCAATTCCTCCTAGGCTACAAGGCATCACATATCAGGAAAATCTATCATGCAGTTCCTGAAAGTATCCTTACCCTTATCAAGGCATGAAATCATTCATATCATAAAACATATCAACATGTATGGTATTCTGGGAATCACTTACTTGAGCTCGGCTGATTTCACGTATCACACCCCTTTTTTCTTTATAAAAATCTTTTTAGAAATTTGTTTTCTTTCAAAAGATTACCAATTTCTCAGTTTGAGTTCAGTCACACCCAAGAGTGTGCCAGATCCCTCAAAGTAAGGCTCACATACCAACTTGTAACATCCCAAAAATCAAAGGAAAATTTTTCATTTTTAAAACATTAATTCATATAACATTCTATTTCTGAAATCATTCAATGTGAAAAATAGCATTTATATGGAATAAACTCTGGGGGATGATGTGCAGTTATACCGAGCCCTTCCCTTTCGAACTAAAAGTACCTGAAACCATAAACATGAAACAGTAAGCACAAAGCTTAGTGAGTTCCCCAAAATACCACATACTATACATATCATAGGGCCTAGCCTACATATTGGGTCCAACCCGTAATAATGGGCCTAGCCCTTCCTAAACATTGGGCCCAACCCAAAATATATTTGTTCCTAGCTCGTCATACAATGGGCCTAGCCCAACATACAATGGGCATAACCATATCATGCAATGGGCCTAGCCCTACAAGCATGTCCATGGGCCCAACCCAACATACAATGCAAGAGTCACAAAGACAGCTAGCATTCTACATAACACATTCCAATGGGTTGGCCTTGGTGCCTTCGACCCACAAGTACAGTGAGGAGACTCACCTCAACTAGAGATAACTGAATTACACACACGCTGCTGCTATCGACTCCTCACACTAAACGTATCCAAAAATTATCCTGAATCAATAATTAAGGCAATCTCACATAAACCAAGGTCCAATTCATATCTTATCATACCGAGGGGTAAAAGACTATTTTACCCTTCCTATACTTGGCCCAACACAGCAAGGCCCAAACCCAAAACGACTCAAAGCCCAAAATGGCCCAAGAGCCATTCTGGTGAGTACGCCCCGTATACCTCCCTAGTACGCCCCGAACTTGAACCCTTAAATTAATAAAAGGCCCGAAGAATCACTTTGACCATTATACCCTTGGGCTCCAAAGCGCAAACCGAGAGCTTGGCTCGTACAAACTATATAATCCACTCCTAAATGGGCATAGAACCCAAACCCTTTGAAGTCTATGGCCCTAACTTGATCCATTAATGTCCATAATTCTTGAAATTGGAAGCTTCTCGAAACCAGTTGTTACAACTCTCCCCCACTTAAACTGGATTTCATCCTCGAAATTACCCCTTGCTACTTACTAGACACCTAAACGAACCGATTGAAACTTTCCGAACCCCCTTCGGCTAAATGACGATTCATACACACGACGATCTTCCAATGCTACAATCGGAACGCAACCTTAGCAGGACTTAAACGTCCTAAAGGAAAGCAAATCACTGATCCACTAGCTTCAAATAAGGAAGAATAACCATCCATTTTTCTACTAGAATCCGAAAATCAAAAGTGTTGCTTGACCTCCACGCAGGCATAACCATTCCGAAACATAGACAATACAACTACACTTCGCGATGCAAACCATATAAAGTCCTTAACATTGAATTATCTTGCTGATACCACTGGAAAACCGAATTGCTGACCATACATTCCTACCGAAAAGACCTTTCATATGAGCAAAGGTGACTCCCAATGAGATTCCCAACTCCTTTGAGCCAACCCGTAACATAAATCACAACCCAAAATCCAAATATTCACACTTACATTATATTCGAATTCTTTCGATTTCCATGGTGACCTTCTATTTAACTGAGAAATTAAATTCCGCAATCGTCTGACAACCTTGTACACGCTAACTCCATGAGACTCCGCCCAATAGTCTAACTACTACAAGTTACCCAGAGTCTAAACAAAATATGGATGCCATCCGTAGACCATAGAGTCATCCTACTTAAAACATGATCCAAACCTCACCCAAGCCACTTTCTACCAGGCCTCAGCCATTCAACCATAACTTAACGGGCCTCGCCCATGGGTATTACCCAATCTACAAAATCGAACGGGCCTTGCCCAACATCATCTTAGCTCCCATGATCCTCATTTCAAACAAATCCTCGTGTATGCTAGATATACCCCGTAGTCTTACAACACTCCCATATCATCCTTGAGCCCAACTCATGGTCTTGTTGTCCTTCTACCATACCAACCCAAATCAAACATGGTTCCAAATCACATCGACTGTATCTCAATCAGGCACTCTGGTCATGCTTAGAACCCCAAATCCTTCATCAAACAAGAACAGGTATAGAGGCTCTAACACAACCCTAAAGCTAGATCCAGTTACATGTTTGCCATGCATCACTACGAATGTGCCAACCTGTCGTTGAAAGTTTTTGAATCATCAACCTTGATAAACCTCTATCCAGACCGCCACTTGAACTGACTTTCCTCTTGACTAGGATGTAGAATTCCTCCTTGTTATGCACCTAAAACAATCCTTGAAAATCCAAATGGTTCTCCCCCATTCAGATTTAACAATGCCTTGCCAACCTTACCAAGGACAATGAAAGATGAACCCCTTTTTACCGGAACTGACGGTCCACCACCCCACTTGCTGAAGAATTTATGTAGTCAAAACATCTTCAACAGATACAAATTTGAAATTTCTTTGACAATCCTAGCATCTGAACAAACCCATGCGACCAAGATCATCAACCACTCGCTAACTCTTCTACCCTACTAGCGGTAGCGATCGGATTAAAAGCCTTTCAACAATCGAGAGACATCCGACCAGAGCGACACCAATACCTTGAACTCTGACTTCGTTGTCCCAGAAGGGGACAACCAGCTTCCATGAAATCTTTTCCTTCAATCTTCTATTGCGAGGACCACCTTCACCGACCTGAGAACGTCAACCAGGCAACAACTCTCTGGCACTCGAATCCTGTTGGATATCTTACACCCCACAACTATCTTGAATTCCATTAATCCATCGAACCTACACTACAACTTCCTCTACCCCACGCATGACTCTTGGCATGAAAAAATGGCATATAACAACCATCGATAATACTAACCAGGCAGATACGGAGAAACTAAACCGAAGATAAAGACTTACACATACAAAACACGATCCAAAAGCACACACACATTTGGGTTTATATATCTTTTAATTTTATTGACTAAAAGTCAACAATTAAATTATAAGAGTCCTAATCTTTTGTCCTTTAACTAATCTTATAATTAAATCAAATTGAATTTATCTTTTAGCATAAACGCTAGTTTGTATGTGTTTAAAATCGAAAGGAATGAGAAACCAAAATAAGGAACGAATTTAGAAAATTTTGGAACTTCAGGTTCCACGACGTGGGGAAGGAACAGGCACATCGTGGCACACATAAAACACGTGATTTATTAAATTATTATTTTAGGTTCTCAGCAGTGAACCATGACGTGGTGATGAAGAGACCACAACATGACGACGAAAGCAGTCATGATCCAAGTTCAGCTTCGACCAAGCCCACGACATGGTGGAGGACTCTCCATGACGTGGTGAAGAGGCATAACGACCAAAACGTAATTTTTCAAGCATAAACAAATTTGGTTTTTATCAAGGAAATTTTTATACTTTTAAAATGATTTAAAACAGAAGCCCTACACATATAAACCCTAACATACGAACAAGACAAAGTCTAAGTGAAATAGACTTGAGTTCACCTACACTCTGATACCACTTGATGGATTTCGAGTCTTGTCAAAGACCAAAACAAAGACAGCAGAAACGTCAAACAATTATGATCTAATAGACTTGAAACAGATGGATCTAACTCAAGTAATCTATATAATTCATTAGAACATAATAGATAAAATCATACCTTTGATTCCTTGGTAGGTTTCTTCTTTTGACGAGACAGCTGAATGGACTAAGACTTTTTATTTCAACTATTAACAGTATGGTCCACATATGAAGTGGAAAAAGTACAATGTACCATTACATACCATATTAAACAAGTAATAGTATATGTTAAGTAATTTAAATGACTTACAACATTGAAAGGCTTCAATGGACTTACTAGTTTTTCTTGTAATCCAACATACCCCTAACGTCCCAACTTATATGGCTAAAGAGACTTTGATTAAGCATTTTTTCCTTTATCATACAAAGGCTTCCTACGATGGAGTAACATAAAGGATGTCTAACGTTTCGTAAATTAGTTAAAACTATGATAAAACTTATGATCATGAATATAATTAACAATTGTACCATTCTTATAACATTAAATTTTTCTACTTGTACATTTGGGAAGAATGCCGCCTAATCAGTTTGGTGAATAGACATAGGATATTGTTTTGATATGTTGCTTAGTTTCCTTGGTCTACCAAGTTGGGAAATATGTAACATTTATACATTTTTCTTCTGAAAGTCCATAGAAGTTTAGCAACATGGAAAAAAACCTTATTATTTCAAAGTGTTCGTTCAATCAAAACTTTATATTTTTCATGTACCCGGTAGAGAAAATCCACATGTACTCGCCTTATTAGTTAGTGAAGACTACCTACTAATTCTTGTCCTTCATTTGGCCCGTCTTGACCAAAGTTTCCCGAACAAGTGGCTCTGTCTGAACATTGCTAGGTGACATATAACTTTTTGTACTGAAAAGGGATAGATACCACAAGAGATCTCCCTCAGACTATGTGCCACATTAGACTCTTATCCTTAAACTTCATCAAAAATCTAAAAAAAAGTCAAATTTTTTAGAGAGCCATTGCTTTTCAAACAAGACTTTACATTACTCTAGCCTTTTCATAGACTGTTAATGACCTTAAGGTTGTGTTCAATGGGAGCTCTTGAAACACCATGAGCGGTAACATTATTAACAAGAATATGAAATCAATTTGAAGGGGAAAAAATGAATTCACCAGGAAGAGTTGTGAAGGTATCATAATCATTGACTAGAGATGTCAATATCTTGTCTTTGACATTTTAGGAACATTTCAACACCTCTTCGACAATATCCCAAATCTCTTTTTAAGTTTTGCTTAGCTTGATGTGCTTGAAAGTAATGTACTCAACATGCATCTTTTCAGTATTAAGGGCAGTTAGCGGAGTATCTTTATTAGCGTCTGCTCCTAAGACCTGAGTAACACGATATTGTGTTATAATTTCAATAGATCTTCAGCAACATATCTCCATATTTCTTTACCATTTTCTTTAGTTTTCAAAAAAGTTACATTATAAATTATTAGTGATCATATTCCTCATCCACCAGCAATGGGGCTTGAGTAGGGAAACCCATACTATTGGCTATGTGCATCAAATAAAACTTGTTGATCAAGATTAGTCATTTTGTAGTTTAAAATTAAGAGCAATAGTGGTATATATCAAGAAATTTTATTCGATAGATCCTAAAATGCATGAGAGAACCATCTTTATCTTAAGCAATGATAGTTTGGTTAAATAGATTCAAAGAAAATCACATCGTCTCTGATACCAATTGAAAGTGCAAATATACTCAAAGGTTTCCATTCGTGTGACTTGAATACTATCAACAAGTATTTAATGAAAGAAGTAAATGCGAGAATATATATATATATATATATATATATATATATATATATATATATATATATATTAAATAAGGAACGAAGAGAATGTATTAAATAAAACAAAAATGGTTGCATTGATTATGTTAAAAAGTTTGGATTTCAACAAGGTTGACTTGTCTTTAAATCGGCAATACAATATGTGCAAAGAACTAAAGGAACAAAGGAATGCTCAAAAGTACTTATCAAGAAGATCTATACAATTGAAATGAGATATCATGTTTTTCTTTTTCCCTATTCTAAAACATGATTGAAACAAAAAAACTTGTTATCTTTGGACACCATCAACCTTAGAAACCTTATATCATCGGAATACATTACCATTAGATCATCACCATCGTTGGACTACCCACTTCCTTTGGATCAACTTAGGCCACTTTCTTGAACTATCAGTTATGGGTTACATCGACATGTAACATGCCAGGAAAAAGTTAAATAATAGGGCAATCCTCCATAATGTTCTCAAAATGTTTTTTAAATTATTAACCCTGTAAACTCTACCATTAATGGCTTTCCAAACATCCATATAAGGTTAAAACAGTAAAATGAGACTAAGAAAGTTAGAGTCTCTCCTGGGGTATTTTAGTAATCTTGTTAATATTTTTTATACATCATTAGGTGGTGATTAGGAGGCCCTTTGAGAATTAAAACAAGTTGAATTAGCATCATAACTTTTTGATGTGAGTATATGCCTAGACTGCATGTCCTCTATCACTATATTTAAAAAGTTTTGAGTATTATGTATGTGTAATATACTTTTGTGTCTTATATAACCTTATGGCCTTATGACATGTTTATAAATTACATGAAATTGAATTTTGAATATGTTTGCAATGAATAAAGTAAATTTTATTGTAAAATGGTTGGAGCATCCTTATTATGAATTACATATGGGATAGGAATTAAGAGTAACTTTGACGAGGGAGTAATTCCTTAGAAAAAAATAATCAATAATCTTGGTTTGAAGGAAGCAATTCCCTTTAGTTGCATGGAAATGATTTTCTAGACTCATAAGCTACAAGATTAGGGATGGAATTTGAAACACAATTCAATTAGAGTTATGATAATGGTAACTTCACTCTCTAAAGTTTACCTAAAGGATCAATCCCTTTTATATGGAATTGGTGGTCATAATTGATTCATTTGTAGAGTCAATGAAAATGGATTGGATTATTGTGAAGCGTCAATTCGGGACGAACCATAGAACATTTTTTCCTTAGAATGTTGTTGGGTTTTATTCAAAAGTCTACAATAAACTACAAGTTTAGCAAGATAAGGATTTTAAAGTGAATAAACTTAAAACCATTTTAACCCAACAAGGATCATTTTGCAACGCATGGAAAGATTAAATCAACCTTGGAAAGGAAAATAACTACAAGCTTTGAAAACTTTGATTCTCATGGGATATTGGAAGTTGATAAAGTGATGCAAAAGTACAAAGTAGAAGCTCTTTATAATGTATCCACCAAACAAGGGTAAACCACCAAAAGATGCTAGTCTACACTTGTATTAAGCTCTTCTTAAGCCTTAAAGAACTTATACCAAATAATCCTTAAAGAACAAGTAACTTAGAACACTTAAAATCTCACAACATCTCGCAATAAATAAAGAGGAGATAAGAGACTTTAGCTCTCTCATTTGAGGCCAAAAGAAGGAAAAAAACAACAAGTTTTTTCTCTATACACTTCTTTATATACCCATACATGTTGGTTGAAAACAATACTTACGTTAAATGAAATCAAGACTTCCAAGAAACATCTAGTGTATAAGACCATGTCAAAAAAGCAACCAACCCATACTCTTAAGAGATCTTGTAGGGTCTTGGTGTCACTTTCACTCAACCATATTACTAGCTAGTTACATGTACAAGTTATTAATATATGAACTTCTATAAGTCCAAATATTTTTACACAACATATATATCTATAACATATGATATAACTACTTTTTTGTTCTCTTTTATTATTTTTTTTCCAAGAAACAATAATTCCCTATTTGTTGTTAAAAAATATTATTTTCATAAAATAATAATTTTCCAATTTAAATACAATTGTAGACTATATTTATTAATAATCAAATTACTTTAATAAATAAAGAATATGTAGTCACTTTCTATAAGGTGTGACCCTATAGGATCATATGTTATTAACAAATTTTATTCTACATTGACCCTTGGGCATAAAGATCTTTAAATCTCCAACTTACACAAGACTCATCATAGATTGATATAGATAGTGGTGAATGTATAACAACATTTCAATGCCCCCAATAACAAATGGAGAAGAATGCCAATCATAAACATCCAAATCTCAAAATATTAAATCTATGATCGATGTATAAGGTATGTTTATCAGTTATCCGTGTGATACAAACATCTTGTTTAACATGAGACTTGGATCGTAATCAATCTCATTTGGTTTTCAACTTTCAGTAACACATATTAGATGTCTAACTCTCAACACATAAGAGGAACAAATACCTTCTTGGCTAAGTATGCCTCTTGTATAGTTTATACCACACCTGACAATGAACTATATAACTGCTTGGTCAAAGAACAACATTTGACCATATCAAAGTATAATGCTCCCTACACTTAAGTCTCAATATGCATCTCATGTATTTAAGGATACAAAGATAATACCTTTTATCAAGCATCACTCATGATAGAGATCCATGAGGTTATTTTGATGCGGGTCATGTCCAATACTAGTTCTCTGATAGGTACCTATGAATCTTGGCTACAACCTCTTGCCTACTTTCATCTTATGAGAGTCAACCAATCGAATTCATATTAGTCTTACTTCATAGTTGTTCCCATAATTATGACCGACTATGAACTTTTGCAATAATTAGATTATTCATGGATTAAACATGTTAATATAAAACACAATGCACTAACTGAGGTGCGACTGTCACCCGTAACATTGCCCCCGTTGTTGATGATGGGTTTTATACAAACAATAATATGTGTGCATGCAACCCCATTTTAGATCTATGTTTTCTCTGTTAGACATACAAGCATCGAACACAAAAGGAAAAACCCTAGTATACATATAATAATTCGAAATCTACATATGAAAGATTAGATCACATACCTTTGTTTCTATATAGTAATAACAACCAAAACTTGAAGATCCTTACTTTTAAGAACAAGTACCACAAGTGTAGTACCTCTAATGGTTCATAAAAGCACTAGGGCAATATGATGAATATAAGAGAGAGGAGAGAGGAGTAACTTGCTCTGAAATTCGGCTCTTCTAGGTTTTTAAGAGGGTGCACAAATTCATGAGGCAAAGGGCTCTATTTATAGTTGAGGCCAGCTACGATTTTAAGGTGGAAACACTAATTCCTTAGCTTAGGGCCTAAGCAAGTCCATGGACCCCTTCCTTAGGGCTTGGACGAAAATCTCTAGAACCTTCTAGGGATTTTCGGCCCTCCCTAATAAGGGATCCAATGGCCCAAAACCACAACTATCAAATAATTGCAAAACAACCCCTGCACTTTTAATCAGTCCCTTTAATCCCAAAATTAATTCCGAATTAACTTCTGATTAAATACTAATTAATAATATGATTTCTAATTAATATGTTTTTCTTATAATATATTAATAAATCATTTTTATGCTCCGATTTATTATTCTTAATAATAAACTCAGCCTCTCTCTCCAATACTCATCATGTCTAGTTGCAAGTGTGAAGGCAACCCAAAAGGACCATGCTACCATCAAATTAAGTACATACCAATTATAGTTATGGGCTTAGACACCTAATCCAATAGTCTCCACTTGGATAAGTCTAATAACTATAATTGCAAGTATGACTTCAAAATTTGACTAGCAATCGTAGCTCTCAAAAGCCGCTGTCGAACTCTAACCTAGTCAATGATGTGTCCTTAGATAAGGGATCAAATATTCCACCGTTCTTCAAGATATCGCATGGAAATGAGACATGGATTATAATCAATCTCTGTCTAAGAGTTGTTTCCTGGTTTCTGATTTATGACGACTGACTACAATTAAACACATCAATTCAGTCCAGGCGTGGCCAAGCACTTCAGATATCATTGTTGGATTAATGTCTAAGTCCATAACTATATTTGGTATGTACTTGACCCGACCCAGCATGGTCCATTTGGGTTGCACTTCACCGGCACAATTTATATGGATAGTCTTTTGAGAATAGTATATTTATGATTTATATTAATATATTAGAAGTTCTAATATATTAATATGGAATCATATTATTTAATTAGTATTGATCAAGAATTAATTTAGAATTAATTAAGTGATCAAAAAGAACTAATTAAATATGGACTCTTATATATATGGAATGGGCCAAGTTCATTTAGGTTGGGCTAAGCTTTCATGGATGGTCCATGGAGCTTTTAACCAATGGATCCTATGTAAATGAAAGTTCATGGGTATTAGGGTTTACATGGATGTAACCCTAATCCTCCATAATATATAAAGGGGTCCTTGGCTCACAAAATTGGCACAAGTGTGTGAAAATAAGAGTGGGCCGATTTTAGTGTGCATACATATTCTCTCAAGTTCTTCCAAGGTGTTTTGGTGATTTGTGATTCCATTTGATGCTTCCACACTATTGGGGCTAAGGTCCTAAAGCTTGAAGACATCAAGCTACATCAAAAGGTATGTCATCTTACTAGAACTTTGTAGTATAGGTGCTTCATAATATGCTAGTTAGGATGAAACCTTGGAATAGTTAATATTTGCATGTATAATAGAGAAAACATAGATCCAAGGTTTATCGGGTTGCATGTACGCCATAGGAGTGTTAGAATGCTCAAAACCCAACAGTGGTATCAGAGCCATGGGTTGTTTTCTGTTATATTGATGCAAATGTTTTATTTTCAAGTTGGAAAAAAAAGGAAAAAAAACATGACGTTTGTCAAATTTTAAGATAATTACTTGTTTTTGTGAAAAACTAATTATTTGTAAAATTTGAATCATTTGCTATATGAGTTGAATTAGGTCAAATTTAGTAAAAGATAAAATGATATGATTATTTTATTAGTTTTAAAAGTTTGATCTAAAGAGTTTTTTGAAACCTCCATAAGTTATGGATATGAAAAGGTTTTTAAAAAAATTGATTCAAAGTTTTTTATGGAGTTACAAAACTTGGTCTTAATGTTTTAAAGAATTCCATAACTTGTTCTTGAGTTATGGAACATGAAAAGTTTCATCATAAAACAAGTATTTAACTCCATAAGTTATGGAATCCAAAAGTTTTCAAGAGTTACAAAACATGCCCTCAAGTTTTGGAATTTGGAAAAAGTTTTTTATGATAAAAAAAAAGAATTGAATTCTAAAACTCTTGGGTTCATAACTTAAACAATTAATTAAAGGGTTTTAATTTTGAATTTAATAATTGGAATTATGATGTTTTTATTGAATAATTCAATTAACTCTTATGGACTTTATTAATAGATAATTAAAGTGTTTAATTAAAAGAGAATTAATAATTCCATAATGACATGGTTTAAATTTAATTAAATTAAGAGAATAGTTTAATTAATAGATTAAACCACCAAGTATTTTAAATGTCTAAAATACACCCTTATACTATTATAATAATAAAAGTTTAATATATTATATTTATAAGAGCAAGTCGTCTTACCATTATTAGGCCTCATTCACGAAGCCGGTCTATAAGGGGGTATAAGGTTACTGCCTATAAAATGGCAGTTTAATGGGTGTCCACTCTCACCCACCGCTTCCTTGACTGGTGGAGGGTCGTTAGCCGAACAGGTAGGACAAGGACTATAATTCTCCCTTCATTATAAGTATAATGATAAATACTAAGTAACTAAACACTTATAAATTCCCAATCTTAGTTACTTAGGAAAATGTGAATAAGGTGCTAATCCATGAAATTACACTTTGCACTTTGTTTAAGCTGTTAGTGGAGCGTGTGTGGTTAACCGGCACACTAACCTGGACTTAACAAGGTAGGCATAGGGTAACTTAATGTTTATCATAGTATCGTTGGAGCGTGTGTGGTTAACCGGCACATCGATTGAGGGGTAAATATTAAGGGTACCAAGTATATTTGCATGGTTACTTCACACCTTGTTTTGTGATCCTCGGCATCCCAGTCACAAAACCTGAAGGGCACACTCGAGATTGAAACATGTCATTGAAAAGTTCAATGAATCTCAAAAGAATCTAGGAGTTTCAAAACCAATTAAAACCTAATAATACATTTCGTTTATCTTGGTGGAAATTGGTGAATCGTCATTCACCTACCTTCAAATATTTTATAGCTTGGATTACGGCATCCCTCTTCCAAGTTATAAAATAGTTTGTTGGGTCCTAGCCTTAATATATCATATTGGGTGTTATATTAAGGACTTAAATCAACTTTACGTGAATTTCTCCCATTGTTGATGTCTGGTTTAGACAACAATGATCTTCCCAAACCAAGCTGTCCTAATGAATATGACTTCCCGAGTTTGGCTCATGGAAGTCATACTTCTCTTCCTCCACCTCCTCCAATTATTCTCCCTAACCCAAAGTTTAAGGTCACTCAAGCCCTAATGGCAAGCAAGGTCTATGTGTGATCACATCTTAGAGATGAAGTCACATATTGACAAGCCGGGAGAGATGGGTGTCAAAGTCTTGAGAAAGTTAGATGTTCAATCACTTTCTAAGTCACATAGTGAGTTCCTTTGGGACTATTATGAAAGAGACTATGACATGAACCTTAATGATCATATCTATTTGCTTGGTGTTGGTGAATCAGCAATGATTTGAAACGATAGTAAAGCAAATTTAATTAGAAGATCAACTTCCCAAAAACTTTATGGACAGTGACAATGGTGACACTGGAAATCCAGAAAAAGCATTCTCTTCCCAATGGAAAGGGATTGGCCATAGTCAACCCGGTTGACCAAATGGTAAAGAGAAAGGCTAAGTCTGAGATAGTCCCATTACCAAAGGGTCCATATGTTTATTTTGCCAAAGGAAGGGGCGTTGATTGCAAAGCTGCCAAATTTACCTAAGGATGTTAAAGTCAATAAGTTTGACTCTACATCAGGTAGAGCCCATTATCTAACTCTGTTAAGTTCTATTCTGAGATCCTCATTACATGATGTGACTGGGTCACATGTTGATGTTTTAAGAATCAAAGAATAGAGAGAAATCTTAAAGGAAGTATATGCTGATTCTGATCGCGAAGGTGGATTTCGATCGCATCAGAATTTTGAGCAGTTGCTTAAGAAGTTATGATATATTGCTAAGGAATAGATAACAACAATTTTCCATGTGGATTGTAAGGATAAGTTTTTCCACAAAGTTTTAAAATAAAAGAAAATTGTTTAACTTTATTTATTTGAAGTATCCTTACAATGGCATTTGTGGAAAATTATTGCTTATATGATTCCACTGACAGCAATATTGGAAAATGGATTTGATTCTTTCATTTGTGGTAGTGTCTAAATTTACCAAATCAGGAAAGTTCCTCATCTCCCAAGTTTCAATTGGACCGAAACTTGGAATCATGCAAGTTGAATAGTATGATGAATGAGAACTTTCAAGCATTGGAAAATCAAGACTAATTACTTGTTCACATGGATGTGTGAGTCAAGTGAAGGACTAAAGGGATCGAGTACACATTCTTGTGCACTGGTCATGTCCACCACAAAGCTCGTTAAGACCATTTGATTTACTAAAGTTTAGTAAATATGGTTATACTTACAAGTTTAAGTATAATTCTGAAACATTAGAAAAGTCTCAATGTATGGCAGAACGAATGGGAAGAATCAAATTAGGCAGAAAGATAAAAGTTTCTCAAATCTGAAAAGATGGGAGAGTACTTTAGTATCATGTTTGTGATCATCTTAATGATTTAGAAATCATATCACAATTAGTCCTCTAAAGGTCATCTTAGTGCATTCTTATGACTAAGAAGAGGAGTCATGAATTGTTGAAATGGTTAGATCAGGAAGATGAGTCATACTTCGTTCCAAAAAAATTCTTAGAGTCATACTCCAAGATTGTAACTTGAGTGACATATCTTAAAGAAAGGTTTAAAACACTTTTCAAATGTAAGAGTAAAAGTGTCCTACTCTTGTACATTTGAAATTGGTAAGTTGTGATGTTTTGGATAAAACAAAGACCAACTAAGGACAATTATGTGAAGTGTTTGTCTTGATAAAGAATCCGCACTATCTCTTGAATATTTGGCAAGATAGTCTTATATGTCAAGAGGATAGTGGGAGTCTTAAAGATCCTGAAAAGAATTTCAAGAACTAATCAAGAATAAAACCTGAGGTTCTTCACTAGCACACGACTTGAGGTTTATAACCTATCGTGTTGACATATTCTGTGCCCATTCCAGTTAAAGTTGGCTTTGCATAGGAGTTCTGAAAGTTCTCAATTGGTTGCATAACAACTTGGAAGCAATGGCAGGCCCTGTACTGCCAGGTGGCAAGAAGTTAAGATTGCATAAGTTCACTCCATATGAGTTTGGATTTGTCATTATCCTTGTCTTGTGACTATGGTTTTGACGATTCACATGGATAAGAACACATACACCATAAAATCTAAGGGTCATAAGGTTTCTCTCCGATTCATGAAAATGATGGTGAGGAAACACTTCCACCAAGTAGATTTGAAGCAGATGGCAAAAGGTCTAAACAATTGAGACTATGATTACGACATCCCCTTTCATAGTTCTGAAATTGTTTAGACACACATGCATGCTATCTAAGGAAAGGTGTATGATTTTGATAAAGTTTTATCAAAGCATCTCGTATCAGAAATCTGAACTTTGGTAAGAAAGTCAATAAAGTATTGATTTCTAGAAGTCCAGCTGATTTCTGAGTACATGTCAAAGCTAGTGGGAGCATAAGTGTTATGCTAATAATCATCATTTTAGTGGGAGCATGATAATTATTGTTAGTGTTGCAAGTTAGCAATGTTAATTATAGAAAACAAAAGTTTCAATTCGTGAGGCTGCAGGGATTGAAAAAGTTGTTTTGCTATAATTAAGGGAGAGGATATACTTCATTTCAGTTCTAAAGGCTTAGATTGAGACCGTAATCATCTTTAGTCAAGAATATATATATGAATTTCATGTTGGATTGGTTCAACTTAAGGAAATTCTATATATTGCATTCTCAAAATTCGATTATGATTACGGCATCCCTCTTCATAGTCAAATTTTGAAAACATGGCAAATAAAAATATTGTAGCAAAAGACTAGTCTAGAATCATGTCTTTATGTGAGACATCATGAATCGTGTACCATTTGCTTTGGGTACAGGATCGATTGCATGTGCTATAATATTTGTAATTTCTAAATTTTTCCAAATGCCCAGAGGCATTAAGAAGGGAAAAGGTCTAGAATTGGATATGACTAAAATGATTAAGCAATTGTCGAGGACAATCTGAGGTTTACCAAAGATTGGTTGCTCAGGGACAGTTGGAAGTATAGTGCTAATTTTGGAAGGACCATATTGACATATTCTGAAAAGAGGCATCTCTTATTCAGAAGTGATAGTCAAAATGAGAATATGGAGTTGTCTCCATAGGTGGAAGTTATCTGTGTAAGATTAGAAAACTTAATGCAAGAAGCATGTCCAAAGCAATGTACTTTGAATATGAGACTTAGTTTCCATGGAGTTGATCTCCATTGGAATACCTTATAATGACTGCTGACAAGTCCTTGTGACTTTGTACATATTCATTACAGGAGGGTCAGTGCATATAAGTTTAAAATCTAAACAAATTTCGATAAATGATAGGAATTTGAAATTCTCACATTTTTCGATAAGGATTTGGGAGTGTGAAATTAGAATCATTGAAATTATATTCAATTGGTTTATTTCACAAAGTAAGGATCATAGACAAACATAGAGTGCATACTTGGTGTATGGCAAAGCTATTGTTTAAGAAAAACATAATGTACATGCTTGGAGCATGGGACAACTAGTGTTTTTAATTCAAGTATAAAGTTGATAAAACCGAAACAATGAATAATGAGTAATCAGTATGGTGATAAATAAAAGTGTTTATTTATATTCATAGGGTTTGATACCATATTTGATTCATTTATTCTTGTGTTTCACTTTGCATGTTTTGACTTCCAGAATAACTAAGTCGCTCTTCCTGAATGATTAAGTTATTCAAACCATCCACCGTCGGTCATATGTTGGAAGTAGATATGAATCAAGACTGTCATGGGTTGGTTTGTAGAGGTCCAAGTTGGTGGACAAAGTGGTGCTACAACACTCATGAGTGCTCATAAGTTCTGAGTATTGGATTCAACCCACTCTCATTTCAATCACTTCATGGATTTTATCACGAGTGATCATGAGACGATAATATCTTATATTCTTAAAACCTAGAGATATGAGTTGTTACTATGAGTTGGTTATACATTGATTGCACGAAAACGCATTGGTAACTCGATGTTATAAAACGTGCCTTTGTGTATGATTCAATAAGTAGTAGAACAAGCCATATGATTCGAAGTTTATCCATTCCTTTTACCTTCGGGATGAAAGCGATATCTGTAGGCCCCTCGATGATTTAGCGATGACACATGTGAGTGCTTGGCCAAGCCAGGACTGATTTTGATTTGTTCAATCAGTCAGTCATCATAAATCGAAAATCGGGAAACAACAAATGGACAGAGAGAATGATTATAATCCATGTCTCAGTCCATATGATATCTAGAATGGAGGAATATATGATCCCTTATCTAATGGACAAGTCATTGACAAGGTCAGAGTTCGACAGCGGCTTTAAGAGCTACGATTGCCAGGTAGGTTTTGAAGTCATACTCAATAATATTTTTAGACTTATCCAAGTGGGATACTGTTGGATTAATGTCTAAGTCCATAACTATATTTGGCATGTACTTGACCCGACCCGGCATGGTCCATTTGGGTTGCACTTCACCGGCACAATTTATATGGATAGTCTTTTGAGAATAGTATATTTATGATTTATATTAATATATTATAAGTTCTAATATATTAATATGGAATCATATTATTTAATTAGTATTGATCAAGAATTAATTTAGAATTAATTAAGTGATCAAAAAGAACTAATTAAATATGGACTCTTATATATATGGAATGGGCCAAGTTCATTTAGGTTGGGCTAAGCTTTCATGGATGGTCCATGGAGCTTTTAACCCATGGATCCTATGTAAATGAAAGGTCATGGGTATTAGGGTTTACATGGATGTAACCCTAATCCTCCATAATATATAAAGGGGTCCTTGGCTCACAAAATTGGCACAAGTGTGTGAAAATAAGACTGAGCCGATTTTAGTGTGCATACATATTCTCTCAAGTTCTTCCAAGGTGTTTTGGTGATTTGTGATTCCATTTGAGGCTTCCACACTATTGGGGCTAAGCTCTTAAAGCTTGAAGACATCAAGCTACATCAAAAGGTATGTCATCTTACTAGAACTTTGTAGTATAGGTGCTTCATAATATGCTAGTTAGGATGAAACCTTGGAATAGTTAATATTTGCATGTACAATAGAGAAAACAGAGATCCAAGGTTTATAGGGTTGCATGTACACCATAAGAGTGTTAGAATGCTCAAAACCTAACAGCCTCCACGTCGATCAACAAGACGCGATCCTCCGATAACTGCAACACCACCTGCTCCTCAAATCGATACGGCAGCATTAAATGCTGCTGTAGCTGCGGCTGTGGCTACAGTCGTGGCTCAATATCATTCGTCTGGTTCCACTGGAGGAGGAACCCCTGTCCTATCTACTCATGGTGAAATACCTGTGTGCTTGAGAGAGTGCTCCTATAAGGACTTCACCAACTGCAAGCCCAAGTCCTTCAGAAGGACTGGTGGAGTCATTGCCCTCTCGCAATGGTTCGAGAAGACAGATTCGGTTTTCAAAATCTGCTCCTGTCCAGAAGGGAGCAAGGTCAAGTTCGCTGCTTGCACCTTTGAGGAAAAAGCCCTGACATGGTGGAATAGCCATGTCAAGTCACTATCTCTTGTAGTGGCTAATGTTATGGGCTGGGAAACTCTAAGAGATCTAATGATCGAAGAGTATTGCCCGAGGGGCAAAATCCAAAAACTAGAGGAGGAACTGTGGAGCCTAACCATGAAGGGCTCTGACTTAGTCTCTTACACCGCCAGGTTCTGCGAACTGGTGGCCCTCTGTCCTAACATGGTACATACAGAAGGGAAGAAGATAGAGAGATTCATATGGGGGCTGGTGCCTCCATTCCAGGGAAATGTTTTGGCTTCAAACCCCACTACATTTAATAGTGCCAAGCGATTGGCACAGCGGCTTATAGACCATAGGGTTCGTACCCCGGCCGCAGCAACGACCCTAGCCATCTCAGAACCCGCCAAAACCGCTGATTCCAAGAGGAAGTGCTGGGATGACAAAAAGAAGAAGAAGGCTGCCGAAAAGCAGCGGGTCGTGGCAGTTCATGCTGCGATAGCACCTGCCACTACTGCTGCTCCGGTAAAGCAGTACGTTGGAAGTTTGCCTAAGTGCAACCAGTGCAACTTCCACCACGTTGGAGTCTGTCGTGACATGCAGTGCTCTAACTGCAGCAGGAAGGGGCACACTGCCCGCTTCTGCAAGGCTCCAGCAAAACCAATCCCCAAGTCCCCGGCGTTGGTGTGGGCCAAGCTTGCTACGGTTGTGGCGAGGTGGGCCACTACAAGAGGGATTGCCCAAAGGCAGGGAATGCCGGTAGAGTGGGAAGAGTTCTGGCCATAGGCCATGAGGAAGCGGTTGCCGACTATTTGATACGTTTCTCCTCGATAACTCTTATGCATGCATACTATTTGATAGTGGAGCGGAGAGGAGTTTCGTGAACCAAAAATTTGCTCATTTACTTAAGCAAAAATCACGAGCACTTAAAGAAACCGTTCACTGTAGAAATGGCTAACGGAAAGACAGAAAGCACTAGTAGTATATACATAGGGTGTACCCTAACATTAGATAGCCATTCATTTTCGATCGACCTCATGCCGGTCTCAATTAAAAGTTCCGACGTCATTATCGGCATGGATTGGTTGAGTCTTCATCGTGCCGACATCATGTGTTATGAAAACGCTGTACGCCTTAATCTGCCGTCAAGCGAAACTCTAGTAGTTTATGGCGACAAACCCGGCACGAACCTTCGTATCATCTCGAGCATTCAAGCTCAGAAATTCTTGCGAAAGGAATGTCGCGCATTCCTTGCTCATGTGGTCGATGTGAGCCAAGAAACAAAAAACATTCAGAACATTCCAGTAGTACGCGACTTTCCTGACATCTTTCCAGAAGAACTCCCAAGATTACGTCCGCAACGTCAAGTCGAGTTCAAAATCGACTTAGTTCCAGGGGCTACCCCCGTAGCCAAATCGCCCTATCGTTTAGCACCTGTAGAGATGCAAGAACTATCCTGTCAACTTAACGAACTGCTCAGCAAGGGCTTTATAAGACCAAGCTTCTCACCCTGGGGAGCTCCAGTCTTGTTCGTCAAGAAGAAAGACGGATCGTTTCGTATGTGCATCGACTACAGTGAGCTCAACAAACTGACCGTTAAAAATCGTTACCCTCTGCCTCGTATTGACGATTTATTTGACCAACTTCAAGGGGCGAACTTCTTTTTAAAAATCGACTTAAGATCCGGATATCACCAACTACGAGTGCTAGGGGAGGATGTTCCGAAGACAGCCTTCCGAACTCGTTATGGGCACTACGAATTCGTAGTGATGCCGTTCGGATTAACAAACGCACCTGCAGTATTCATGGATTTAATGAATAGGGTGTGTCGTCCTTACTTGGATCAGTTCGTCATCGTCTTCATCGATGACATACTTATCTACTCTCGTAGTAAGGAAGAGCATAGTCAACATCTACAACAGGTCTTGGAAACACTGCGTTCGGAGAAGCTCTATGCGAAGTTCTCGAAATGTGAATTTTGGATCCGACGAGTCGAATTCTTAGGGCACGTGGTTAGTGAAGAGGGAATACACGTGGACCCTTCCAAAATTAAAGCCATTGAGAGCTGGTCAGCACCGAAGACGCCTACAGAAATTCACCAATTTCTAGGCCTCGCTGGCTACTATCGCAGGTTCATTCAGAACTTCTCCCGCATTGCGAAACCTCTTACAACACTGACCCAGAAGGGCGTGGCCTTTGACTGGGAAGAGAAGCAGGAGAGAGCGTTTCAAACGCTCAAACGAGCCTTGTGCACCACACCAATACTATCCCTCCCCGAAGGGATAGAAGACTTTGTCGTCTATTGTGATGCGTCAAATCAAGGGCTCGGATTTGTTCTGATGCAACGAGGTAAGGTCGTCGCCTATGCCTCGAGACAGCTAAAGACACACGAGGTCAACTACACTACCCACGATCTTGAGCTAGGAGCAGTTGTGTTTGCTCTGAAGATCTGGAGACACTACCCGTATGGAACAAAACGCACTATCTTTACAGACTACAAAAGCCTACAACATATATTCGACCAGAAGGAACTCAACATGAGACAACGACGGTGGGTCGATCTACTCAATGATTACGAATGTGAAATTCGTTATCATCCGGGTAAAGCCAACGTAGTAGCTGACGCCCTAAGTCGGAAAGAATATTCTGGTCGTCGAGTCAAATCATTGACTATGACTATCCATTCACACTTGTCCACACAAATTAAGGAGGCTCAGCTCGATGCTTTGAAACCTGAAAATGTGGCGGGTGAATCCCTGAGAGGGATGGATAAGAACTTGGAGGTTAAGGGTGGCGAAGCCTTATATCTCATGGATCGGATCTGGACAACGAAACACGGTGGTTTCAGAGACTTGGTCATGAACGAGGCGCACAACACTCGTTATTCCGTCCACCCAGGTTCAGATAAGATGTATCTGGATCTTAAAAAGCTATACTGGTGGCCTAACATGAAAGCAGAGATTGCTACCTTCGTGAGTAAATGCCTTACTTGCGCCAAGGTCATGGTCGAATACCAGAAACCGTCAGGATTACTCCAGCAACCGGATATACCTGAATGGAAGTGGGAGCGGATCACTATGGACTTCATAACCAAGTTGCCCAAGACAACGGGTGGACTTGATACCATATGGGTCATCGTCGATAGATTGACCATGTTCGCACACTTCCTGCCTATCAAAGAAACAGACAAGATGGAGAAGCTTACAAGAACCTACATACGGGAGATTGTACGACTGCACGGTGTTCCCATATCCATTATCTCGGACAGAGATAGTAGGTTCACTTCGAGGTTCTGGCAGTCGCTACAAAGTTCCCTAGGAACTAGGCTGGACATGAGTACAGCCTACCATCCACAGACCGACGGACAAAGTGAGAGGACTATCCAAACCTTGGAAGATATGTTGCGAGCCTGTGTGATCGACTTTGGGAAAGCATGGGATATTCATTTACCCCTTGTCGAATTTTCCTACAACAACAGTTATCACACTAGCTTAAAGGCTGCTCCATTCGAGGCCCTCTATGGCTGACAGTGCAGATCCCCTCTGTGCTGGGCTAAGGTGGGTGATACCCAGTTAGCTAAAGGACAAGTTCCTGAAAGCACTCTCACGGGTCCGGAGATCATACTAGAAACGACAGAGAAGATCGTTCAGATTCGTGAACGATTGAAAGCCTCTAGAGACCGACAGAAAAGCTACGCTGATAAATGAAGGAAACCGTTGGAATTCCAGGTGGGCGACCGTGTTCTATTGAAGGTCTCACCCTGGATGGGCTTGATACGCTTCGGAAAGCGTGGAAAGCTAATTCCAAGGTACATAGGGCCTTTCGAGATTCTCGCTAGAATCGACCCTGTAGCTTACAAACTTAACTTACCACGCGAACTCAGTAACGTACATTCTACTTTCCACGTCTCGAACTTGAAAAAGTATCTGTCCGACGAGACTCTTGTAATCCCACTCAACGAGATCGACATCAACGAGAGCCTCAACTTCGTGGAAGAACCTGTAGAGATCATGGACCGAGAGGTCAAGCAAACGAAACAAAGCCGTATCCCGATAGTGAAGGTTCGCTGGAACGCCAAGCGAGGACCTGAATTCACGTGGGAGCGAGAGGATCAGATGAAACTGAAATATCCTCGTCTTTTTACCTAATTATTTGTAACTACTTATTTGCTTAAACTCTAATTTCGGGACGAAATTCTCTCTAACGGGGGGATGATGTGACAACCCGAAATTTCTATTCTGTACAACCATTCACTTCAATAGAAGTCAGAACAGTTTCTGCTAACTTTTGAGCTGTGTAGAGTCAGTTTGAGTGTTCTAAAGCCTAGTACTTCAGGAGATAACAGGAGAGAGGATGCCCTAGGGTTTATTGTGTAGCAATAATGTCCCAAAACTCCAAGAGTTTGGAGTTTACGGCCTAAACAAGGTGTTTACGGTCGTAAACCCCAAGGGTATAAATATGGCACTTAGCCATTTTAATCACTTTATCACTTTTCAAGAACAAAACTCAAATCCTCTCAAGTATCATCCGATTTTCCTTCTTGATCTTCAACTTTGTAAGTGTTTCTAGCCCTAATAAGTTCATATCTTACTTAATCTAGTGATGTGTAGATCTTCAAGTTTCACCAAGAACACCAAGAACACACACTAGTGTTCTTGGACTTTTAGCACCTTTTTTAGCTTCTACATAGTAAGTAATCTTACCCTAATGTGTTATAAGACTTGTTACACTACTAATCATCAAGAAAACACCAAGGAAACACAAGATCAAAGGTGTTTACGGTCGAAGATGTTCTTGGAACGTAAACCCTAATAAAGGGGCCAAAGTGTGCCCTAGTCCCTTACCAAGCCTTGGATACTAGTGTAGAACATAACCTTGATGTGCTTAGGACTTAAAACATCAAAAATACCATAAACCATTTGGGTTTACGGCCATAAACCCAAGGAGAAATGGTCCAAGGACCGTAAACTCCACAAAGGAGTGAAATGGTGCCCTAAACACTTCCTAAGGCTTAAACATGAAGTAGGAATGCTTCTTATGATCTTTAAAGCTTCAAAACATAAAATGGTAGATGTACCATGAGTTTACAGCCTTAAACTCATGAGTTTACGACCGTAAACTCAATGAGTGATGGTCACAAAACCGTAAACTCCAAAAGAGTTTACCCTTGAACCCCAAACTCAATAGCCAAGTCCTACAACCCTTAGATGCAATCCTTAGTACTTATAACACTTAAACAAGGTGTTTTACATGTCCTAGGATGTCTAAACTTGGTTAATTAGTTGTTTAAATGACTAATTGGATACATATATGTGTTATTATATGTCAACTAGTATCCTTGTGTGTGTTCAAGTCTTCACTTGACACTTAGCATCCTATACTATCAGTTCATCCAAACCACTCACTACAGGTGAGTTCATACCCCTTAATTAACCTTTTAAATGTTGTTAAATGCTTTTATGGGGGGAGGGGGGAAACAAGTTGATCTATTATAGTTATTATATCAATCACATGTGATTAATAACTACCAAATAAGTGGATTTCTTACTTTCAAACTGTGTTATCAAACAAACTACTTTTCAAACTGTTTTATCAAGCTCTTTTACATGTCAAATACTTTTATCAAACTCTTTTACATGTCAAATACTTTTATTCAATTTATTTTTCACTTATATTCTGTTAAATGTATATCTTTATAGATATAGTTATATAAGTAGGATTGAAAGGACTTAGGACTGATAACTCACCTTAACCTCCTGTTCCTCGTTTGGTTGTGGACTTAGGGTATCGGTTATTTGTCTGAAGGTTGTTTGAATCCTAGTTATATATCATGTATATGTATATAGATATAAAGGTTCCTTCTTTCATTCAGTTCAATACCTTTGGGTAGCAAGGGTATACACACATGCTCATACATTCAAACAACATTACTAGTAAGCTGCAATAGGCGTAGTTTAGGAAGTTACTAATACTATTACTAGAACAATGAAACATACAATGAGTCAGTTCATACATGAGTCAATACAGCTAGTACATACAATACATTACAATACAGTTAGTACATACTATACATTTTACAAAAGAACATACATGCTAGACAGAGAGAGAACAAACAATACCATACTATACATTTTACAAAAGAACATACATGCTAGACAGAGAGAGAACATACAATACAGCTAGTACATACAATACATTACAATACAGTTAGTACATACTATACATTTTACAAAAGAACATACATGCTAGACAGAGAGAGAACAAACAATACCATACAAAGAGAACATACATACATACTAGACAGAGAGAGAACATACAATACAGCTAGTACATACAGTACATATACAAGAATACGATTTCAGTTATCTGAGCCACGTAACGGGGCATGGCATCACCTGTCATGACCGTTTTGTATCCAGAATCTCCTTAAATGGGGAGCGTATGAGTTTGTGTATAGATCTATATTGGATTGACTATCCTATACCTTGCTGCTAGCTACAGTGGGACTTTGCAAGTCTACGGGTGCCAAACGTTATTTTTCTCCGACATCTTACATTGTCGCGTTCTATAGTCGGTAGCAGGATACAGGCCGATCACATGGTACTTTAAATTACAATTGGTTTAAGGTAGTTAGTACAGCAGTAGTTACTTAATACAATACTACAGTACTATTTCATTTTCCCATTGCATTCACTTTGTGATCTTCACACAATAAACAGTAATGTAGAAACTATATTTTGGGTAATTATAGTCAGATTGGGAAAATACATACTCTTACAAGAGACACACACACAGATACTAGATGCCTTGGTAGAAGGCTACTTTTAGTAGGAAACATAGGGTTTTCTAGGAGATTCAAACCTTTTTACAAATTCACACATCACTTACTTACAAATACTTTCATACAAATACAGATACTAATATACTTATGATCTCAGCAGCATTAAAGCTGATACTCTCTTTCAAAATAACTTGTATCCTCAGGTCACCAGTAGACAGGTACCGGAGCCAGGTTTTGAGAAGATGGAGCTCGTTCAAGACTCATCTTTTATTTTGATTCATATTTTTGGTGTCTATATAACTTGACAGAACACACTTGTATTAAAATTATATTATTAATGTAATGGATGATGTTGTTGCTTGTTTACTACTATGCATTGTTGTGATACTGTACATGACGTCCTCCACCCCCGAACGATTCCACCGTTCCGGTTTTGGGGTGTGACAAACGCTACAGTCAAACTTAGGCAGTATGTACTCATATTCTGGGATAAATATAGCCTGATCAACTATATTTATTTGAGATATGACCAACATGTGCTTGGGAGTGATGGTGGTGTTGCAACAAACCTAAAACCTACCAACTATGATTATAAGAGAATACTAGAATCGAACATCAAGTTTAAAATACTATAGGAGTATTTTAGGATATTATAAACCCCTCCCACACCTAAACTTTCCCCGTATATCTTGTACCTCGATTCTCGCACAAACAAGTTGTTGAAATTCCTCGCCAAGACATCTACTTCCCAATCACGGTAAATTACGGGTGGGGCAAGGAGAGACCAGAAGAAGTCCATGAGGAAAAACCCAGAAGTGAATCCCAAGCAATACCAAGGGATGAATCGTGAAAGGGATAATTTCGACTAAGGGCCAAACAAGGATGAAAACGCCGAGGGAACTCATAGCAAGCTTATTCCTATTGGCAGAAGACCCTTTCACCTTTCTCTTCCCAGAGACATAAACTCCTGGAATAGACATACCTAGAAACCAAACGATACCCACGCAAAAACAAGTTAAGAAATTGGCTCCTATCCAATTTAGGACGCACATTCACGAAGGACACCCCGATCCACAATCGACGTGTACCGAACTCCGATAGCCAACACCCTCGTGAATCAAGCATCACCCCCGTATGGGCCACGAGTAACCCGAACTGATTCTTGACTTCCAACTCTCTGTCATGGAGTAATGGAGACCGTAAGCAAAGCCCAGTGTGCGACAATGTAAATCTGATCCCCCACAAGTAACAAAAGCACCATTCCAAATGCCTTGTGAAACCCACAAGTAGAACCAGAAAACTATGCCGACCATCTACACTCCTTGAAAGAGGAGGTGGTCATTTAGAGACCACAACTCATTGTAATCAAGGCTAGGGCAGCCTTAGCGGTGTAAAGAACACCAAAAAGAGCACTCAGGATAGGAGTAAAAAGGCCAAGCACATTGTGCATCATGTCGATAAAAGAGAATCACCGCACCACTCGCCTTAGGTTCATAATGGCTTTAATCGCAACCAGTAGTAGTAAACCGAGCGAAGTACGCCCTCCAAGAATCCATACAACCAAATATGCTAACTATGTGCTATTTTGACGGACTTAACATCATGCATTACATGTTTCCACTCTCTACCATAACTGCATCATAGGGATGTAGGTTGACACAATTAGCACCAGTACGTTAAGATTATGCGAGTAAACTCACTCGAAACTAGCTACGAGTACTTACAAGCTCACTTTTCGTGTGCAGCAGGGTCATGTCTTCTCGCGAAGATAACCAGTACCCCGACAGTGCACCGGTCCTACGAATAGACTCCGCCACATTCCAAGCCACTGTAACAGCTGCCGTGGCAGCTGTCATGGCATACTTCAATGCTAACAACATGAACGAATATGGAAGAAGTATCGATAAATTCAACCGTAACAACAACCAGGGAAACCAACGAAGAACAACTCGCCAATGCACCCTAATACCTAAACCTAAGCTCAAGAAACGAAAATTCGGGAACGAGAAAGGAGGCAGTTCGACTCAGAGGCCTACTAAAAGACAACAAGCGGGATCAGTCCCTACCCCTACTAACCCTACTCCTCCCCCATCGAGTCAATCATACCTTGGGAACAATCCACACTGCAACAAGTGCAAATACCATCATTGGGGAGCCTAATGTAACAAACCGTTATTTCAAACCTATGTAATAATGTAGGTCAATTTGTAGTTCTTTTTAAAATAATAAAGAGAAATTTTAGCATACTGTGTATATTTACATAATTGACCCTAAAAAATAAAGTATCAAACAATCTCGATTGGCATGAACCAAGTGGTAGAGATTGTAACAAGGTTTCCAAAAATATAAAGAACACTAAAATCCGAGTTATAACGAAGAAGTTATGACCAATCGAAGATCCGCGACAAAATCGGCAAAAGACTGTTCAGTGTAAAAACTGAATTTTCAATAAAAGGCTGTTTAGCCATAACAATCTAAATGAAATTTGTAGATTATGTTAAACCGAGAACTTTCATAAAAAGAACGTCAAAATCTGACTTCGTATGAGGAAGTTATGATTTTTCTAAGTTTCAGTATAGAAGTATATAGCTAAAAACTCGAAATAAAGATCGAGTGATTTTTAGCCAACACAACCTAGACGATAATTGAAGGTCTCGTCAATAGTAGTACAACGGTAAAAAGACAGACAAAAACGGACGTCGGATGAAGAAGTTATGAATTTTTAACGGATTTCCTGTCCCGGTCTGTTAAAAATAATAATATTAAAAATAAATTCAAAATTAACCGATGAAGTCTAAACGAAAGTCGTAGAGTATAAATTTACCTACGCGTGCATATAAAGAACGTCGAAAACAGAGCTCATATGCGAAAGTTATGAATTTCGCAAGTTTTAGGCACAAAAATCGAGAAATGTTGAAAACCGGGAAAATTCGCATGGTGTACCTTCGGCCACGTCACCCTCGCATGCGAGGCTTCTCCGTGTCTGACTCGTGGCACCTTCTGGTTGGACCAAAGTTGTTCGTGGCACCTTCTGATTGGACCGAAGTTGCGGTCGAGTAGCCAGCCGACACCCCTCGCAGGAACACGCCACCGATCTCGGACACGCGCCTCCTTCAGATTGGACCGAAGTTCGGTGCATTCCTGATCCGACACCACCGAGCCAGCTGTCCGAAGCAAGCCCTTCTCCCTCGCCACCTGTCCGAACACGCGGCAGCTTCTCCCTGCTTCGGATCCGAGGCTTCGGCCTACATAAGGCCTGCGAGACTTCTCGTATTTTACACATTTCTTTCACCATTTTTCATCCTTTTTCACCCATTTCACTTCCATAAACTTACAAACAACCCCAAAGCCCCGGTATCATATCTCAAACCCTAGGCAAACCTCGAAGCCCCGAGATTCCCGAGAAAAACAACTTTCTCCAGTCGAAACTCTGCTCGATTTAAGCCGGTTTTTCGTAAAATAAACTCCTTTCCAGGAAACGAAACGCTGTCCAAATCACCACCTATCAAGTGAGTTCATACCCCCGTATTTTCATAATTTTTTCTGTTTTAGGGGGGGGGGGGGGGGAATACAAGTCTAACACAATAATCTTTGTGTTACAAACAAATGATTTCAAATCGTGATAAATGACATTAAGTCATTAAAAATACTCAAAATATTAAACTCCTTAATAAACTTATGTTTTTCCCCAAAATTCATATTTGTATATATATTGTTGTAAATAAGAATCAAAAGGCTTAGGACTGATAACTCATTCTCGGTCATTTTCCTTGTTTGGATGTGGGGTTCTAGTACAAGTTATTTGTCCGAATGTCGTTTAAATTTTACTTATATATAATTGTATATGTATATGAATATAAAAGTTATTTCATCAGTTTAAATACCCTTGTAACATGTTGAGCAAGGGGTTACATGCAAAAACAGTTAAATACCGATTCAGAAAGTACATATAAATTATAATAGGTATAATTTATGATACATAGAACAATAATTCATGATTCAAGTATACTAGAATACATTGTTTTACAAGAAACAAGGGTTTTGATTCAAAACAAATCAAGGGTTTACAATTGTCAAATACATGTTCGGAATACTAATTCACGAACATATTGTCAATCATTTATTACAGAATGATTGGGGTTTCATGACTAATATACATGTAACGTTTATATGCTTTTTATGAGTCATTCAATTCAGGTTGTTTAATTCATTTAGACAACCAAGGTAAAGTCCTAACATTATAACCAGAATCCCCAGCCAGGGGATCGAAACAAGTTGTGTGTAGATCTATGTTGGGATTGACAACCCCACACTCAGACTGCTAGCTACAGTCAGGCATACACGCCAATGAGTGACAATTGTTATCAACAGTTTAAACGCCTACAAGCATTTGTTTAAGGCCATCCAGTCTCAGTATGGTTATAAGAACTCATTAAAAAGATATTAACAATACGTTAGTGTATAATCAACTAAACGTAAGTACATCTTCAAAGTACCAGTTTACAAAATACAAGCTACAATAGTATATTATAGTTTTCAATAACAGCTGGTGGAACCAAGCACACTCTCAGTTACAAGTTTTACAAATACAGAACATTGGTTTACAAATGGAACGGTTTTATGGGAATAAAACTACTTTCCATATACAACATAAAATATAGGATTATCTGGAACAGTTTACATATTCGAGATACCGAAACATCCTTTTAAACATAAATACATATGCACTCACTCAACTTTATGTTGATACTTTCTTTTCAAATTACTTGTATTCTCAGGGAAACAATAAACAGGTACTCCCCGAGCTTTTTCAGAAGATGGAGCTAATTTGAGTCATATCTTCTTCTTTTGTATAACTATTTTGGTTTCAATATACAATGATTGAACACATGTAAATACTTATACTTTTTCAATACAATGGTTGTTTGTACTTTGATTGCTATGATACATGTGTTGTGATACTACAAACGAAGTCCTCCACCCCCGGACGTTTCCACCGTCTGGTTTGGGGGTGTGACAGATTGGTATCAGAGCATTGTTTATAGTGAACTCAGTATATCAATCAATAAAAGATATACAAACTATAAATACATCGGGGCTAAGAGCTCTGACTACAAGTATACTTTTTAAAGATTTAAGTATTTTTACAAGAAGTATACTAACACTCATACCTACAAGTACAATGTCACAGTCATAAGAACTTAAAAGTATTTGAATGTTGAACATTATAGTCAAACTTGGGCAGTTATGTAATCATATCTGGAATTAATATAGCCTGATCAACTATATTGATTTGAGATATGACCAACATGTGTTTGGGAGTGATAGTAGTGTTGCGACATGTCTAAAACTTACCATACATATTCAAAAGAACTATAGAACAGAACACAAAGATTAAAATACTATGAAGAGTATTTTACTAACCTTACTTCTAATACAGACAAAATGGCTGAACACAATTAACCTGGAAACCCCTACCATCAACAAGGTGCGGGCTGGAATTCAGACTTAGATGAAGAACCCTTTGAAGACAGTGAGTCAAGCGGTATGGATACAAAACCACAAGTCTGCAACCCTGGGGAACGTCCCCTGAGACAGGGCGAAGCAGAACCCATACCCGAGTGGGGCCAATATATAAACCATTGGAGTCGGCAAGACGGCCAACGTCCCCCTTACGGGATGGCTAGAGGTTTCTATAATGTCTCTAGAGGAGGATCACCTGATAGAGCTCTTCCGGATATAGTAAATCGAATAGCCCGCCAAGCCGATCAAGCAAGGATTTCGATCAATCGAATCCTAGAAGTAAATACGGTTGCACAGGTTAACAGTGCAGATATCATTTGTCTTGATGAAATGCAGGACGACACCCAGCATCATACAGAAGCCCTTCAAAGGCAACTCAATGCTACTCAATCTGAGATAAGGGAATTAAGAGAGCATCGAGCTGCACAAGAAAGGCGCTGGAAAACACAAGATGAAGCAGGACCTAGCAACCGTCGTAGCAACCGTCGCAAGTAGTGTTCACACTACTTCTACTTTCTACTTTTATATCGAATGTATATACTACTTTTCACAATATGTACAAAACCGAGTATCAATAAAATAATAAGCACTTTACTTCAACAAGAGTTATTACAATTTTCATAAACATTCTATTCCAAGGTTTTGGATTACAGATATGTTTCAGTGTTATTTTTCATGCTTTTCAATACGACGGCGAAAATTTTATTTTTGGTAGGTCGGTTTGATGTCGACGCTTTCTCAGTATTGTGGTATATTATAGACCTGTTTTAAGGTCAAGTTTTCCGGACCTTATGTACTTAATATACCAATACAGTCGACATGTACTTTCATACTCTTTGAAAAATAACCACTCAATTTCATATTATCCTGTTGCAAGTTGTACTTGCAGTGGATTCTTATTTCCAATTCTTTACAAGATTCATGTTGAATTAAGTTTAGTTCAGAGATATCAAATTCATATTCATTCTTGATATCTCACTATCTTTTTATCTATTGACTTTTGTAGAAAAAGATGCCTCCTCGTAGAAATCCAAGACATATCAATGTTACTGAAGCACCGACGCCACCCCCACCACCACCTCCTCAATTCGACGGTGCTATATTTCAAGCAGCGGTCACGGCGGCTATAGCGGTTGGCATGTCTCATATCAATACTCCTGGTGCTAGTAGGTTGGGAGTTGGTGCACATCCTTCTAACCATGGCGAGAGTCACGGGAATTCGCGAGAGTGCACTTATAAAGATTTTTCTAATGCCAAACCCAGGACCTTTAACGGGACTGGGGGAGTTATGGCACTAAGACAATGGATAGAGAAGACAGAAGCAATTTTCGAAATTTGCTCCTGTCCGGAGGGTAGCAAAGTTAAATTTGATGTCTGTACTTTTTCAGATAGGGCCCTAACGTGGTGGAATGGCCACATTAAGTCACTTACTCTTGTAGTGGCTAACTCTATCAGCTGGGAGAGCCTAAAAGCCATGTTAATACTGTCCGCAAGGGGAAATACAGAAACTGGAGCAAGAACTATGGGGTCTTACAATGGTTGGTTCTGACATATCAAACTATACCAGTAGGTTCTGTGATATGGCAATTCTTTTTCCGGATATGGTTCCTATGGAGAGCAAAAAGATTGAGAGATATATTTGGGGTATGTCGCCCCAAATTCAGTCAAGTGTTTTAGCTTCGAAGCCTGTTACTTTTGACAGTGCCAAAGAGCTGGCACAATATCTTATCGACCACGAAGCTCGTCAAAACTCTGTGGTTTCTGCTCCAGAACAACCTAAGGAGAACAACAACAACAACAACAACAAGAAGGGTTGGAACAAGTGGAAGGGAAAATCTCCTCTTGAACCTTCAAAGAAGCAACAAGTAGTGGCAGTCCATGCCACTACTGTACCTGCTACCATACCTGCTACTGTGCCTGCTGTTGCCCTTAATAACCCAGCACCAACTAAGCCCTATGCTGGTAACCTCCCTAAATGCAACAAGTGCAATTTTCACCACACCGGAAATTGCCAAGAAATTCAGTGTCGTAACTGCAACAGGAAAGGGCATACTGCCCGATTCTGTAGAACACCACCTCAACCACTTAACCAAGTACCTGCCACTGGAGTAGGTCGAGCATGCTACCAATGCGGTGATGTGGGGCATTTCAATAGAGATTGTCCAAAAGCTGGAAATGCTAGTGGGGTTGGGAGGATTTTAGCACTGGGTCACGAAGAAGCAGTGGCAGGCCCTGCAGTGGTCACGGGTACGTTCCTTCTCAACAATACTTATGCATGCATTCTATTTGATTGTGGTGCTGAGAGGAGCTTCGTGAGCCATAATTTTAAACATCTACTAAATCAAAACTCCCAACCACTAAATGAAACTTTCACAGTAGAAATGGCTAACGGGAAATCCGAATCCACCAACGATATATACATAGGATGTATCCTTACCTTGAATGACTTGTCTTTCCTAATAGACCTTATGCCGGTCTCTATCAAAAGTTTTGACATCATAATAGGTATGGATTGGTTGTGCCCCAACCATGTCGACATCCTATGTTATCAAAGAGCTATTCGTTTGAACTTGCCAACTAATGAAACTCTTATTATCTATGGCGACAAACCCGGAACGAACCTTCAGATCATTTCTTGCATCAAGGCACAGAAGGACCTTCGCAAAGAGTATTGTGCTTTCTTAGCTCACGTGGTAGAAAAAAAGCAAGAAGTGAAAGATATCGCGAGCATTCCTGAGGTCTGCAACTTTCCCGATATTTTTCCCGATGATCTTCCAGGAGTACCTCCCGAACGACAAGTCAAATTCCGAATCGACTTAATCCCTGGAGCTACCCCTGTAGCCAAATCCCCCTATCGTCTTGCACCTTCTGAAATGCAGGAATTATCCAGCCAGCTTAACGAACTCCTAAGCAAAGGTGTCATAAGACCAAGCTTCTCACCTTGGGGAGCACCGATTTTGTTCGTAAAGAAGAAGGGTGGATCATTCCGCATGTGCATAGACTACCGCGAGCTGAATAAACTTACCATCAAGAATCGATATCCTCTGCCTCGCATTGACGATCTGTTCGACCAACCTTAAGGTGCGAACTACTTCTCGAAAATAGACTTAAGATTCGGGTAACACCAGTTACAGATTTTGGAGGAAGACATTCCCAAGACCGCGTTTAGAACTCGTTATGGTCATTACGAGCTTATAGTGATGCCATTCGGATTGACGAATGCACATGCTGTGTTCATGGACCTAATGAACAGAGTGTGTCGTCCATTCCTGGACAAATTCGTTATAGTCTTCATTGACGACATCCTTATCTACTCAAGAAGCAAAGAGGAACATGGCCAACATCTTCGTCAAGTATTACAAACCCTTAGAACAGAAAAACTCTATGCGAAGTTTTCAAAGTGCGAGTTTTGGATTAGGAAGGTTGAATTCCTAGGTCACGTGGTCAGTTCAGAAGGAATACACGTCGACCCATCCAAAATAAAGGCAATTGAAAACTGGTCAGCACCCAAAACACCTACAGAAATCCGTCAATTCTTAGGTATTGTTGGCTATTATCGCAGGTTTATCCAGAATTTCTCTCGAATAGCTAAGCCTCTTACCACCCTGACGCAAAAGGGTGTAACCTTTAGCTGGGGAGAAAAGCAAGAAACAGCATTCCAAATGCTGAAGCGAGCTTTGTGCAGTGCACCGATCTTGTCTCTACCCGAAGGGACAGAGGACTTCGTAGTGTACTGTAATGCTTTTAATCAAGGGCTTGGATGTGTTCTTATGCAAAGAGGAAAGGTTATATCCTATGCCTCAAGACAGCTAAAGACACATGAAGTCAACTATACAACACATGACCTTGAACTAGGAGCAGTGGTATTTGCTCTGAAGATCTGGATACATTACTTATATGGCACGAAATGCATAATATTCACGGACCATAAAAGTCTCCAGCATATCTTTGATCAGAAAGAGATGAACATGAGACAACGACGATGGGTGGAGCTACTGAACGACTACGATTGTGAGATTCTTTATCACCCTGGTAAAGCTAACGTAGTAGCTGATGCCCTTAGCAGAAAAGAATACTTGGGACGCCGAGTAAAGTCGTTTACCATGACAATCCATTCACATCTGTCCACATAGATCAAAGAAGCTCAACTTGAAGCCTTGAAACCCAAAAACGTGGCAGGTGAAACTCTGAGAGGAATGGATAAGAACTTCGAAGTCAGGGATGATGGAGTCTATTATTTCATGAACCGGATCTGGACGCCAAAGTTCGGTGGTTACAGAGACGTGGTTATGAATGAAGCACACAAAACCCGATACTCCATTCATCCAGGTTCAGACAAGATGTATCTGGACCTCAAGAAACAATACTGGTGGCCTAGCATGAAGGCCGAAATCGCTACCTTTGTGGGCAAGTGCCTTACTTGTGCCAAAGTCAAGGTAGAGTACCAGAAACCTTCAGGTTTATTACAACAACCTGAAATCCCTGAATGGAAGTGGGAGCGGATTACAATGGATTTCATAACTAAGTTACCCAAGACAACGGGTGGTTATGATACTATTTGGGTAATCGTCGATAGATTAACCAAATCCGCACACTTCTTGCCAATAAAAGAAACCGACAAGATGGAGAAGCTAACCAGAACCTACCTCAAGGATATTGTTAGACTGCATGGTGTGCCAATATCTATTATTTCAGACCGAGATAGTAGATTCACCTCTCGTTTCTGGCAGTCTTTACAAAACTCCCTGGGAACTAGGCTGAACATGAGTACAGCCTACCATCCACAAACCGACGGACAAAGTGAGAGGACGATTCAAACATTAGAAGACATGTTGCGAGCTTGCGTGATAGACTTTGGAAAGGCATGGGATATTCATTTACCCCTTGTTGAATTCTCTTATAACAACAGTTATCACACTAGCATAAAGGCTGCTCCATTTGAAGCCCTCTATGGCCGCAAGTGCAGATCCCCTCTGTGTTGGGCTGAAGTGGGTGACACACAGGTAGCTAGAGGTCAAACTCCTGACAGTGCTCTCACTGGTCCGGAAATTATTCGAGAAACTACCGAAAAGATCGTACAAATTCGGGAGCGACTTAAAGCTTCCAGAGATACACAGAAAAGCTACGCTGACAAAAGGAGAAAACCCTTGGAATTCCAGGTTGGTGACCGCGTCTTGTTAAAGGTCTCACCTTGGAAGGGCATGATACGCTTTGGAAAGCGTGACAAATTGAATCCAAGGTACGTAGGGCCATTCGAGATTCTTGCCAGAATCAGTCCTGTAGCTTACAAACTTCGACTACCCCAAAAACTAAGTAACATTCATCCTACCTTCCACATTTCGAACTTGAAAAAGTGTCTATCCGACGAGACTCTTGTGATCCCACTCGAGGAAATCGAGTTAAACGAGAGTCTCAACTTTGTGGAAGAACCCGTAGATATTCTAGACAGGGAAGTTAAGAAAACCAAACAAAGTCGTATCCCGATAGTGAAGGTTCGTTGGAATGCGAAACGGCGACCTGAATTCACTTGGGAGCGGGAGGATCAAATGCAACAGAAATATCCACATCTTTTTCCCTAGTCTATCTGTAGAGCTAATTTCGGGACGAAATTCTCTCTAACGGGGGGGGGGGGATAATGTAACAAACCGTTATTTCAAATCTATGTAATAATGCAGGTCAATTTGTAGTTCATTTTAAAATAATAAAGAGAAATTTTAGCATACTATGTATATTTACATAATTAACCCTCAAAAATAAAGTATCAAACAATCTCGATTGGGATGAACTAAGTGGTAGAGATTGTAACAAGGTTTCCAAAAATATAAAGAACACAAAAATCCGAGTTATAACGAAGAAGCTATGACCACTCGAAGATCCACGACAAAACCGGCAAAACACTGTTCAGTGTAAAAACTGAATTTTCAATAAAAGGATGTTTATCCATAACAATCTAAATGAAAGTTGTAGATTATGTTAAACTGAGAACTTTCATAAAAAGAACGTCAAAATCTGACTTCGTATGAGGAAGTTATGATTTTTCTAAGTTTCAGTATAGCAGTATACAGCTAAAAACTTGAAATAAAGATCGAGTGATTTTTAGCCGACACAACCTAAACGAGAATTGAAGGTCTCATCAATAGTAGTACAACGGTAAAAAGACAGACAAAAACGGACGTCAGATGAAGAAGTTATGAATTTTTAACGGATTTCCTGTCCCGGTCTGTTAAAAATAATAATATTAAAAGTAAACTCAAAATTATCCGACGAAGTCAAAACGAAAGTCATAGAGTATAATTTTACCTACGCATGCATATAAAGAACGTCGAAAACGGAGCTCGTATGCAAAAGTTATGAATCTCGCAAGTTTTGGGCACAAAAATCGAGAAATGTTGAAAACCGGGAAAATCCGCATGGTGTACCTTCGGCCACGTCACCCTCGCATGTGAGGCTTCTCCGTGTCTGACTCGTGGCACCTTCTGATTGGACCAAAGTTGTTCGTGGCACCTTCTGATTGGACCGAAGTTGCGGTCCAGTAGCCAGCCAACACCCCTCGCAGGAACACGCGTCTCCTTCTGATTGGACCGAAGTTCGGTCCACTCCTGATCCGACACCACCGAGCCAGCTGTCCGAAGCGAGCCCTTCTCCCTCGCCACCTGTCCGAACACGCGGCAGCTTCTCCCTGCTTCGGATCCGAGGCTTCGGCCTACATAAGGCCTGCGAGACTTCTCGGATTTTACACATTTCTTTCACCATTTTTCATCCTTTTTCACCCCTTTCACTTCCATAAACTTACAAACAACCCCCAAAGCCCCGGTATCATATCTCAAACCCTAGGCAAGCCTCAAAGCCCTGAGATTCCCGAGAAAAACAACTTTCTCCAGTCGAAACTCTGCTCGATTTAAGCCGGTTTTTCGTCAAATAAACTCCTTTCCAGGAAACGAAACGATGTCCAAATCACCACCTATCAAGTAAGTTCATACCCCCGTATTTTCATAATTTTTACTGTTTTATGGGGGGAATACAAGTCTAACACAAGAATCTTTGTGTTACAAACAAATGATTTAAATCGTGATAAAATGACATTAAGTCATTAAAAATACTCAAAATATTAAACGCCTTAATAAACTTATATCTTTCCTCAAAATTCATATTTGTATATATATATATATATATATATATATATATATATATATATATATATATATATATATATATTGTTGTAAATAAGATTCAAAAGGCTTAGGACTGATAACTCATTCTGGGTCCTTTTCCTTGTTTGGATGTGGGCTTATAGTACCAGTTATTTGTTTGAATGTCGTTTAAATTTTACTTATATATAATTGTATATGTATATGAATATAAAAGTTATTTCATCAGTTTAAATACCCTTGTAACATGTTGAGCAAGGGGTTACAGGCAAAAACAGTTAAATACCGATTCAGAAAGTACATATACATTATAATAGGTATAATTTATGATACATAGAACAATAATTCATGATTCAAGTATACTAGAATACACTGTTTTACAAGAAACAAGGGTTTTGATTCAAAACAAATCAAGGGTTTACAATTGTCAAATACATGTTCGGAATACTAATTCAAGAACATACTGTCAATCATTTATTTCAGAATGATTGGGTTTTCATGACTAATATACATGTAACGTTTATATGCTTTTTATGAGTCATTCAATTCAGGTTGTTTAATTCATTTAGACAACCAAGGTAAAGTCCTGACATTATAACCAGAATCTCCAGCCAGGGGATCGAAACAAGTTGTGTGTAGATCTATGTTGGGATTGACAACCCCACACTCAGACTGCTAGCTACAGTCAGGCATACACGCCAATGAGTGACAATTGTTATCAACAGTTTAAACGCCTACAAGAGTTTGTTTAAGGCCATCCAGTCTCAGTATGGTTATAAGAACTCATTAAAAAGATATTAACAATACGTTAGTATATAATCAACTAAACGTAAGTACATCTTCAAAGTACCAGTTTACAAAATACAAGCTACAGTAGTATATTACAGTTTTCAATAACAGCTGGTGGAACCAAGCACACTCTCAATTACAAGTTTTACAAATACAGAACATTGGTTTACAAACGGAACGGTTTTATGGGAATAAAACTACTTTTCATATACAACAGAAAATATAGGATTTCTGGAACAGTTTACATATTCGAGATACCGAAACATCCTTTTAAACATAAATACATATGCACTCACTCAACTTTATGTTGATACTTTCTTTTCAAATTACTTGTATTCTCAGGGAAACAATAAACAGGTACTCCCCGAGCTTTTTGAGAAGACTGAGCTAATTTGAGTCATATCTTCTTCTTTTGTATTACTATTTTGGTTTCAATATACAATGATTGAACACATGTAAATACTTATACTTTTTCAATACAATGGTTGTTTGTACTTTGATTGCTATGATACATGTGTTGTGATACTACAAATGAAGTCCTCCACCCCCGGATGTTTCCGCCGTCTGGTTTAGGGGTGTGACACTGCCAGACATTTTGTTGCAAGAGGTGCAACAAGATGGGGCACACCTCCCGCTACTATAAGGCCCCGGCCCTATGCGTCACTCCAACCTTCAACCTAAAAGTAAGTCTAGTTTGCCACAAGTGCGGTGCAACAAGACATTTCAAGAGAGATTGTCCAACAGAGATGACTAACGAAGGAGTTGACAACTAGACAGGAAGAGACGACAAGAAACCCTATTGAGATTTTGGTACGTTTCAAACAATAAACCTTAGGCATCGAATTATCACAAAAAGTTTCTTTTTGTTAATTAATATATAATCCAAAAACTATTTTCTCGTTAGAGCAAATCCTGTAAATCACGGGAAGCTAGGAAACCTCACGAATGGACCATGATGGTTCCATATGAACGTTAGTATCACATATGGTTAGGATTCCGCAAACTAAGAACGTGCGATTCCGCCTTACTTTTTGTCCCTGGGCTGAATAGCGATTAGGACAGAACCACACAGTCAACCATCTCTAAACATCCTAAGTTTGTACGGTTAGGTCACATCCATCTATAGTAGAAGGACCTAGCAGAATTCGGATTACGAATTCCCTTGCCTTATAGCAGCACCCTCGTGTAGCCAGAACACCTAACAAGAAGAAATGAGATAGACCCAAAGGTAACAATGAAAACGAAACTAGCAACGATAAGAACACGAACACTAGAACACCTAACAAGCAGAAACGAGATAGACCCAATGGTAACAACGAAAACGAACTAGCAACGATAAGAACACGAACATTGGAACACCTAACAAGCAGAAATAAGATAGAACCAATGGTAACAACGAAAACAAAACTAGCAACAATGAGAGCATGAACATAGAACACCCTGTCGTTCCTGGCAACCAATACTCCTCAAATCGATGTAACAACAAGGAGTCCAATGTCATCAATTGGCACGGACAGACTTGATCCTCACCTTACAAACCTCGAGCTCTGCAAACAGACTTTTGTCTTACTCAATCAGATAGCTAAACTCTTTCAGCCAGTAACGACGAATCCCTAGTAACCAGACACCTAAGTCCTGGTGCAAGAAATACCACACACTTTTCCTTAGCCCCAACAAAGAGGGAAAATCAAGAAACAAAAGGCATCAGGAGAATCCGAAATGCTTCCAACCTTTCTCCAGAGATTCCCAAGGATTCCCTTGGAAACCTCTACCAAGTGGTAAACAGGGATAGAATCACCTCGACCCCTGGAAACACCCCGACAACCAAACATCTAATACCACTTAGCACGGTCACAAGAACAGATAGTGTCTGATCACGAGATCGGCATAGTAGATAAAAGAAACATTAGACCCAGTCCCTGACCGTAGGAAGCACCTATCTAGCTAATAAGAAAGAAAGACGAAACTACCATAGGCACCACGGACTACGAATAAGCCAAACAAACCCATCCTCAAGGATCGATACTCCCTACCCCCGAATCGGAGACATGTTCAACCAACAACGAGGATTGGCAGAGGCCGACCTACCATTAGCTCGGGAAAAACTATAGGAAGAAAACTCCCAAGATAATCTAAGACTCATAAGGTCAACTACATCACACAAACTAAACCTTGGTGACCATAATACCAACCCTTAGGGCGCAGAAAACCCTATTTCTAGGACACTAGGATCCCGATCCCTAGAAGACCATTCAAAAGGCCTCGCCAAGAAAGGGCCCAATAACTCATAGTCTCCGATTAACATAGGGAACTAGTTTTGGACATTTTACCTTCCATGTGTTCGGCACTCATAAGTGTCAGACCACCAAAACTCTAGAAATCCCTCCTGTCGAGGTCAAGGTAAACAAGAACCCACACCCCAAAGAGAAGCATGTGTAATGGACATTGACAAAGTTTGGGATACCCACCTGCCTCTAATCGAGTATTCATATAACAACAACTACCACTTGAGCATAGAAGTTGCATCCTTCGAGGCCCTGCGTGGCCGGTAGTGCAGATCATCCTCTGTCGGGCTGAGGTGAGAGACACCCAACTGACAAGAGGACAAACGCGCAATAGCACACTCCCTAGACCCAATATTATTCGAAAAACCACAAAAAGGATAGTCAAACCCGAACACGACACCAACCATAGTAACGTCGACAAAAGAGCTATGTTGATAACATCTTAAAACCTTGAATCCCAAGTAGGGAATCGTGGTATAATTTAAGAACTCCCCTCGGGGAAAAATGACTCAAGCTGAAGGGAAAGGTAAACTAAATCCCCGATGCATCTGATCATTCGAAATCCTTGCATGAATCGGACCGGCAGCCTATGAACTCCAACTACCCTCCGAGTTTAGTGACGTACACCCTGTATTCCATGTGTCGAACCTAGGAGGTGTCTATCGGACAAAACCCTCCCAGTTCCAATAGACAAGATTAAATCGAACTAGAACCTCCTAATCATTTATCAGCATATCAAGGCAATGAACGAAAAAGTTAAGTATACAAAACAAGGCCGCATCCCGATTGTGAAGGTTCGAGAGAACGCCAGACGTGAGCCGGAATTCACTTGGGAACGCGAAGACCAAATAAATCAAAAGTACCTTCACCTATTCCCATATTCATGACCCTATCTTTCGAAAGAATTTCGGGACGAAATTCTCTCTAACGGGGGGATGATGTCACAACTAGCATTTTTTGCTAGGAAATTCCGTCCTCAAGAAAGCAAGGACAATTGTGAGACTTGTGCTAACACATTTAAGTGTACAATATGAGTTCCTAATGGACCATGTAAAGTTAGAATGCAAATCTCTCCAAGTATGTGAAATCTCTCCCAAATCTCTCCAAGTATGTGAAATCTCTCCCAAATCTCTCCAAGTATGTGAAATCTCTCCCAAATCTCTCCAAGTATGTGAAATCTCTCCCAAATCTCTCCAAGTATGTGAAATCTCTCCCAAATCTCTCCAAGTATGTGAAATCTCTCCCAAATCTCTCCAAGAATATGAAATCTCTCCAAGTATGTGAAATCTCTCCCAAATCTCTCCAAGAATATGAAATCTCTCCACGTATAACAAATCTCTCTAAGTACATTCGTCAGTCGAAAACAGCTCAAAACCGGAAGAGGAAACCCAAACGGACTCCTCTTGGTCCGGAACCCTCTTGGTCCGGACTCCTCTTGGTCCGGAACCCTCTTGGTCCGGATACCTTCTAAGAAACCAAGAAGCTTCTCACTTCGGATCTCCCTTAGTCCGGACTATCCTCCTGCTTCGGAACCTTCTTCTGACTCCAGAACATGTGGGGCGGTTCGGACCTCCAAGCTGAACCGGACAGCTTCGCTCCTGACCTCGGATACGAGAAGAATGCTTCGGACCTCGCCCAGCGCCTCCATAACTCCTTGCCTACCCACTTCGGACCCTCGCAGCCCTAATCCTCCCCTCCGAAATTAGGGATATAGTTGCGGAATGCTAGGAGGAGCTTCGGAATTCATGCTGTGGCTCCGGATTTCACCCCTTCACTCCGGATTTTTGTAACTTTCTGACCTTTTCATCATTTTAAGGTATTTTGACGTCGGGAATCCCACCAAACTCGTGTTTTTCTTAATTGAGACCCCTAAAACCTCTATTTTATGCCAAATTTAATTATTTAAATCATATATACATAAAATAAAAGTTCGGGATTTAGGAAGATCCTATCCTAAATCAAGATAAGGACAAGGAGGTTTGACCTTGTGATTGGATGTAATCTTCCATTTCCCCATGCAAGTCGCAGTATTCAATGCTTTACCCACCAAATAACAATGCATGGACCACCATATCCCCATGCACCAAAGATTCCCTCCTTTTTTCTTATACTCCTCAAGGCAACGACAGTAAAGGGGTTTAGACTTCACATTTTCTCTCATTTTTCCCATTTCCCCTCAAAACTCACCTCCAAGGCAAGAACAAGGATCTTGCTAAAGGAAAAGTTCTCAACTTCTTCCTGGAAATTTTAAAGTAAGTTCCCCACTCATCTAATATTTTATAATTTTCAAGATGAATCCATATTATTTTATTCATAATAATATGTGATAATCACCTTTAGGAAAACATCCCTCCCAGGGAAGTTCCTCATCTCATCCAAAGTTTAGGCTTGGAATCTCCACTCCATCACTCCAAACAACTCCTCAACCAACTACAGGTGAGCTTCATACCCCACCTTTTTCAATGTTTTAATGTTTTTGGGGGAGAGTACAAGTCAAATCTTGCCTAAATACTTGAATAATTGCATGTATACGTATGTGTGTATGTATGTGTGAAATATTATTAAATTATTATTTTAGTAATATTCTTATGAACGTAAGATTTCACAACTTCATAAAGAACAGAGGATACTTTGTGTACAAAAGAGCCTCCCAACTATTGGGTGTGTCCAACTTAACCCCTTTATCTATGCTTTCATGTCTAGAGATAAAAGTTATAAAATGGGACCTTGATAAGTTGACACTATTTCTAGTAATTTTCGAAAATGGGAACTTTGTGACTATTTGCAAACCATTAGGGATTATTTATAAATATTTGACAAATAATTTCACCAAGGAAATACACGAATAGAGCCTTTATGACAGAAATATTTGCATTTCATAAACTGTTGTCGTAAAACCTCCAAGAGAACATAAGAAATGTCCTATATGTCATGAAACAGAAAATGCATGTCATAACCGGCAGTTATAAATTTATACAAATTATAACTTGACATTTTTTTTCTCTTGACTAAAATGACTTATTTTTCAATAAACGAAAAGGAACGAACACGAGCACCCAGTTAACGAGCACAATCAACGATATGGAACGAGAACGATATTTTTATTCGATGAGTACGAATTTCATTATTTATCTAACAAATAATGGATCTCTAATGATTGCTCAAAAGGTTGTTAATATTCTAGTCAGACAAATCTCAAAAGTACCTAAATATAAAAATATTAGTGTACGTCTAAAGTCCTGTAAGGAGTTATAGTCAGAGTCTCGTGGAGGGAGAGCGGGAATTTTTGTATAGATCTATACGGGGTTGACACCCCGCACCTTCGTTGTTCGCTACAGCAAGACAAGCCAGTCTAGGGTGACAAATGTCTTTTCCAAAACTAGGGCGCCTGAGAAACGCCAAAACGGGCACTCCGTCAGATTAGTATGGTTATAACGACTCACTAGAATATGTTATGTCATCTAGAAATTTATGTAAGGAAAAACCTCATAAATAAATTTTGGCACGTTGTTTTAGCCGTCCTATACATGATAAGTGATGGTCCGCATTTGTTGCGTTGACTGTCCTTTTTCATCGCGTAGAATGTCCACAATTGTCATGTTGATTCTTTCTCCTAACAAGTATAGAGTCGTAATACTGCTGTTTTACAAATTAAAAAGCATAGGACTCTATGGAAAACGTTTGTAAACGATTTTGAAAACGATAAACTAACCCACACATATACATAGTTGGAACTAGAACTTACAAATATTTTATAGCAGAAAATATAGGATTTTCTGGAGAAAACGATTTTTTACAATTTCGATAACGATAAACTAGAACGCACGCTCAATTTTACTCGGTAGGAGGAACAAGATCTTCAACCATATTCTCTTTTTGAAAAGAAGGGATTTTTCTGGAAACGGTTGACTATTACTATTCAAAAGAACAGTTCTCGGACACAGCTCACTTTTACAAATTACACTACTTTTCAAAATCACTCCTTATAAGGATGAACAAAAGTAATGACATGCACACATATATCCATGATTTTCAAGGCAAGACTTCAAACGATTTCCTAGAAAATATCGGATTTTCTGAAAGTACAATGAGAACGATTCTAAACAAGTGTAAACGATTTTATACAAAAATGATTATGAACTCACCAACTTTTTAGTTGACGCTTTTCAAAACAACTTGTATTCTCAGGGATCTAGTAAGCAGGTAACAAGGGACTCGGATGCAAGACTATTAGCTGTAGTTTGGATTTTTCTGCTTATGTCTCTTTTCTGTAATTCGAAGGACAAATACAATATGTAAACAATGTAAGTTTGTTATCTCAATGTATGATGTTTGGATTGCTCTGTTTCATTTATATTCAATTGTTATGATACTGCACAATGTAGTCACCCGCCTCCGGACGTTTCCGCCGTTTGGTCCGGGGGTGTGACAGGATCTGACCAGTGCACATCAATGTGTACTAGATCCTTTAGTCTTTCACTTGACTCACATATACATGTGAACAAGGAGTTAGTCTCAATTTACTAAAGATCAAGATTCTCATACATCACACATTTCAAATCGTATGATTCCAAGTTTCTGTCCAATTGAACCTTAGGTGATGAGAATCCTTCCTTATTTTTGGTAAATTATGACACTACCACAAGGTATATAATTAAGAATCAAATCCATTTTCATCAATGCTAATAATAGAAATGTAAACACCAATTTTCATGAATGCCATTGAAAGAAAATTTTAAAGTAAATAAGATAAACCACAAAATTTACTTTATTGATAATGTGCGGAAAAACTTGTCCTTACAATGCAAATACACATGAAACCTATGTTTCTAAATATTCCTAAGTAATCTATCATAACCCCTAAGTAGCAACTCCAAATCCTAATCATTGAACCATGTGACTGAAATCCATTTCTTCAGATCATAATTAGCCTTTACTCTTCCTTAAGCTTCCTTCTTTCTCTTAGATTCTGCAAAACATCAAAATGCAACTTTCACATCATGTATTAAGAATATATGAATATGACCTTAATAAAGTTAGATAGTGGATGTACCTGAAGTAGAGTCATACAATTTGGCTTTACCATCTCTAAGATCTCTCAGGTAGTCAGGGCAACCTCGCTTCCAATTCCCCTTCAATCGGCAATAGAGACAGACAGACTCTTTAGGAGTGACACGTGAAACTATCTCATAATTGGCTTTTCTCTTACCGTCAGACTTTTTGACCTTGCCAGATTTCTCTCCTTTAGGAAAAGGAATCATTTCTGGACTATCATCGTTGTCATTGCCTACGTCAATGGATGTTTGGGAGGTAGATCTTCCAAACAAATTTTTTTGACCAGTGCGCCAAATCATTGCTGCTTCAGCAGCAATTAGCAAATATGTCAGATCAATAAGGATTATGTCGTGGTCTGTTATATAGTAGTCCTTAACGAACTGACTATATGACTCAGGAAGCGATTGAAGAACCAAGTCAACACCTAGCTTCCTTGGGAAAACGACACCCAACATTCCCAGTCTGTCAATGTGCAACTTCATCTTCAGGACGTGTGCACACACAAAACTTCCATCTCGGTGTCTACATGTCACACCCCCAAACCGAAACGGCGGAAACGTTTCGGGGGTGGATGACGTCATGTACAGTATCACAACAAATGTATAACAGTAATCAAAGTAACAACAACCATTGTATTGATAACATAGTATTTACATTGTATTTAAAACATTGCCTGTTTAACATTAAAACAATAGCAAAAGATAAGACGTAATGCTACTATGCTCCATCTTCGTAACGCCTGAGAGGGTACCTGTCTACTAATTTTCCTGAGAATACAAGTGGTTTGAAAAAGTGTCAACATTAAAGTAGGTGAGTTCATAAGTATTTTGTTTGGAAAGATATGTTCTTTGTTATTGAAAGCGTTAATGTGTTCTTCCAGAAAATACAATATTTTATTAGTATATAAGCTATAGTCTTAGTACTTTAAGACCAAAAAGTATAAGTTTCTTATGTTTATAATTTGTGATTCAAGGTTCTGATTCATGTAATTGGTAGGACTCCTACTGTTACCTCCTATGATTATTTAGTGTTTACAAATTATGTATAATTAAGATCGAACGGACAGTCGATTGGGTGATTCTGCCCTATGTCCAAAACCAAACAAGGAACACGAAGAAAGGCGGAAATCACACATTCCACTGCCTATCGGATCTTTATTATATATAATCCTAACGTATACATTAAGTAATCATAGACTTTAGCAAAAAGAATACTCAATATATGTTTTCTGAACTTCTATTCGTACCATATTAGTAACTAATATAATGTATTGCTTTTCGTGTAACTGTGTGTAAATCTAGAAATTTTGTACTTGCAAATAATGTAATATTGTTTTATTATTTAAATAAAACCATTGAAAGTATATTTGCCCTGAAATCTGAATGTAAAGTCAATATTCAAATAAAATTATTTGAAAATATATTATTCGTAAATATGTCGTTGTTTTCTCCTTGTGAGTTCTTATAACCATACTAACACAGTCGGCCTGATCGCGACGTTCTTCAGGCGTCGGAATGTTAATCACATTTGTCACCCCAGGCCTGCCGGCCTAACTGTAGCTAACAGTCTAGGTGTGGGATTGTCAGTCCCAAATAGATCTATACACAAATATCTCGCTCTCCCTACAAGAGATTCTGGTTATAAGGTAGGACTTTTACCAATACTTAGATAAGTACACGAAGACGTCTCACAAATTGCTTCAACATTTTTACGAGAAATAAATGAAAACCTTTTAGTAAATAACATTTAACTTTTTAAAAATAGTCTGTTTGTTCCATAAACTATACCTATTATAGTTTATAAGTTTTTTTCTGTGTTGTAACATGAACTTTGTAAAATAGTACCTTTGTTTCATAAACTATACCTATTATAGTTTATAAGCTTGTTTCCGTGTTGTAATCTGAACTTTGTAAATTAGTACCTTTGTTCCATAAACTATATCTATTATAGTTTATAAGTTTGTTTTCCGTGAATGTGAAAACCGTTGCGTCTTAACAAGTTTTGTAAATTTAATAATAACGATGTTTTGCGTATTTAATAAATTTCACGTTTAACTGTATATTAACAGTAAGAAAACATAATAAGAAATTTATATTTTTAAACACAAGATTTCTTGTGTTTTACTTGTATTCCCCCCTAAAACAATTTAAAAATCGTGAAAACGTAGGGGTGTGAACTCACCTTGAGTGCGTGTTCTTGTTTAAATACGAAGTGGTTGCGATGATCCCTAGGTTAGAATGCGTATAATTTAACCTTATCCTAATTTATGTTAACACATAATATCGGGTATAAATTAGATAATCTAATAATTTAAAGTGTTAAATAAACACTAGTAGGTAAGAAACTTACAATAATTCCTTAGAATATTTGAAAGTGATCTTGTTGTTCCTGGAAAGATTTGGAATTTGAGAGGGAAATGATGAAATGAAAGTTTACTGGAGGTGAGAAATGGGAATGATCCAATATACATATCTTAAATAAGAAGGAAGGGATAAGATGATGGGAAGTTTGCTTTGAAATGCTCAATCTATCACGTTGGGAACTTAAACTGTAAATCAAGTGGCACCATATCTAATTTAAGCATGAGATTTCGGCCACAATGAAAGGGATTTCGGTCTACCATTCAACCGAGAACTATGCTAATTTCGGTCTAAAGTCTCACTGAGAAGAGTTTGCGGTCAAGGGTTTGCGATCTAAAAAGTTGATTTCGATCCGAGGGCTTGCGGTAAAAATGGTTCTCGGTCCGAAGGTGGGGTCTCGCTTGGAGTTTTCGGTGGGTGTTCTCGGTCTTGCATGGAATCACCAAATGGTGATATCGCTCCATACTTTTGGGATTTAATTCTCAATATCGAAATATATAAAATGTCTAAATAAATACTAACATTATTTGACTTAATACTTGACGTGTTTGACTTTTATTTAACATGTTTGATTTTTGTTGACTTGTTTTTGACTTTTATTGATTCAAAATAACGGGTTGTTACACTGCATGCCAATAGGGCTTGAGTGATCTTGAACTTTTCAAGTCGACGAAAACGTGGTTCAGGGAGAATCACTGGAGGAGGTGGAGGAAGTGAAGTATGATTTCCAGCTCCACCAATGCACGAGGAAGGGAATGATCTTTCACCTTGATCGACATGTGGAAGATCATCTACAAAAGGAAAGCTTATTTCAAAGGATTGAGGAAGACCATAGTTGTCAAAACAAGACATCTACAAAAGGGAAAAATTCAAGTGAGTTGATTTAATCCTTAATATAACACCCAAATGAAATATTAAGGCTAGGACCCAACACAATATTTTACAATTCAAAAAAGGGATGTCGTAATTTAATTGTAGTTTATTATGAAGGTAGGTAAATGACGATTTACCAATTCCACCACGAAAAACGAAATTTAAATAAATTAGGTTTTATTAAATGAAATTCCTAGATCTTTGAGATTCATTGAACTCTTCAATGACATGTTTAATCTCGATTATGCCCTTCAAGTTTGTGACTAGGATACCGATGATCACAAACAAGGTGTGAATAACCATGCAAATTCGCTTGGTACTCTCGATGTCATTTACCACCTAATAAATGTGTCGGTTAACCACACATGTTACATTGATCAATGATAATTGACGAGCTACCCATTTTCACTCTTTGTTAGCCAAATTAGTGTGTCAGTTAACCACACACACTCCACTAACGACTTGACAAAGTGCAATGTGCAATTTCATGGATTAGCATCAAATTCATATTTTCCTAAAGTAACTAAGATTGGGAGTTTGTAACACCATTTAGTTACTTTATATTTATCATTATACTTATTAATGAGAGGATACCCAATGGCAGTCATTTTACAGGCCGCTTCATTAAACACCATTTATAGACCAGCTTCGTGAATAAGGCCTACTAATGGTAAGACTGACTTTTCTTATACATATATAATATTAAAGTTTTAATTATATATATATATATATATATATATATATATATATATATATATATATATATATATATATATATTAGGGGTGTTCGCGGTGCGGTTTGGTGCGGTTTATACTCAAAACTGCAAACCGCATCGCATATGCGGTTTGTTATGTTCGGGAACCGCAGACCGCACCGCAAAGGTTATAAACCGCGTTATGCGGTGCGGTTTTGTGCGGGCGGTTTGCGGTTTTTGTGCGGTTTATGCGGTTTCATAAACATACATATTAAATTTAGTTTTAAACATAATAAGTGTGTGGTGCTTTATATTTTATGAAGAAAATATTAATTACCAGTATAAGCATCTTCTTAATGCATAACATCAAAATATTTTACAATGTTTTAAAATTATAATACGAACTTATGGCACTGTAAACACATATTTTTGATATAGTTGGTTTCACATTTTGACTCATGTTTATCAATCGCAATCTCATAAACATTATTAAGGGTATTAAAAGTGGTAAACATCTAGTGTGTTGTGTCTGTGTGTCTATGTGTGTGTGTATATATGTATATATATATATATATATATATATATATATATATATGGTATGTTGCAGTGCGGTTTGAACCGCGGTTTGGTAACTATAAACCGCAAACCGCACCGCATAGTGCGGTTTATGAAAACTACAAACCGCAAACCACACCACGAGCGTCCAAAACCGCATTATGCGGTGCAGTGTGGTGCGGTGTGGGCGGTTTATGCGGTTTGTGCGGTTTGATGCACACCCCTAATATATATATATATATATATATATATATATATATATATATATATATATATATATATATATATATATATATATATATATATATATATATAGGTGTATTTTAAACATTTCAAAATACTAGGGTTTTTAATCAAATTTAAAATCTTCGAAATTAATACATTTTAATTTAAAATCTTAAATTATAAAAACCTTGATTTAATAATTATCCAAAATTAAACAATTAATTTAAATTATTAAATCTCATAAGGATTATCGATTAAATTAAATAAATAATTTAACCTAATCCCTTTATGCCCTTATCCCCTAGATTTCGAAATTTTGGGAAAGGATATTTCAAAATCATCAATTATCCATTTAAACAGTTAAAAGATAATACCTACCCAAAACCCTAAATTTTCGAAATCTAATCTTAGGGAAGGCATTTTCGAAAATTCTAGGGTTAGCAAACCCTAAATATCGAAATCATGAGGGTCAAAGGAAAGGGTTCAAAAACCCTAATCAAATTTCGAACCTAGGGTGTAGAAACCCTAATTTCGAAAAATCCAAGCCCTAGGGTTTAATTTCCATAAAGCCTAATTTGTCAAGTTCAATCTATTGTATCAAATCTAATTGAAAATAAAACCAACAGCTCTGATACCACTGATGGGTTTTATACAAACAATCCTATGTGTGCATGCAATCCTAGTTTGGATCTATGTTTTCTTTATAAGACATACAAGCATCGAACATAAAAGGAAAAACCCTAATATGCATCTAATAATTCTAAATCTACATATGAAAGATTAGATCACATACCTTTGTTGCTATATAGTAATAACAACCAAAACTTGAAGATCCTTGCTTTTGAGAACAAGTACCACAAGTGTAGTACCTCTAATGGCTCACAAACACACTAGGGAAAGAGGATGAATATGAGAGAGAGGAGAGAGGAATAACTTACTCAGAAATTCGGCTCTTCTAGGGTTTCAAGAGGGTGCATGAATTCATGAGGCAAAGGGCTCTATTTATAGTTAATGCCAGCTAGGGTTTTAAGTTGAAAACCCTAATCCCTTAGCTTAGGGCCTAAGCAAGTCCATGGACCCCTTCCTGAGATCTTGGACGAAAATCTATAGAACCTTCTAGGGATTTTCGGCCCTCCCTAATAAGGGTGATCCAATGGCCCAAAACCACAACTATCAAATAATTGCAAAACAGCCCCTGCACTTTTAATCAGTTCCTTTAATCCCAAAATTAATTCTAAATTCATTTCAGATTAAATACTAATTAATAATTTGATTTCTAATTAATATATTACTCTTATAATATATTAATAAATCATTTTTATGCACCAATTTATTATTCTTAATAATAAACTCAGCCTCTCTCTCCAATAGTCATCATGTCTGGTTGCCAGTGTGAAGGCAACCCAAAAGGACCATGCTACCATCAATTAAGTACATACCAATTATAGTTATGGGCTTAGAAACCTAATCCAACAGTTGATGTGTTTGTTACTCTGATGTTGCGTATACTAGTTGATGCGTTGTCATTCATAATCAGTCCAAACATTGCCAATTTCATCAGGTTACACCTCATGAATCCCACGTGATGTTTGCACCGACTTTCCATAAATCGCCAACATCACTCCAGTCCCGAAAAACCTGGACCATGTCCCAAGTGGTTGTCTAAAAAAATCACTCGACATTAGTGTTGGCTTAAGCTCTTATCCTATAGCTATTTTTCAACCTACTATGCCATTAGACAATCTGGATGGGATACACACCTAAGTCTAGGTTGCTACCCTTTCCCTTTAAGTATATTCCTCTTTTTAATTAATAAATTAGTAATCCATCATACAAGGATTAAACATCACACCTCCCTAAGTAATCATGCATAATTATTATCATGTTTTAAGAGCATATTACTTCTCAAGTTACTCATTATGAAGACATGCAAATTATTTATTACAAGTTAACCATTTTACATCAACATACAATACCATGCACATATTATCATAGCATCATTATGGCATATGGCATCACTAACATGATTTGTGCTAATCACCATAGACAAGTATTTCCAAGAAATCATAGCATACATATATCACACACAATAAAAAAACCCTTTTCTATCATGTACCTAACACACCTCTTACATCAAAAATAAAAATCTAGCATTAAATGCGTCCTAAATTCTCATACACTGAAAAGAATCATAACTACCAACGGTATATCATTCACATCAATGGTACATCCAACCTATACAACCTAGGTTCATTCCAATCTATCTAAGATATGGAATTCCCCAACAAAGTACTTAAATTTACACAAAGATTCACTTACCTTTGTCCAGAAACACTCTTTCCCCATTTCGAATCTCACAAGCATTTAGGGTATCATGAACTCCCCTAATAAAACACAAACAAGTATATTAATAGATTTTTTCAAGATTAAAAATGGATATTCTATACCCCAAACATATAGACCAACTATTAGACTCAATTTTCATATTTTGACCCGAAACAACAGCCAGATGAAAGGCACTTTAACACCACCAAATCTTGCCAAAGTTACAATATTTTTCCATATTCCAGTAGTTAAGTCTTTTAGATTTATAAGGACTACGTGTACATGTCCATACAATGTTTTTACAATTACTATAGATTTTACAAAATGGGATATCAATGCAGTTAATTTTTGACCAGTCAGTGAAAATGACGATTTTTACCCTAGTTAGAACCAACATCAGGTGAAGGAAGAAATTAGGAAAATACAAGACTCAAAACCTGAACTTTGGGGACAAATGGATCTCAAATCCGGCCTTTTGTGATTGTTCTATAATTTTTACAAAATAAGGACATAATAGGTAATTCCATATTATTTCTCAGCTTTAACTTTTAAGAGTTAATCGACGTCTTAACCCAATAAGTCGTTTTAAAAACGACCCCCAAACCGGAAATTAAGCTATTAATAGTAGCAACACTTCATAGAGTCAAACATACAATTCCAACTTCAAACCATGACCTAAAGTACATTGCTTTAAAGGGAAAAACAAAAGTATGATACTAATAAGAAAAAAACACAATTAGAGTTTGGGTTTTCTCCACCATTAAGCCACATATCAAGAAACTTAGGGTCTGTTTTGAGAACCTTTTTGGATGGTTCAAAACATGGTCTTCATGCAGAAAAACATCGCACACATAATCACTAGAATTCCAGCAACAAAAAAAACATTGATTCCAAAACTTTATGCAATTCTTGAACATGATTAACAACACATTTGAGAGTGTTCATAACAAGTTTTTAAAAACCATTAACCATACAAAACACACTCAAAATGGTTGGAGTTTGATCAAATATAAACACTAGGATTAAGAGTAGAAAGAAACATGATCAAAGATACCAATTAGAAAGCAACTCACTCATGTTTCCACCAAATTCTCAAGTAAATGAGATATAAACATGAGGGGAAGAAGAAGAAGTGAAGAAGTTTACTAAGTTTGGAACCGAGTTCACAACTCCAATACATATTCAAGGCTCAACAATGGCAACCCCTTCTTCCTCGATCTCTTCTCGGTTCGTTCCCCACTTCTCCATCCAAACTCGATATTTTTTTTTTGTTACTTCTTTGGAGCGATGCACACAAGAGGAACAACCAAGGGATCGATGAAGCAGCCTCTTAATCGAACTTGATGAAAAAAACGGATGTGCATATAAATCGATCAAATATCTTTGTAGGTTATAGCCGAATTTCACCCTTTAGTCCCTCAAGTTTCGGCTTTAAACCCCTTCCAATCTAACCCTAGATAACTTGACAATATAAGTTTCTTTTTATGACATTTTATCCCCTCAATACCATATACACCAATTAAATGAATTATATTTACCCTAATAAATCCATAAATCAGTTTAATTGGAGTATATCCCTCTTATTTATTGATTAATTCTTTTAGATAGTAACTAATACTATTTTTATTTTTTTTATTCCATTTTAACCTCATAAAACTAAAATCATTTGCATAAATATTTCTTCGAGTGACGAATATAGGTTATCAAAATCGCGAATACATCTCGGCCATCAAAATATAACATTATCAGTTAGGTGACCTTCATCCCATTGACTTACACAAGTGACCCGCAAGTGCTTTTAAAGTGGACTGCATAGATTTGAGTTTTAATAAGGGGTCTTGTATGTTTTTGTAATTATTGTTGAAAATAAACATATGATATCATGGTCATTGCATGCATCCAATAAGCCATGATATTTTTATTTAAAATTACAATTTAACAATATTCTTATATAAAATCTTATTTTATATAAGGGTTAATGTCATAAAAACCCTCAAGTTTACAGGGTTTTGTCGGTTTTGCCCAAAGTTGAAATTTATGTCCGTTTTTACCCAAACATTTTCGAAAAAATGTTCGATTTTACCCTTTTACCGGTGATAACAGGTTTTCCAGGTTACCATTATATTAAATTCACAAAAAAACCCTTAAGTTTACCATTTTTTTGCATTTTTACCCTTAAGTTTATAATGTTTTTTACACTTTTACCCTAAGTATATTTTTTTTCATAATATACATATTTATGCAGAAAAATCGTATTTATATACAAAAAAATATTTAATTAAATATTGTATTTATATTTTTTTAATGTTATATATATATATATATATATATATATATATATATATATATATATATATATATATATATATATATATTGTTTGTTTGTGTGTGTTTGTGTTTTTGCATGGTTATATCATTTAAAAAGATAAATAATATTTTTAGAATTATGAATATGTGTTTTATAGATATAGTTTTTAGAAGTATAAATACATATTTTTACATTTTTATATATTAATATGTATCTATACTTCTAAAAATATATTTATACTTTAAAAAAAACATATATCAAAATACATATTTACATTTCTAAAAATATATGTATATACTTATATAAACATGTTTATGAATGAACAAGTTTTTTTTATTGATATGTATATTTTTAAATACATAAAAATACGTATTTGTAGTTCTAAAAACATATTAATTTTTTTTTTACATTTTAAATGGTTTATCCAAGAAAAAAAATCCATACACACACACACACACAATATATATATATATATATATATATATATATATATATATATATATATATATATATATATATATATATATATATATATATATAACATTAAAAAATGTAAATACAATATTTAATTAAATTTTTTTTGTTTATAAATATGATTTTTCTGCTTGAATACGTATAATATGAAAAAAAATACATAGGGTAAAAGTGTTAAAAAATTATAAACTTAAGGGTAAAAACGTAAAAAAACTGTAACTTAAGGGTTTTTTGTGAAGTTAATATAATGGTAACCTGTTATCACCGGTAAAAGGGTAAAACCGAACATTTTTTGGAAAATGTTAGGGTAAAAACGGACATAAAATTCAACTTTGGGCAAAACCGACAAAACCCTGAAAACTTGAGGGTTTTTATGACATTAGCCTTTTATATAATTGACACAATCAAATTTTAAAATTAATATTTATATTAAGTTTTGACCTTTGAATGCAAAAGAACATATATTTATCTTTTAGTAAAAGTTTATTTTATAATATAAGGTTTGAAGTTTGATAAGTTTTTAGAATCTCAATTTTAAACTTACAAAATTATAACTGTCAAAATTTAGCAATACCTAAATTTCTTTTATAAGTTTGTGAATAACAATATTTTTATAACAATATCATTTTGATTTTTGAAAGTTTGTGAATAACAATAATTTTTATAAGAATTTTTTGATGAATATTATTGGTGTTTTATTAGAATAATGATTTTCTAAATTTATTTAAACATTTTTGTATTGAAAATATCAAAATAAAAAATTAATATTTTTTCATTTCTTTTTCACCTCCATTTTATTATTTCTTAGCCACCATGAACATTTTGACTATAAATAAGGACGCAATATCCCTTCCCTAGTTCCCTTAAAGGCTGCGCGTTCCAGCCACGCGCCTCCAGCCAGTTCTTAAATCCCTCCAGGCCTCCAGCATTGAGACTGTAAACACCGGCACAAACTATAATCAGCACAGACTCGTATTTGAGGGGATCGGCTTGTAAAAGCTAAATTTCCCTTCAAAAAAATTCATAATGGAAAACAGCAAGTTGATAGCTACGGTGGCGAGCATATGGATTCAGTGCACCTGCGGCCCATCCTATGCCTTCGGAATATACTCGGCCGTCCTAAAATCCAGTCAAGGATACGATCAATCCACTTTAGATACCGTCTCCGTGTTCAAAGACATTGGCACTAGTGTTGGAGTTTTAGCCGGTATTCTCTACCACTCCGTCGCCGATAACAAAAGGAGCTCACGTCCGTCGTCGTCTTGTTTCGGATTGGGTCTGCGGGTGGTTTACTTGGCCGGAGCATTTCAGTTCTTTGCCGGTTACTTTTTAATGTGGTTGTCAGTCACCGGAATCCTTGAGAAGCCTCCGGTTCTGCTCATGTGTTTCTTCATGTTCATGGCGGCACATGCACAGACTTTCTTCGACACTGCCAACATCGTCGTCGCCGTTCAGAACTTCCCCGGATACAGCGGAACCAGCGTTGGCATTATGAAGGTACTAAGTTGGAGACTTTGATGTTTAATCTTACATTTCAAAGAAGGGTAATGGGTGAAGTTATTTTTGCATATGTTATGCTAATTCTGTTGAAACAAATAAAAAATGTCTAGATATTTGAATCAAACTTGATAATTTTAATAAAACAAATTATTTGCTCAAATTTCTCAGGGATTTCTTGGTCTAAGCGGAGCGATACTAATTCAAATCTACCACACGTTTTTCGATGGCAACCCAAGCACCTTCTTGCTGATGCTCGCTGTGTTTCCAGCGTCGCTGTCACTCTTGCTCATGTCTTTGGTTCACGTAAACCCCTCGAACACGAGCAATGACAAGAACCATTTAAATGGCTTCTCGATTGTGGCCCTCGCCGTTGCTGCATATCTAATGATCGCAATCATCTTTGAAAACATGTTTGCATTCCCATCATGGGCTCACATCCTAACAACCTTTGGTCTCCTGATTCTGGTGTCTTCACCTCTTAAAATCGCACTCACAGCTCAAAGAAACGAACAACCACCACCATCCTCCACTATGGATCCGTTGATTGTAGCTTCAGAGGCTCACGAGGTTGCACTTGTTGAAATGAATGCACTACAAGCCGTCTCCACCATCAACTTCTGGCTGCTTTTTGTTATCATGTTGTTTGGTGTTGGGTCCGGGTTGGCGACGATCAACAACATAAGTCAGATAGGCCAGTCTTTAAAGTACACAACAGTTGAGATCAACGCCATGGTTTCTTTGTGGAGCATATGGAACTTTATTGGGAGGTTTGGTGGTGGTTTTGTGTCTGATATGTTTTTACACAAATACGGCTTGGGGAGGCCTTTGTTTATCTCTCTTACACAAGCAGGAATGGTAGCAGGTCATTTGATCATTGGCTCATGTGGGAATTTGTTGATTGGTTCAGTGATCGTGAGTATTTGCCATGGATCACTATGGTCGTTGATGCCTACAATCACTTCTGAAATCTTTGGGGTGAAGCATATGGGGACGATTATCAATACAATTGGTGTAGCTAATCCTATTGGTTCGTATATACTTTCTGTGGGAGTGATTGGTAGCATTTACGACAAGGAAGCAGAAGCAGGAGGGGGTTCTTGTTATGGGATTCATTGCTTTATGATTTCGTATTTTTTGTTTGCTGGGGGTTGTGTTTTTGGGATTCTTGTTTCGTTGGTGTTATTTTTTCGAACAAAGGGTTTTTATGCGTTGACTTTTCAAAGACGGTTGAAGGAACTTCAAGTGTAGCTTCCCCAGTCAGTTGGCTCTAGGGTGGTATGCTTGCATACGTAGTCAAGGGCTCGCGGGAAGGTCGGTATAGCGTATGTTTTATGGTTTTTTTTTTGTATGATTGAATAAATAGTCAACGTCTTAGCTGCTTCGGTTTGGGACTGTGTAGGGTTTTATGCATTCGTATTTCGTGCTGTATATTTTTCATTTTTCATTTTTCATGTAGAATAGAATTTTATTTTTAATTATTCTGGTCACGATATTGTATTTTCAAATTACTTTTATGAAGGTATCGTACTTTACAAAGTAGTCCGATTATAGTAATTGAGCTCTCTGCTGATTAATTAAATTATGATAAAAATGACACAAATTAACCGATTTTTATGTCACTAAAAAACCCTAACGGTGGTGGCTTGAAAATCCTTGTTCCTGGTGGGACAAAACGCCGCCAAACATTAGCAAACCATAAAAACATCGAACTTCTCTTCATGATCATGGAGAATTCTGATGACAACATACAAGGATAACGAGTGGAAGTTTGTGAACAGAAAAAAAAAAAAAATAGAGAATCGAGTAACCCTAATCAGAGAAGCAGGGAGAAGGTGTCAGCTTCTTGTTATCTCGCAAACTTCCCCAATGATATATATGAGAAGGGACTTTGGAAACTTTTTGAATCGTATGCAAGAATTGTAGATGTTTATGTGGCTCGCAAGCTATATATCAAAGTTTGGATGGAAATTTGCTTTTGCGCGGTTTTTGAGCATGCAAGACGACAAAGCACTGGTAGATCACTGTCACCATCTGGGTGGGGTACTACCACCTCTTCGTCTCAATTGCAGGATTTACCAGGAATAACAAATCGACCAATTCTAATCAGGGGAAGTAAATTCAGCTTCACAAGTCAATCACAGTATGCATATATAGTTAATCTGCTGTGAATTGTATGAATTTTGCAAATGTCGTTAAAGGGTAAGGGTGTTTACAGGCAAGATAAAATGAAACATATAAAGAAGATTGTTCTTGGCCCTAGGGAGCTCTTAGTGGTCGAAAATTATACCAAGGTGATGCTAGGGAATGTTAAAGATGCTACCTCCATTCTGGAGTTACTTCGAATTTGAATCATAGAAGAGTTTTATAAGGTAGATGTCAAGTATATTGAAGGCATTCGGACGTGGATTCAATTTCATTCCATATCGGCTTGTGTTAGGTTTAGTCATAATAAGAGATCTAATACTTATTTTAGACAGATACTATAACAAATACAATTATTATTGGCGACACCTTTAGCGGCAACGCAAACAATAGCGGGGGCACTTTTTACTGTTGTTGCTATTGCTTGCGTCACTGCTAAAAGTGTCACCGGTAATTTCTAGTAACCATGATCCATGTGAGTGTTTTAAGACGAACCCTAACCGTTGATTAAAGTCGTCGACTTAATGGATCGAAATCAATTGGTAATCGTAAAATGTCAATAATGGCGGCGGGTGTCGCCATTAACACCCCCAAAAAGGCTGCATACATTTTCCCCCTAATCAATTCGGGTATCACCTCTAATGTCTATGTGTCGCCACTAAAAGTGTTCGCGGTTAAGATCCCCAATCTGCCCGCTTTTCTCCATTTCAAGATGATGAAGAGAACGGTCCATCGGTGATACCTCCGACCATTTCTCCAATTTCAGCCAACACCTGCTCCTTCCTCGTTCACCACCATTCACCACCATCATCAGAGTTCCACTTTACAACAACTACCCTTAATCACCACCACAACAACACCAACCACCACCACATGCCTCTGTTCACCACCATACACCACCACCGGAGTACCATCTCAAGAAGGTTGTCATAGGTATGTAAGCAGCGAATGTATATATACGTATATATGTGTATTTGTATGTAAATAGTAAATGTACGTATATGTGCATTTGTATTTGTATGAAAATTTAAATGTGTATTATGTATATAATGTATGTATATGTGTATAAAAAATGTATTTATGTATTTGTATTTGTATGCGAAGTTGAATATATCTGTATTATGTGTATAACCTATAATGTAGGTATATATGTATATATTGTAGGTATATGTGTATTTGTATGCGAACAGTGAATTTATATTTATATATATGTATATAATGTAGATATATGTGTATTTGTATTTTTATGGAAACTTGAATATATGTGTGTATTATGTATGTATATGCATGTATAATGTATGTGAAAGTGATTAATGATTTGTTAAGTATTTAATTATTAAATAATTAATTGTTAAGAACTTAATTAGGAAAGTCTAGAAGTAGTTTTTATTGTGATTTAATTATTTTGACATAATTAGATTGTAATATGTTTTGAAAATGCTCAATATGTTTTGAAAAGGATTAATGAAAAGTTGCAATTAATTTGATGTCTTATTAAACTTGAAAAGTGCTAAATGATTTTTTGTTTTGACTAATAAGTTTATGTTATTATTTATTTTTTAGTTGGATGATTTTTAAGCAATGCTTACCGACCCGACTGGTAATGCGGCACTTGAAGTATGATTTCAATCATTACTCTATGAAGTAATACCGAAGAGAATGAGGGGAGCGATGATAACATGTCTAACTACTTTTAGTTTTATTTTATATTTTGTTAGAATTATAACACATTTTATACCTAATGTTTGGATCAATTTATTTCATATTGTTAACTTTTTAATGTTTTACTACTAGAGAATTTGGTTTTAGCTACAAAATATTTCCGACGAACTTATTTTGTTGGTAATTTCCGTCCAATTTTCGATAAACTTGCAACAAAAGTGGAATCCAAAAAAATTCCTACAAAATACAGATGAAAGTAGATACCCCAATGATTCAGTAGGAAAAGCATTGATATTTTACAACAAAAATCCGACGAAATATTAAATAATACTTAAAATTAGACACCCCAAAGGTTTCGTATGAAAAGCGTCAGAATTTTCCAACAAAAAACCAACGAAATATTAATTAATATTTAAAATTACTATTGTGTAGAAATTTTATAGGAAACATAATGAGTCGGGAATCATAAACTAGAAATCTTTTTGTTTTCCCCCTCTTTTATTTTTTCCATTCCTCCATTTCCTTTAAATATTATTATTATTACTATTATTTTATATTAATTATTATTTAATATTACTATTAATATAAATATAATAATAATTACTGCTTATTATTAATAATTTAAATATAATAATTATTGTTACCATTATTTTGATTGTTATTTTCTTATTAGATTTATTTTAATTAGAATTTTTTTAGTGTTAGGCTTATTATAACTATATTTTTTTATTAATATTAGGTTAATTATATGTAACGTCCGAGATTTATCAGATATTGTGTTGTTTTATTCAAGTTATAGCATTGAAATATTGAAATTTTTGGGCGGAGCATACGCTGGGCGTACAGGATGTACGCACGGCGTACATGCACGATGCGCGGATCGGGGAGCCACCATGCGTACGTTGGGCATAGGGTGACCAGATGCAAACCCTAAATTTTAGGGTTTGCCTACTACTTAAACAACTTATAACTTCAAAACCCTTATCCCCTCAGCATCCCTTGTCCTCTCAGTGCTTAACTCAAACCCTAACCTCATCGCTTGTATCTTGAGTTCACTTTGAACATTTTGGTGTTATTTTGGTGGTTTTGAAGAAGAAGGAGCTTGAAGGAGGAGCAAGAGCTTGGAGAAGCCTTGTAGATCCAGAAGTTTGGCATCATATCTGACCCATTGGAGGTATAAAGCTCTAAACTTGATCATTGCATGCTTAGATCTAGTTTTGGGGTGTTTTATGTCACATTTTGGTCCTATACTTGAGGTCCTTTGTGTTTTAGAAGATTCTGTCCAAATAAGCTGTCATTTTTTGGCTCTTGAAGGTGTTTAGAACCATAAAAATCGGATCTTGATGGTTAAGACACAACCATGCAAGTGGTAGATGGTCACAAAGTATGTTTAAGGACTTAAATCATGTATTAACCCCCATCCATGCATGCAAAGACATAAAGTTTATAACTTTATGGTTCAGGACGTCTTAAAAGACCTGGATCTATGTTTTGGACGTTAAGACTTAATGGATTAAGTCACAAAGGAAGTCCTAAGGAAACTGACCAGTACGTTGGGAGTACCCTGGGTACGCTGCGCGTACTGGGTCAACCTCCCCGAAGCGGTCAAGACCAGCGTACGCTGGGCGTACGTGCTAGGTATGTCGCGTGTACACATACAGAATGGTTACTTGAGTTTTTAGGCCTTGGGTGATTGGGCCTAGGTTTGTTGGGCCTCATGGCCGACTGTGGAGTAAGGCCTCTAGGCCTAGGACTGGGATTTATGGTGTTGGGCCTCTTGGGCCTTATTGGGCCTTAAAGTTTAAAGTAATGGACTTGGGCCTTAAATTTATTATGGATGGGGGGGAAGGGAAAGGCCCATTAGGGCAAGGACTAGGGAACCTTGCCTTAGGGCATGAATTAGAAGTTGGGCCATAAGGGAGTCGTACTTGGGCCCAATAACTAATTAAGGGACTTGCCATGTTTTAGGGAGAGGAGTCCCGAGCCATCCTGAAACATCCCAAAAATACGGTCCAAAATTTTCGTTTTGATTATTTATAAAAAAACCCTAAATACCATTTGTCATCTCACAAAAACATAAGTAATGTATCTCAAATCATCATAATAAAATACTGTATCAAAATCATGTGCCAAATATTAGAGTCTAAACATCCCAGGCTAAAAGTTGTGGTGTGTGCCATGCAGTCATCACGAGCTCTTCCCCTTGCTAGCAGAAGTACCTGAAACCAAAACTGAAAACTGTAAGCATGAAGCCTAGTGAGTCTCCCCAAACTACCACATATCATACACATAATCACATAATGCCATATATTGGGCCTTGCCCACTACATCGGGCCCCACCTGGCATCGGTCCCCGCCTGCCATCGGACCGAAGTCCGGCATCGGGCCCCGCCCGACATCGGACCAAAGTTCGGTATACATATCACATGTGAACAAGCATATAACAAAAACACATAACATAAACATATAAGCTAAATCCTTCCTCGGGCTTGCTCCGACATCGGACCGAAGTCCGAAACACATAATATATAACTAAACATTCATCGGGCTTTCCCCAACATCAGACCAAAGTCCATAACATATAAACAAACACATGCGAGAATCACGAAGACATCAAACATACAAATCCTTCATTGGGCTTGCCCCGGCATCGGACCGAAGTCCGGAAACATATAATCTACATCGGGCTAGCGCCTGCATCGGACCTAAATCCGGCATACACTAACATACATAAACGGGTCGGCATTGGTGCCTTAGACCCATTCCTACTGGAGGAAAACCCACCTCTCAAGCTGATTGCTGAAATCTTGTGTGAGGAATATTTGATGGCTGGTCCCATCGACTCCCCAGCTATCATCATCAAAATATGAACTTAGTCAAAAACTGATAATTCTTCTAAGGGTAAAATGACCATTTTACCCTTGGTCAAAGTCAACATTCTGGTCAAAGTCAACATTATGGGTTGACCAGCTCGCCGAGTCGACCTATCAACTCACTGAGTTCTTTAACTCAACAGTCCTGAAATCGCGACCCAACTTACCGAGTCTTCCCATGTAACGCCCGTGTTTCTAGGCTAGGCATTAATATTGACGTTATAGTCTAGGTTAACCTTTGTAACTCATTTTGAAGAAATGAAAAGGAATTATGTGAATATTATGTGAATTATGTGTTTTATGCTTAATTATTAGGGTTTAATTAATTAAGAATAAAAATGAGCTTCAAAAATTAAATATTAGATAAAGCCGATATCTGTTAAGAAACTTGTAGTGGGCGTGATAAGGATTACGGATATATAAAGAGTACCAAAATCTGAGTTATAACGAAGAAGTTATGACTTGTCGAAGTTTCGCGACAAAACCGGCACGGTGCCGAATGTCGTAAAAAGTGAGTTTTTGATAAACTACTTTTTGGTCTTAGTGATCTAAACTAAAGTCGTAGTGTTCGTTAAACCGAGAGTAGGCATAAAAAGAACGCCCAAATCTGACTTCGTATGAGGAAGTTATGCTTTTTCGAAGTTTCAGCTTAGTAGTAGACAACTAAAAACTCGAATTTTAGATCGAGTGATTTTTAGCTGAAATGACCTAAACGAGAATCGAATGTCTCGTCAATAGTAGCACAACGGTAAAAAGACAGATGAAAACGGGCGTCGGATGAAGAAGTTATGAATTTTTAACGGATTTCCTGTCCCGGTCTGTTAAAAATAATAATATAAAAATTAAAGTCAAAGTTAGCCGACGAAGTCTAAACGAAAGTTGTAGAGCGTAATTTTACCTACGCGTGAATATAAAGAACGTAAAAACGGAGCTCGTATGGGTAGATGAATTAGATGATGTGTGATGAAATAAAAGTGATGAGAGGTATCGATGTTTAAGATGATCTAGTCATCTAGCAGAGTATAGACAACGGCCACAGACTATTTTAGATAGTCCAGTGGAACGTTAGCAGACTTGTAATCAGTAGGTATGTTTGAACTATATGTTCATAAGGTGTTCTCGAACTATATGTTCATTAGGTGTTTTTTAACTATGTGTTCATCCGTTAGTTCTTCTTTTTGACACTATTACGTGTCGGGGTACGGGAGCGTACGGGAGTACTTTATCAGTATTTTCCCTATACTTTTATTTTGAAGAGCTTTGGAGTCTTTGTTTCTTTTATGAAGTGATCGGACGAGCTTCATGAGTCAGTGTTTCCATTCTCGATGTCGGATAGGGGTGTGTCTGGGGGTTATATACCTCACGATATTCAGACCACAGCCTAGGCATTAGTCAACGTTTCCATTGCCGGATAGGGTGCGTCTGGGGGTTATATACCTCACGATATTCAGACCACAGCCTAGGCATTAGTCAGCGTTTCCATTGCCGGATAGGGTGCGTCTGGGGGTTATATACCTCACGATATTCAGACCACAGCCTAGACAAAGTTCGATGCTGGATTGGGTGCGTCTGGGGGTTACATACCTCATGATATTCAGACCACAGCCTAGGCATTGATAACTACCCCTGACTTAATTGTCTTGTGGTTCTTTCTTTTACGAACAAAGGTTCGTGGTTAAACTTATTCCATTCATTTGATGTCTTCTTCGATCCTCGTTTGCTACTAGGGGATTTCCGAAGCAGTTTCGTTAGTTGGTTGTTCATATCGATCCTTTAGGCTAGATCTAGTAAGATCACTGTATAGGATCAGTATGTGGGGATCGACGTTGTTAGTGCTTGTAGTATAAACCTTGGGCAGCGATGGACTTCGTGCCTATTCCTTAGGATGAATCCTTAGGAATGAGTGATAGTTGATTCTTAGGGTAAATCCTTAAGAAATAAATAAGATAATGGGGAATGGGTAATTGGGTTGATTGTTTGATGTTTAAGCATAATAATTTATTTATTGTGGATTGAAAACCCTATATGCTCACCAGGCTCCCAAGCCTGACCCACTCAGTTTAATTGTATCACAGGTATCGATACGAAGTTACTTTACACTGAGAGATTAAAAGAGAAGAAGATCACTAGTGTAAATGAATGTAAGATTTGTTTATGCTTATGTTTTTGTATTGACAATGACATCCCAATGGTTTAAGTGAATAAAATACATTTCTTCGGAAATGATTCGATAACATATTTATCATTTTTTTCTGGGTACAAATTCCGCAACACTTTGAATCAAATGATTACTCTGAAATTATTTTAAAAGCATAAATTAAACCGGTCTTTTCTGGTCGTGAAATTGGGGATGTCACAGTTGGTATCAGAGCATTAGTTTAAGCGAACTAGGAATTTGTAGGATTTCTAGACTTAAACTTAGAATGCTAAGCGATGATTGTGAGATGAGTGTCTGCTATATTTTAAACACGAGCACAAGTTTATTTTAGGAAAGATGCCTAAAATGTTTTATGTGTCAAATATTTTATGTTATAGCTATAAGGATGCCTTATATGCTATTATTTGTTCGGATCTATGGTCTATTACCGACCAGATCTGGAAACCTTATGTGTGTAGGATTCTAAGCGTATGATTACGAGATTAGAACTAACATGTAAACGTTTCGAAGTGATAAGGAGATTTATACGTTTATCGTAAATAAAGCTTTCCTATCTTAAATTCTCGCCCAGTACACCGAACGTCTGCTTGGGTGTACAAAACGTTATGGTGAAGACTCGTAGAGAATTGAGTAGATGGAGGAAATGAAAAGCTTATGATAGTGAATGATACCTATCAGAAGATATCGTAAGAGTAGTATCTTGCCTTTAGAATATGTCTAATAAAATAACGGAACGTTTAGAGGGGTATGGTACGTCTGAAGTACACCTTCGATTGGCAGGATGATGGAATGATTGGTGTAATTTTTGAAGTTGTCCCATCGTCTGGAATTTCCATCACCAACCAAGTTGAAGTAGAATTGACGATTGAAGATACGCATGGAAGAAGTCCTAGTAGAGTCTAGGAAAATTTTATGATTAATTGGACACATTCGTATGTGTTAAATTGTTTTGTGATTTTAGGACTTGGGGACTGCGAGACAGTACTTGGGACGAGTATGAGTAGGTGTGAATAGTAGTAGAGATCTATACTAATGGAAGCACAGGACTCACACTTGGATCAGGGAAAGTCACAAGGTTACCAAGGAACTAGTAATTGATTCCGTCTTATTCTAGTCTGTCGTTACCATCGTTTCGGTAATGACTAAGAAGATGATTGTTATTCCGACCTAGTGGTCATATCAAATTGAGTCCGACTACGATGAGTTTGTTACGTGGTTCAGAGAACCAAGTTCGATGTAGCAGTTGACTTAAGCCGAATTGAAGTAAAGGATGATCAAAGCGATAAATAGAAGTATCGCGCTCGTTGTTAAAGAAGTTGGGTTAGGTTGTGTTCTGACCCAAAGGGATAAAGTGATAGCGTATGCATTGAGGCAATTGAAGGAGCATGAAAAGAACTACCCCACTCATGATCTGGAGTTGGTAGCGGTAGTATTCGCCTTAAAGATATGGAGGTACTATCTTTATGGCATTAAATGCAAACTTTTCACTGATCATAAGAGTCTTCAATATCTATTTAATCAGAAGGAATTGAACATGAGGCAACGTCGCTGGCTAGAGTTACTCAAGGACTACGACTGTGAGATACTTTACCACCCTGGTAAAGCAAATGTTGTTGCTGATGCTCTCAGTCGGAAGGTAAATCTTGAGAAGAAAAGGCCAAGAGCGTTGAGAATTGAAGTTGTCTCGACGATTGTGGAAAGTATAAAGAAAGCTCAGGAGGAAGCTTTAGAGAAAAATGACCGAAAGGACGTTTGGGTAAAACGTTGGTGTTTGATACAAACGGTCAAAGACTAAAGGTATTCAAAGATAGGATTTGGGTACCTAAGACGGGAGGAGTAAGAGGTCTTCTGATGGAAGAAGCTCACAAGACCATGTACTCGATTCATCCCGGCAGTATAAAAATGTATAGGGATCTAAAACCCTATTACTGGTAGCCGACGATGAAGTTCGATGTTGCTAAGTATATGGCCGAGTGTGTAACTTGTGCCAGGGTTAAGGCACAACATCAGAAACCATATGGGAGTTTAGAACCTTTTCCTGTACCCATGGGTAAATGGGAAGATATCACATGGATTTTGTGACTAAACTGCCCAGAACAAGGAACGGTCAAGACATGATTTGGGTGGTCGTTGATCGCTTCACTAAGAGTGCGCATTTCATAGCAGCCAACGAGAAATGGTCTATGGATAAACTTGCGAATTCTTACGTGAAGGAAAGTGTAAGGCTTCACGGTGTTCCGTTAACGATTGTATCCGATCGAGACAGCCGTTTTACCTCAAGGTTTTGGAGGAGTCTATAAGAGGAATTGAGTACCAAGTTGTGTTTGAATACAGCTTACCATCCGCAAACTGATGGTCAAAGCGAACGAACAATTCAAACATTGAAGGATATGATGAGAGCATGTACCCTGGAAATTCCAAGGTAACTGGGATGAACATTTACCTTTAGTAGAATTTTCCTATAATGATAGTTTCCACTCGAACATCAAGATGGCACCTTATCACGCTTTGTATGGAGAAAAGTGGCGAACGCCGTCATGTTGACTGGAAGATGGGGAAAAGCAGTTTATGAGACTTGAAATAGTCCATCAGACTGCTGAAAAGTTGAAAGTGATTAGGGAAAGGATGTTAGCTACTCAAAAGAGTTATGCTAACAAGAAAAGATAATCGATATCATTCAAAGTTGGAGATTCGGTTTTACTTAAAGTCTCGCCGTGGAAGGGACTTATAAGATTTGGTAAAAGGGGAAAATTGAGTCCAAGGTTTATTAGACCATTTAAAGTTCTTCAGAGGATCGGGAATCAAGCTTACAATCTAGAGTTACCGAAAGAACTGGAGGATATTCATAAGACCTTTCATGTGTGTTATTTGAGAAAGTTCACGGGAGATGTGCCCGACATAATTCCCATTTCTGAATTAAGGTTGGATGAAAACAAGAGGTTGATCGAAGAACCTGAGGCAATCGTTGACCGTAAGACTAAGAAGTTGCGACGCAAGATGGTCGATTTAGTTCTTGTGCGTTGGAAACATACGAATGGGCCACATCTCACCTGGGAAACGGAGAGTGACATGATGAGTCGCTACCCGCATTTGTTTGCTGATGTACGATTCCGGGGACGGAATCATCCTAAGGGGGAGAGAATTGTAACGCCCGTGTTTCTTGGCTAGGCATTAATATTGACGTTATAGTCTAGGTTAACCTTTGTAACTCATTTTGAAGAAATGAAAAGGAATTATGTGAGTATTATGTGAATTATGTGTTTTATGCTTAATAATTAGGGTTTAATTAATTAAGAATAAAAATGAGCGTCAAAAATTAAATATTAGATAAAGCTGATATCTGTTAAGAAACTTGTAGTGGGCGTGACAAGGATTACGGATATATAAAGAATACCGAAATCCGAGTTATAACGAAGAAGTTATGACCTGTCGAAGTTTCGCGACAAAACCGGCACGGTGCCGAATGTCGTAAAAAGTGAGTTTTTGATAAACTACTTTTTGGCCTTAGTGATCTAAACAAAAGTCGTAGTGTTCGTTAAACCGAGAGTAGGCATAAAAAGAACACCCAAACCTGACTTCGTATGAGGAAGTTATGCTTTTTCGAAGTTTCAGCTTAGCAGTAGACAGCTAAAAACTCGAATTTTAGATCGAGTGATTTTTAGCCGACATGACCTAAACGAGAATCGAAGGTCTCGTCAATAGTAGCACAACGGTAAAAAGACAGATGAAAACGGACATCGGATAAAGAAGTTATGAATTTTTAACGGATTTCCTGTCCCGGTCTGTTAAAAATAATAATATAAAAATTAAAGTCAAAATTAGCCGACGAAGTCTAAACGAAAGTTGTAGAGCGTAAATTTACCTACGCGTGCATATAAATAACGTCAAAAACGAAGCTCGTATGCGAAATTTATAGATTTTAGAAGTTTTGGAACGAAAATCGAGAAATATTGTCAAAACCGAGAAATTTCGCATACGTGGACTTCGGCCACGTCACCTCGCTTAAAATATTGCCACTTGTCCGAAATTCTGCTGAGTCATCCGAACCGGAGAGCCATCCGAAGTGGTCCACTAGGAGTCCGACGCGTGTCCCTTATGGCGTGTCCGAGTCTCGCAGGGAGTGCCACGTCCGAATTCTCGGACTTGACCTCGGTCCAATCAGGAGGCGACACCGAGCCCCTCGCATGCGCAGCCCACGTGCGAGCCACCTGCGCACCCTCGCCAAGCTGCTGCCGCGTGTCCTCGCCTGCTGACTCCTCCCTTCCTTAGCCGACTTCGGACTCCTATAAATAGAGGGCTTGCGAGCCTTCTCGGATACATTTGGAAATTTGCCACTTTTAGCCCCTTTCTTCATATTTTCTTCATATTAACATACCCCAAAGCCCCGGTATCAATTATAACCCCCGGAATACGCCACGAAGTGCCCGAGAAGCCTGGAAAATTTATCTTTTCGGTTTCGAAGCCCGACCTTCGCAGAGCCCGGTTTCTGAATAAAACTCTCGGTTTTATTAGAAACGAACGTTTTAGGAAACGAATTGCTGCCCGATTTTCATCAAATCAAGTGAGTGTATAGTCACTTTCACCTTACACATATATATGAAGTATTTTCTTTAAAATACGTGCTATGTGTAATTATATTAATTGTTTAATTAAGGTGACTGTCGAATAGATGTTTTATACAAGTTTTAAACTGTATATGTATTTTTATCTACAAATATGTTGGATAAAACATGGGTAGATGAATTAGATGATGTGTGATGAAATAAAAGTGATGAGAGGTATCGAGGTTTAAGATGATCTAGCCATCTAGCAGAGTATAGACAATGGCCACAGACTATTTTAGATAGTCCAGTGGAACGTTAGCAGACTTGTAATCGGTAGGTATGTTTGAACTATATGTTCATAAGGTGTTCTCGAACTATATGTTCATTAGGTGTTTTTGAACTATGTGTTCATCCGTTAGTTCTTCTTTTTGACACTATTACGTGTCGGGGTACGGGAGCGTACGGGAGTACTTTATTAGTATTTTCCCTATACTTTTATTTTGAAGAGCTTTGGAGTCTTTGTTTCTTTTATGAAGTGATCGGACGAGCTTCATGAGTCAGTGTTTCCATTCTCGATGCCAGATAGGGGGTGAGTCTGGGGGTTATATACCTCACGATATTCAGACCACAACATAGGCATTAGTCAGCATTTCCATTGCCGGATAGGGTGCGTCTGGGGGTTATATACCTCACGATATTCAGACCACAGCCTCGGCATTAGTCAGCGTTTCCATTGCCGGATAGGGTGCGTCTGGGGGTTATATACCTCACGATATTCAGACCACAGCCTAGGCATGAGTCAGCGTTTCCATTGCCGGATAGGGTGCGTCTGGGGGTTATATACCTCACGATATTCAGACCACAGCCTACGCAAAGTTCGATGCTGGATAGGGTGCGTGTGGGGGTTACATACCTCATGATATTCAGACTACAACCTAGGCATTGATAACTACCCCTGACTTAATTGCCGTGTGGTTCTTTCTTTTACGAACAAAGGTTCGTGGTTAAACTTATTCCATTCATTTGATGTCTTCTTCGATCCTCGTTTGCTGTTAGGGGATTTCCGAAGCAGTTTCGTTAGTTGGTTGTTCATATCGATCCTTTAGGCTAGATCTAGTAAGATCACTGTATAGGATCAGTATGTGGGGATCGACGTTGTTAGTGCTTGTAGTATAAACCTTGGGTAGCGATGGACTTCGTACCTATTCCTTAGGATGAATCCTTAGGAATGAGTGATAGTTGATTCTTAGGGTAAATCCTTAAGAAATAAATAAGATAATGGGGATTGGGTAATTGGGTTGATTGTTTGATGTTTAAGCATAATAAATTTATTTATTGTGGGTTGAAAACCCTATATGCTCACCAGGCTCCGAAGACTTACCCACTCAGTTTAATTGTATCACAGGTATCGATACGAAGTTCCTTTACATTGAGAGATTAAAAGAGAAGTAGATCACTAGTGTAAATGAATGTAAGTTTTGTTTATGCTTATGTTTTTGTATTGACAATGACATCCGAATGGTTTAAGTGAATAAAATACATTTCTTCGGAAATGATTCGATAACATATTTATCATGTTTTTCTGGGTACAAATTCCGCAACACTTTTAATCAAATGATTACTCTAAAATTATTTATGTGGGGATCGACGTTGTTAGTGCTTGTAGTATAAACCTTGGGTAGCGATGGACTTCGTGCCTATTCCTTAGGATGAATCCTTAGGAATGAGTGATAGTTGATTCTTAGGGTAAATCCTTAAGAAATAAATAAGATAATGGGGATTGGGTAATTGGGTTGATTGTTTGTTGTTTAAGCATAATAAATTTATTTATTGTGGGTTGAAAACCCTATATGCTCACCAGGCTCCGAAGACTTACCCACTCAGTTTAATTGTATCACAGGTATCGATACGAAGTTGCTTTACATTGAGAGATTAAAAGAGAAGTAGATCACTAGTGTAAATGAATGTAAGTTTTGTTTATGCTTATGTTTTTGTATTGACAATGACATCCGAATGGTTTAAGTGAATAAAATACATTTCTTCGGAAATGATTCGATAACATATTTATCATGTTTTTCTGGGTACAAATTCCGCAACACTTTTAATCAAATGATTACTCTAAAATTATTTTAAAAGCATAAATTAAACCGGTCTTTTCTGGCCGTGAAATTGGGGATGTCACATCCGCCCCGACTCGTCGAGTTTTATCGGGCTGCTCATAGTCGCGATTTAGCGAATCAACTCGTCGAGTCCCTTTACAGACTCAGCGAGTTCTATCATAAGCTAAAACGGGACAACACGACCCAACTCGTCGAGTTCCCTTATGGACTCGACGAGTTCCTCTATCTGCTTGGGCCATCTTAACAGATCAAGCCTCTACTCTCCAGATCCAAAGTCCATACTTCGTCTACACACTGGAAATTCCCCCTTTAGGGGTAAAGTTTCCAACTTTACCCGCTAATAACCCTTCTTAATGGGTTTAGCTAAAACCCTAGTTCCTTAGGACATATATTGATCTTTGTCTAAAAGCCTTATTACTCCATCCCAAAGCATGAAAACCGAGATCTAGGTCCTAGATACCAAATGAACACGTAAAGTCTTAGACTTTACTTCCATGCATGACCTTTTGGGCTTAAAAGGGCCAAAATGACACTCTATGGCTTGCATGGGGACTCCTATGGCATAAAGTTTGCACCTTTATGCCATAATAGTCCTTCAAGGTCCTAGATCTAGAAAAATACCCACTTGGATCGTCCATTCATTACATGCTAACATACTTGGACCAAAACCCTCATAAAGATGAAGAGAAGAGATCAAAAAAACCATTGAGCAACGTTGGGACTTGCTTACCCGAAAATATAGCAAATGATGTGTAGTTTCTGGATCTACTCTCTCCGTCTTGAGCTCTCTAGCTTTCTCTTCCTCCACACGCTTCAAAACACACAAAGATCACTTAAAATGGCTCTTAATCTTAATCAAAGCACTATAGTTTCATGGATTAGGGTTTGGGACTTGGAGGCTGTAAATGAAGCTGAGGGGTGGGAATTAAGATGCTTAAATAGCGTGCAAAACCTTGAAATTAGGGTTTCATTCTGGTAGACCTACTTGCCGATTTGGGGGCTCTCAACTCGTCGAGTAGACTGCTTAAAACCCCGCGTCCAATCTTGTTTCTACTCAACGAGTCTAGGGCTACCAACTCATCGAGTAACTCTACAAAAATAAATAAGTTATACTTAAATGTGTACCAGGAATCAGGCATTACACATCCGAGGAGTACGATTTTAACACACACAGTTGATGTGAGTTACCTTCCTGTAGAAGTGGGTCGAAGGCACCAATGCCGGCCCACTAGTAGTTGATTATAGTAGAGATGATTGTCTTTGTGATAATTGTCTGGTGTGTCACTATCTGTTATGCTTTATGTGCTAGTATGCTATGATATTATGTGATAGTGGTAGGAGGGGTGAAATTTCACTACTAGAAAAACAGCCTTTTACGACGCCCAATGTGTGTCGTAAAACGCTCAGACGACACGCAAAATGCGTGTCAAGGAAGGCCCTGTCATAACGATAGACGACACGCTTTTCCGCGTCATCTATAGACGACACGCATTTACGACGCGCAGTTACGACATGCATTTAGGACGCTCATTTACGACACGCAATGCGTATCAAGGAAGGCCCTGTCATAAATGAAGACGACATGCATTTGCGTGTCGTAACCTTACGACGCACGTTTCGGACACGCATTGCGTATCATTAAAGTCCCTGTCATAAATGAAGATGACACGCATTTGCGTGTCATAAATTTCAACAACCATTTACGATATGCATTTACGACGCGTCTTTATGATACCCATTTACGCATAATACAAAAATACGGAAACAAATATATACCAAAACAATCAATTTCATCCAATATCATGACAAAAAATTATAATATATTGGAATTAAGGGGATCTGATTGTACATTGTTATTAAGAGGTGTTCCCTAACTATGTGACTTTTGCAATAGGCTCAGTGACACCACCTTCTTGCAAATTAACTCCTGATCCATTAGATGTTGAGCCAATGTTGCTATCAAATTCCTCTCTGTAAGGCATCATTCAAGACCAAACTTGTAGTTTTTGCTTCTCTTTTTCAAATAGAAGATAAACTGCATGATATAAAAATCAATTGATAAAACAACTAATGTTTATCTTATCTCGTATTGGGGATCACAAAAAAAGGATTAAAACTGTTGTGCTATGGCAAGCTAATATATTTGGCGTCAACCCCAATCTTCTTAATCCCCTAACATTGTCTTGGGTTGGTTTTGTTTTCTGAAAAAAAGAAAAAATTATGAATAAATTTGTTATCATGCAAGTAGGTCATTGAAGAAAGTCTAGTCTGTCTAGGGGCAGTTATTGTAAACTCACTTGTTCCCCAACAACATTTAAAACTGGCACAAGGCTGACAACAACAAATATAATTTATCTAAATCTAAACCAACTGGAACTCAAACTCTCACATTCTTTGATTTCACTCCATTTACCTGAACAGTCTTTCCAAGATAATCTCCCTTCCTCTCCTTGTCAATCACAGACTACACATACACACAATCAAATCAATAAAATTAAAAAAAAAATCATTCATGTTTCACCAGAAATAGAGTATAGAATACATTCGTTACCTGGTAAATCTTTCCTGTCGTGATATTATTATCACGGGTCAACTTAACATCTAGAAACCGCTCATAGTTCCCAAGGTCCAAATCCACCTTTAAATTAAATTTCAAATTTCTGCTCAGTACCTGTAATTCCCTATTTGTATATCAAGTAAAGTCACATGCATGCATGCCTTCTTTAATCATTTTTATTATACAATACATTTTTATTATAACCCTAGCAAGTAGCAACACCACATCTTGGAGTTAGAGGGAACAAGCAGGTTTTTTTTCTTTTTCTTTTTTTTCTTAATAGGCAAAATACATAAATGACTAAAATACCCCTAGAAAACCTTTAGGGGCCAAAAAAACATTACAAAAACCTTAAATAAGGACCAAATTCACAAGAGAAACTAATTACATTATTAGAATCAAAATTGCAAAAATCAACTATACTTCAGGGCTAAAATGGTAATTTACTTACCTCAGCATTTTTAAGAATGGTATATGTTGCCCCTGTTGCCTTCAAATCCAAAAGATGTGGAATATCCTGAGCTCGAGCATATATAGGTATCTGTAAAGTGTAAATTCAATTTTTTTATTAGATATTAACTAATTTGCGTATTTAACTTAAAAAACAATTGAAATCTTTTTCATATTTTCAAAAAATTACTGCAGGAAATGCAAGACGAATCCTTTCAACAGCTTCAACTGATCTCTCGTTTCCCTCATACATAACCATGACAACTTTAGGAGAACCCTGCTTGTTTTTTAAATTAGAAATTGTTGAAGCAACCGAGTAAACACTAAACAATGGTGGTCCAATTCCATTGGACAGTCAAACCTTCTAAGTGTAGCACTCAAGGAGAACCCTGCTTGTTTTTTAAATTAGAAATTGTTCGGAGTTTCTGCCAACCTGAAGGATATGATTTATAGTCAGTTTCTTGAGTTTGTGGAGAGTAGTTCTGATCCAATTAGAAATCAAACGCATAGAAAGTAAGAACATGTCTGAGTATCTGGTGAATCTTCTAATTTCAAACCCTGAAATTCTGCCAAAGGTATTGGCATGATCAGGTATCGTGACACATGTGTTGAAGCCATTCGCTTCTTCAAAATGAAAGGTCCTATTACCGAAATATCTGAAGCTTGCAAAAAAGTTACTTGAAGTTAGTTGTGAGGAATTGTTACCTAGTATAGTGAAGGGGGATCAATCCAAATCTATACTCTTTGATGGTTGTAGTGGTAGACTTGCATTAGCTTTGAGAAAGATGAAAAATAGGGAGATAATGTGGAGAGTGATGACTCAAGATAACGAGAAGACATACCTTCCAAATCGAGCAGCCCAGTGAAGGGCAGTCCAACCATTAATGTCACAAAAGTTGACCACCTTTTGTGAGAATTAATTAAGAAGCTAGCCTTTTGGCCTTGATTTGTCCCTGGAAAACAATTAATTAGTTCACATCAAAGACTCGAGCTCTCATCCAAGAAAACCAATCTTGATTTCTACTTTTATTTATCTGAATATTTAAGATACAATTTTCTTGGATTTTAAAAAGAAAAGGGTAATAACAAAGATAGAAACTTGACTTCAACAAAGTGTCTAGCTTGTCAAAAAGATTGACCATTTTTTGAACTTCCTCGGTGGCATTAAGACAAGGATCTTTTGATGCAGCTGCTTCAAATCCACTGAGGGCCCTTTCGTAATTTTCCAGATATGTATTCACGGTAGCATAATTGAAATACAAGTCTGGGTTTGACTTCATGCTTTCATCTTTCTCCTGTTACATCATGAAAGTAAGAATATCAGATAAAAGTTGACTTTTTCAAGTCAAATCTAGAAAGTAGAATTCCAACATACAACATTTTGGTATGCTTTTAAAGACTGATGTAATTTGTTGTGATCCCATGCCCCCGTGATAAAGAAACATGTCAAACAAGCATTCCCCCGGTTGTCTGTTGGAAGAACAAAAAGGGTAAAATCGTCAATACACATAAATTCATATGTCTTGATGATAAATTATGCAATAAACTTACACCATGAATTCCCATCCTTGACATCTAAAGCAATAGCTTTCTTTGTGTGTTTTATGCTTTCAGCAACACTTTCCTCTTGATTATCAGCACCTAAAGATTTACAAAAGGATACTTAGCCAATTATCAATGCTTGAAAGACGAATAGCTCAAGGCAAGAAACATTTCTTGTTTTTTCAATGTGGTTGTTGTTTATGTTATATATATATATATATATATATATATATATATATATATATATATATATATGTTGGACCCTGTATTACCATTAAAATGAAGAATGTTGGATGTTTATTAAGTGAATACTAGTAAGAATTTATAAAAATATATACAAGTGAAGTGATAATCAACCTTGCTTAGAGCAAGGGTAAAACAGTTTCTTGTAACAGGTAAATCTCCTTTTTTCCAAATGCAATTTCCTAAACACAGCCAAGCATCTCCAAGAGATGGATTCAGTTTCACCTGTAAAGTCAAATAGGTTATAAAATGAGAGATTTTATTGAACTTATGTCTTTTTATATGATTAGAAGATATGATCAGTTGACTTACAGCTTTAGAGAGATGATCTTCTGCTTTTTTTGAGTATTCAGGGAGCACATCCAATATTTTCCCTCTCAAGTATTCATATGTTGCACGTTGTGTAGGCAATTTCCTTTGTTTTTCACATCACAATCATAATAAAACCTCACATAGTTTCATCATCAATCCCCATTAGCACCATTAAAGTTACATCATATGATTCTATTCATCCAGATTAATATAATCCGTCATTCTAATGCGCTTTTTCTACCACTCTAATTGATAATTAACACTTAACCTAGCTTGTATTCGATTAACCTTCTGCTACGAGAAATCATATCATGTCATTCAAACAAAATAAGCGACTATACACTAAAAGCACACATATAGAGACACGATTACAATCGTGAATGCTGAAAATCGTAGGGTTTCGAGGGTAGCGTACTAGGAGGAACGGAATCGAGGAGATTGAGAGCGATTTGAGATTGCGTTTGCAATTTGGAAATTTTTTCATTAGGGTCTGAAGGGAAGTAAGTGTCTCGTATCGTGTACAGATCACTTGCTGCTACTGTTGCTTTCTCCATTAAATCTGATGCATCTTTTCCTTCTTCACTGAATCGATTTTCTCCGCTCATCATACCAGTTATTTGTTTATTAAATTACACCGAAGATTTGAAATCAGATGGCCCATCCAAAGCCCTCTATCAATTGAGACCACAACTCTTCTTCACCACCTTCTTTTTCAGATAATAACATTTGAACAAATCTCACAAGTAATAATAATTCTTCTGAACTTCTCGAACATTTTTTTACCTCCTCTAGGGTTACTGATTCGTTGCTCTTCATGTCTTATCTCATAACCCTAAAGAGAATACAAGTGCGTTACGGGGGGGGGGGGGGGGGGGCGGTGCGCCGCCGCTGTGTGAGGCCAAAAGAGACGGTGAGTGTTGGAGGCGGTGGTGGTGGGTTAGCGTAGAGACGAAGGATGTGAGATATGAGAGAATGATAGTCCTCATGACCTTCTTGAAAAAAAAAGCCCTAGTTTTGGTCCCCATTTTGTAACAGGAACGCGCGTTTAAAAAATATAAAGCGACATGGTGCACAGGACACGCGTTTATGATGGGTGTCTTCCGTGTTTTTATTTTTATTTTTTTTTCTGACACAAATTTTAGGGCATGCAAAAATGTGCGTCCTAAATCCTTCAAAATTTTGAAGAGATGACATTATTTTTACGTCACACACTTTTGCGTATCGTAAATACGTGAGCGTCATAAATTGCGTGTCATTAAAGGCCTTTTTTCTAGTAGTGTTTTCCCCATAACCGGTCAAAACGACTGAAGGGGTAGGCCAGCACCCAGATATGCTAGGCAGTATGTGATTTATGTGTATATGCTAGGATGTTATGTGGTAGTGGTAGGGGTGAAATAGTCCCCGTAACCGGTTGAAAGAGACCGAAGTGGTAGGCCAGCACCCAGATATGCTAGGCGGTTACCGGTTAAAAGAGACCGAAGGGTAGGCCAGTACCCAGATATGCTAGGCGGTTACCGGTTGAAAGAGACCGAAGGGGTAGGCCATCACCCGAATATGCTAGGCAGTATGTGTATTGTATGGTATGTGGTATGATAGGGGAACTCACTAAGCTTCGTGCTTACGATTTCCAGTTTTGGTTTTAGGTACTTCTTCTTCGAAAGGAAAGGAGTCGACATGATCGCAGCGCATCACACTATGATTTTCCGCACATGAGATCTTTGGGAGTTGTACTCTGATGTTGTTTTCTTATGTCATGTTTTGGTTATTGAGATATTGGTTTTTTATTATGATATAGGATGACACTATTGGTGTTTTCTGACTACTAGTTTTTATAATTACGTAATCAAAAATGAAATTTTTGGTCATGAATTTTGGGATGTTACAAGTTGGTATCAGAGCCTTGGTTTGAGGGATTCGGACACACCTTTGGGGGTGTCTGGACTCAAATCGAGGGTTTGAGAGATATTTACAAGGAAAATAATTTTTCTAAAATTAAGATTAAGGGTTTTTATAAAGAACAAGAAGTGTGATGCATGCAATCGGCCGAGCTCAAGTAAGTTTTCCCCAAGTTACCCATACATGTTATATTATGATATGAAGTGTGAATATGTGAACTGCATGCTAGATTAGGGTTAAGGATCTAGGAAGGATGCCTTGTATGCCTATTGTATGTGCTTATTGAACTACATGCTAGATTAGGGCTAAGGATCTAGGAAGGATGCCTTGTATACCTACTGTATTTGCTTCTTGAACTGCATGATAGTACCGATTAGTCAGTGATATGATGGCCTGTTTAGCATATGCCTGGTCTTGGTTACTAAACACTCGAATGTTTCTTTCTTTGTGCTTATAGGAGTTCTATTTATCTTTAATTAACTAGTAATCGAATACGTTAAGTTACATATTACAAGGACTAAATGATTTCAAAAGTTTAGGTCTAGCCTTATTTCGCAGCTCTTGTCTTAGTCTAACCGTTGTAGGGTAGGACCTCTCATTCGAAGAATTATATGGTCTTAGTAATATGTAATGGTATTCGTGAGCTAGTTAGGGAGAGATAGCAGGGACTTCTTATGCAGCTGATGGCGGAGAGTGGGTCGGAGATTACCCTAGGGCAAGCCTAGGATGAGATTAGTGTGGAGAGCAGAAATAGGGAAAGGGACTTGGTGAGGTCAAGGCAATCCTTGAGGAAAGTACGGATAGATGTGGAAGGTAGTATGGGCCCATACTACTGAAAGCATAGGATTCATACTCGAGTCAAGGAGAACTGAGATTAAACTAGGGAACTTGTAGTAAGCATGAGGTCTCTCAGTATTATGTATGACTCTGACGATTGTGTGGTTTGTTTCAGAATGGTGATGACACGTCACAGAGCAGGAGGTTCAGGGTGTGGGACTGGTTTGGGTACGAGTTTCAAGCTGATTGATGATGGATTGCGCGAGTTCATTGCATCCAAGATTACGAGAGCTATCCTTTAGTCGACCCCAGTGATTTTCGGGTCGATCATGAGGGTATCATTGAGCTGATGGAGGATCGCCTTAGGGAATTCAGGAGCGACATGGCACCTGGTCAGTTGGGGACTCGTACGCTCTCCTTCAAGTATTTCAGTGAATGTGGAGCACCAGACTTCTACGAGGTGAAAGACCCCATTGTGCCTAGGTGATGGATCGCATACATTGAGTCTACACAGGTGACGAGCTTCTGCCCTGAGGGGTCGAAGGTCAGGTTTGTTGCTAGTTGTTTGAAGGAGCGACCCAGAGGCTGGTGGGAGGCAGTCACCAATACTTTGGGAGCCCCAACCATTGAGGCTATGACCTAGTCGGATTTCGTGTCCAGGTTTCGGGCGGAGTTTGTGCCGGCTGTGGTGGTTCAACAGCTGGCCAGAGAGTTCTTCGAAATGAAACAGACTACTGAGACGGTGGTGGAGATTACCGCCAAGTTCAGGGAGAGGGCCTTGCTGGTGCCTCAGTATGCGGGTGATGAGGAGATGAAGAAAAGCCGGTACCATGATATACTGAGAGCTGAAATTCGAAAATGTGTCAGCTACTCCGCATGCACGACCTTGGATGATATGATAGCCAAGGCACGAGTGAGGGAGATCGATATAGAGCACATCAGGAAGAGGAAGGCGAAGACTGGGCAGACGACTGGCGTTTCGGTGAAGAAACCTAAGGGATTCGACACTAGGTCGAAGGGCCAGCAGGGCCGAAGCCGCTGTGGGAAATGCGACAAGACGCATGAGGGAGCTTGCAGGTTAGGGGGATCGGGTTGCTACAAGTGCGACAAGTTGGGGCACTTTAGCAGGGATTGCACTGCCCCTACCCCCACTATTCAGACATCAGACATGCTGTGTTTTCACTGCAACCAGCGAGGCCATAAAAAGGCCAACTGCCCGAGATTGTTATCAGGAGCGCCAGATGCAGCGCCAACTCCAGCGACCCTGCGGATAACAGATGGCCGACAGGGCAAGCCAGATGCTCCTGTGGTGAGGAGCCGAGCCTTCCAGCTGACAGCCGAGGAGGCGTGTGTTGCACCAGATGTGGTGACGGGTATGTTTCTTCTCCCTATCTTTTATTATGTTTCAGTTTTGATATTTATGTTTCATGTATTTTGTTTTAGGATCGTTCCATGTGAACGGTATCCCAATGTTGGTGTTATTTGACTTGGGAGCTACCCAATCTTTCGTTTATGTTGCACTCAGCAAGAGGTTTGCTGAGTCTTCAGGCACTTTAGGTTGTCCTTTAGAGGTCGAGATTGCGGACGACCGCTCCATCCGGGCATCAGAGGTTTATAGAGATTATGTCCTGAGGATGTATGATGAGCGTTACCTCGTGGATTTGGTTCCCATTCCTTTGCATGGGAACAAGGTCATCATAGGCATGGGTTGGTTGAGCTCTAATGGGAGCAGTGATCGACTGGGAGCAGCAGTTGGTTCGGGTCAGTACCCCAAGTAGGGGAGAGTTGGTGATTCAGGGTGAGAGACCGCAGCAAGGACCGGTCATGTGTTCAGCAGCGAGAGCCAGACGCTACCTTCATCAGGGATGTACAGGCTTTGTCGCCTACGTTATGGATACCCGGGAGGAGGGTAAGGCGATCGCGGATGATGTGCCATTTGTGCGGGAGTACCCGGACGTGTTCCCAGAGGACTTTCCTGGAGTACCTCCGGAGAGACAGGTGGAGTTCACGATTGACCTAGTTCCGGGTGCGGCTCCGATAGCCAAGGCACCGTATCGGTTGGCTCCTCCTGAGATGTCACAACTGGCAAATTTAGGGTTGAGATTGTGATTCATGTACAAACAATTCTACTATGTAACCTTGTTGCATTAAACTATTGAAATTCAAAAATGACAATGTCATACGTACATACATGCATACACTAAGAATCAAGCAGTAATAACCTCATGTAAGCCCAAATTTGATCCAATAGCTAAACTAAAACGAATGTTGGGCTTGTGCTTAGAACTCTCGATCCAGATTAACCCTAGGCCGAAAACCTTTCTTTGGGCCTTATTGAGACCGAAAACTCTTGAATTGTCCCAACAAAAACCGAAAACCTCATTGGGCCATAGTGAACCCGAAATCCCAAACCACAAGGACCGAAAATCCTAAGGAATGGTGTTTTTGGCCACCCTAAAACCGGAAACCCCTCCCATAAATTAGGAAATTCGGTTTTGGCACAAGTCAAACAAAAAAAAAGAATTACACAAATGTGTGCCAACTCATTGCTTTACACTTCATTACACAATAAACAACCACACCATGCATGCAATTACCTTCCATGTCCCCATGCATGGCACTTATGAAACCATAAAGTATTAACCAAGAAACTTTCCCCTCCCCATTTAAGGGGTGTTCGGCCGCAAACACCCATACACACACTAAAAACACTTTCACTCATTTTACTCTCCAAATTCTCTCATCAATCCTCCCCAAAAATCATGAGCCATCTTCAAGAAGTGATAAATTCTTCAAGTGGTTCATAACAACTTGGTAAGTATTTCAAACTACCCTAGTGTTTGTAAACATTTTTATGTTAAAAACCATCACATTTACACACATTTTCGTGTGAAGCCTCTCAGAACACTAGCATTTCGAGAAGCTCTTCAAGTGTGTACAAGTCTAGGCTCGACATCTCCCTCATTTCCTTCCGACAACTCACGAAATCATGATGGTGAGCTTCATACCCCCATGTTTTTCATGCTTTTCGGGGGGGAGGGGGGGGGACAAGTCAAGTTATGTTTACCCATTGGATATTTACATGCACCAACTTGTTTATGGAATGATTTGTGCATTTGATGTCGAAAACTTCATGCTTACACACATAAAAATCGTGTTTTATGAGCTTGTTATAAGTTAAAATGCGTTTGTCCATTGGACAGTTTCATCCACTATGATTATATGATGAACATGGAACATATTCTTGTATAAAAAGATTACTATCTTTTGCTAACTACATAAAAATATTGACACATGTGTTCGTTATCATTTTGTTACCTAAAAATCGTGATGTACTAGAGTTGACCCCAAAATAAAAATATATTGTGTTACAAATTTACAAACCGGTAAAAAGGTGTTAAACAAAACTAAAAGTTTGATATTTTTCTTTTACAAATAATTTTTATTAGTAAAATGGTCGTAGACTTGTCATCACTATTTTTGGATGGTTTAAAAACCCAAGAAAATAATGTTATGTAGACTACTAGACATAACTATTATTAACTACTTACATAAAGTTTTATAACGAGTTTTCGCAAAAGAGATTACAAGACAAACTGTTGACAGAATATTTTGCGTGTCACAGAACACTCGTCATAGAACGTGTATCATGAAACTGTTAAAACGCGTGTCATAAACTGTCTGTCATGAAACCTGTAAAACACGTGTCATAAACACTTGTTATGAATTTACACTACTGAAGTCATTTCATTATATAATAAAAGGGAGTTGAAGTTTGCGTAAATCCGTTAATGTTCTAGTAAGACACATTCACTACACCGTACCTACCCAGCGTACATTTTAAGTCCTGCATTATAACCAGAGTCTCCTGGAGGGAGAGCGAGATAGTTGTGTATAGATCTATACGGGGATTGGCAACCCCAAACCTAAGTTGCTCGCTACAGCTAGACGGGCCAGTCTAGGGTGACAAATATCTTATCGATTCCGAAGCCTGAAGAACGTCACACAGGCATAACAGTCACATTAGCATGGTTAAAATAACTCACTTAGGGATTAACAATACTATCTTGGTTTCCGAGAAGCTTACACTTCATTGGTTTTATAAAATATAAAACTACATACTACTTTTCAAGATACTATTCCGGTCTTAGGGTTTAAGACTACAGATTTTTCATACATCAGAAAATATTGGATTTTCTGGGAACGTACAAAGAAACATGCATACATACATTTTCTATCTTTGGTATAAGAAATACAATTGACTATTATAGAAAATATCGGATTTTCTGGTAACATGCAATACTTTTCAAACAAAACAGATACAAACCGTTTTTCATACAAAATGCTTATGTACTCACCAACATTCATTGTTGACGATTTTCAAAATGACTTGTATTCTCAGGGAACCAGTAAGCAGGTACTTAGGTCTTCGAGAACTAGATATTTGTTGCACTTGGAATTGTTATTTTTTATTTAATGTTGTGTAAACTTTGAACAAATACACTATGTAAACAATGTAAGTTTTATCTCTTAATGTATGATGTGTGGGTTGCTATGTCCATTTATATTCAATTGTTATGATACAATACAATGACGTCATCCGACCCCGGACGTTTCCGCCGTCCTGGTTCAGGGGTGTGACAGATTGGTATCAGAGCATTGTTTATACTGAACTAGTATATCTAACCATACAAGATATACAACTATAAATACAATGGGACTAAAACACTCTGACTAAAAGTATACTTTAAAAATATAAGTATTTTATAAAAGTGTACATACATACATGCATATTAGAAAATAAGGTTGTAATAAGAAGTATTTAGAAGAGTTGGATATCGCGATTAAACTTATTCAATTATGTAATCATATCTAGGGTAAATATAGCCTGATCAACTATATTTATTCAAGATATGACCAACCTGTGTTTAGGGGTGGTCGAGGTGGACAACAAATAAAAAACTTACCAACTTAAACCAAAAGGATCTAAGAACAAAACATAAAGACATAAAATACTATATGGGTATTTTGGTATTCTATCTATTTTCTCGTGCTTATATGTTCTCATGCAGACACCATGGTAGATTTATACCACCCAGGAGATCCTTACCTCCCCCCCAACCAGGGGAACGTAGGATGGATCGTGGAGTATCCTGAGGAGGATCCCGGAGGATGAGTCGGAGGAGGAAGTTGAAGAGGAAGTAGGGGAAGAAGAAGCGGAAGAGGGGGAGGAGGATGAGTCGGACGCGGAGTCCAAAGTCATTGATCCTCCTTACATGGCTAGGGTACCACAACACCGATGGGGCTATAATGGCCCTACGCCCCCTGGGCCTATGACCTTGAGATATGGAGCCGGCATCAGGGGCAATGCCCACCTTTCGGGATGGAGCGAGGATTTTACGACCTTCGCCATGGAGGGCCCGCAGACCGAGCTCTTCCCGTCATGGTTAGGAGGATTTCAGACATCGGAGATCAGGCTCATATGACAGCCCACCGATTCATGGAGATGAGGGCTGCTATGGAGGTCACGGCCGCACGCACTCGCGACCTCGAGAGGGACTATTACGCTATGGACTGACTCGTCGAGGACCTTACTACCGCGCGAGCGGAAGTAAGGGAATATCAGGGGAGACATGCTGCTCTTGAGGAGAGAGTACTGGTAGCCGAGCGCCGACTAGCCGAGTTGCAGGGTGCTTCTACTTCATCCCAGGCACCGCAAGGGACTACTCGACGTGAGTAGGATCTATCCTACTCACCAGATATGATAGACTAGATGTTTGGGTATGCGTTAGTGCTACCCCTTCTTTTATTTTGTATGTAGGACCGACCCTACGTCTAAGTTATTACACTATTCAGAGGGTCGTTATGTTTCCGGATTGTTATCTTGATGTATTGTAGACCTTATAAAGGTCAATTTTCCAAAAATTTATGTAGCATTACTTTATCATTAATGAAACAAACATGTGTTTCAGTTATGGATGTTGTTATCTGCTATGTCTTATCTATTCATTTTTATTTGGTAAAACAAGATTTCAATTGTATGTACAAAATAACGCTCGATAATCACTAGACCTGACATATCTAAACATGATGATTCATTACAATAGTATCCGCATCATAACCCTTATCAAAAACTTATCAAATTCCACTTGTGGCAGTAGAATGCCGCCCTAAAGATGCAATCGACGCAAGAACAACGAGACAGCACCACCATCGTCTCCGCCTCCAACACAAATGGATTCGGCCACATTCCAGGCAGCAGTTTCAGCCGCAGTCACTGTGGCTCTGGCACATATCAACAACAATGGTGCAAATGAAGGCGGAAGCAGAAACGGAACAGGCAGTACCAACCACGGGTTTACCAAGGGAATCAGCGAGCATGCACATACAAAGACTTTACAAACGGAAAGCCAAGGCCGTTCAACGGAAGTGCAGGGGTTATAGCCCTAACTCGATGGTTCGAAAAGACGGAGTCAGTCTTTGAGCTATGTGGCTTCCCGGAGGAAAGCAAAGTGAAATTCGCAATCTGTACTTTTGCCGATAGAGCCCTTACATGGTGGAATGGCCACATCAAGGCCCTAACACTTCTATTGGCAAACCCGATGGCTTGGTAGGACCTCAAGACCATGATGCTTGAAGAGTACTGTCCTAGAGGTGAGGTACAGAAGCTCGTGTAAAAATTGTGGAATCTCATTGTGAAGGACTACGACATTTAAGCTTACATTTCCAGATTCAGCGACCTAGCGATCCTGTGTCCGGGAATGATCACCTCTGAAAGTAAGAAGGTCGAACGTTTCATTTGGGGGCTAACTTCCCCGATTCAAGGGAATGTGATTGTTGCAAACCCAGCAACATTCGACAGCGCCAACCGCCTTGCACAAAAGCTATATGACCATGGGGTAAAAAAGGGCACGATGACTTCCGTCACTGAACCGAAGAAGGGGAATGATAACAAGAAAAACTCGGGAAACAAGAGGAAAGGGAAACAAACTCAGGAGTCTGTAAAGAATCAACAGGTCGTGGTGGTTCGTGCTGCTACCACTCCTGCCACACCAGCACCCTCGAAGCAGTACGCCGGTAATTTTACAAGGTGTGACAAATGCCCCTTTCATCACCATGGAGCCTGCAAGGAGAAGCAGTGCACAAACTGCAATAGGAAGGGCACGCCACCCGATATTGTAGAACGCCAACACATCAGACCAAACAACCTACCAATGCTGGTGTAAGTCAAGCATGTTATGGTTGTGGAGAAACGGGCCACTACAAAAGAAATTGTCCAAAGGCCAACAACAAGAACACAGGGGGAATGGGAAGAGTCCTAGCAATAGGACATGAAGAGGCAGTGAAGGATCCCGTAGTGGTCACTGGTACATTCCTCCTCAACAACATTTATGCATGCATTTAATTTGATAGTGGGGCAGAAAAAAGCTTTGTGAGTCATTGGTTTAAGCACCTACTCAACCAAAATTCTCAATCATTAAACGAAACATTTATCGTTGAAATGGCTAACGGAAAAACATAAACAACCAACGATGTATTCATAGGGTGCACATTAACTTTAAATAACCACTCATTTCCATTCGACTTAATGTCGGTTACTATTAGGAGTTTGATGTGATCATCGACATGGACTGGTTAAGACCCCACCATGCCGATATTATGTGCTACGAGAAGGTCGTTCGCCTTCACATACCGGACAATGAAACCATGGTTATATATGGCGATAAACCTGACACGAACCTTCGTCTCATATTGTGTATCAAGGCACATAAGTGTTTACACAAGATGAACTACGCCTTTTTAGCTCACATAGTCGATAAAAAGAAAGAAGAAAATAACATTAAATACATTCTAGAGGTGTGCGATTTTCCCAACGTGTTTCCCGAAGACCTTCTGGGAATACCTCCTGAACGACAAGTCGAATTTCGGATCGACTTAATACCCGGAGCCACACCAATCGCCAAATTGCCATATAGATTAGCTCCTGTGGAGATGCAAGAGCTTTCCAACCAATTAAGTGAATTAATAGACAAGGGGTTTATAAGGCCAAGCTTCTCACCCTGGGGAGCTCCGGTCTTATTCGTGAAGAAGGATGGGTCGTTTCGCATGTGTATCGATTACCATGAACTCAACAAGCTCACCGTCAAGAATCAATAACCTCTTCCCCGGATCGATGATCTATTTGACCAGCTACAAGGAGCAAGTTACTTCTCAAAGATAGATTTAAGGTTCGGGTACCACCAACTACGAGTCCGAGAAGAAGACATCCCCAAAACTGCATTTTGAACCCGCTATGGTCACTATGAATTCGTGGTGATGCCCTTCGGTCTAACCAATGCGCCTGTGGCATTTATGGACCTGATGAACTGAGTCTGCCGACCCTACCTCGACAACTTCGTGATTGTTTTCATCGATTATATACTCGTCTATTCACGAAGTAAAGAAGAACACAGCCAACATCTGCGGCAGGTTTTGGAAACACTAAGGGCGGAGAAATTGTATGCAAAGTTCTCCAAATGCTAATTCTGGATCCGCAGAGTGGATTTTCTGGGCCATGTGGTCAGTAAGGATGGAATACATGTGGACCCCTCAAAGGTCAAAGCAATCGAAGGCTGGGCAACTCCAAGAACCCCAACGGATATCAGACAATTCTTAGGCCTCACTGGTTATTACAGGACGTTCATACAGAATTTCTCTAAGATCGCCAAGCCGCTCACAGCCTTAACTCAAAAGGGTGTACCCTTTATCTAAGAAAAGAAACAAGAGGCTGCTTTCCAAACCTTGTAACAAGCTCTATGCAGCGCCCCTGTCTTGTCTCTCCTGGAAGGGACAGAAGACTTCATGGTTTATTGCGACGCATCCAATCAAGGATTAGGCTGTGTACTTATGCATCGAGGAAAGGTCATAGCCTACGCGTCAAGGCAACTAAAGAACCATAAGGTGAACTACACCACACATGACTTGGAGTTGGGAGTAGTCATGATTGCACTAAAGATTTGGAGGCACTACCTCTACGGTACAAAGTGCACCATTTTCACGGATAACAAAAGCCTCCAACATATCCTAAACCAGAAAGAACTTAACATGAGGCAACGACGATGGGTTGAGTTGTTGAATGATTACGAGTGCGAGATCCATTACCATCCGGCAAAGCCAACGTGGTGGCAGATGCCCTAAGCAGAAAGGAATACTCTGGTCATCGAGTAAGAACACTAACAATGACCATCCATTCCCACTTGTCTTCGCAAATCAAAGAGGCTCAACAGGAAGCCTTGACACTAGAAAACATCGCAAACGAAGCCTTGCGTGGGATGGACAACAACCTTACAACCAAGGATGACGGAGACTACTACCTCATGGACCGGATCTGGACACCGAAGTTCGGTGGATTCAGAGACGTGGTCATGAATGAATCCCACAAAACAAGGTACTCCGTTCATATGGGTGCAGACAAAATGTACCTAGATCTCAAACAACTTTATTGGTGGCCGAATATGAAAGCGGAAATCGCTACGTACGTGGGCAAGTGCCTAACTTGCGGCAAAGTTAAGGTGAAGTATCAGAAGCCCTCATGTCTACTACATCAACCAGAGATACCCGAGTGGAAATGGGAACAAATAATAATGGATTTCATAACCAAATTGCCCAAAACAGTCGATTGGCTACACATTATCTGGGTAATTGTCGACAGGTTAACTAAGTTCGCCCATTTCCTACCAATAAAGGAGACATACAAGATGGAAAAGCTTACCAGGACTTACATAAAAGAAATCGTGAGACTAAACGGCATGCCAATATCTATTATCTCCGATAGAGATAGTTGATTTACATCACGATTTTGGCAGTCACTCCAGAGATCGTTGGGAACTCAGTTCGATATGAGCACCGCCTACCATCCCTAGACAGATGGACAGAGTGAGCAGACCATTCAAACATTAGAGGATATGCTGAGGTCCTGTGTGATAGACTTCGGCAAGGCATGGGATGCCCATTTGCCACTGATTGAATTCCCATACAACAATAGCTATCACACAAGTATCAAGGTCGCTTCATTTGAGGCCCTATACGGACGTAAATGCAAATCGCCTCTCTGTTGGGCTGAAGTGGGGGATACACAATTGGCAAAAGGGCGAGTACCAAACAGCACTCTTACTGGGCACGAGATTATCAGGGAAACAACTGAGAAGATCGTTCAAATTAGGGAACGACTCGAGGCTTCCAGAGACCGACAGAAGAGTTATGCTGACAAACGACGGAAGCCTCTGGAATTTCAAGTCGGTGATCACGTATTGCTAAAGGTCTCTCTCTGGAAAGGGATGATACGCTTTGGAAAGCGGGGAAAATTAAATCCAAGATACATCGGACCATTCAAAATCCTTGCCAATATCGATCTTGTGGCTTACAAGCTGCAATTACCACCATAGCTCAACAATGTACACCCTGTCTTTCATGTGTCAAACCTGAAGAAATGTCTATCTGACGAAACTCTCGTTGTCCCGCTTGATGAGATTGAGGTAAATGGAAACCTTCATTTCATCGAGGAACCCGTGGAAATAATGGATAGGGAGGTGAAATGAACAAAATAGAGTCGCATCCCCATTGTGAAGGTCCGATGGAGTGCCAAACGAGGACCTAAGTTCACCTGGGAACGCGAAGAGCAGATGATGCAGAAATACCCACATCTCTTCCCTACTTCTTGAAAGCTGCTTTGGAACGAATTTCGGGATGAAATTCCCTCTAGCGGGGTGATGATGTCACAACTGGAAAATTTAGGGTTGAGATTGAGATTCATGTACAAACAATTCCACTATGTAACCTTGTTTCATTAAGCTATTGAATTTCAAAAATGACAATGTCATATGTATATGCATGCATATACTAATAATCAAGCAGTAATAACCTCATGTAAGCCCAAATTTGATCCAATAGCTAAACAAAAATGAATATTGGGTTTGTACTTAGAACTCTCGGCCCAAATTAACCATAGGCCGAAAACCTTTCTTTGGGCCTTGTTGAGACGAAAAACTCTTGAATTGGCCCGACAAAAACCGAAAACCTCATTGGGCCATAGTGAACCCGAAATCCCACACCACAAGGACCGAAAACCCTAAGGAAGGTTGTTTTCGACCACCCTAAAACCGAAACCCCTCCCTTAAATTAGGAAAATCGGTTTTGGCACAAGTCAAACTAAAAAAAAAAGAATTACACAAATGTGTGCCAACTCATTCCTTTACACTTCATTACATAACAAACAACCACACCATGCATGCAATTACCTTCCATGTCCCCATGCATGGCACTGATGAAACCATCAAGTATTAACCAAGAAACTTTCCCCTCCCCATTTAAGGGGTGTTCGGCCGCAAACACCCATGCACACACTAAAAACACTTTCACTCATTTTACTCTCCAAATTCTCTCATCAATCCTCCCCAAAAATCGTGAGCCATCTTCAAGAAGTGATAAATTCTTCAAGTGGTTCATAACAACTTGGTAAGTATTTCAAACTACCCTAGTGTTTGTAAACATTTTTATGTTAAAAACCATCATATTTACACACATTTTCATGTGAAGCCTCTTAGAACACTAGCATATCGAGAAGCTCTTCAAGTGTGTACAAGTCTAGGCTCGACATCTCCCTCATTTCCTTCCTACAACTCACGAAATCATCAAGGTGAGCTTTCATACCCCCATGTTTTTCGTGTTTTTCATGCTTTTCGGGGGGGGGGGGGGGATACAAGTCAAGTTTCATTTACCCATTAGATATTTACATGCACCAACTTGTTTATGGAATGATTTGTGCATTTGATGTCGAAAACTTCATGCTTACACACATAAAAATCGTGTTTTATGAACTTGTTATAAGTTAAAATGCATTTGTCCATTGGAAAATTTCATGCACTATGATTAGAATCGGAATGAAATGGGCGCTCTTGGTCAACAGATCCACAATGACCCAAATCGAATCCACTCCCCGCGCGGTCCTGGGAAGCTTCGTGATGAAATCCATAGTGATATCTTCCCATTTCCACATTGGGATATCCAGAGGTTGGGTCTTGTTGTGGGGTCTCTGATGCTCGGCCTTGACCTTCCTGCAGTTCAGGCATCTCTCAACATACCAAGCTACATCCCGCTTCATGCAGGGCCACCAATAATCAAGACGAAGATCCCTGTACATCTTCGTCGCCCCGGGATGGATGGAAAACCTGGATTTGTGCACCTCCTCCATCAATACCTGGCACACACCTCCATGATATGGGACCCACACCCTACCGTTTAGTGTCAACAATCCACGACTATCATAACCGAAGGAGGAAACCTGACCCACAATACACTCACTCTTACAATGTTCCTCCTTCATAGCGTCCTGTTGGGCCTCTCGAATCCGCTCCAACAGCGGAGTCACCACGGTCATCCTCAAGCAAATATCTCTGATCGGCGCTGCCTTACAGCTAAGCGCATCGGCCATGACATTGGTCTTCCCCGGGTGGTAGAGGATCTCACAATCGTAATCCTTCACCACATCTAGCCATCGACGTTGTCTCATATTCAGATTTGGATGATCCATGAGGTCCTCAAACTCTTATGGTCCGTGTAAATGGTACAACGAACCCCATAGAGGTAATGACGACAAATCTTGAGGGCGAAAACAACTGCCCCCAACTCCAAATCATGCGTCGGATAGTTCGCCTCATGAGGTTTCAGCTGCCTCGAAGAATAGGCGATAACATGCCCCCACTGCATCAATATCGCGCCCAAACTCGAGATGGACGCATCACAATGAACTACAAAATCCTCCACGCCCTCTGGCAGGGCTAAGATTGGCGCCTCGCACAATCTCTGTCTCAGTGTCTCAAATGCGGCCTGCTGCTCAGGCCCCCAGCGAAAGACCACGACTTTCTTTGTCAACCGGGTCAAGGTCACGACTATCTTAGAGAAGTCTTGAATGAATCTCCGATAATAACCTGCCAGTCCCAGGAAGCTCTGAATCTCATATGGAGACCTCGGAACCTCCCACCTCATCACAGCCTCCACTTTGGTCGGGACTACCAAAATCCCGTTCTGGTTGACTTGGTGCCCAAGAAACTGCACCTCGTGCAACCAGAACTCACACTTTGAGAACTTGGCATACAAGCTCTCCCTCCTCAGAGTATCCAACACCTCTCGCAAGTGCTCCTCATGCTGCTTCTACGTCTTGGAATAAACCAAGATGTCATTAATGAAAACTATCACAGACCGATCCAACATCGGTCTGCACACGCGATTCATGAGGTCCATGAACACGGCAGAAGCATTGGTGAGCCCGAAAGGCATCACCACAAACTCATAGTGACCATATCGTGTCTAAAAAGCTGTCTTCTGCACATCCTCCTCTCTGATCCTCATCTGATGATAACCCGAACGCAGATCAATCTTGGAGAACCAAGATGCTCCCTGAAGCTGGTCAAAGAGATCATCAAGCCTCGGGAGTGGGTAACGATTCTTCACAGTTACCTTATTCAGCTCCCGGTAATTTATACACATCCGATGCGACCCGTCCTTCTTCTTCACAAATAGAATCGGGGCTCCCCAGGGTGAACTGATCGGTCTGATGAATCCCTTGTCTAACAGCTCCTGCAGCTGTGTAGACTACTCCTGCATCTCAGGAGGAGCCAACCGATACGGTGCCTTGGCTATCGGAGCCGCACCGGGGACTAGGTCAATCCTGAACTCTACCTGCCTCTCCGGAGGTATCCCAGGCAGCTCCTCTGGGAATACATTCGCGTACTCTCGTACCACCAGTACGTCACTCACTGTTGCCTTACCCACCTCCCGGGTATCCAAGACATACGCGACATACCCTACGCACCCCTGCTGGAGATAGCGCCTAGATCTCGCTGCTGAACATAAAGCTCGTCCACGTTTTTGCCTCTCGGCCTGAATCACCAGCTCTCCCCCACTTGGGGTCCTCACCTGGACTAACTGCTGCGCGCAGTAGATCACTTCCCCATTGGGGCTCAACCAATCCATGCCTATAATAACCTTGTTCCCCTGCAATGGTATGGGAACCAAGTCTAGCAAGTAGCGCTCCTCGAATAACCTTAAAACACAATCCCTGAAAACCTCTGATGCTTGCACTGATCGGTCGTCCGCAATCTCGACCTCTAGAGGGCAATCCAACATGCCCGAAGACTCAGGGAACCTCTTGCTAAGCGCAAGAGAGACTAATGATCGGGTAGCACCCGAATCAAACAACACCTGAACTGGGATACCGTTCACATGGAACGATCCTAAACAAAACATATAACATGGCACATTAATATCACAAGCGACATATAATAAAAGTTAGAGAGAAGAAATCATACCCGTCACCACATCGGGTGTGGCGCGTGCCTCCTCGACTGTCAACTGGAAAGCTCGGATCCTCACCATTGGAGCCTCTGACTTGAACTTCCGGCCACCTGTAACCCGAGTAGTTGCTGGAGTTGGCGCCACCACTAGCGTTGCTGCTGCTGCTGCCAACCTAGGGCAGTTGGCCTTTGTATGGCCCCTCTGATTTCAATGAAAGAAAATCAGGTCTGATGTCTGAACAGTGGGGGCAGGGGCAGTACAATCCCTGCCAAAGTTCCCCGTATTTCCGCACTTGTTGCAGCCCGATGATCCCGCTCTACAAGCTCCATCATGCGGCCAGCCGCATTTCCTGCAGCGGCTCCGGCCCGGCTGGCCCTTCGACCTAGTATCGGATCCCTTGGGTTTCTTCCCCGAAACCCCAGCAACCTGCTCCGTCTCTGCCTTCCTCTTCCTGAGGTGCTCTAAATTAATCTCCCTCCCCCTCGCCCTGGAAATCATGGACTACAGGGTCGGGCATGCTGAGTAGCTGACATGCTCCCGAATGTCAGCCATCAACATGTCATGATAGCGGGTCTTCTGCATCTCCTCATCCCCTGCATACTAAGGTACCAACAAGGCCCTCTCTCGGAACTTGGCGGTGATCTTCGCCACTGTCTCAGTAGTCTGTCTCATGTCAAGAAACTCCCTGGACAGCTGCTGAAGCTCCACAGCTGGCGCAAACTCAGCCCTAAACCTGGTCACAAAGTCCGGCCAAGTCATAGCCTCGATGGCTGGGGCTCCCAGTGAGTCACCAACCGACTCCCATCAATCCCTAGATCTGTCTCTCAAACAACCCACAACAAAGCGAACCTTCGACCCCTCCGGGCAGAAGCTCGTCAACTGCGCAGACTCGATGTTTGCGATCCATCTCCTGGCAGCAATGGGGTCCTTCGCCCCGTGAAAGTCTGACGCACCACTCCCCCTGAAGTCCTTGAAGGATAGTGTGCGCGTCCCTGACTGGCTGGACGCCAAGTCACTCCTGAATGTACGTAGGCGATCCTCCATCAACTCAATAATCCCCTCCTTGATCGACCCGAAAATGACCGGGGTCGCCTCAAGGATACCTCTCGTGATCTCAGACGCGATGAACTCACGTAGCCCGTCATCAACCTGCTCGGATCCCGCACCCGAGCCTGATCCTGATCCTGATCCAGACCCTGAACCTCCTGCTCAATGACGCGTAATCACCATTCTGAAATAAAACACATAAACGTCAAGGTCATACATACTCTCGAGAGGTCTCACATACTCTCCAAGTTCCTTGGTTCTATCTTAGCCCTCCTTGGTTCGAGTACGAATCCTCTGCTTCCAGTAGTACGAGCCCATACTACCTTCCACATCTATCTGTACTTTTCTCAAGGATTGCTTCGACTTCACCAAGTCCCTTTCACTAATACTTCTTTCCAAACTAACCTCATCCTAGGCTTTTCCAAGGGTACCCTCCGACCTACTCTCCGCCATCAGCTGTACAAGAGTCTCTGCCATCCTTCCCTAACTAGCTTGCGAATACTATTACATATTCGTTTACTAGTTAGTTAAAGCTAGCTAGAACCCCTATAAGCACAAAGCAAGCAGCATCCGTGCATCGAGTAACCATAACCAAGCATAACGTAATCAGGCTATCATACTGCTGACTAACCAACCCTAGCATATAGCCCAATAAGCTCATACAATAAGCATTCGTGCAGTTGTCATAATCACATAACAGGCATACAAGGAATCCTCCCTATATCCTTAGCCCTAGTCTAGCATGCAGTTCTCATAATCATATCATATAATCATAACATATCATGTATGGGTATCTTGGGGAAAACTTACTTGAGCTCGGCTGGTCGCACGCATCACACACCTTGTTCTTTCTCTAAACTCCTTAATTTTAAATTTTAGAAAACTATTTTCTTGTAAAAATATTTCAAGCCCTCGATTTGAGTCCAGACACCCCTGAATGTGTGCCCGAATCCCTCAAACCAAGGCTCTGATACCAACTTGTAACATCCCAAAAATCGAGACCAAAAAATTTTGTTTTAATTACACTGCTTATAAAATTTGTTTGAGGAAAACATTACTGATTTAATATTAATTCATAAACCATAGTTACATGTCTCAAAAACCATATCGTCAAATATTAATAATGTCAGAGTACAATCCCAGAAATCTCAAATGCGGAATCATGTGTGCGATGCGCTGCTACCCTGCCTGCTCCTTCCCCTTAGACGAAGAGGTACCTGAAACTAAAACTGAAAACTATAAGCACAAAGCTTAGTGAGTTCCCCCATCATACCACATACCATACAATCATACATAATGGCGGGCAATTCTGGGGTGCCCGACCTACCCATGTCAAGCCATTCTGGGGTGCTGACCTACCCATGTCAAGCCATTCTGGGGTGCTGGCCTACCCGTGTCAGGCCGTTCTGGGGTGCCTGCCTACCCTCCGGTCTATCTCAACCAGCCACGGGGATTGTTTCACCCCTACCACTATCACATAATAACATATCATAATCATGCTGTCAGACATATCTGGGGTGTCCGACCTACCCTTCGGTCCTAACGACCGAATCGGGGGACTATTCCCCTCCTACTACCACTATCGCATATAACATATCATACTGGCACATAGAACACATCAGGTGGTAGCAAACCTCGACAATTATCACAAAGACAATCATCCAAAGACATTCCCTGCTGGTGGGTCGGCATTGTGGCTGTAAACCCACCTCTACTGGAAGGTAACTCACCTCAATGTCGTGTAATGTCTGCACTATCCTCGGTATAGAAATCAACTCTTCTATACTCCTCAATCCATACACAACATCCTTTCTACATTACCATTTCATACTCATAACCCCTATAAGGGTCAACTCGAGTCCAAGTAGAAGTCAAGGTCAAAACCTTGGTCAAAGTCAACATCTGGTTGACTAGACTCGCCGAGTTGGTCCACCAACTCGTCGAGTCCCCACGTCCACAAAATGCAACAACCCCGTCCCTACTCGTCGAGTCTAGCAAAAGCTCGATGATTTCTCCTTCGACAAAACATCGGGACCTTCTTCAACTGACTCGCTGAGTTCATCCTTTAACTCGTCGAGTTCATCTTCATCTGTATGAAGGTGTTTAGTCTATGACTCGCCGGGTTCTCCTTGAACTCGTCGAGTCCGTCTTCATGTGGTTGGGACATTGCCTTGAACTCGTCGAGTTCCACCTTGAACTCGTCGAGTCCTTCGATCTTCAAGTCATAATAAACCCCCAACAAGTTGAGTTTTCCTTCAACTCAATCAAATACCATTTCCATAGGACGTTTGGGGGAAACTGCGGCCCGACTCGCCGAGTCACCTAAGCGACTCGCCGAGTTCCTCTTTGTCCAAAACTATACAGTCGATTTTAATCGGTCTTAATGCATCGAAACCATAGATCTGACCACCTAGGGTCCATATTATACGTAAAGTTCCAAACTTGACATCCATGCATGAGGTATTTGGCCTAAATGGCTCTAGAATGAAGTCTACAAGATGCATGGGGTGCTTATGGTAATAAATTTGTTACCTTTATGCCATAAGAACCCCCAATGGTTCCAGATCTGAAACCATACCCTCAATGAACCACAATATTCCAAGTATGGCACCTCTAAGGCTTAGAAAAGGTATAAATGAACCCTAACTAGAGATCTAAGAGATAGATGGTCAAGGTTTCAGCTTTATACCTCAAGTGAGCTGGAAATGGGGAACAACCTCTGGATCTACTAGCTTCCACTCGAACTTCCAAGCTCCTTGTTCCTTCTCAAGCTTCACAATCACCACAAACACACAAAAATGGCTCAAGAACACTCAAACAAGGTTAGGGTTTCGATCTAGGGTTTCTCTGAGTTGGGAGGGACGATGGAGGCTGGGTTGAGGCAAGATAAGTTGTTTAAATAGGGTGCAAACCCTAAATATTAGGGTTTCATCCAGACAGCCCTACTTGTCGATTCGGTCTCCCGACTCGTCGAGTAGGTCACTAAACCTCCTGGTCAAAATCGAGTCTACTCGACGAGTTGGGCCTCCAACTCGCCGAGTCCCAGAGCAAAACATGAAGTTACTTGAATTTAAATACGTACCAGGAACCGGGTGTTACAATATAGGGGACAGTTCACTTGATATTTAAAAAAAAATAGAAATCTTCATAATCAACCTTAACCACATATTTTTCACCTGCCGTCCTAATACTCCAACATACTGGTAGCAGTGGGGTATGCCTTATCATAAATGATTATATAACGAAGAGGTATAATCATATATGATTATAAATGTTTAGACATATACGTCTAATCATAAATGATTATATGTATATGTCTTTTAAGAAAGTGTTTCATCATATATGATTATGGTGGATGGTGTGGGATGAGGTGGTGGTGGCAGGGGTGGTGGTGGTATATTTAGTAGACGAAGGTGGCAGTAGTGTGGTCGGTTGGTGGAGATGTGGTGGTGGTGGTGGTGGCGGCGTCGGGGAAGGCGTTGGAGGAAAAAGGAACAGACGTCACTGCATAATCATTTATGATTACAAACTCTCTCGCCGTGCCGGAACACCGGAGGGTTAGAGCGACAAATGAGAAATATGTGATTGAGGATGAATCTCAAGATATATATATATATATATATATATATATATATATATATATATATATATATATATATATATATATATATATATATATATATATATATATATATATAAGTTTGAATAGTGGTGACACAAGAAAATTTCAAACAAATCTAAAATAGTAGTGACACTAAGACGTTGCACTTAATAGAAAGAAATAAAAAAAATTACACTAACGACCGGAAGTGGAGTGGTCGCTCGGGACCCCACGGGCACCATATATATATATATATATATATATATATATATATATATATATATATATATATATATATATATATATATATATATATATATATGGAAAAGTACCCCATACGATAAGCATACAAGCATGCATCGGGTGCACTCAGCCATCAGGCTGGAATACCCAGGGTTTGTTGGCCTACCGCCTCAACCCAACCACTCTTCCCGAGCCTTTGTGCCAACGGCTTACAGTCGGCTCGCATCGGGTATCTTGGCCTACAACACAAAGTCGGACCACCTCAATCTACCACTACCATATGTCGAAATATAAACAATCAAGGATCAAGTACGCACATAATACATGCAAGCATCAATCATACAGCTCACTACTGCCTACTAGTCGTCTCACAACATACAGTCCTGCTACGAGCTAACCTACATAGAATGTGCAACCATAAGTAATCAGAGGTGAGATAGCCACCCGAACAGATGATCTTACTCTAGAGCCACATCCAAACAAGGAAAAGGCAAGAAAGCCTAGATCAAGAGTTCTCAAGCTATCCTACATGACTACATACAACCCCTAGGGTACTCCACTAGATGATAACTAGCAAGTACAGATAGACATACAGATCTACAGATCACTACCACATAGCAACATCCTAAATACCAAGATGCATATCTAAAATATCACTACAGCATAGCAACTTACTAACTACCAGGATACAGATCTAACAGGTCTCTACAGGATAGCAACATATCAACTACCAGGATATAGATCTACTAGTTCACTACAACATATCAACATCCTAAATTCCAACAGTCTATCTTACATGACTATATACAGTCCTTATGGCATCCTTCTACTATCGATAACAAAAACTAGTTGGCCAACATTGGTGCCTTAGACCCACGGGTAAAATGAGGTAAAACTCACCTGAAGTGAAGAAACCCGAGAACACTGTGATATGCTCCCTGCTACATTGTTTGCTCCTGCAGATCTAATAACATCAGAACCATATAAAATCTTAATTACCAATCAAAACACTCAAGTTTGACCTAAAGTCAAACTTGGTTAAAATTTTAACGGTCAACGGAGTTAACAAAAGTCAAAGTCCAAGGATGGTTGAGTACGCCCTGCGTACTCAATTTACGCCCCGCGTACATGGGATGGCTTAGTACGCCCAACGTACTCGATATGGTTCCATCCTTTCCATTAAGCACTTAATCCCTTAAGTACTTTTCACCCAAACTCAGATCCGGCCACAAAACATTGTATTAAGTCATAAAGTTTCCACCTTTATGACTTTACATGGCTTGGGAAGGTCTAAAAGCTAAAGCCCTGTCTTATTAATCCATTAAGCCGTTATAACTCTTGCATGGGAGGGATAGAAGGACCAAGATCACATTTTTATGGTTCCTGATAGCTCCATAATGGATAAAGTTTTCTAACTTTATGCATAAGAATGGTCCCAACAAACAAGATCTCGTCTGAAGTCATAAAGGGACCAAAAGTACATCTTTTTCAACTTAATCCATTAAGTCCAAGCCTCCAATCTTCATATATAAATCAATATGATGTTTAGATGGATAAAGTTTCCAACTTTATCCATAACAAGGTCACAAACTTTCAAGATCTAAACTTTATTCACTTAAAGTGACCAAAAGCTCATAACACCCAAAGCTAGCTAGATCTAAAAATTTCATCATCAAGATTCGAACTTTATACCTCTAGAAGAAAGATCAAGGCGAGCAAGATCTGGATCTAGAAGCTCCAATCCAACCACGCTTCTTCAATGATTTCCTTCTTCTCCAAGGTGCACCAAGAACACTCGAAAGCACTTAAAAACACCTTCTTTTTTCTCAAAAGGCTCAAACTAGGGTTAGGGTTTCAAGAGAGGTTGTTGGAGAGGTGTAGGCTAACAATGGAGTGGGTTTGGAGAAATTAAGGAGCTAGGGCTCAAACCACGAAAATAGGGTTTGGCCACTGATCTCGTACGCCCAACGTACTCCTGGTACGCCCAGCGTACTAGGGAAGCCCTAGTATGCCCAACGTATGCGGCTAGCCCAAAAATCGTCATAACTTCAAACGGTCGTAACTTCTTCTTTCCAACTCCGTTTTCAACGTTCTTTATATGCATGGAAAGGTGTTGATTAGATCTGCAATATTATCTAAATATCTTGGGCTAAAAACTTCTCGAACAAAAATCCATATTTCATGCAAGAACCCGACCTATGACTTTTCCCTTTTTACCCTTCGGTCCAAAACACAATTCAAGGGTTAGATCACTCAACCATCATTACCTCCTTCCACAAGGTCCAATATTTACCTCCTTAAGGCCCAAAGCTTTACATAATCGACTTCCAACCCACGACCCTCAAATAAAAAAATGACGGGAATTAGGATGTTACAAAATACGTTGGAATTTAAAACGGTCAACGGAAAAATGAAGTGTTGTAAACTTTTACAATGAACACACATGCACCAGATTATAACAAAATCCATTTCTTTTTTAGTTTAGTTTTTTTAGTCCATGTTTTTATCGATAAAAAAATCGAATAAACCGATGTTCATAATTTTTCGTCCTCTTTCCGTAGAGATACATATTGATATATAAAAAATGACTTTTTTTCTAAATAACTCACTTCATTTTCTTTATGTTTTAAAAAGTTAGTGTCTATTTTTTATTGAAAAAAAAATTAAACAATATATCAAAATTCATATCTTTTTGGTACTCATTAAATATAGATTCATATTGATGTTTAAAAAAATCAAAAGCTAGTTTAGATTCACATTGTGAATGTGAATCTGCTTAGATTCAGATTTTGAATCTGCTTAGATTCACAGTGTGAATAATAGTAAGTCAGATTCACATTGTGAATTCTGAAAACTAAATTATATACAGTTTATATTCACAATATGAATAAATTCATTTGTAGATTTTACAAAACTAATTTACAAGTAATCAAAACTTTAAAATATTATAAAACTATATGGAAATAAATTTCGATTAATATGTAAATTTCACTTAATTTGTAAAAGATCAAAGAGTTGAAATAGTAAGTCAGATTGACATTGTAAATGTTAAAATTGAAATATTTACAATTTAGATTAACAGTATGAATCTGAACTGATCGATTTTTTTTAATCGATGTTGTTTTTATTAATACAGGACAAAAATTTGAGATTTTTGTTATAATTAAATTTTTTTTAGATAAAAATAAACTTAAATATTGAAAAAACAACAAAATGAAGTGATTTTTTTTGAAAAAAATTGTTTATTACATATCAATATTGATGTCTATGGAAAGAGGACAAAAAATTATGAACAACGGTATATTTGGTTTTTCTTTCGATAAAAAACGTGGCTTAAAAAAATTTTAACGAAAAAAAGAGGTGAGTTTTTTGGTAAAGATATGATTTATGGTATAATCTGGTGTACGTACCACCAATGTACAAATGTACATCAATTCTGTTGGCCGTTGATCATTATGATTTCTAACCCTCACTATTAGTTCTTTGGTTCTTTACTATAATGGTTTTCTTATATATATATATATATATATATATATATATATATATATATATATATATATATATATATATATAGAGAGAGAGAGAGAGAGAGAGAGAGAGGAGGATCATTTGAAAACTCAAAGTTTCCCGAGAACCCGAGAACGAAAAGTGAAACGTTGGATCAATTTTTTGGACGGATTAGATGATTAGTGGCATACTTTGTAAATATAAGTAAATTTAATGGTATATTAGGTTTTTAACAATAGATCACAGGGGTAAATATGGTATAAGAAAATTAAAAAAAAAATCAAATTACTTATTAATTGAAATATCAATCAGTATATTCTCTCTCTCTCTCTCTCTCTCTCTCTCTCTTGTTGCAACTGAACCAATCAAGGGCATAGGATCTGTTTTACTTACTTTTACTTCTGGGAAATGTTTGTGTTTGAACAATGTTTTATATGTTCCAGGGATTCGTAAGAATCTCGTGTCTGAAATTGTATTAAATAATTGTGGTTACAAACAAGTGTTAGAAAGTGACAAGTATATCTTGTCAAGACATAGTTCTTTTATAGGATTTGGCTATGTATGTAATGGAATGATTAGGCTTAATATTAATTATCCTTCTATTGATAATTCTTTTTACATGGCTTCTACTAGTACTAGCAATAATTTTAATAAATATGAATTACGGCATGCTAGACTAGGACACATTCATTACAAGAGATTAAAAGACATGTCTAAAATGAGTTTAATTCCTGCTTTTGATATGCAAAATAATGAAAGATGTAAAACATGCATGCTAACTAAAATCGCTAGACAACCTTTCAAATATGTTGTTAGGGAAAGCAAGGTGTTGGATCTTATACATAGTGATTTATGTGATTTCCATGAAACACCTTCCCTTGGAAACAAAAAGTATGTTGTTACTTTTATTGATGATGCATCTAGATATTGTTATGTCTATTTGCTACATTCTAAGTATGAAGCACTTGATAAATTTAAAATTTATAAACAACAAGTTGAGCTTCATACAAATGAATTAATAAAAGTATTGCGTACTGATAGAGGTGGTGAGTATTATGATCCATTTTATTTTCAATCAACTGGAATAATACATCAAACCACAGCTCCCTATACACCACAACAAAATGGTGTAGCTGAAAGAAAGAATAGGACTTTGAAAGAAATGGTTAATTCCATGTTATCATATTCTGGTTTAAGTGAAGGGTTTTGGGGTGAGGCAATGTTAACTGCATGTTACATCATGAACAGAACTCCAAATAAAAGGAGTAAGAATACTCTTTATGAACTTTGGTGTAAAAAGGTACCAAATTTGAGTTATCTCAAAGTTTGGGGCTGTAGAGCAGTTGTAAGGCTCACTGAACCCAAAAGGAAAACATTGGGTGAGAGAGGTGTAGATTGTATCTTTATTGGATATACTGAGCATTCCAAAGCTTGTAGATTCTATGTTTTAGAATCTAATGACTCTGTGTCTGTGAACACTGTTATAGAGTCAAGAGATGCTATCTTTGATGAAGAAAGATTTACATCTATACCTAGACCAAGGGACATGATTCAACAATCTTTCAGCAAGAACACAACTCAAGATGGAGATGATTTTGGTGGTACAAGTTCTATGCCTGGACTTAGAAAGAGTACTAGAGCTAGAAAAGCTAAATCTTTTGGATCTGATTTTCAACTATCTTTAGTTGAAGGAACAAGGAATGAGAATATTTCTCAACATCAATATTGTTTTAATATTGAAGAGGATCCAAAGACTTGCAGTGAAGTTATGGCTTCTATGGATGTTCATTTCTGGAAAGAGGCAATTCATGATGATATTGATTCTATTATGCATAACAATACTTGGGTATTGGCTGATTTACCTCCTGGTTGCAAGGAATTAGGATGTAAATGGATCCTCAAAAGAAAATGAAGGTGGATGGCACAATTGATAAGTATAAAGCTAGATTGGTTATCCAATGCTTTAGAAAAAAGGAAGGCATTGATTTCTTTGATACTTATGCTCTTGTTGCCAGAATTTCTACTATTAGATTATTATTAGCTCTTGCAGCTATACATAATCTTGTGATTCACCAAATGGATGTGAAAACTACATTCTTGAATGGTGACTTGGATGAGGAAATATACATGAAACAACCTGAAGGGTTTATGATGCCTGGAAATGAACACAAAGTGTGCAAGTTGAAGAAATCATTATATGGTTTAGAACAAGCACCAAAACAATGGCATCAAAAGTTTGATGATGTTGTCTTGTCTAATGGTTTTGCATTAAACCAAGCTGACAAGTGTGTATATAGCAAATTCGATACTTCTGGTAAAGGAGTCATGATTTGCTTATATGTAGATGATATGTTGATTTTTGGTACTGATTTATAAGAAGTTGATAAAACCAAGAAATTCTTATCATCTAGTTTTGATATGAAAGACATGGGGGAGGCTGAGGTAATTCTTGGTATAAGAATTAGAAAAAGGAAACAATGGGATTTCAATTTCTCAATCTCATTATATTGAGATGATATTGAAAAAGTTTAACTTTGAGAATTGTTCTCCTGTTAGCACTCTTATAGATCCTAGTCTTAAGCTTCTACCTAATAAAGGATCTCCAGTGTCTCAACTTGAATACTCAAGGGCTATTTGTTGTCTAATGTATGCCATCATTAGTACAAGACCAGATATAGCATATGTTGTGGGAAGGCTTAGTAGATTTACTAGTAATCCTAGTTCACATCATTGGCAAGCTCTGAGTAGAGTATTCAAGTATTTGAAAGGGACCATGAATTATGGTTTAACTTATAGTGGATATCCTTCTGTTTTGGAAGGTTATTCATATGCCAGCTGGATTAACAACTTAGAGGATCACTCTTATACAAGTAGTTGGGTGTTTCTTCTTGGAGGATGTGACATTTCTTGGGCATCTAAGAAACAAACTTGTATTACCAATTCAACCATGGAGTCTGAGTTTGTTGCATTGTCTGCTACTGGTAAAGAAGCTGAGTGGCTAAGGAATTTGATTTATGAAATTCCATTATGGCCTAAACCGATATCTACCATTTCTATAAGATGTGATAGTGATGCAACCTTGGCTAAGGCTTATAGTCAAGTGTACAATGGAAAATCTAGACATTTAGGTGTTAGACATAGCATAATTCGTGAGCTCATCATGACTGGTGTGATATCTGTGGAGTTTGTAAGAACTCAGTTGAATTTAGCCGATCATCTAACCAAAGGGTTAGAAAGAGATCTTGTGTACAAGGCGGCTGTAGGGATGGGTTTAAAGTCCACTTAAAATCTTTTATATTGAGATACCCAATTCCCATCTAATGTAATATTAGATGCTGAATTCAATGTGGAAAGCTTGATATTTGAAGATTGGAACACATTATTATCATCATCCCAAGGTATGTGTTCAATACTGCAAGTTAAGGAGGTTGAAATTTAATTTCTTAATAGTTCTTTGAAAAATTGCATTTGCAGGTGAAGAACAAAAGAACTACCTATATAAGCATGAAGTTTAGCTGCTTTAAGAAGTTGGGACTTGACTTTGACATGCTTATTGAAGGATGGGACACAAGATAATAAAATATAGTGTTAAGTTAGAACTTTGAGAATGTAAACTGTTGTGTATATTATCTTCATGTATTCTCTTAGAATAGAAGGGTTCAATCCTCAGTGACACCCTGATATTCGAATATTTGGAATGAGTAATATACTACTGTGAAATTTAATCGTCACGCTATTTCATTTATGCATCAGTTTGTTGTTTTTATGTTTTGTTTTAAGTTAATCAAGATTACACCTAAATGGGGGAGGTTTGTTGGTGATTTTCTATCATCAATGTGTATTTAAGTGTAATGGATTGACTTGTTGACCAAAAATCAATCTTGATGAAATTTAAACAAGTAAGGAAGGTGCGGAGTGCACATTTGTTTAAGTTCATTCAAGATTTAAAGTAGACTATTATTTATGGGCGAAGCCCCTAAACGAACGGGGATCCGGGGGCAACGCCCCTGGGAGCAGGGTCCAAGGGGCGGCAGCCCCTAGTGGGGTCCAAGGGGCAGAGCCCCTGGCTGGTTTCAGATAGGTTTCAGACATCAAACTGTTTTTGTGACAGTTTTCAGACATACAACTGTCTGGTGATAGTTTTCTGATGGAAAGGTTACTTAACTAATTTTTGGTCTTCATTTAATGACACACACACGAAATTCATAACACCCAGATTCTCCGTTCTTGCTCTCATTTCTGAGTCTTATCCGATTAAAGGTTGTGAGTACCACCCAAATACTTTAATATGAAAGTGTATACACAATTCTCAGAATTTACAAGGCTATTATTATCCCGTTTTTCCAACATCTCTCTCTCTCTCTCTCAATGTATCGTGTTCTTCCCCTCTCCGTTGACCACCTCCCTCCGCCCTTCAACAAGCACCGTACCTATGTCATCATTCGACGCCTTACACTGCCACCGTAGATCCAGAATCAAAACCCCTTTCGTTGATACATTATATCATAAACCTATCTCCATTGAAGATCCCCGCAGATTGATAGATTGAACAACGCGGTAGCGACATCCTTCTTCCCAACAGAGTAAACAGTGTCGCGGTAGAATTTCATATCACTGGATCATTGGTCGGTGATAGTAAGAAAAGTATGTGATCGCCATCTTTTGTTCTAGCATCTCCAAGGTCAGTTGCGCTTCGTCTTCGTCGTATGGAACGTCAGCGACCGTTGGAAAGCCCAAGAAGAAGACACATGACCGTATATCCGGTGTAATAGACGTTGTTAATGACCGGAAACTCCCTCCTAAACTACGTGGCCAACGCAACAATATTAGGTATCATCTCTTCTCTACCAATTCTCATGTAAATAATTCTGAATTCATAAATTACCCTCTTCTTCTCAACATTTCAGACCCAATTACTCGAAATCTGATTAACGTTCAATCAGTAAATCATTCAATTAGAGAATCCTTGTTTCAAATTAGGGTTTCAATTTCAAATCGTTAAATTTCCTCTCTGATTATCAGGTCAGAAACAAATATTATCAATGCTGTGGAGCAAAGGATTTGAAATTCAATGGAGGAAGGCCAGTTCGAGAACTTACCAGGGAAGGGCAAACCATTAAACCTGAATAGCAATCCTCACACTAGTGAAAGCAGTTTCAGGTTCTTTTTCTAGTATCTTCTATGTTTGGGAACCACCATATGTCGGATAAATTATGATTTGGTGTAATTATCTGAGGAGATGTGGGTTATAATTAAAATTTTGACTGCGAATCTACTTGATTTATAGGGTTATTGGTCCATGTCTGGAAGAAATTAAGGTTAGATATTATTATCCAAGAGTTGAAGATGACAATTCCAGGTTCTTTTTGTACATACACTCTTATCTTCAATCATGGTAATATTTCAATAGCAAAGCTAAGCAGATACATCAGGTTATTGGTTGATTACAGTTGGGCGATGTTATGACATGATTGTCAGCTAAGGAGTTGTGGGTATAAACTATCAGTAAGATTTATTGGCCTTTAATTCAGGTTCTTCTTCTGGTAGCATCTTTTGATAATAATACAGTTTTGATTGCAAAGCCTGGTGTGGCATAATTAATGTCATGGCTACGTTTTTAGGGGACGGAAATTAGGATCTGAGAATAACATCTTTATGATGATCAGTTCAGTTGTAAATGTGGGGTGGAGTAAGATTTAATTCATAGTTGGTTGTTGTCTTTCTGCCTACTCAATTTGGTTTTTGTATCACAATCAAGAGCGGTTAATTAGATCATTTATTATGTTTGTAGTGTTATTTTGCTGGTTATTTGGAGGCTGCCATCTGCTCATCATGTTTTAGTTGTTGGATGGTTATATCTCTCTCTTCATTTGTCTGGATTAATTCATTCCTTTTGTTGGTAAATGAAATGAAACACCCGATAAACCTGAATAACATAAATCACATATGAATTACATGTGATTCACATGTAAATCATATGTAATTCACATATGAATCACATGTGATTCACACGTAAATCACAATTACACGTGATTCACATGTAAATCACATATGAATCACATGTGATTCACATGTAAATCACAATTACACGTGATTCACATGTAATTCACATATGAATAACCTATAATTCACATGTAAATCACAAGTTGGTCACATATGATTCACATGTAAATCACATTTACACGTGATTCACATGTAATTCACATATGAATCACATGTGATTCACATGTAAATCGCATATGATTCACATGTCAATCACATGTAAATCATATGTGATTCACATGTAAATCACATGTGAATCGCATGTGATTCATATGTGAATCGCATGTGATTCATATGTTAATCACATGAAAATCACATGTATTTTTGTGAGTGTTTTTGCATCAATCATTTTTTTTAATTTTCTTGTAGATTTGGAAGAAATTGTGGTGAATATTGAAGAGGTGAAAATGATAAATTGAAAAAAATAAGGACATATTGACACGAAAACATGAAAACGCTTTGAAATTTGAAGCATTTTTTATGTTTTATATTTTATTTTGTATCGAATAAAATACTTGTACTATTATGTTTATAGATTAATTAATAAAAATGGGACTTTTTGTGATTTACTTACGAATATTATAGTATAAGAAATATACATATATGCATTTGAAAAAATATGCATATATGCACCTAAAATTTTACTTTTTTTAAAAAAATACGCAGTTTTTTTTTTGAAAAATTGCAGTTTTTTTTAAATGCATTTTTTTTTGAAAAAAATTGAACTTTCTTTAAAAAATTTGTAGTTTTTTTGAAAAAATTGCAGTTTTTTTATTTAACAATTCATTTTTCTTAAAAAAATTGCAGTTGTTTTGAAAAAATTGCAGTTTTTTAACTTAAAAATGCAGTTTTTTTTTTTGAAAAAAAATGCAGTTTTCTTTAGAAAAATTGCAGTTTTTTTGAAAAAAAAATGCAGTTTTTTTTTAAATTACAGTTTTACAAAACAAAAAATATTTTTTTCAATTTTTTTTTTCAAAAATTCATGTTTTCTATAAAAATTAAAAAATCTGCATTTTAAAAAAAAACGAAAAATACTATATTTAAAAAAATCTGAAAATTTGATTTATGATATAAATTTTTAGACATTTATATTAATATATTAAATAACACAAAAAAATTAAACATTAAGTAAGATTGGTAAGATGACGATCATGTCCTTAATGAATTACTTTTGATCCAACGCTCCAGTTTTAGTTCTCGGGTTTTCGGGAAAATATGAGTTCTCAACCGATCTCACCTATATATATATATATATATATATATATATATATATATATATATATATATATATATATATATATATATATATATATATATATATATAGAGAGAGAGAGAGAGAGGTAAGTTAAATCGAGAACACTAAAAAGGTTGAGAACGCAAGAAATAAATGATTGCAATATTATAGGAAACCATCATATATATATATATATATATATATATATATATATATATATATATATATATATATATATATATATATATATATATATCCAACGTTCCACGTTTAGTTCTCGGGTTAATAAAAATAAACTTATATTTTTTTTTTTGGAAAAAAGTGGAAATAAATGATTGCAATATTATAGGAAACCATCATTAAATTATATCATTTAATGTCATTATAAAATTCCTAGGATACCCTAAAGAAAATAATTGGTCCATCTCAACTTTTTTACGTTCTCAATATAACCTCTCCCTATATATATATACATATATATATATATATATATATATATATATATATATATATATATAGCGTTCAATCGAGAACATTTTTTATCGCGAGAACATTTGAGAACAAATTTGGACCACATAATTTTTTTAATTAAAATTAAAAAATAATATTCATATAAATCAAAAAATAGTTACAAACAATTAAAAAACCCACTAACTAACACCACTCACCACCCACCACCACTACCTACCACCCATCACCACCACCCGCCACCACTACCCATTACTAACCACCACCACCAAGCATCACCCACCACCCATCACTACCCACCACCCACCACCACCAACCAGCACCCGCCACCACCACCCGCCACAACTACCAACACCCACCACCCACCCAACACAACCACCACCCACCTCCACCACCACCACCATCATCACCCACCATCACCACCCAACCACTACCACCCGCCACCATCACCCACCTCCACCACCCATCACCACCACCCGCCACCACCACCTACCACCAACACCCATCAATACCCACCACCACCCATCACCCATCACCAACCCACCACCACCCGTCACTACCATCACCACCCAATCACCATTACCCGCCACCACCACCCATCATCATCACCCAACCAACACTACTTACCACCCATCACAACCACCCTCCACCACCACCCATCACTACCCACCACCACCAACCAGCACCCACCACTCATCACTACCCACCACCCACCACCGCCCGCCATCACCACCACCTACCCACCACAACCGCCACCCACCACCCACCAACACCACCACAACCACCCACTATCATCACCACCCAACCACCACCACCCATCACCACCACCATCCACACCCACCCACCACCCACCAAAACCACCACCCATCACTATCACCACCACTCGCAACCACCCACCCACCACTACAACCCATCACCACCACCCCACCTCCACCACCGATCATCACCACCCGCCGCCACCACCCCCACCCCTACCTACAAAAACCACCACTCGTCACCACCAACCACCACCATCCACCAATCACCACTACCACCACCACCCATTACCACCCGCCTACAAAAATGTATATTATCCACATAAATCACATATGATTAGACATATATAATCACATATGATTTATGTGAACAACATGCATTTTCGCGTTGTTGATTCGTTAGTTGTTCTCTTATATTTAATCACATATGATTTATATTGACAAGATTCATTTTCACATTTTCTCTTCAACAAAATTTTTTATGTTTTTAATCACATGTGATTTATGTGGACAATATTTATTTTTGCGTCGATTCAATAATTTTCTCATGTATTTAATCATACATGATTAATGTGGACAAGATTCGTTTTTGTTCATATAAATCATATGTGATTATATTCATTTCTAGTTTTCCATTCAATAGTTGGTCTCGTGTATTTAATCACATGGGATTATATGTATTTAATCACATATGATTTATATGGACACTATTCATTTTCACGTTTTCGACTTAATATTTAGTCTCATGTATTTAATCACATGTGATTATATGTATTTAATCACATATGATTTATGTAGAAAAAAAATATTTTCGCATTCTTGATTCAATAATTGTTCTCATGTATATAATCACATATGATTAAATGTATGTAATCACATAGGATTTATATGGACAAAATTTACTTTCGAGTTTTAGATTCAATAATTTTCATACGTATTTAATCACATGCGATTATAAGTATCTAATCATATGTGATTTATATGAACAAAATTGAATTGATCTTGTTTATATAAATCATATGTGATTAGATACATATAACAACAAATTATTAAATATACGAGAACAACTATTGAGTCGAGAACACAAAAATGAATATTGTATACATAAATCATATATGATTAGATACATATAATAATATTTGATTATATCTATTTAATCACATATGATTAATGTGGTAAAAGAACAACTATTGAATCAGGAATACAAAAATAAATCATGTCTACATAAATCATACGTGATTAGATACATATAAGCAAATGTGTATTTAGCCACATGTGATTAAATACATATAATCACATGTGATTTATGTGAACAAGATTCGTTTTCGCGTTCTTCATTCAATAGTTGTTCTCATGTATTTAATCACAAGTGATTAAATGTATTTAATCAAAAACGAATAAAATGGACAAAAAACAATTAGTGAATTGAGAACGTGAAAATGAATCTTGTCCATATAAATCATATGTGATTAGATACATATAATGACATGTGATTAAATGTGATTAGATATATTTAATTACATATGTTATTATCGCGTTCTCGATTCAATAATTATTTTTTTGTCAACTTTAATCATATGATATTAGATACATATAATCACATGTGATTATATGTATCTAATCACATATGATTTATATGAACGATATTCATTTTTGAGTTTTCGTTTCAATAATTTTTCTCATATATTTAATCATATGTGATTATAAGTATTTAATTACATATGATTAAAGTGGACACAGATTTGTTTTAATGTTCTTGATTCAATAGTCGTTCTCGTGTATATAATTAGATGTTACTATATATACATATATATATATATATATATATATATATATATATATATATATATATATATATATATATATATATATATATATATATATATATTTCATCACATATGATTTATTGAATCAAGAACGTGAAAATAAATCTTTTTCATATAAATCATATGTGATTAAATACACGAGACCAACTATTGAATTAAAAACGCAAAAATGAATATTGTCCACATAAATCATATGTGATTAAATACATATAATCACATGTGGTTATACGTACCTAATCACATATGATTTATTTGGACAAGATTCATTATTTCTTTCTCAATTCAATAGTTGTACTCATGTACTTAATCACATATGATTATATGTATCAAATCACATTTGATTTATATTGATAGTATTTGTTTTCACATTTTTTATTCAATATTTTTTTCTCATGTATTTAATCATATGTGATTGTATGTATTTAATGACATATGATTAATGTGGAAAAACAAAAACGGTTGAATCGAAAACGCGAAAATGAATCTTGTATACAGAAACTATATGTGACTAAATGTACAACAACAACTATTGAACGAGAATGTGAAAACGAATATTCTCCACATAAATCATATATGATTAGATACATATAATCTCATGTAATTAAATACACAAGAGCAACAACTGAATCGAGAACGCGAAAATGAATATTTTCCACATAAATTCTATGTGATTAGATACATATAATCACATGTGATTATATGCATCTAATCACATATGATATATGTGGAAAATATTTATCTTTGTGTTCTCGAATTAATAGTTGTTCTCGTGTATATAATCTTATGTGATTATATGTATCTAATCACATATGATTTATATAGACATCATTATTTTTTGTCCATATAAATCATATGTGATTAGATACATATAATCACATGTGATTATTTATATTTAATCACATATGATTACAGTTGATAAAGAATAATTATTGAATCGAGAACGTGATAGTGAATCTTATGCACATATATATATATATATATATATATATATATATATATGATTGGATATTATATGTATTAATCAGATATGATTTATGTAGACAATATTTATTTTTTCGGTTTCGATTGAATAATTGATTTTGTGTATTTAATCACACGTGATTATATGTATATAATCACATATGACTTGAGGTGGACAAGATTCATTTTTTCCTTCTCGGTTCAGTAGTTGTGCTCATGTACTTAATCACATGCGATTAAACATATAATCACATGTGATAAAATACATGAGAACAACTATTGATTCGACAAAGCGAAAATGAATTATGTCTGCATAAATCATATGTGATTAGATTCATATAATCAAATGTGATTAGATGTATTTAATCGCATATGATTAATTTGGATAATGATTTGTTTTTGTGTTCTTGGTTCAATATTTGTTATCATGTATATAATCACATGTAATTGTATGTATCTAATCACATATGATTTATATAGACAAGATTCATTTTTTCCAAATAAAATCATATGTGATTAGAAACATATAATCACATCTGATTAAATGTATTTAATCACATATGATTAAAGTGGAAAAAAGACAATTATTGAATCGAGAATGCAAAAATGAATCTTAGACACATTAATCATATGTGATTAGATACACATAATCACATGTTATTATATGTATCTAATCGCATATGATTTATGTGGACAGTATTCATTTTTGTGTCCTCGATTCAATAGTTGTTCTCGTGTATTTAATCATATGTGATTATACGTATCTAATCACATATGATTTATGTGAATAAGATTTAAATTCGGGTTCTCAATTCAATAGTTGTTATCATGTATTTAATCATATGTCATTTTATATATTTAATCACATATGATTAATATGGATAAAGAACAACTATTGAATCGAAAACAAAAAAAATGAATCTTGTGCATATAAGTCATATGTGATTAGATCATATAATCGCATTTGATTTAATACATGAGAACAATTAACGAATCGAGAACTCGGAAATGAATCTTGCCTGCATGTCACACTAGAAAACAAACTACATTTTGTCTTTCCTTGTTCACTTTACCGGATTAGGGTAACCGTGAACAATATCATAAAACAAGTAATGCCTACATAATAGGAGAGTTAGTGTAACTCACCTCCTTGAACTTGAAAATCAGCTAGCATGAGCAAGATGGATCATTTCCTTTCCGAGAACCTACACAACAATTATAACATTATTTAGCTTGTGCTTTGTTGTATTACTCTTATAAAACTTATGTATATATTTTCTTATTTTCTCTTTGATTGTAGTGCTCTTTTGGGATCTGTTTTCTTACCTTTCAACCCATTCGTAAATTTCGATAAAATAATATTGATAAAGTTCCCCCTTTTATATTTTCAGAAATATAAAGATCTCGTTCTAATGATTTTTGGTTGATTTTATATTAAATTTACAAGTTAGTAACTTTAAGCTGGCACTTTCTGGACCACTCAACACTCTTGGAATAAACTGTACCAATCTACTAAGAATTACATTAGACCCTTTATGTGTGGGAAACTATACATCCATATCTAACTATAGGCTTTAGAATTTTCGCATTTGGAGTTCTGAGGAATTTATTATGATTTTTTGAAGACAATGCATGAAATCTGTGACAGCATGGACCAAACTGAGAAGATTGCCAATTTTACCCCTCAAGGATTTGGAATTTCGAAATGTGATTCAAAGTTTGAAGAAACTAGACACAATAATATTTCCAGAAAACTAAGTCTCATGATTTTTAGGTGTTCCTACTGACTTGCAAAAATTTTAGAAGTTGGAGGACAGATTTGGGAAAATTGATCATAATAGCTTTTAAATCACTTTTGGTGTTCTATTAAGTACTTAATGGTTAAGCCTTAAGTTTATCACTTTTAACATGATTGTTGGTTACATATTAGGCAATTGAGATGTGAAATTCAATTTAACATAAGGGCCTTAATGCTTGCTTGATAAGGGTTCAAAGTTAAAGATTTTCACATAAAATGTTACTTTTGCACTTATTAGGTTCTTTCAGAAAATATGAAAAACACCTTGTGTGCATGAAATCCTACAGTGATAATCAACTCTCTAATAGACTCCAATCCATCCCCTTGAGCAGGAAAAAAAATTACATCATGTTTTTTTTATCTTATTAGTAACTACATTAGCACGTGGACGTGGGAATAAAAAATTATAAAGTTGATAAATTCAAAACAATAGATAATTAGGTTCTAGAAATGAAACAAATTAGATTTAAGGGTTTAAATTGGTGGACTCAGACTACTAAAATAATATCGTAATTCAATGTTAACCATGCTATAAATCAATGAATCAAACTCATACCTGTTTAAAGGTAACTCCGATCAAAATTGCTTCCAATTTTCTGTCTTCCCGGTCTATTATTTATTATTATAATCCCTTCTTGGGAAGCAAGCCATCAGCTTCTTGTTGGTAGATCGGGTTCTCCAAAATAGAATCCAAATTGCCATCTTCCTCAACAAGCTTAATAACATATTCCTGCTTTCAATCGCTCTATAACCCTTAAGTGCCTCAAATTGAAATCCATGCCACTATAGCAAAGGGAAAAATAATTAGGGGAAAATCCAAAGTAATAACGATTAACCCTCAAATCAGCAATTGAGTCTGTAAGTAGGCGTTCAAAACGACTTATTAAGATCCGACATCCATCGATTTAAAGCTTCCAGGTTCGGTGCTTGAGACGCTTGGAGGAACCCTGATCACACCTGAAGAGTTTTTTGAACCCTAATCGCACCATATAGGTCGGGCTTTGCGGTGGTGGACGACATTCTCGGAGTAGGGCTTGACGGCGGTGGACAACATTCCTACCTGGCGGCGCTCCCGTAATACGACCATCGATCTTCTTGCTAGATTCCTTTAAAGCCAAACTTATACTGTCTATATGCTTAAATGTACTGAATAAGTAACCTTTCGATTTACAGGAAGCCAATAGATGCTACGACTGTCATTGTCGATCGATTGATTGATTTACAGGAACTTGATGGAGAAGAACTTAATAAGTTGTGGTCGATCGATTGTCATTGTCGTTGGTGGTTGTAAACGGCTGGTGGTGGAGTCCGTGACCTTCATAACAAGCAGACCTGTGGTCCAATTTCTTTTCCATGATTTAGGTGAATGATCATATTCTTTCCGCTAGACATATCATTACAGGAACTTGATGGAGGAGACACCCCCTTCCGTCGACGCCTTCCTCTCCAGTAATAGTGGTCCAACCCTTACTTCATATCTGTGGCCTTCATCAAATCCAGTGAAACGAGACCGAGAAATGGTACCTTCTGCTTCAGATCCTGCAGAAACCAGCTCTGGTGATTAGAGAAATGGTATCGGGAAAGTTTTCGGTTGGAAAAAGAGGAGAGAGGTATGCAGAGAGAGAAAGATAAGAGGGATATGTACCGAGAGAAAGTTTAAAAATTGTTCTCAATTGTTCTCAATATAAGAAATGTTCTCATTTGAACATAACTCTCTCTCTCTCTCTCTCTATATATATATATATATATATATATATATATATATATATATATATATATATATATATATGTATGTATGTATGTATGTTCAAATGAGAACATTTTTTATACCGAGAACAATTAAGAACAATTTTCAAACTTTCTATCGGTACATATCTCTCTCCTATTTCTCTCTCTATAGATTTCTCTTCTCTTTTTCTGTCTACATATCTCTAGAGGTAATCATTGTCACCAACAACGGACCTCCGCCGGAACAATCGTAATGACGCCGAAATCACCGTAATGACGCCGGAACCACCCTAACATCGCCAGAACCACTCTAATTTCTCTTCGTCTCTTCCTTGAACCAAGTCCTTCTGACTCTCTTTCAAACTGAAAAGTGTTCATGATACCATTTTCCTGACTACCGGAGGTGTTTTCTGCCAGATCTGAAGTCGCAGGCCACCATTTCCGGAGGTGTTTTTAATCACGTTTCTCTCTCTCTCTCTCTCTCTCTCTCTCTCTCTCTCTCTCTCGCCATGACTGCCGGAAAACATGATCGGCATCTGTGATCAAATCCACAACAACTCAAAGCATATATGTTCGTCACATCGCCATTTTTCCGAGGCCAGATCTCTTCGCAGCTTGCCGCCACCACAAAACAGCCCGTCTGTCGAGTATTTAAAGAGACTATTGGTTCTCAAAACCCTAGCTCCGAAGATCTTCACGACGGCGCTTCTAGGTTTAGATATTTGAAAATCTTTGCTTCGAATATCATCAATTAATGGACAACCTAACGGAAGGAGAAAGCTACTTTGTCACTCATATACTCGTCTCCTGCTTATATTCTGTCGGTGATGCGCCCTCAGACCATTTTCAGGCTTCGTTAACCTCAACTCATCTTCTTCGTCGTCTCACGTCTGCTCTCATCTCCTCTTATTCGTTTTTGTCTTTTTGAAGTAACTGGTAAGACATTTATTCCCTAAATGCTTGTTGAAAAATGAAAGAATATATTTTTTTGGTGTTATGTGAATAAAAAAAAGGTAAACATATCTACTACCCTTTGTGTAAAATAAAAAAGTAAACATAGTCTATAGATTGTGGTGTAAAAGAAAGAAGAGTAAATTACACGAATGGTCCCTATGGTTTAGGGTAATTTGCATGTTTGGTCCTAACTTATTTTTTTAACTCGGAAGGTCCCTACTGTTTGTTTTTGTTACGTGTTTGGTCCCTATCTAACATAAAAAGACTATTTTACCATTGATTTTTTAATTTATTTAATAAACCCCACCCTCTCACCTTACCTTACCTACCCTACCATTTTTTTCTATTTAAATAATAGTCTTTTTACATAAGACAGGACCAAACGCGTAATAAAAACAAATAGTATGGACCCAGCGCGTAAGAAAAACAAACAGTAGAGACCTTCCGAGTTAAAAAATAAATTAGGGACCATAAACGCAAATTATCCCAAACCATAGGGACCATTCGTGTAATTTACTAAAGAAAGAAAAGTAAACATTATTACTATCTGTAAAAGATCAGGTGAATGGTGACTACTAAACAGGAGCAAACTTGTACGTTAGCTTGTTGGTTTTACTTTTAAATAACTTATTGCTTTCCATATCTTCTCATAAATTATAATTTCATAATTTTTCAATAAAAATTGAATGTAATTATTATAATATAATATTATTATGGTTATATATATATATATATATATATATATATATATATATATATATATATATATATTATGATACGGTCGTAGTCATATTTCTAGACGTATAATTTTTTTGATCATATATATATATATATATATATATATATATATATATATATATATATATATATATATATATTATGATACGGTCGTAGTCATATTTCTAGACGTAATCACATTTTTTTTGAACGGTAATTCTTTTTTGTTCTTTTAGTATTAAATCATAAATTTTTTATTTTTATTTTTTTATTGGTTCAACATAATTGTTTTCTATTTTAGAAAAGTTTATATGTTATTATTTGTTTATTGATTATATTAAATGATATTATTGACAATGTGATTAGAACAAAGCTTTTTAAATTTATTTATTGTTATTTTAATTAAGTTAAACATACATTAGTTTCAACCGTAAATTCGCTACTACATACAATCATATGTGGTAAAATACATTAGATCGACTATTGAATCGAAAATGCAAAAATGAATCTCGTCGACATAAATCATATGTGATTAAATATTATAATCATATGTGATTAAATAATATAATCATATGTAATTAAATACATGAGAAACATTTATTCAATCAATGACAAAAAAACGAAATCTTATCCATATAAATCATATGTGATTAAATACATGGCATCAACTATTAAATCGAAAACACGAAAAGTGAATGTTTTCAACATAAATCATATGTGATTGAATACATATAATCACATGTGATTATATGTATCTGTTCACATATGATTTATGTGAACAAGATTCAATTTCACGTTCTTGATTTAATAGTTGTTCTCATTTATTTAATCATGTGTGATTATATCTATCTAATCACATATGATTTATATGGACAAGATTTGTTTTCACGTTCTCGATTCAATATTTTTTCTCAAGTATTCAACATTCTCGACTTAGTAGTGTTCTTGTGTATTTAATCACATATGATTATATCCACATTAATCATATGTGATTAAATATATATAATCACATGTGATTAAATACATGAGAAAAGTTATTGAATGGAAAACACGAAAACGAATATTTTCCATATAAATCATATGTGATTTGATACATATAATCACATGTGATTAAGTACAATCGCACAACTACTGAATTGAGAAAGAAAAGTAAATTTTGTCCAAAAGTCATATGTGATTAGATACCTATAATCACATATGATTAAATACACGAGACCAACTATTGAACCGGAAAAATAAAAACGAATATTATCAATATAAATCATATATGATTAAATATATAAAATAACATGTGATTATATGTATCTAATAATATGTGATTATATGTATCCAAAAAACATGAAAATAAATCATGTACACATAAATCATATGTGATTAAATACATATAATCACATGTGATTAAATACACGAGACCAGCTATTGAATCGAAAAAGTGAAATTGAATATTTTTAATATAAATCATATATGAATAAATACATACACTCGCATGTGATTATATGTATCCAATCTCATATGATTTATGAGGACAAAATTTATTTTTGCATTCTCGATTCAATCACATGTGGTGGTGGTTAGTGATGGGTGGTAGTGGTCGGTGGTGGTGATTGGAGGTAGGTAGTGGTGGTGGTTAGTGAGGGGTGGTGGTGGCGGTGGTGGTGATGGGTGGTTGGTAGTGGTGGTGGGTGGTTTTGGTTGGTTGGTGATTGGTGTTAGTTAGTGGGTTTTTTTTTTATTATTTGTAACTGTTTATTGATTTATATGAATATTATTTTATAATTTTAATTAAAAAAATTGGGTGGTCCAAATTTGTTCTCAAATGTTTTCGTGATAAGAAGTGTTTTCGATTGAATGCTCCTATATATATATATATATATATATATATATATATATATATATATATATATATATATATATATATATATATATATATATATATATATATATAGAGAGAGAGAGAGAGAGAGAGAGGTTCAATAGAGAACCATAATTAACCAAGGAACCAAGGAACCAATCTTTTTTTCAACTTTTAGAACTTATTTTTTATCAAAAAAAAAACTAAAAATACAGAAATTCATAACTTTTTTTCTTTTTTCCAATGATATCAAATTCGATTTTTTTTAACGTCAAATTCACAATGTAAATCTTTGAAAATTCACAATGTGAATCCGGATTCACACGGTGAATCCGAAAAATATTTTTCACATTCACAATGTTAATATATGAATTTAGATATTTTTAGATTTTTTTTCGATAAAGAATAAGTTTTAGAAATTGAAAAAAATATTTGGTTCCTTGAAGAACCAATAATTATGGTTCTCTATTGAACTTTTCCATATATATATATATATATATATATATATATATATATATATATATATATATATATATATATATATATATATATATATATATATATATATGCGAATGATTGACGTATATTATTTTATTTATATTTATATTTGTATACCAAACGTTTCTATTTTTCCTTAGTCATCATTTGGTGACAATATAGAGAGACACGAGCAGGAAAAAAATCACACGTCGCAGACTTCGCCATCATATATATATATATATATATATATATATATATATATATATATATATATATATATATATATATATATATATATATATATATATATATATCAAGGATCATTTGAGAACTCAAAGTTTCTCGAGAACCGATTGTGAGCAGTTAGATCAAAATAATAGAAGGCTAGGATGCTCGATGACTTTTTTGTAAATAGTTTGAAAAAAAAGACACGGGGGCATCATAATTATTATGAATAAGGGGCATTTTAGTATAGAAATAATTCAGACCCCTTTCTCTCCCTATCTCTCCCTCTCTATCTCTCTTCATCCCGCCTCAATGACATTCCTCACTGATGGTGATATTATCTTCGACAAAATCGGTGGAGTTCTCGATGATGCTCGTCTCCGGTACAAAGCATCTGTCACAACTCTCCGGCTATTATCGCTCCTGGAAAAATAAATATCAAATTTGGAGTTGTCAATTGTTCTCGTGTCAATTGTTCTCGTAGTGCTCAGGAATGACCAAACCCTAACACAAGCACGTCACCAAATCTTCTCTCCTGCCGGTTATCCATCGTGATTTTGTTTGGTAGAGACTTTCAATTATCGAATTCGAAGGACGATGGTTAGATCTCGCACTTTTGTTATTCACTCTATTTACTGATTTTCTCTCTCCCTCATGTTCATCTTCATCCCAGATTTAGAGATGAAATCTCCGAATCTCACCTCTACATCATGATTCTTACTACGTTTTTGTTCTATGATTTCAATTTCTGATTCTCAATGGATTTGAATTTGTGGTAAAGGGCTCGTTAGGTCATACATTTAAGGATCTTACCTCTTATATCATTAGAAATGGAAAATTATCCGATTAAATGCGTTTGAAGTGATCTAAAATTGGATCTCAAGTTCATAAGCTAAAATTCGATAGATCTACGTGGTTGACTTTCTTTGACTGTAATACAATGAACATTATGTCTTCTTTCCTTTTACTGACTATGAAAATTCCAACAGTTTAATCTTCTGATTCACTCAGAATCCAAATAGATCTTTACAATGCACAATGCAGCTAATAAATCAAACTCTTTCTTTCTTTTTTCAGTGACACCACACCTGGAGTTGTAGATGATGTATTCAACACGTTCTTTAGTGAAATTGAAGTAGGAAAGCATGTTCCAAGAGCAATATTTGTTGATCTTGAGCCAACTGTCATTGATGAAGTTAGAACAGGAACTTATCGCCAACTCTTTCACCCTGAAAAACTTATTTTTGGAAAAGAAAATGTTGTTAATAACTTTTGTAAATTTGTATGTTCCTGCTGTTGTTCCACCAGAACTGCTCGTTGAAGGTACAATCTGTAGTTTGCTAATATGTCTAGTTGATATAACTGTATACCAACTAAACACAGTAGTTTATTTGTCAGTGTGCGCTGTCTGCATGCTGCTAATAGAAAGTATTAGCTGTCGTATACAAAAGTTTATATAATTTATTGGGAAAACCTTTTTAGAAATGTAATGTATTCATCAAATTTTTGGCACATGTGTATGTGTCCAACAAGGATTAGCATTAGCATCTACCTTATATTTCTTGTTGCATTCTTCTGAAGTATTATCATATGATTTGCTAAATGTTGACATATGGGACATGAAAAATTCACTTGTTTTAGAAAACAAGTTTGCAGTTGGGGCCTTTTCATCTTCTGTGAGGGATTGGCTCAGCTTCCTAAAGATTGCCTTATCTTGAGATGCTTGTCCATAATGCCTTAGAATTTCATGAAATTCATAATCTTGTCTATTCATCAAATCAAATATATACTTTAGCCAAGAGGATGCTTTAACTCATGTACTTTAGGCAAGAGCCAATATAACTTATAAGTTCTTCTCTTACTATTATAGAACATTTAGCTTGTTAGGACAACTGTTATTTGTTTTTTTAATACAACTATATGATGCATAATTTATGGAGCCACTTTTATTGGGATTTATATTTTTTTTACTCATGTACTTTGTGTCTGTCTCTCTTTATATATATCATTTATCTTAATGTGTATGTTTAACTGTGTCTGTGTTTCTTGATCCTAAATGCAGGCCTTACACAATATGTTGAAGGAGCGATTCTTTCAAACAAAATTCTCCCCTCTTGTTGTTGATGACCGGCTGAGCTTCAACATCTAAATGTTGAAGAATCAAGACTTGATAAGTGTATAAGGTAAACACAACACCTCAACTCTATGGAATTTGATCATAATCAAGACTTGATAAAGTAATTCCATTCCTTTACATGATCCCATCATACCAATTACATGTGATTCACATGTAAATCACTAATGAATTACATGTGATTCACAAAGTGAATCATATATGAATTATATATGATTCACATGTAAATCACAAGTGAATCACATTAAATTACATGTGATTCACATATGAATTACATGTGATTCACATGTAAATCACATGTAAATCACATATGAATTACATGTTATTCACATATAAATAACATGTAATTCACATATGAATTACATGTAAATCATATGTGATTCACATATGATTCACATGTAAATCACAAGTGAATCACATATCAATTACATGTGATTCACATGTAAATAACACATGTGATTCAAAAGTGAATCACATATGAATTACATGTGATTCACAAGTGAATCACATATGAATTATATGTGATTCACATGTAAATCACAAGTAATTCACATATTAATCACATGTAATTCACATGTAAATCACAAGTGAATCACATATGAATTACATATGATTCACAAGTGAATCACATAAGAATTACTTGTGTATATGAATTACATGTGATTCACAAGTGAATCACATATGAATTATATGCGATTAATATGTAATTTACATATTAATCACATGTAAATCAGATGTAAATTACATGTGAATTTTTGTGAGTGTTCTTGCATTAATCAAATTTTTTAATTTTCTTTTAGATTTTGAAGAATTCGTGGAAAATATTGAAGAGGTGAAAAGTGATAAATTGAAGAAAAAATATGAAAATCTTGATATGAAGAAATGATAACAATGTGAATCTTCGTAGCATTTTTTATTTTTTATTTTTTATTTTGTATCGAATAAAATACTTGTACTATTATGTTTATAGATTGATTAATAAAAATGAGATTTTTTATGATTTACTTACGAATATTATAGTATAAGAAATATACATATATTCATTTGAAAAAAAATATGCATATATGCACCTAAAATGTTGATTTTTTTTTGTTAAAAAAAATAGAGTTTTTTTAAATATTTTAGTTTTTTTAATAAATTTACTGATTTTTTAGAATTTATATGTTTTTAAAAAATGCATATTTTTTTAAAAAAAATTGCAGTTTTTTTTTTTGAAAAAGTTGCACTTTTTTTGAAAAAAATACAGTATTTTAGAAAAAAAAATTTCAGTATTTTTATAAAAATTAAAGGTTTTTTTTTAATACTACAGTTTTTTTAAAAGAAATTGCAGTTTTTTTAAATGCAATATTTTTTAAAAAAAAATTGCTGTTTTTTTTTGAAAAAATTACAGTATTTTGAAAAAAAAATTCAAATTTTTTAAAAATTTATGCTTTCGAAAAAAATTAAAAACTTTGCAATTTAAAAAAAAACGAAAGTTATTTTTTTTATATAAAAAAAATACGAAAATTTGTTTTATAATGTTAATTTGAGAGCTTTTTATTAATATTTGCAATAATACAAAAAATTAAGTTGGATTGGTATGATGACGATTATGCTCTTAATAAATTAGTTTTGATCCAACACTCCACTTTTAGTTCTCGAGAAACTATGAATTCTCAACCGATCTCATCTTTATATATATATATATATATATATATATATATATATATATATATATATATATATATATATATATATATATATATATATATATATATATATATATAATAGAGAGAGAAAAGAAAAAGTTCAATAGAGAACCATAATTATTGGTTTTTCAAGGAACCAAATCTTTTTTTCAATTACTAGAGCTTATTCTTTATCGAAAAAAAATATAAAAATATCTAAATTCATATATTAACATTGTGAATGTGAAAAATATTTTTCGGATTCACACGATTGACATTGTGAATTTTCAAAGATTCACATTATGAATTTGACGTAAAAAATAAATAAATAAATAAAAATTCGAATTTGATATCATTGGAAAAAGGATAAAAAGTTATGAATTTATGTATTTTTAGTTTTTTTTTTTTTTTTGATAAAAAATAAGTTTTAAAAGTTGAAAAAAAAGATTGGTTCTTTGGTTAATTATGGTTCTCTATTGAACCTCATCCTATATATATATATATATATATATATATATATATATATATATATATATATATATATATATATATATATATATAGCCATCGATACTATATAATTTAAGGCAGGTTTTTGTCGCGATGCGGTGTCTTTTTCTTACCTGAAATCCATGTCGGTGCTTTCTCATCATGCATGCGATTACTAATGGAGTTTCGTAGTATAGCGAATGAAATAAAGATGGTAAATTTAAAGGGTGTACGAGGTAAAACTTCGTTATTTTTTAATAACTTTGTTATTAGATGAATGAAAATTTTCATGTTATTACCAAAATTAGATAAGGGTCTGTAGATATAATCTTGAATCATTAACATTTATCAATATGAAAGAAATAGAATCGTATTTTATATATGGGTTGGTTGTATAATGTTTACTACTTTTGTTTCATCTTGGCAAACTTATGAAATATATTAGTATTGAATTAGTGTCAAATAAGTAATATCTAATATACGAAAGTTGCTTTTGATTCATTTCAGTATATTTGACATGGTAGGATATTTTTTTGTTCATAACGTATCTATAGGAAATTAGATGCTTCAGTATGCAATAACAAGTGTACGGTTGGCATTATTTTTAGGGGACGGAACATCAATCGAATCTTTGACTACGCATGCTACACATTGATGTGAGTTGAATTAAATGTAAATATTGGGTAGAAAATTAAATGATACGGTGTCATGATAATTAGGGGTGAGCATCGGAACAGGATACCCGCTTTTAGAACCGAAACCGCCTCAAAACCACCGGTTCCGGAACCGGAACCGCCTTAACTGTTCTGGTTCCAGTTATTAAAATTTTGGAACCGCCTTAAGCGGTTCCGGTTCCGGTTCTCATTTTTCTGGAACCGCTATCCGCCGGGTACCCGGTCCCAATGACTGCCTTACAAAACAATAAAACCATATTGTTGGGTTTAATATAATCAGTAAGCTATGCATAATTAAATTTAAGAATGAGTATACAAGAAAAACGATAGTATAATTATATGTAAATAAGTAATTAATATTTTAATTATGTAATTCTTGAATGAAGTATCAATGATTTAAATAAATTTGATTTAACTCTACTTCATGATTTAGTGGCCACTGTATTCCTTATGGTATTTCCCTAATTTTTATAAGGACATGCTAAATTTTGTGAACTACATTCATTGACTAGAGAAATTAAATTTACATTGATATTGGATGTAAATCATTAAATTGTAATCAAATTTGCTTTGATTTCTCAGTTTATTTTTTAGTTTTTATTTCAAACCTCTCCTTACTAATGGAAATTGTTATGGTCATGTATGATATTTATAAAACTTCTATCACCAAGATGTTTTTATTATTATTGATAATCACAATTTCTATGAATAAACAATGTGCATTGCTCTCTATTAAGGTTATATTAAAAACCGACAATTATAACATATATATAGCTTGTTTATAATTAATGTTTGTGTTTAGAAATAAAAAAACTAGTTGTTAATACAAATTTATGTTTAGAAACGGGGTACCCGGTACCGGAACCGAAACCGGTGGTTCCGGGAGCGGTTCCAATATATAAAGAACCGGTTACACAGGTTCCGGTTCCAGTTCCAACATTTCAAGAACCGCCGGTTCCGGTTCCAGACAAATAGGATGGGTACCCGCCTATGCTCACCGCTAATGATAATAACATTTAGGCTTGAGGGCGCCAAAAGGTTCGCTATGAAATGCTATATCATCCCCAATAGCTCGCTAAAGGACGCGCCAGGAAGAACTCGTTAAGAAGCTAGCGAGATGAGAGAGAATGAAGAGCTAAATGGAGAAAAATGAGATGACACTCAAAAGGCTGATTTGGCAAGATGCTAGGAGTGTTACCACTCCCTTTAGCCTTAGAATGAGCTTAGGAGGTGTTTGTTTTTTCTAAAACAAAATGTATGCAGTCTTCGGACCATATGTGCAGACATCTGTAGTAGAAGAGGTGGACCAAAAGTCTGCAGTCTGAAAGAAGATGATTGTTTATTTTTTAACATCTGCAGGCTGCTAGAATAAATTAAAATTTAATTAAAGTGATTTTTTTTAAATTTAAAATAGTTTTTCAATAATTTTATGACTATTTTTATATATAATTAACAAATGTAGATCAATTTTTATGTATTATTGTATAAAAAGTGAAAATAAAATTGTACGAATTAACGTATATATTTGATAAAACCCAACAAACTTTGGTTGCAAAGATATACCTAAATATTGTAATTAAGAATAAAAGAATTTAACACGTAAAATGGATGAAAATAAACTTTAATTTTAAATGAAATTTTCAAAATTTTCATTTTACCTTTATAATTAAATTAATTAAAAACTGGTCATAAATCTTTATCTCAAGAAATAAATGATATTGCATTAAATAATGTTTTATAAAATTTGGCAGAAAAAATATAAGACAATATTACGATTTTTTTTTCATATCTATATAAACAGCTCCAACGACCATTATTGTAATTAAATTTTTATTTATAAATTTGCCACAAAAGTCATGATTGTGTAATGGAAACTTTTTTCTTTAAGTACTGTAACTTTTTTTTTTCCAAATTGTTTATCATAAATAATGTTGCAAATGCTCACAGTTTTAATGTTAAATGCTTACCTAGGTTATTTTGTTGGAAACTAACAAGTTTAAAGTCGTACACTATTCAGTAATGTTTTTATGTTGTGGGTATAATTATATTATAAGAAATACCATAATTAGTGGCTATATCATCATTAGCGGCGACATCTGGCGACCTCTGAACTTCGTGTTTTGAATCACCCTACCCGTTGATCACATATCTCAATCCAACGGCTGGTTTCCAATTGTCATACATGGGTATTTGCGACGACATTAATAGCAACGATTTTTTCGCCCCTAACACCCTAGACAAATGACCATGAAAGTGTTCCTTCCATTTATCACAACTTGTCGCCGCTAATTGGTTTTATCCCCACTAAAACTCGTCGTCTATGTCGGGGCTTTTCCATTCATTTCTAGATCACACGAATTTGTCTAACACTCTTCGATTTCTCCAGATATTCCAACCGATGAACCACTTATTTCAGTGAAAACCTAGTCGATTTTAGTCAAAACCTAGTCGATTAAGCCAACACGCCACCAGGAACCATCGATAACGAAATCGATTTTACCGATGATGAAATCGACCATCAGTAGAGAATGTTTGTGCTTCTTCTCACTCGTTTCTCTTCTCTTTCTCTTCTGGCCAAGAATTCCAGTTTAATTGCAATAATTTTGTGATTTCAAGGCATACCACAACCACCACTGCCTTCTCCTTCTGCTATTTTGTGGCTACTACAACCACCACAACACCATCATTCTCTTTCTCGGTCACCATAAGTTCATTTTACTCTTAATTTTGCTCAGGACAAATGTGTATAAGTCTGTGTGTATTTTGTATATTGTATGTGTACCTGAAAACAGTGAATGTAAGTGTGTTTGGTATATGTTTATGTGTTTTTTGGTAACAGTGAATATTTGTATGTATATATGTATTAGTATATGTCTATTTGGTATGTGTATGTGTATTTGGTATATGTATATTTGTTTGCTATATATGTATATGTGTATTTGTATATATGCAAACAGAAATTAATGTATGTATAATGTAGGTAAACATTTATTTGTATGCATTCAAGAATGTATGGGTGTATAATGTATCCATATGTGTGTATAATGTATGTGAACTAATCATAGCCTTAGGGATTTTTTAATTTGATTGAAACATGTCTTAGCCTTTGTCTTATGCATTTGTATGCATTTGTTATGTAATTATTGTGATCTTAATTTGTTATGACTTAATTAGGCAAGCCCTCAAAACTACATAATATGTAAGGTACAATGCTATAATAAAAAAAGTAGGATGTTATAAATAGCACACATATAGAAAAGTAAGATGTTATAAATAACCTAAATATGTTACAATTCTATTAATTTACGTGTATTCTTTTTAATCATACCGAGGGCAAAAGTGAAAGTGAAGTTCCTCCACGAACCATTAGAGTTGATGATGTTTTTTTATTTTGAGACTAAATATGATGAGAACTTTCTTGATTATTATACAGAAGGAGATATTGAAGTTATCGAGAGAGAGAGTCTAATTAAACTAGTTCCTATGTAATTTGTATTTGAAATATTTGGATTCCTAGTTTAAATAGAAATTTTTATTCCTATGTAATATCTATTTATAAAAAAAATTGTATTTGTATATCTTACAACTTATCAGACTATGTTGTTTATTTGTATCGTGTTGTTATACACCATGGCTAATGTGATGATTGGTCGGGAACATGGGGGTGATGTATATGGGGATCCACGACCTCTATTCAGTGGAGGTCGTGGTCAACATAACGAGGATGGTAAGTGCTATTATGATTTATTATTTACTATATTTATTTTGTTATTATAAACTATTTTTACTCATAATTTCTAATTTATTTGCAGCTATTCCACCGAAGAAAAGAAGAGGAAAGCCAAAAAAATACCTTAACCTCTAAAAGGAGATATTGAAAAATAAAAGGAATCCTTTAAATTTGGAGTTTGATAGGGATTTTACATTTGACCCGATAGGTGAACCTAAAGATGTGTTTATTTGCGAGATGGATAAGCATATATAGCATAACGACCTGTCACACCCCAAAACCAAGAACGGCGGAAACGTTCTGGGGTGGAGGACGTCATGTACAGTATCATAACAATGCATAATAGTAAAAACAAGCAACAACATCCATTGCATTAATATAATAATTGTAATACAAGCGTGTTCTATACAGTTTGTAAGACACCAAAAGTATAATCAAAATAAAAGATGAGTCTTGTATGTGCTCCATCTTCTCAAAAGCTTCATCTGTACCTGTCTACTGATAACCTGAGAATACAAGTTATTTTGAAAGCGAGTATCAACATAAAGCTGGTGAGTTCATTAGTATTTAGTGTCATTGCTTGTATAAAAATGTTAGTAACAATGTAATGTAGTAATTGATTTCAAGTGTTTTGGATATAGTATGCTCCCTAGAAAACCCTATGTTTCCTAGTAAAAAGTAGTCTTCTACCAAGACCCGATTGGTTGTATGTTTGTTCTTTCGTAAATGTAAGGGTTTTTCCCCAGTGAAAGCTATTAGTATAAAAAAATATAGTTTACTGAAATGAGTATGTGACAAAGTCACAAGGTAATGAAAATACAGACTCCAGGTGGTACTGAATTAACAATACGCCTCGAAAAGTCTAAAGTAGAAATATGTAGACTCCAGGCGGTACGCCTCGAAAAGTCCAAAGTAGAAATATGTAGACTCCAGGCGGTACGCCTCGAAAAGTCCAAAGTAGAAATATGTAGAATCCAGGCGGTACGCCTCGAAAAGTCCAAAGTAGAAATATGTAGACTCCAGGCGGTACGCCTCGAAAAATCCATTTTTGCCTTAAATCCTTATTTAATTAATTTAAGGTTTGAATGCGAACTCGTATGTAACCATGCTGATCGACGGCTGAATAACTGATGACCCTCCAGGTCACACGTAGTATGGTGACATTTTGTCACCCCTGGGCCTGGTCGGCTCGGACTGTAGCTAGCAGTCGGGATGTGGGAGTCTCTGTCCCGTATAGATCTATACACATAATGCCCGCTCTCCCTCCAGCAGACTCTGGTTACATGGTGATAGCACAATGAAGTGTCGTATCGAGAAGGAGTATGTCACATTCTGTTTTAGTATTTAATGTCTGTATAGTGTATGGTATGTTCTCTTGTATAGTGTATAGTATGTTCTCTTGTATAGTGTATAGTATTTTCTCTTGTATAGTGTATAATATGTTCTGTTACTCAATGTAGTACTTATGTAGTGACTCATAAATGTACTGACTCTTGTATGGGTCGTTGTAATAGTAGTAGTGAGTAGTAATCCCTTAACTATACCTATTATAGTTAAATAGTAAGGTTGTTTGGATGCCTTTGTTACACAAAGGTACTGAACTGAAATGAAAGCTTTTATATCCAACACACACACACACACACATATATATATATATATATATATATATATATATATATATATATATATATATATGATATATAACTAAGAATTCAACGACACTCAGACAAATAACAGGATACCCTAAGTCCACAACCAAACAAGGAACAGGAAATAAGGTGAGCTATCAGTCCTAAGTCCTTCAAGTCTTACTTATATAAATATACTGGTGTAGATATGGATTTGAAAGTATTACAAGTATAAAAGAGTATGAAAACTGTTTTAGCATCATAAGAGTTTAATAAAAGGTTTGAAAGCTTGAAAATCCTTAAGTTTGATAGCAATTTGAAAGTAGTAGTAAATCTTTCTATTTATTCTAGTTATTAATCACATGTGATTAAAATCATAACTAGAAATTGTTCAACTTGTATTCCCCTACATAAAAGCATTTAAAATCATTTAAAATGTTAATTAAGGGGTATGAACTCACCTGCAGTGAGTGGATTGGATGGAAGTGTCGGGTAGGATGCTAGGTGTCAAATGAGGACTCGAACATACACACGGATCCTATGTAACATGTAGTGATACATAAATGTATCTAATTAGTCATTTAACAACTAATTAATCAAGTAAATGCCTCCTAATACATGGAAACACTTTGTTTTAAGTGCTAGGAGTGCTAAAGGGTTGCATCTAAGGAGAGTATGGCCTCACATTGGAGTTTACTCCTCATATGGTAACACCATATGAGTTTACGGTTCTTGGACCAATTCCCCCATGAGTTTACGGCCGTAAACTCATGGTAGTTGGTGCATTTGTGTGTTTTAAGGTCTTATACCTCACAAGAAAGTGTTCTAGATTTAAATCAAAGGCTAAGGAAGTGGTTAGGGCTCGAAATGGCTCACCTTTGGAGTTTACGGTCCTTGGACCACCCTTGGGAGTTTACGGTCGTAAACCCTTCGGTTTACGGTCGTAAACCCATGAGTTTACAGCCGTAAAATCATGGTTACTCCAACCATTTCGTGTTTTGGGGTTTCTAGTTCATGCATACAAGGTTCTAGTTTTTTATCCAAGCCATAGAAGGTGTTAGGGGCACCAAAACACCACTTGATGGTGTTTACGGTTCAAGGAGATCCCTTGACCGTAAACACATATGTTCTTGGGGATTTTGATGTTCTTCCAATGGATTAACAAGTATCCTAAGCAAATAACTAGATAGGAGGAGTGTACTTACTTATAGGAAGCTTGTAAGAGTGTTTAGGACCCAAGAACACTAGTGTGTGTTCTTGGTGTTTTGAAGAACACTTGAAGATCTAAGTAAAAATCAAGAATCCATGGATGAAATGATGTATAAACACTAGATAAAGTGTTGTATGAACGAATCAAGGAAGGAAATACTTACATTTTTGGAGGATTTGAAGAGATGTGATATGATACTTGAGAGAGAAAAGGTGGTGTTCTTGAGGTTGGAAGTGTAAAGTGAGAGAGTGGGGAGTAAACTCATGCTATATGCATGAGTTCAAGGTGAAGAGGAGTTTACGGCCCAAACTCCTCATGTTTGGCCGTAAACACCTTGTTGTGGTGTAAGTTGTTTACTTGTTACACATTACTCCTAGAAAACACTTCTGTTTATTTGATCGGTTCATGAATTTATTTTAAAAAAAAAACACCGAAACAGACTTTAATCCGGCCAAAAATGTACTGAAATGAATTTGACTATTATTTGTAGTGCTTGACTGTAGAGTTTATACAAATGAAAATTTCGGATTGTCACATCATCCCCCCGTTAGAGGGAATTTCGTCCCGAAATTAGAGTTCAAGTAACTAAGTTATTACAAAATAACTAAGCAAAAAGATGAGGGTATTTAAGTTTCATTTGATCCTCACACTCCCATGTGAATTCCGGTCCTCGCTTGGCGTTCCAGCGAACCTTCACATTTGGGATGCGACTTTGTTTCGTTCGTTTGACCTCTCGGTCCATGATCTCTACAGGTTCTTCCACGAAGTTGAGGCTCTCGTTGATCTCGATCTCGTCGAGTGGAATTACAAGAGTCTCATCGGATAGGCTCTTGTGGTCTGTGAAGATAGTGCTCTTTGTACCGTACAGGTAGTGTCTCCAGATCTTCAAAGCGAACACAACCGCTCCTAATTCGAGATCGTGTGTGGTGTAGTTGACCTCGTGTGTCTTCAGCTGTCTTGAGGCGTAGGCGATGACCTTACCTCGTTGCATCAGGACACAGCCGAGCCCTTGATTTGACGCATCGCAATAGACCACGAAGTCTTTAGTTCCTTCGGGGAGGGACAGTATCGGTGCGGTGCACAAGGCTCGCTTCAGCGTTTGGAACGCTTTCTCCTGTTTCTCTTCCCAGTCAAAGGCCATGCCTTTCTGGGTCAATGTCGTAATGAGTTTCGCGATCCGAGAGAAGTTTTGAATGAACCTTCGGTAGTAGCCAGCGAGGCCTAGAAATTGACGAATTTCCGTAGGCGTCTTCGGTGCTGACCAGTTCTCGATGGCTTTAATTTTGGAAGGGTCCACGTGGATTCCCTCCTTGCTAACCACGTGTCCTAAGAATTCGACTCTTCGGATCCAAAATTCGCATTTAGAGAACTTCGCATAAAGCTTCTCTGATCGTAAGGTTTCTAGGACTTGTCGTAAATGATCCCTATGTTCCTCCTTACTTCGAGAGTAGATAAGTATATCATCAATGAAGACGATGACGAACTGATCCAAGTAAGGACGACATACCCTATTCATTAAGTCCATGAATAGTGCGGGCGCATTGGTTAGTCCGAATGGCATCACTACGAACTCGTAGTGTCCGTAACGAGTTCGGAAGGCTGTCTTCGGAACATCCTCCTCCAGCACTCGTAACTGGTGATACCCGGACCTCAGATCAATCTTGGAGAAGTAGCTCGCCCCTTGCAGTTGGTCAAATAAATCGTCTATGCGCGGAAGAGGGTAACGATTTTTGATCGTGAGCTTGTTGAGTTCCCTATAATCGATGCACATACGGAACGATCCGTCTTTCTTCTTTACGAACAAGACTGGTGCTCCCCAGGGTGAGAAGCTTGGTCTTATAAAGCCCTTGCTGAGCAGTTCGTTAAGTTGACCGGACAGTTCCTGCATCTCAGCAGGTGCTAGACGATATGGCGATTTGGCTACGGGGGTAGCTCCTGGAATTAAGTCGATTCTGAATTCGACTTGACGTTGGGGAGGTAAACCCGGTAGCTCTTCCGGAAAGACGTCGGGGAAGTCGCGTACTACGGGGAGGTCTTTTAGGTCTTTTGTTTTCTGGCTCGAGTCGACGACGTGCGCCTGGAATGCACCATATTCCTTACGCAAGTACTTCTGGGCTTGAATACTTGAGATGATACGAAGGCTCGTACTGGGTTTGTATCCGTATATCAACAAGGTTTCGTTACTCGGTAGGTTTAGACGGATGGCTTTGTCGAAACACAAGATATCGGTACGGTGGAGACTCAACCAGTCCATGCCCACGATGACATCGAAGCTCTTGATTGCTACTGGTATGAGGTCGATTGGAAACGAATGATTATCTAGTGTCAGGGTACAGCCTATGTAGATCTCATTAGAACTCTCTGTCTTTCCGTTAGCCATTTCTACGACGAAGGTTTCTTTTAGTGGTTTCAGTGATTGTTTAAGTAAGTATTTAAAGTTTTGGTTTACGAAGCTCCTTTCCGCCCCACTATCAAATACGATACAAGCATAATAGTTATCGAGAAGGAACGTACCCGTGACTATTGTGGGGTCTGCTACTGCACCCGCATTCCCTGCCTTTGGACAGTTTCTTTTGAAGTGTCCTATCTCGCCACAACCATAGCAGGCCTGACTTACTCCAGTACTAGGGACCTGGGAAATGGGTTTGGGTGGTGTTCTGCAAAACCGGGTAGTATGACCCTTCCGGTCGCAGTTAGTGCAGTGTATCTCACGGCAGGGGCCGTTATGATGGAAATTGCACTTGGTGCACTTGGGTAGGTTCCCTGCATATGTTTTGGCTGGCACAGGGACAGTAGGATTAGTGGCAGCATGAACAGCCACAGTTTGTTGTTTCTTGGAGGAGGACTGAGCTGATTTGCCCTTCCTTCGGTCCCCACGCTTCCTTTTGTTGTCAGATGTCTGGATTGATGCGGGGGTAGTTGTTGTGGTTGTTGATGTGGTATAAGGAACTTCATGATCGATCAGCCTTTGGGCCAATTCCTTGGCACTATCAAAGGTTGTAGGGTGTGATGCTAGAACGTTCCCTCGGTACGGGGGCACTAGACCCCAGATGTATCTTTCGATCTTTTTGATTTCGGTGGGAACCATGTTAGGACATAGGGCCACCAGGTCGCAGAATCTGGCTGTATATGTCACTATGTCAGAACCCTGCATTTTGAGGTTCCAGAGTTCTTCCTCGAGTTTATGAATTTCGCCCCTCGGGCAGTACTCCCTTGTCAGAAGGTCCTTCAGTGTGTCCCAGCCTATGGCGTTGGCTGTTACTAGTGAGAGTGATTTGACATGGCCATTCCACCACGTCAGGGCCCTTTAGGTGAAGGTGCAAGCAGCAAACTTTATCTTGCTTCCTTCAGGGCACGAGCACATCTCGAAGATTGCTTCTGTTCTCTCGATCCATTGGGACAGTGCAAGGATCCCTCCGGTTCCGTTGAAGTATGTAGCTTTGTAGCTGATGAAATCTTTATATGTGCACTCCCGTGCACGTGGATGGATTTCACCATGGCTAGAGTTAGTGCCAGTCCCCGTTCCACTAACGCCACCAGAGTTTACTTGGGCCATGGCGGCGGTCACAGCTGCGGTTACAGCTGCTTGAAACATCACCGGATCGAACTGCGGTGGGGGTGGTGGTGGTGGAGTTTGATTCGCAGGTGTGTTTCTGGTCGGACGCTTGCGAGGCGGCATCTTTTACTGAAAGTTCATAAAGATGACGATAATAGTAAGAATCGATTGTAAGTATGATGAGAGTGTTTTCATGGACTAAATCGCCATAGTCCAACTATTAGATAGAGTCATAATAATAGAGTAGGGAAACATAAGAGTACAGACTTTCCTATAGAGTAGACAATTGTCAATATCACTGGTATTAATGATGTATAATGAGTCCAGGGAGAATGACCTAACAGTAGGCCTCACATCAAACCATAAGGGAAAATGTTGGCAGTTTAGTAGTCTGGTTAGAGCACTTTCAAGGTTAGGAGTGTTTACAGATAAGTGAAACAGAGGGATTGAAGAGGAAGGCTATTCTTTTAAGAAGAGAGGGGATGAGCAGATAATCTTCTACTGGCGACGGGCACCCTCTGGGCTAACTCTTAAGTCAGCCATGGTATTTACGCGAGAATGGAGAAAGAATAGTTAATAGACGTACTAACCTAAGATACTTATAAGATGATCGTTATTAGTTGACTCAATACTTGCATAATGCATACCAATTACATGCAACCAAAACAGGATAGACCTTCGAATAAGTGACCCTAACTCTAAATCCACAACCAAACAAGGAACAGGAAATAAAGCAAAGATCACAGATTCTAAGTCTATAGTGCCTTAGTCACATGTAACCTTAGGGTATCCACTTAGCAACTATTTCCCTACTAGTAACGACCTTTTTAGTTTTCACATATGTAACCTATAGTAATGCAGAATACTCCTATAGTATTCCGTTCTAATGTTCTCGTTGTGGTAGTGTTGGTAAGTTTTTAGACTTGTTGCAATACCACAACCATTCTTAGGCACATGCTAGTCACTCCTCGGGAAATGTAGTTGATCAGGCTAAATCCCCCCAGATTTGACTATATGTCTCTAAGCCTAATTGTGCTGTTCAACAATCTTAATACTTTTGTGCTGTCCATTTTTGCCTTAAATCCTTATTTAATTAATTTAAGGTTTGAATGCGAACTCGTATGTAACCATGCTGATCGACGGCTGAATAACTGATGACCCTCCAGGTCACATGTAGTATGGTGACATTTTGTCACCCCTGGGCCTGGTCGGCTCGGACTGTAGCTACCAGTCGGGATGTGGGAGTGTCTGTCCCGTATAGATCTATACACATAATGCCCGCTCTCCCTCCAGCAGACTCTGGTTACACGGTGATAGCACAATGAAGTGTCGTATCGAGAAGTAGTATGTCACATTCTGTTTTAGTATTTAATGTGTGTATAGTGTATGGTATGTTCTCTTGTATAGTGTATAGTATGTTCTCTTGTATAGTGTATAGTATGTTCTCTTGTATAGTGTGTAGTATGTTCTCTTGTATAGTGTATAATATGTTCTGTTACTCAATGTAGTACTTATGTAGTGACTCATAAATGTACTGACTCTTGTATGGGTCGTTGTAATAGTAGTAGTGAGTAGTAATCCCTTAACTATACCTATTATAGTTAAATAGTAAGGTTGTTTGGATGCCTTTGTTACACAAAGGTACTGAACTGAAATGAAAGCTTTTATATCCAACACACACACACACACATATATATATGTATATATATATACATATATATATATATATATATATATATATATATATATATATATATATATATATATATATATATATGATATATAACTAAGAATTCAACGACACTCAGACAAATAACAGGATACCCTAAGTCCACAACCAAACAAGGAACATGAAATAAGGTGAGCTATCAGTCCTAAGTCCTTCAAGTCTTACTTATATAAATATATTGGTGTAGATATGGATTTGAAAGTATTACAAGTATAAAAGAGTATGAAAACTGTTTTAGCATCATAAGAGTTTAATAAAAGGGTTGAAAGCTTGAAAATCCCTAAGTTTGATAGCAATTTGAAAGTAGTAGTAAATCTTTCTGTTTATTCTAGTTATTAATCACATGTGATTAAAATCATAACTAGAAATTGTTCAATTTGTATTCCCCCCCCCCATAAAAGCATTTAAAATCATTTAAAAGGTTAATTAAGGGGTATGAACTCACCTGCAGTGAGTGGATTGGATGGAAGTGTCGGGTAGGATGCTAGGTGTCAAGTGAGGACTCGAACACACACATGGATCCTATGTAACATGTAGTGATACATAAATGTATCTAATTAGTCATTTAACAACTAATTAATCAAGTAAATGCCTCCTAATACATGGAAACACTTTGTTTTAAGTGCTAGGAGTGCTAAAGGGTTGCATCTAAGGAGAGTATGGCCTCACATTGGAGTTTACTCCTCATATGGTAACACCATATGAGTTTACGGTTCTTGGACCAATTCCCCCATGAGTTTACGGCCGTAAACTCATGGTAGTGGGTGCATTTGTGTGTTTTAAGGTCTTATACCTCACAAGAAAGTGTTCTAGATTTAAATCAAAGGCTTAGGAAGTGGTTAGGGCTCGAAATGGCTCACCTTTGGAGTTTACGGTCCTTGGACCACCCTTGGGAGTTTACGGTCGTAAACCCATGAGTTTACGGCCGTAAACTCATGGTTACTCCAACCATTTCGTGTTTTGGGGTTTCTAGTTCATGCATGCAAGGTTCTAGTCTTTTATCCAAGCCATAGAAGGTGTTAGGGGCACCAAAACACCACTTGATGGTGTTTACGGTTCAAGGAGATCCCTTAACCGTAAACACATATGTTCTTGGGGATTTTGATGTTCTTCCAATGGATTAACAAGTATCCTAAGCAAATAACTAGATAGGAGGAGTGTACTTACTTATAGGAAGCTTGTAAGAGTGTTTAGGACCCAAGAACACTAGTGTGTGTTCTTGGTGTTTTGAAGAACACTTGAAGATCTAAGTAAAAATCAAGAATCCATGGATGAAATGATGTATAAACACTAGATAAAGTGTTGTATGAACGAATCAAGGAAGGAAATACTTACATTTTTGGAGGATTTGAAGAGATGTGATATGATACTTGAGAGAGAAAAGGTGGTGTTCTTGAGGTTGGAAGTGTAAAGTGAGAGAGTGGGGAGTAAACTCATGCTATATGCATGAGTTCAAGGTGAAGAGGAGTTTACGGCCCAAACTCCTCATGTTTGGCCGTAAACACCTTGTTGTGGTGTAAGTTGTTTACTTGTTACACATTACTCCTAGAAAACACTTCTGTTTATTTGATCGTTTCATGAATTTATTTAAAAAAAAACACCCAAACAGACTTTAATCCGGCCAAAAATGTACTGAAATGAATTTGACTATTATTTGTAGTGCTTGACTATAGAGTTTATACAAATGAAAATTTCGGGTTGTCACATCATCCCCCCGTTAGAGGGAATTTTGTCCCGAAATTAGAGTTCAAGTAACTAAGTTATTACAAAACAACTAAGCAAAAAGATGAGGGTATTTAAGTTTCATTTGATCCTCGCGCTCCCATGTGAATTCCGGTCCTCGCTTGGCGTTCCAGCGAACCTTCACAATTGGGATGCGGCTTTGTTTCGTTCGTTTGGCTTCTCGGTCCATGATCTCTACAGGTTCTTCCACGAAGTTGAGGCTCTCGTTGATCTCAATCTCGTCGAGTGGAATTACAAGAGTCTCATCGGATAGACACTTTTTCAAATTCGAGACGTGGAAGGTAGGATGTACGTTACTGAGTTCGCAGGGTAGATTGAGTTTGTAAGCTACGGGGCCGATTCTAGCGAGAATCTCGAAAGGCCCTATGTACCTTGGATTTTGCTTTCCACGCTTTCCGAAGCGTATCAAGCCCTTCCAGGGTGAGACTTTCAAAAGGACTCGGTCTCCCACCTGGAACTCCAAAGGTTTCCTTCGTTTGTCTGCGTAGCTTTTCTGTCGGTCTCTAGAAGCTTTCAATCGTTCACGAATCTGAACGATCTTCTCTGTCGTTTCCCGAATGATCTCTGGACCCGTGAGAGTGCTGTCAGGAACTCGTCCTTTAGCTAACTGAGTGTCACCCACCTCAGCCCAGCACAGAGGGGATCTGCACTTCCGGCCATAGAGGGCTTCAAATGGAGCAGCCTTGATGCTTATGTGATAACTGTTGTTGTAAGAGAATTCGACGAGAGGTAAGTGGGTATCCCACGCCTTCCCAAAGTCGATCACACAGGCTCGCAGCATATCCTCCAAGGTTTGGATAGTTCTCTCACTTTGTCCGTCGGTCTGTGGATGGTAGGCTGTACTCATGTCCAGCCTCGTTCCTAGGGAGCTTTGTAGGGACTGCCAGAATCTCTAAGTGAATATACTATCTCTGTCGGAGATAATGGATATAGGAACACCATGCAGTCGTACGATCTCCCTAATGTATGTTCTCGTGAGCTTCTCCATTTTGTCGGTTTCTTTGATGGGTAGGAAGTGTGCGGACTTGGTCAATCTGTCGACGATGACCCAAATGGTATCAAGTCCACCCGTTGTCTTGGGTAGCTTGGTTATGAAGTCCATAGTGATCCGCTCCCACTTCCATTCAGGTATCTCCGGTTGCTGAAGTAAACCTGATGGTTTCTGGTATTCGACCTTGACCTTAGAGCAAGTAAGGCATTTACTCACGAAGGTAGCAATCTCTGCTTTCATGTTAGGCCACCAGTATGATTTCTTGAGATCCAGATACATCTTATTTGAACCTGGGTGGACGGAATATCGAGTGTTGTGTGCTTCTTTCATGACCAAGTCTCTGAAGCCACCGTGATGCGGTGTCCAGATCCGGTCCATGAGGTATAAGGCTCCGTCACCCTTGACTTCCAAGTTCTTATCCATTCCACGCAGGGATTCTCCCGCCACATTTTCAGGTTTTAAGGCTTCGAGCTGAGCCTCCTTCATTTGTGCGGATAGATGCGAATGAATAGTTATCGTTAATGACTTGACTCTTCGACCAGAATATTCCTTATGACTTAGGGCGTCTGCTACTACATTGGCTTTACCCGGATGATAACGAATTTCGCATTCGTAATCATTGAGTAGTTCGACCCACCGTCGTTGTCTCATATTGAGCTCCTTCTGGTTGAATATGTGTTGTAGGCTCTTGTGGTCTGTGAAGATAGTGCTCTTTGTACCATACAGGTAGTGTCTCCAGATCTTCAAAGCGAACACAACCGCTCCTAATTCGAGATCGTGTGTGGTGTAGTTGACCTCGTGTGTCTTCAACTGTCTTGAGGCGTAGGCGATGACCTTACCTCGTTGCATCAGAACACAGTCGAGCCCTTGATTTGACGCGTCGCAATAGACCACGAAGTCTTCTGTTCCTTCGGGGAGGGACAGTATCGGTGCGGTGCACAAGGCTCGCTTCAGCGTTTGGAACGCTTTCTCCTGCTTCTCTTCCCAGTCAAAGGCCACGCCTTTCTGGGTCAATGTCGTAAGGGGTTTCGCGATCCGAGAGAAGTTTTGAATGAACCTTCGGTCGTAGCCAGCGAGGCCTAGAAATTGACGAATTTCCGTAGGCGTCTTCGGTGCTGACCAGTTCTCGATGGCTTTAATTTTGGAAGGGTCCACGTGGATTCCCTCTTTGCTAACCACGTGTCCTAAGAATTCGACTCTTCGGATCCAAAATTCGCATTTAGAGAACTTTGCATAAAGCTTCTCTGATCGTAAGGTTTCTAGGACTTGTCGTAAATGATCACTATGTTCCTCCTTACTTCGAGAGTAGATAAGTATATCATCAATGAAGACAATGACGAACTGATCCAAGTAAGGACGTCATACCCTATTCATTAAGTCCATGAATACTGCGGGCGCATTGGTTAGTCCGAATGGCATCACTACGAACTCGGAGTGTCCGTAACGAGTTCAGAAGGCTGTCTTCGGAACATCCTCCTCCAGCACTCGTAACTGGTGATACCCGGACCTCAGATCAATCTTGGAGAAGTAGCTCGCCCCTTGCAGTTGGTCAAATAAATCGTCTATGCGCGGAAGAGGGTAACGATTTTTGATCGTGAGCTTGTTGAGTTCCCTATAATCGATGCACATACGGAACGATCCGTCTTTCTTCTTTACGAACAAGACCGGTGCTCCCCAGGGTGAGAAGCTTGGTCTTATAAAGCCCTTGCTGAGCAGTTCGTTAAGTTGACCAGACAGTTCCTGCATCTCAGCAGGTGCTAGACGATAGGTCGATTTGGCTACGGGGGTAGCTCCTGGAATTAAGTCGATTCTGAATTCGACTTGACGTTGGGGAGGTAAACCCGGTAGCTCTTCCGGAAAGACGTCGGGGAAGTCGCGTACTACGTGCGCCAGGAATGCACCATATTCCTTACGCAAGTACTTCTGAGCTTGAATACTTGAGATGATATGAAGGCTCGTACTGGGTTTGTCTCCGTATATCAACAAGGTTTCGTTACTCGGTAGGTTTAGACGGATGGCTTTGTCGAAACACAAGATATCGGTATGGTGGAGACTCAACCAGTCCATGCCCACGATGACATCGAAGCTCTTGATTGCTACTGGTATGAGATCGATTGGAAACGAATGATTATCTAGTGTCAGGGTACAGCCTATGTAGATCTCGTTAGAACTCTCTGTCTTTCCGTTAGCCATTTCTACGATGAAGGTTTCTTTTAGTGGTTTCGGTGATTGTTTAAGTAAGTGTTTAAAGTTTTGGTTTACGAAGCTCCTTTCCGCCCCACTATCAAATAGGATACAAGCATAAGAGTTATCGAGAAGGAACGTACCCGTGACTATTGTGGGGTCTGCTACTGCTTCAGTGTGGCCAATAGCAAGTAGTCTCCCTGCTGCACCGACATTCCCCGCCTTTGGACAGTTTCTTTTGAAGTGTCCTATCTCGCCACAACCATAGCAGGACTGACTTACTCCAGTACTAGGGACCTGGGAAATGGGTTTGGGTGGTGTTCTGCAAAACCGGGCAGTATGACCCTTCCGGTCGCAGTTAGTGCAGTGCATCTCACGGCAGGGGCCGTTATGATGGAAATTACACTTGGTGCACTTGGGTAGGTTCCTTGCATATGTTTTGGCTGGCACAGGGACAGTAGGATTAGTGGCAGCATGAACAGCCACAGTTTGTTGGTTCTTGGAGGAGGACTGAGCTGATATGCCCTTCCTTCGATCCCCACGCTTCCTTTTGTTGTCAGATGTCTGGATTGATGCGGGGGTAGTTGTTGTGGTTGTTGATGGGGTATAAGGACAGATGCCTGACGTACTGGCATAGTAAGTTCATCCTTACTTTGTTGGCGGTCCTGTCATTGATCATTTCTTCAATAGACTTAGCAACCCTAATAGTTGCCTCAAGAACAGATGCCTGACGTACTGGCATAGTAAGTTCATCCTTACTTTGTTGAAGTAAGTGTTTTGTTTCTTCCATCTGTTCATCCAACATCGTACGCACCATTGCCTGCACCCCAGCCATCGTGATTAGCTTAGGCTATGGATTATCGCTTCCGAACCCACTTTGAGTACTCGCCATTTCGATCTATACACCAATCGTAGGTGAATTTAGATCTTCATTTTCGTTAGTCGTTAAGTCTTCGTTATTACCCCGAAACGTTTATATGTTAGTTCTAATATCGTAGTCATACGTTTAGAATCCTACACACATAAGGTTTCTAGATCCGGTCGGAAACAGACCATAGATCCGAACAAATAATGGCATATATGGCAAACATATAACATTTAGCACATAAAAGCATTTTAGGCATCTTTCCTAAAATAAACTAGTGCTCGTGTCAATTTACGTGTACTACCTAAAATATAATAGACACACTCAACTCACAATCATCGCTTGGCATTCTAAGTTTAAGTCTAGAAATCCTAGAAATTTCCTAGTTCGCTTAAACTAATGCTCTGATACCAACTGTGACATCCCCTAATTTCTCGGCCAGAAAAGACCGATTTAATTTATGCTTTTTAAAATAAAATCAGAGAATCTTTTTAAAAGATGTTGCGGAATTGGTCCCCAAAACAACATATGATAAAAGTTTATCAAAACCTTTCTTTAAGAAATATATAATTTCCTTTTATATTAAAACCTCGGGATGTCATGTTCCGATACAGATCAAAAGCATAAACAAGACATTATAAGCCTTACAACAGTTATTTATAACTACTGGCCTATAATCCATAAATCACTCATCATCATCATCCGACTATGCTCGGGGTCCACTACCTGTAATCATAAAAAGCTGAGTGGGTCAGGCTTGGAAGCCTGGTGAGCATATAGGGTTTTCAACCCACAATACATAAATTTATTATGCTTAAACATCAATCAATCAACCAAATTACCCCAACCCCATTATCTTATTAATTTCTTAAGGGTTTAACCTAAGAATCAACTATCACTCCTTCCTAAGGATTCATCCTAAAGAATAGGCACGAAGTCACATCGTCACCAGGGTTTATACAACAGGCACTAAGTCCATAGCTGCCAAGGTTTATTCAACATGTGCTAAGTCCATAGCTCTCATTTATCGACAGTATTATTTACAGGTATTCCCCCCCCCCCCCCTGCAATACATGTCAATGGGTTTTTAGAGTACATCAAATGAACATATAGTTCATTACACCTACAGGTTGCGGGCCTGCTAGTGTTCCACAGACTGTCTCGAATAGTCCAGGGTTGTCATCCATACTCTGCTGAAGGACGGGGGCCAACATTTTGGGTAAGTGATTCTCTCAAATTTCACCACTCACCCTCAACTCATAATCAATATTACTGATCATCTCCTTTATCCAACTCACCTTTCATCACACCCACTATTTCATCTACCCATGTTTTACCCAACATTTTTCGTAGATAAAAATACATATACAGTTTAAATTATTTAAAAACCTGTATAAATCATTCCTTCAACACCCATCTCAAATAAACAAACAATATATATTCACACAACACGTATTTTATGTAAAATACTTCATATCTATGTGTAAGGTGAAAGTAACTACACACTCACCTGATCTAATGAAAATCGGGCAGCAATTCGTTTCCTAAAACGATCGTTTCTAATAAAACTGAGAGTTTTATTGAGAAACCGGGCTCTGCGAAGGGTCGGGCTTCGAAACCGAAAAGATAAATTTTCCGGGCTTCTCGGGCACTTCGTGGCGTATTGCGGGTGTTAGAATCGATACCGGGGCTTTGGGGGATGCTAAGATGAAAAAAATATGAAGAAAGGGGCTAAATATGGCAAAATTCCAAATCTAACCGGGAAGGCTCGCATACCCCTTGTATTTATAGGGGTCCGAAGTCGGCTTGGTGGTGGGGTCCGCAGGCGAGGGTCCGCAGGTGGCTGCACGTGCGAAGGCCTCGGTGGCAGCTGCTGATTGGACCGAGGTCTAGTGGTCCATCTGCGAGGCTCGGAGGCTAAGACGGTGCGAGGCTCGGTCCAGCTGCGAGCTTCGGATTGGGCCTCCCTTCGGTCGAATCAGAATCCGACACGCAGCTACTGTTCATGCGAGGGAAGGCGACACGTGGCTTCGCATGACCCACCAATTTCGGACACGTGGCACTCTTTCAGCGAAGGTGACGTGGCAAAAACGTGACTATGCGAATTTTCTCGATTTTCGCGCAAAAACTTCTAAAATCCATAACTTTTGCATACGAGCTCCGTTTTTGACGTTCTTTATATGCACGCGTAGGTAAAATTACGCTCTACAACTTTCGTTTAGACTTCGTCGGCTAATTTTGAATTTAATTTTTATATTATTATTTTTAACAGACCGGGACAGGAAATCCGTTAAAAATTCATAACTTCTTCATCCGACGTCCGTTTTCGTCAGACTTTTTACCGTTGTGCTACTAATGACGAGACCTACGATTCTCGTTTAGGTAGTGTCGGCTAAAAATCACTCGATCTAAAATTCGAGTTTTTAGCTGTCTACTGCTAAGCTGAAACTTCGAAAAATCATAACTTCCTCATACGAAGTCAGATTTGGGCGTTCTTTTTATACTTACTCTCGGTTTAGCGAACACTACAAGTTTCTTTTAGATCACTAAGGCCAAAAAGTAGTTTATCGAAAACTCACTTTTTACGACATTCGGCCCCGTGCCGGTTTGTCGCGAAACTTCAACATGTCATAACTTCTTCGTTATAACTCGGATTTCGGCATTCTTTATATATCCGTAATCCTTGTCATGCCTAGTACAAGTTTCTTAATGGATATCGGCTTTATCTAAAATTTAATTTTTGACGCTGATTTTTATTCTTAATTAATTAAACCTTAATAATTAAGCATAAAACACATAAAACACATAATATTCACATAATTCCTTTTTATTTCTTCTAAATGAGTTACAAAGGTTAACCTAGACCATTATGTCAATATTAATGCCTAGCCTAGAAACACGGGCGTTACAACAGGTTTTTACTTACCTAACTTTTTTGTATTTGTAAAGAAAGTTTAGTTTAGATTCAGTTTCTTTGGATCCACAAAGTGCTAAGTTATTGGAGGGTCATGAGGTGTTTATTGAAAAACATGATAAAGACTGTAAAAGTGATGCGGACAATTACTTTAAGAAAGTCAGAGGGTATGATGATATCTCAAGAACTATCCAGCCCCTCCCCCCAAAGGTATGGATTCTAATAATTGGGAGAAAGCAATTGAGTATTTCCAAATAGAAGAATATAAAAGGTCTTCAGAAATAAACAAAAATGTTTGTGCACTACAAAAATACTCAAACTGTATGTGTGTATGGGGGGTGGGGGGTGGGGGAGGGGAAGGGTGAGTTCGTACAATATTGTTGCTTGTTATAAAAAGGCAAGTTACAAATGTGTAATTGTTTACTTAAAACATAATCTATTTTTTATTGTTAAATAAACAAGAGTATGGTAAAAGTATGTAATGTCATAACTATATTAAGTAATGTTGTAGCATAAATTTTCAGGTATTGCTCTTGAGATCCAACATTTCTAATTTTCAGAGGTTTTAGTTGATCTTGGCTGACCACTGTGTGTTTATGGAGCCCACCACGACACGTTCGCGCCCCTAAAAAGAAACACACATTTTTAATAACCATGGCGTGGTCATGTATTGGCCAGGCATTGGTGGTGGATGGGTGCACACCCTAAATTTCGGGCCTCGAGTCATATTTCAAGAAGATTATGGTTAGGGTTTACTTTCAGCTCCACCCTTCATCCCTTTGAGAGAAACCCTAAAGTGTGTGTTATTGGTTTTTAAGTGTGTGTTCTTGGATTTTCAAGGATTAAGAAGGAAGAAGGAGGTGATTCAAGTTGGTGGTGGGATTTATTGTTGTTGAAGGCTATTTCTACAACCATCTTTAGACTCCAAAAACTATAAAGTTCATACATTTTCATCTTATGAGTTGATTAAGATGTGTTGGAGTCCCTTTTTGGTTATTGAAATGAATTCTTTGAGTTTGAAGAAACTCTGGGACCTTGGACAAGATTTATGTTACTTTTTGGACCTTATGGTCCCATAAAGTTTGCATCTTGATCAAGAATCAACCATGCATGGATCTCTTAGGTCATTTGGTCCATTTTGTGTTAGGTTTTGAGATCTAAGCTTCTAGAGGTTAGTAAATAGATAAAGTTGGAAACATTATCCATTCATGACCTTAATTGATCCATATATGAGCTTTGGAGCTCTGTAAATAAGGGTTAAGAGCTTAATGGAATAAGTTGGTTAGGACGTTACCACAGCCTGTCAATGCTGCTACCACAACAGGGGATTCTGTGACCATTTTTCCTTTTAGCCACCACGACGTGGCCATGGTGTTGGCCATAGTGTGGTGACTCGGTTTTTAACTTTGATCGTTCATGTTTTGACTAGTCAAACTTTAGGGTCATGTCTTAGATTGAGGATTTACCCTTATTAAAGGTCTAAGTGGGTGTTGTACCGGTTTATTGCATGTGATGAGTTGTAGGGATATCTTCTTTCGTCTACGAGGTGAGTTTTCTCACTATACTTTGTACTGAAGTATGTATCATTTGTTTGTTTGGAGGTTGATATGTAGTAGTAATCTGTTAGACAGGTAGATTTCTTATAATTATATGTGTTTTCTTGTTACTTTTTATTTTCATATTCGACATATTGTGCTTGGGTTAAGGTTGTACAGCTGTGTGTTGTAGGCTAAGAGACCTGGGCGGTCCAATTCATACTGTAGGCCTAAGAGGAGCGCCCATCTTAGATGTTGTAGGCTTCGGTGGCGGTTCAACCTTGTACTGTAGGCCTTGTTTGCATGCATTGCATGTGTATTGTTGTGTGAGGTATTTTGGGGAACTCACTAATCTTTGGATTATAGTTGTGGATTTAAGTGTTTCAGGTACTTTTGAGGACCGGGGCAAGAAAATGCATGAATGTACACATCATCCAGTAGTCTTCATGATTTTGAGAGATGTTATGTTTTGATACTCTAATATTTATGATATATTGTGAAACACTGATTTTGATGGTTCTTGGTTTTTATGGAAATGAATTTTATCTCTTTTTAGTATCAAGTTTTGACAAAACTACCCCTGTGCATCCTTGTGTTTTTTGCATTTTTTTCACATATGTGTCTTGCTAATTGTTAAATAAAAAAATACGAACCTTACTTTTACTCAGCAAATAGATAACACAAAAATGATTTTGTTAGCCTTGGATATCGCTTTCCCAGAACTCACATGACCTCTGTAACCATCAGAATTGATGGTGACCAACTACTGAATTCGTTTTTGTCTTGGTAGCAATCAATCTTGACATCTTCCTTCCATATATCTTTTTAAGACTTTATTTCTTTATTCCCTTCATGCATGTATGTTTGTGAAACACACCATGCATGTTTTCCAAAAAGATAACCCACATGATAGATAAGACAAACAAGAGATAAAGTAGCTTGAACCAGTATACCAAAAAAATTGCTTTTGTAGAGAGAAATGTGAACTTTACCTGACCATTCATATGTAGTCTTTCTCTAAATTACTTTTGACCAAACTGCCTCTTTTTAGTATATCACATGAAGAGAGAGAGACCCACACCTCATTTCATGATAAATGGATATCGCAAGACAAAGTGCCACCCTGCATGGTTGTTGCTTTTCTTTTCTTGAACATAGATGTTAGAACATGGGTTTAACCAAAATACTCCTATTCTTGAAAGGCAACTTGTAACATCCCAAAAATTACTATGTAAAAAATTTATTTTTAAACCTATCAAACAATCATTCATTCATTCCAAAATCCATCAAGATGTGATAATCTATAAAATAGTCATCGTAGTGCAAATCATGTCATAAAATGCGGAATACTGGTGGATACGGTGCGATCATGTCGGCCCCTTCCCTTTAGAACTGGAAGTACCAGAAACCATAAACATAAAAGTTTAAGCATAAACCTTAGTGAGTTTCCCCAAAATACCCCATACAGAAACATACATAACAGTTAGAAACTAAGATAGGTTTATTTCACCCCTGAGTCTATTTCAACTCCTTTGGTATCTTTCAACCGGTATTGGGTCTATTTCACCCCCTGAGTCTATTTCAACTCCTTTGGTATCTTTCAACCGGTAATGGGTCTATTTCACCCTTACAGCTAAGCATACAATAAAACCAGCAGGAGTCACAAAGACAACAAGCACATACAGGCATATCTGCAAGTGTCACAAAGACAACTATCATTCTACAAACATAATATAGTAAGCGAGCATTGGTGCCTTCGACCCATGAGTACAGTGAAGAGACTCTCCTATCTAACGTTGATCAATTGATACCGCTCCTACTATCGCGAAAATAGATGTTATATACCATCTATACAGCTATACGAGGTACACCCTTAACTTACCTTTTAAAACTAAGGGGTGACCAAAATTTAACGAAAGTAAAAAGTCAACCCTCAAAGTCAGTTGTCAAAGGTCAAGTCAATCAATCAAACATATAGCTTCAGCAACTCGTCATGCCGTGGTCATCCTTGGCCACGCTAGAAAAGGACAAAAAAATAGATCCAACCTTAGTCGCCACGGCGTAGCGACCTGATGCCACGTTGTGGGCACTAGATCCTAAACAGCTTAATGGATTAAGCTTCTTCCTTCAGTCCTAAGAGCTCCAAAGCTCAGATCTAGTACGAAATATGGTCTAGAAGGATAAAGTTTCCAACTTTATCCATTAAGTCCAACGAAAACAAAAAAATCTCTAACCCTAGGTTCCATGAGGCTAAAAATGGCAAAGACTAAACCATTAAGCACTTAATCCTGAAGGCCTCAAGTCCAACTTCTCTAGAATGCTTCTAATAGTCCATAAAAATCCAAACTTTATGGACATGCATGACCCATGCATGTCTTCCTTCAAACTACATAAAAAGGGAGAACAAAATGACCCAAAATCCATGCATGGTTCTTATCATACCACAAAATTCCATATCTAGAAGATATAACATTCAAGAGACATATAGAAACCATAAAGTCACAAATTTATCTCTTATAACCACCCAACCCACTCCAAAAAGACCAAAACATGCTCCAAAACCTAGATATGATGAATAACACAAAAAGGTTGAAGCTTAAGGACTTACAAAGAGTCCAGAAGATGCACAAAAATGGAGGAAGGGATCACTTGTTGAACCAAAGCACTGATTTTTCTTCTTTTTCCTTCAAAACCACCACAAGTTTACTAAAATGAGCACAAGATCACCAAGGAGGATTAGGGTTAGGGTTTTTGGGGCTTGAGAGTGATGGAGGCTGAGAATGAACAACCCTAGCCTCCCACTTTCCTTTAAATACCCGGAAAATTAGGGTTTAAGACGTCAACGATGGCCATGTCCTGGCCTTTGCTTGCCACAATGTGGCAAGTCAAAAGAGACCCGCAACCCAAAAATGCCTCGCCACAACATGGCGATCCTTACCCATGTCTTGGCAACTCCCAAAATCAAATTTTAATTAAAATAAAATATACCTCAAAAACCGGATGTTATAGCTCTTCCCCACTTGAATTAGACTTCTTCTTCGAAGTCCGCTGCTGAAAATAGCTTTGGTTAGTGCTCCTTCATCTCCCCCTCAGGTTCCCAAGTCCACTCTGGGCCTTTCCGGTGCTGTCATTGGACCTTCACCAGGTTCACCACCTTGTTTCTCAGGCAATGTTTTAAAAATCGGTTTTTTAGTTGAACCGGTATGGTGACCGGTTCCCGGGTTAACCGGTTCGACCGTCGGGTCAACTGGTTTCTATAATTTTTATCTTTTTTCATATTTTCATACACATACATACATATATAAATCATAAATTTAACATTTACAAGTTCAAACATTAAAAATATACATAAAACTAAGTTGTAGATCAATCCAAATACATTAAAATAACACATAACCATACCATAAGTTTTAGTGTTTTACATCAATCCATATAAATCAAAAATAAAACAAAATATAATATCGAAACAAAATATAGTCATAGATGAATACAAACACATCAAAAAAGTTTATAACATTTACCATATGTTTTTATTTAGAGAAAACTAAATAAATTTGAAAAAAATCACTGAAGTTTATTATGCAAATGGTTCTTTTCCATGTGTTTTTATTCAGTTTAAGCGGTTCAACTGGGTTTTTCTAAAAACCGACTGGTTCATTCCGGTTCAAAAATCAACATAAAATCGGTGATAGTTGAACCGCTCCCCCCCTCCCCCCGGTTTGACCGGTCGGTTCAAACCGGTTTTTAAAACATTGTTCTTAGGGCCTTTGTCTTCCTTTCGAGGATCACAACTGGTCTTTCAGGCACTCATCCACCTAAATATCCTCCAATGGCACCACTACAAAATCATCGACCAAACACTTCTATAGTTGAGAGACGTGAAAAATGATGTGAATTTGATTGAGCTCCTCGAGTAGCTCCAAACGATATTCTACCATGCCCGCCCGGGCGATGACCCTGAAAGGACCAATATATATGGGACCCAGCTTGCCCCACTTCCTAAAGTAGATGACACCTTTCCAAGGTGACACCTTCAGGAGTACCATATCCCCAACCTGAAACTCCAAATCCGATCGGCGTTTATCAGCATAATTTTTCTGCCGGATCTATGCGGTCTGCAACCTCTCGCTTACCTGCTGGATCAACTTGGTAGTCCGGAGCACCACCTCCATGCTACCGATGACTCGCTGACCAACCTCACCCCATCAAATCGGGGTCCGACACTTCCTCCTGTAGATCATCTTAAAATGTGGACGATAAATACTGGCGTGATAGTTGTTGCTATAAGAAAACTCGGCCAATAGGAGATATGTATCCCAACTACCACCAAAATCTAGCACATATGCCTAAAGCATGTCCTCCAAGGTCTGGATAGTCTGCCCATTCTGACCATCTGTCTGAAGGTGAAAATATGTGATGTAGTATAGAGGAGTACCCAACTCCTCATAGAACCTCTTCTAGAACTTTGAAGTGAACCGAACATCTCGATCCAAAACCATTGAGACTGGAACCCCATGACGTGCCACAACCTCCCGGATGTCAATACTTACCAATTTCTCCGCAAAGATACTCTCCTGAATGGGGATAAAGTGTGCACTCTTGGTCAACCGATCCACGATGACCCAAATTGAATCTACACCTCACACAGTCCGCGATAGCTTCATGATAAAATCCATCATAATCTCTTCCCATTTCCAAAGGGGAACACCCAGTGGCTCCATCTTGTTGTGTCGCAACTGGTATTTTAGCCAGGAAGTTCTGTGATCATGTAAACGTCATCTATGATAATACTCGTAGCTCTAACTTGATATTATGCACTATGTTCATTTTGTGACAACAAACTTAATCAAGATTCACAAGTGAAGTTCAAAACTCTATACAAAGTATTTAAATAGTCAATAATGAGTTGAAAACCCTAAAAATCCCGGTTCAAGTTTATTATGGACTAGGATTTTCTTATTGGGCCTAATGGGCCAATAAGCCTTCAATTAGACTATTTTGGGCCTAAATACCCTAATTGAGTTCTAATTGGACCCACATTCATAAAACTTAACATTTTGGGCCATGTGGGCCTAAAATGGTTCATGTTAATCCTAATGGGCCATAGATGATTCCATTCACCCTAACAGACTTCAATTGGGCCGTGAATGTCCAAAGGGGCCCAACGGACCGAAAAATACTCATTTGAGCCTCATGATTTCAAGCTAAGTCAAGGAATGGCCCAAACTAATCCACTTCCTTTCTTCTAGCCCAATTCTCGGCCCATGTAAAAAAATAATAAAAGGATTAACTAGCATTCGACACATCATTATTGCATGATGGACTTCCATGCTTATTAACCACTAAGTAATCCATAAATCTCATGCATCTAGGTATCCATCACATCCTCACCCCTCTCTTCTTTTTCCTTCGGCCGAGAACAAGAAACACACACACACAAAATATCAAACTCTCTCCAAATACACTTTCAAGAACATCTCTTCCCTTTCATCAATAATTTTCGAGATTTAGAGCATTCCAAAGAGGTTTTTCATCCAAAAATCACTTCAAGTTACACTCTAGTGGTAAGATCTCACAAACCTAAGTAACATATTTTCTTTTAAACTCATTCACTCTTCTTACCACCTTAATTCCGTGATCATGCTCCCTAGAACTCCTCAAAAATTAGAAGGTCCCCTCAAGGAGCTAATTAAAGCAAAAAATCACACTATCTTCTTCCATATCTTCATCAAACTGAAACATCAAAGCAAAGGTGAGTTCATACCCGCTTGTTTTCGGTTTTTACATGTTTTGGAGGGGAGAATACAAGTATTTATGTGTAGATCTATGTATTTATGCATGTTATGTGTGATTTTCTTGGTTTATGTTGTGTTTGTGTGATAAAACTCGATGGATCTTTAAAACTTCAACAAAAGTAGGTGAGATTCATAAACTAAAACACTCTAGTCACCATACTACAAAGTAAAAAGTGTTATACATGCCTAAGTTGTGAAAAACAAAACACAAATCTTGTATAAGGATAATTTTTGACAAATAAACAAAAGATTGGGAAAAAAGTGACACCTACGGTTTTATAAGAACCAAAAGGGTCACATCGCTTAAAAATGGGTTTTTATAACAATCATATTTTCCAAAGGGCCAAAAGTGTAAAATTTTGCATTATGGGCCTTAATGTGAGCCTTACAGCTTTTTGTGCCCAAATTGAAAAAAATAACAATTTTTATGGATCAAAATGTTATGAAATAAATGTTGGATAAGATGTCTAAGTCCATAACTATTTCTGGTATGTACTTGACCCGACCTGGCATGGTCCATTTGGGTTGAATGGCATCATGCATTTGGATAGACGAAATGAGAGAAATAACACTTGTGGTTTATTAATATAATATAAGTTCTAATATATTAATAATATTATTTAATTAGTATTGATCAAGAATTAATCTAGAATTAATTAAGTGATCAAAAGGAGACTAATTAAATATATGGGTTGATTGTGTAAATCATCCATACTTGTATAGTGGGCTAGATGCTCCATGGATTATCAAGTTGGGCTAAGGTCCATAGGATGCTCCATGGGAGTTACAAATTGTCACACCCCGCTAAAGCGAAAACACGAGGCGTGGCAGTATAAAGGGTTTCATAGCAAAAGTTAAAAGACAACACCAACCATAGTATTAAAAATCATTACAATTTTACAATGGGTTTGAACAACTTTTAAAAGAAATTACAATGTAAATTGAAATACAACACATGCGAATGCTCCTAAAAGTGAAGTGTCTCTAAGTGCCACTTACTCGATGATTCCTGAAAAAGCATGTAAAACGAGCGTCAACTATAAAAATAGTTGCTGAGTACTCACAGATAAACAAAATAATATTGGTTCCATGAATTGAAATCAAAGTTTTGATAAAAGTTTCCAATAATAAAAGTATATTGTTAAAATGAGTAAATAAGTTTGTAAAAACAAAGTTCTTTGTCATCATGAGAGATAAAGTATGTTGCCCAATTAAGATGCAACATTCATATTCTCATGGAAGATAAAGTTCGTTACTCAAACGAGTAAACAAGTTTCATTGCTAAAATGAGCAATCAATTTCGTTGCTACAAGGAGCAAACAATTTCATTGCTAAAACATGTATATAAGTTTTCAGTAATAAAAGTTCGTTGTTGTAATGAGAAACAAAGTTCATTGCTATAATTAATAACAAGTTTATTGCTATAACGAGAAACGAGTTTGTATGTGTATGAGCAAACAATGAGTCTCAACCAAACCTATGACTGAAGCCCTATCAAGATCTATGCTTATCGTTCCATAGATGAATATGGTATCATGCACTCCAGCAATAGGGCGAGTGAGGAGTTGTCAATTCCTAATAGCGCTATCCATAATGACCATTGGCTCAAAGAGTTAATGGTTAGAGATAAGGGAAGGGCCTTAGTACGATAAGTTCTCATGTTCCGTGTTGCATAGACATACATAGAGAGACATAGCAATAAAATAGGAATCATGTTTGATACAAATCAATTTAAATACAACATTCAAATAATAGTTTTTCGGGACATGCTTTTCCACCCCAAAACATAAAAACTGAAAATAGGGGAGTACGTGAATACTCACAATGCATTGAGATGATGCAAATGGTGCCTTGAACTACGTTCCACGAGTACCACTACCGATTCCTACAATAATGGTATTCGCTAGTGAGTCTCTAATCGAAATCTAATACTAGTATACTTACTACTACAATAGAATTATGCCAATAATGTGTCAAAATTTAATATTGATAAGTTACAAACATTTTTCTGTGGAAATTAAGTTTCAAAGAATCAATTGTTATATAACAATTTAAGTGGAAAATTTCGATTATTGAAATGTTAATATTTAACATTTTAGAGGTGTTCCAATGATTAAATATTCAAAACGAAATCAATTTAGTTCTAAACTTTCCCAAACTTTGTATTTCATTTTTAATTGAAGTCAAAGACCTTAAGGTAAATTTTCTTGAATTTTTGATTTGTCTAACTATTTTTCACCATTTAATTCCTTGAATAATCATAAAATCATGGAAAAATAGTAAATTATCATGAAAAATTCTTATAATTTTTGTGTAACTGTTTTACAGTGTACATAATCTGGGAAAATTATTAATATGTGTTTTCAAAAAGTTTAACACAATTTTTATGATTTTTGTACATTTAAGTGTATTAAATCTTGGGAAAATAGAAGAAAAATAGCATACAGAAGATAAAAATCATCAAAACTTTTATTTGTCATCCTAACATATTATAAGAGTTTCTGCTAAATTTTTATTAATTTTGGATGAGTAAAACTATTTTTCCTGTTTTTAATCTATTATAAACACAAAAATCATGCAAAAATAGATATACATTTTGAAAAATTCCCAAAATATTTTTCTGAGTTTTAAATACAGGGTACAAGCTGCGAAAAATAAGAAATAATATTTTCACATTCCCTAAAGTGATTTTATGATTTATTAAAGCTAAATAAAAAGAAAATTAAAAACAATACTAAACAGTAACAAAAGTCATTGAAACTTCATGGGGAATGTTTATTAACTTAAAGGATCATCCAAGAACTTTTCCAGAACTTATGTACTAGCGTAAGTATTTTATATGATTTAACACTCTATTTTCTTATTATTTTCATATAAAAATAAAGAAAATATATATTGAGCTGAAAATTTCCAGAATGCATCTTCATACAATTTAATAACAATGAAAAATTGTTTTCTTATTTTTGATGTTGAAAACCATGCCTAAAGGCTCAATAAATTATAGAGAAAACTTGGTTCTTGTGATTTATGTAAAGATTATTGATGTTACTATGACAATTTTTGCAACATGTTACAAAGACTTTTGAATCAAGATCTTTTTGTACCTATTAATACATGATATTAAGAGTTCAAAATAATTTTTGAATGACTTTTAGTGATGAATAAGTCCTTTGAACATGCAACACAAAACAAATGTTCATAAGGAAAGTGCTGTTTGAGCAACAGTTTTGTAAAAATTGGTAAAAATCGAAATATTGGAATTTTCCAGTGAGGTCAGATGGGTTTGAAAGCTAACTCAAAATATTATATTTCAGAAAAAGAATCACGAATTTTGGTTAAGAAATGAGTGAGATATGACAGTTTAAAATCAGGTAAAGAAATCTGGCAGATTGCATGCATGATGATTGGTTAGAAAAGTGAGTTTTCATCATTTCCTTGAGTAAATCTTTTGAAGTATTTTAAATATATCATGATAAACTCATATTTTAGTCATGTTTCCAGAGATCAAAAGATTAAAACTTATCAAAATGTATACATGCATTTATGAACAAAATTTTGTTTCTCAAAAACTCTTAACTTGAGTTTGATGTTTTAATCCTTAAAATCGATTTTTGCACTAAGATCATGAACATGCAACCTTGTTTATCATACATGCATGGTGTTAAAACACATCCATCATGTTCTAAAAACCATTTTAACAAAAATAAAACAAGTTTGAAGAAGATGAAGAAGGAGAAAGTGTAAGAAAAAGAGCAAAACTTGAAGGAAAAGTGAAGTAGAAATCGATTTTACCTTCAAGAATACCACAAGATGATGAAGATTTCGAGTTTGAGGAGTGTTCTTGGGTTTGTTTTCTGGAAAATTTCATGGTTCTTAGAGGGAGGAAGAGAGAATGGAGTGGTGTTTGGAGAGAAAAATTAGAGAGAAGGTAGAGAGAGTTTTCTAGAGAGAGAAAGAAGAGAGATGTGTGTGTGTTGGAGAATGAGAGTGTGAGAGAGAGATATGGGGAGAGAGGGATCCGAATTTTTTAGTATAATACCCCTTTCTCATTCATTTCTTTTATAAAATTTAAGTTCTTTTATAAAATATCTCAATTTTTATATAAAATGTGCACTAAAATCAAGTTTTTATTCATAAAACCTTGATTTTTGATTTATAAATTAAGGGTAAATGTTAATGAGTTAAATTTTATTTTCCTTGATTATATTTCACTGAATTTAATTGTTTTAGGATAATATTATGAGTTTCATAACTATTTTTATAGAATTCTTGATGTCAAATTTTATAAAATTTAGGTTTTAGGGTTTTTAGGGTTTTGAGAATTAATAAATCTTTAGATATCAAAATCAATAGAATCTTTGAGACTTCAATTTATCTTATGGTATTATAACTCTTTTATAGTTATAAATAATATTTGTAACTTATTTTATCGGTTTATTGGCATTCTATGTAGTGGTTTCGAGATTCAAACGAAATTGAGGAATCAAGTATACTAGTCATAGTTTTCAACTCTGACTTAAGTTTCTATGAGGCTCCAACCTAATTTCTACTGCTAGGTCAAGTGCATAATGTGTGTATATGATTCATGAAAAGGTGTTTGACTCAAAGTGTGACCCAAATATGGATAGTCACTACAGTTAAGTAGTAGTAGAATTCACATATCAATGTGAAATCTAAGTACACTATCATCCGATCCTACTTGTTTCCAAGTTTCTAGTAGGTTATAACTTAGCTTCTAGTTACTAAGTCTATTATGTGTCGTGCCTATATGTGCAACTAAGTTTATTCAAATCTAGAACCGACTCGAATTTTGACGGTTGTCACATTCTCCCCCGGTTGAAAGAATTTCGCCCCGAAATTCAATTCATGACGTATTCTATTAGAACTCAGTCGAATACAATTATATAGCTGGAGAGGTGGTGACTTGCAATGTTCTTTGATTATTTCGGGTTTATTTCCTCAAGGGAAAAGCCCAATTCTTTAGCTATAGTCAAATTAATGTTTCCTTAATTCGAGTTCTACAATTTAGATTGCGAGAAATTAGGATCATGGAAATCATGATCCAAACATGGCGACCTAGTCGAAAAAGATCATCTAGTTAGATATTATCTGAATTAAGAGAGCTATAAGTTTTGCTGAAGCACTAACTGCACTGAGCGTTAAATCCGCATTGATCCTTAAGTCGCGTTCTAAATTAGCACTAAGTGTAAATTCGCCGCCTAATAAAGAAGAGATTAGGAACAATTTGTTCACTTCCGGGTTGGCTACTACATCTGGAAAGGATATATTTTGAAATAAGAAGGGGTAGCACGAATGAAAGAGAAGCGATTGAGGGTAAGTTCCTAAAAATACGTACTAAGGGTAGACAACAAAGTTTTGTTACATCTCAAATGTAAAGGCTATTTAAGTGTCGTCTATAAAATAAGTTACGAAACGATTGAGGATTTCCGAAGCAATATTTACTACCACGTTACTCTTACTATAATAAAACAATATTCGAAGAATATATATATTTAGAGAGTCATTGTCGCAAATGGAGGCGATGCAAGTTTATGATAAATTAAACCACCTTGTCTAGATAACAATTTGAGTGATTAGAAATGATAAGTAATCTCACTATTATCAAAATGTGTAATAATTCCAAGATAATGAAAATACATGTGTGGCGATCAAACGAAGTAGTAAAATAATAAAAAGATAAATTAAAGTTAAATGTTTAAGTCGTCATTAAGGGGAATTTTTTTTATAGAAATATTAATATTAGACTTTTTGTAAAATTGACTAATTGTCTAAGTCAAGACAAATACAAGTTTAAGAGGAGTCAGAATATTTATGAAAACAAGTTTGAGAGTTTAGGAATTTACTAAAAATAGCAAAGTAGAATGCTATTTTTAAGAAATGAATAAAAATACCGATCATTGAAAATAGTGCATTCTTAGTTTAGTGTTTCTACAAAAACAAACATTTAGAAAATAGATAATCGTAAAATTCAAAACTTTTGATGTATTTAAAGAAAAGGAGAAACATAAGGATACATATCCTTCACATATATTTTTCAGATATAGAAAAATTATAAGCATAAGGGTATTCATCTTTGTATTACTTATAAGGAAAAATACAATGAAACTTGCATTTTAAATCAAGTTTCCGAATTTAGAACGAAAGGGCAAATGTAAATAAGGAATACTTGTTTATTGTAGATTTCAAAATAAAAACAAGATGTATATGGTAAAAGGCGTAATTGAATATATCAAAGTTGACTAAATCAAAATTATGTCTCACGACTATACACGTATAAATTGCTCAAAACGAAAAGGGTAGACTTCTAGTCTGTATGTGTACGAACATGATACTAGGAGAAGCAAAATAGAAAGAAACAAAATTAGACAATGTATTATGTTACTATTATGGGCGTGCGAGATCTAAAATCATAAGGAGAGCAAGAAATCAAGTGCGGGGGAAAGAAAAAGGAAGGTAGCGGCGGCAATGATTGTTATTGTTAAAATTATAAGAACAATACCTATAGGTAGATTAAAACCAGGTTGAGATATATTTCAAACTTCAATATTTGATGTATATTGATGATTAAATAGAAATGAAGAAGTTTTAAAGTGTTTTCTAAGATTTGCTAAAAATTCACGAGTTATCTATTAAGTTAAACTCCCTTTGTGAAAAAGAAGAAACACTAAAACTTGTAATTGAAAATCTGACAGTTTTGACCTTTTTTGACTGGGGTCCAACAATGGTTAAAACAGATAAGGTAAAAACTTATATATTTTGAATGAATAATTGTGCATTGACGAAAGTGCGTCACTGGAATTTTAAAAGTGAACACTAAGTTTTGCAATGTTGTAAGTTTTATAAACACAGATTATAAAACTAATTTGAAATAAAATAAACAAATAAGGTGTGTTTTGAAATGTAGGCATCAGTGATGTCTTGTAAACACATTTGGATTAGAAAGTTGTAAAAATACCATGTTGGGTTTCAAGAAAACACATTTAAGTAAAGTACGATGCCTAAATGGGGAAGTAGTCAAAAGTCTTAAAACAAAAGTGGTTTGAAGATCCGATGAAGCTTTTACACATAATATGAACTTTAACGTCATATGTTTAAGTTTTATAGTAAAGAGTTTAACCACGATTATAAAAGAAAATGTTTCTAGTTTTTCGAAGACGTGTCAAAATGGTAAGCAATGTTTAAAATGGTTTATATGCCCTTAAAAGCACATCAATCCATTGAAATGAATTTGAAATGAATTTGAAATAGCAAGGTTAAAACCAATATTGGTTAAATTGAGTTTTGAAGAAAAGTGTTAAGTTAAAGCAAGTTGTCAAAAGATTTTTAGCGAGAATATGGCTTACATTGTTAGGAAATGTCTAGTAAGTTGTATGAAGTGGTTATAAAGTATTTTATCGATGATAAATAAAACCGATGAAACGAAATAATTTTTCGATGGAAGATTAAGAAGTAAGGAATAAGTATATTAGTGTAGCTGATCGTACCTAAATACTAAGGCGAGTACAAGGCGAGTATAAGACGAGTATAAGGAGAGTACCGATGTCTTTTTCCCCAAGATAAAGGACAAGAAGAATTGTTTGAAAAACGTTTTATGGCGTCAATGCAGTTTACGACCTTTTATAGAGGTCAAAGGGGCATCCTATGTTATGTTTTAAGCTTAAGGTGGAAACAACGTAGAGCTAAATCATAGCGTAGTAATAAGGTCTCACGTATGGGTTAAACCTCCGTGTCTCCTCGTGAGTCGAATCCGGAATGCCCGCCAATGGTATCCAAGTGATTACTTAGTGGCGACTCATCTACCTCCTTACGCGATGCTCCAGTTATCATTCGTGTCGGTATCGAAACGCTTTTTCCTAGTTGTAACTCTAGTAAGAAGACGATGAAGTGGTATCGAGGAATAATTGATATAGGTTTCGACTTAAGATTATTAGTAGTGTGTATCTAGCTGCTAACCTTACATCTAAAGTCAAAATCTATCGAGGAATACTCATTCTCAGTACTAAGTGCATTGCTCCTAGAGTGGCAAGTGATATAACCTAAGTGGTTAACCTAGCACTTGATAAGGGATAAGAATATTTCTGAATAAAGACATTGTTATAAAAGTGCACTTAGTTTCTAAGTGTATCTAGATGAATGCCTATAATATGCAATGCCCGTACGCACACCAAAAAAATTTTGTTTTTCAAAAGTTTAAGTTGAAAATTGTTTTGAACATAATTCTACTATAACCGTTTCCAGCCTCACATTAACTTTCCTTAATTAAGCATAGTTTGCCAGGCTATACTTAGTTAAAGTCCAATAATGCGTACTCGAATTAGTTATACTAGTAGTATGTTCGGTATTTTAAAAACATTTTGAAATTTTTTGGCTATAGTTGTGGTTCTCCAAAGGAAAACCGGTATTCTCTATAACCTTCGGCTCTGATACCATTTCCTGTCACACCCCGCTAAAGCGGAAACACGAGGCGTGGCAGTATAAAGGGTTTCATAGCAAAAGTTAAAAGACAACACCAACCATAGTATTAAAAATCATTACAATTTTACAATGGGTTTGAACAACTTTTAAAAGAAATTACAATGTAAGTTGAAATACAACACATGCGAATGCTCCTAAAAGTGAAGTGTCTCTAAGTGCCACTTACTCGATGATTCCTGAAAAAGCATGTAAAACGAGCGTCAACTATAAAAATAGTTGGTGAGTACTCACAGATAAACAAAATAATATTGGTTCCATGAATTGAAATCAAAGTTTTGATAAAAGTTTCCAATAATAAAAGTATATTGTTAAAATGAGTAAATAAGTTTGTAAAAACAAAGTTTTTTGTCATCATGAGAGATAAAGTATGTTGCCCAATTAAGATGCAACATTCATATTCTCATGGAAGATAAAGTTCGTTACTCAAACGAGTAAACAAGTTTCATTGCTAAAATGAGCAATCAATTTCGTTGCTACAAGGAGCAAACAATTTCATTACTAAAACATGTATATAAGTTTTCAGTAATAAAAGTTCGTTGTTGTAATGAGAAACAAAGTTCATTGCTATAATTAATAACAAGTTTATTGCTATAACGAGAAACGAGTTTGTATGTGTATGAGCAAACAATGAGTCTCAACCAAACCTATGACTGAAGCCATATCAAGATCTATGCTTATCGTTCCATAGATGAATATGGTATCATGCACTCCAGCAATAGGGCGAGTGGGGAGTTGTCAAATCCTAATAGCGCTATCCATAATGACCATTGGCTCAAAGAGTTAATGGTTAGAGATAAGGGAAGGGCCTTAGTACGATAAGTTCTCATGTTCCGTGTTGCATAGACATACATAGAGAGACATAGCAATAAAATAGGAATCATGTTTGATACAAATCAATTTAAATACAACATTCAAATAATAGTTTTTCGGGACATGCTTTTCCACCCCAAAACATAAAAACTGAAAATAGGGGAGTACGTGAATACTCACAATGCATTGAGATGATGCAAATGGTGCCTTGAACTACGTTCCACGAGTACCACTACCGATTCCTACAATAATGGTATTCGCTAGTGAGTCTCTAATCGAAATCTAATACTAGTATACTTACTACTACAATAGAATTATGCCAATAATGTGTCAAAATTTAATATTGATAAGTTACAAACATTTTTCTGTGGAAATTAAGTTTCAAAGAATCAATTGTTATATAACAATTTAAGTGGAAAATTTCGATTATTGAAATGTTAATATTTAACATTTTAGAGGTGTTCCAATGATTAAATATTCAAAACGAAATCAATTTAGTTCTAAACTTTCCCAAACTTTGTATTTCATTTTTAATTGAAGTCAAAGACCTTAAGGTAAATTTTCTTGAATTTTTGATTTGTCTAACTATTTTTCACCATTTAATTCCTTGAATAATCATAAAATCATGGAAAAATAGTAAATTATCATGAAAAATTCTTATAATTTTTGTGTAACTGTTTTACAGTGTACATAATCTGGGAAAATTATTAATATGTGTTTTCAAAAAGTTTAACACAATTTTTATGATTTTTGTACATTTAAGTGTATTAAATCTTGGGAAAATAGAAGAAAAATAGCATACAGAAGATAAAAATCATCAAAACTTTTATTTGTCATCCTAACATATTATAAGAGTTTCTGCTAAATTTTTATTAATTTTGGATGAGTAAAACTATTTTTCCTGTTTTTAATCTAATATAAACACAAAAATCATGCAAAAATAGATATACATTTTGGAAAATTCCCAAAATATTTTTCTGAGTTTTAAATACAGGGTACAAGCTGCGAAAAATAAGAAATAATATTTTCACATTCCCTAAAGTGATTTTATGATTTATTAAAGCTAAATAAAAAGAAAATTAAAAACAATACTAAACAGTAACAAAAGTCATTGAAACTTCATGGGGAATGTTTATTAACTTAAAGGATCATCCAAGAACTTTTCCAGAACTTATGTACTAGCGTAAGTATTTTATATGATTTAACACTCTATTTTCTTATTATTTTCATATAAAAATAAAGAAAATATATATTGAGCTGAAAATTTCCAGAATGCATCTTCATACAATTTAATAACAATGAAAAATTGTTTTCTTATTTTTGATGTTGAAAACCATGCCTAAAGGCTCAATAAATTATAGAGAAAACTTGGTTCTTGTGATTTATGTAAAGATTATTGATGTTACTATGACAATTTTTGCAACATGTTACAAAGACTTTTGAATCAAGATCTTTTTGTACCTATTAATACATGATATTAAGAGTTCAAAATAATTTTTGAATGACTTTTAGTGATGAATAAGTCCTTTGAACATGCAACACAAAACAAATGTTCATAAGGAAAGTGCTGTTTGAGCAACAGTTTTGTAAAAATTGGTAAAAATCGAAATATTGGAATTTTCCAGTGAGGTCAGATGGGTTTGAAAGCTAACTCAAAATATTATATTTCAGAAAAAGAATCACGAATTTTGGTTAAGAAATGAGTGAGATATGACAGTTTAAAATCAGGTAAAGAAATCTGGCAGATTGCATGCATGATGATTGGTTAGAAAAGTGAGTTTTCATCATTTCCTTGAGTAAATCTTTTGAAGTATTTTAAATATATCATGATAAACTCATATTTTAGTCATGTTTCCAGAGATCAAAAGATTAAAACTTATCAAAATGTATACATGCATTTATGAACAAAATTTTGTTTCTCAAAAACTCTTAACTTGAGTTTGATGTTTTAATCCTTAAAATCGATTTTTGCACTAAGATCATGAACATGCAACCTTGTTTATCATACATGCATGGTGTTAAAACACATCCATCATGTTCTAAAAACCATTTTAACAAAAATAAAACAAGTTTGAAGAAGATGAAGAAGGAGAAAGTGTAAGAAAAAGAGCAAAACTTGAAGGAAAAGTGAAGTAGAAATCGATTTTACCTTCAAGAATACCACAAGATGATGAAGATTTCGAGTTTGAGGAGTGTTCTTGGGTTTGTTTTCTGGAAAATTTCATGGTTCTTAGAGGGAGGAAGAGAGAATGGAGTGGTGTTTGGAGAGAAAAATTAGAGAGAAGGTAGAGAGAGTTTTCTAGAGAGAGAAAGAAGAGAGATGTGTGTGTGTTGGAGAATGAGAGTGTGAGAGAGAGATATGGGGAGAGAGGGATCCGAATTTTTTAGTATAATACCCCTTTCTCATTCATTTTCTTTTATAAAATTTAAGTTCTTTTATAAAATATCTCAATTTTTATATAAAATGTGCACTAAAATCAAGTTTTTATTCATAAAACCTTGATTTTTGATTTATAAATTAAGGGTAAATGTTAATGAGTTAAATTTTATTTTCCTTGATTATATTTCCCTGAATTTAATTGTTTTAGGATAATATTATGAGTTTCATAACTATTTTTATAGAATTCTTGATGTCAAATTTTATAAAATTTAGGTTTTAGGGTTTTTAGGGTTTTGAGAATTAATAAATCTTTAGATATCAAAATCAATAGAATCTTTGAGACTTCAATTTATTTTATGGTATTATAACTCTTTTATAGTTATAAATAATATTTGTAACTTATTTTATCGGTTTATTGGCATTCTATGTAGTGGTTTCGAGATTCAAACGAAATTGAGGAATCAAGTATACTAGTCATAGTTTTCAACTTTGACTTAAGTTTCTATGAGGCTCCAACCTAATTTCTACTGCTAGGTCAAGTGCATAATGTGTGTATATGATTCATGAAAAGGTGTTTGACTCAAAGAGTGACCCAAATATGGATAATCACTACAGTTAAGTAGTAGTAGAATTCACATATCAATGTGAAATCTAAGTACACTATCATCCGATCCTACTTGTTTCCAAGTTTCTAGTAGGTTATAACTTAGCTTCTAGTTACTAAGTCTATTATGTGTCGTGCCTATATGTGCAACTAAGTTTATTCAAATCTAGAACCGACTCGAATTTTGACGGTTGTCACACAAATCCATGGGTCATGGAAATGAATAACCATGTTACATTAGGGTTTACATGGTGTAACCCTAAGTGTAACACACTATATAAAGAACTTAACATCCACCAAAATCGGCTACACTAAAAAGAATAGAGGGGAAGCCGAATTTAGAAGTGTTTTACATTCTCTCAAAGTCATTCCAAAGCACTTGGTGTTGTGTGAAACATTTGAGGCATCACACTTGGGGTGCTAGGCTCTCAAGGTTTTCAAGGAATCAAATCAACTACAAGGTATGTAATTCTAGCCATCTTTTATGTTAAAGTTCCCATGTATGCTAGATAGGATTATAAACCTTGGAAAAAAAGTATTTTGCATGTATTTTAGACAAACATAGATCCAAGGTTTCTAGGGTTGCATGTACACCTTAGTAGTGTTAGAATGCTCAAAACCCTTCGGTGGTATCAAATCCAGGTTTGTTTATTTGATACTTGATGCAAAATTGTGGAAAAAACTCGTTTTTATGCACTCTGAAGCATGAACTCGCCGAGTCCATGGGGGGGCTCGACGAGTCCATGAGTAAACTCATCCTGCTCGTCGAGTAGGTTCTTGCACTCGACGAGTAAGAGCCGCTGAGTGTAGTTTTTCGAGTTTTGCTGCTAGAAATTGACTAGAAACATTACCCTAAACTGTTTTGGTGTTTTAAAACTTGTTTTAGATGGTGTAATGTTTGTGCTAATCCATTTACAATGGCTAATATCAAAATTACATGATTATATGTGTTCATATGTTCTTGAAATTTTGATATGATTATTCATGTTCTTATGAGTTCTTGATAGATCATAGGAATTACTTGTTTAATGCTTAATTCATGATCTTTATGTGTTTTAATGGAGTCCATAACTTGTCCTCAAGTTATGGATAACTAAAAGTCACTTTGTATTAATTCCATTAAAAGAACACATAAGTTACAAAAATGAAGAGTCTTCATTTTAATAACTCATAAGTTATGAATTGAAAGGTTTTGTAAAGTTACAAAACTTGCCCTTAAGTTTTGGAACATGTAAAGTCATGTAATAAACTTTAGTTCCAACCCCTAGAATTTTAAAAGTTAAAATTCAACCCTTATACTTTATAATATTATAAGTTTAATAATATATATATATATATATATATATATATATATATATATATATATATATATATATACATATATATAAGATCAAGTCGTTTTACCGTTAGTAGGCCTCATTCACGAAGCCGGTCTATAAGAGGGGTATAAGGTTGTTGCCTATAAAATGGCAGCTTAATGGGTGTCCACTCTCACCCACCGCTTCCTTGACTGGTGGAGGGTCGTTAGCCGAACGGGTAGGACAATGACTTAAAATTCTCATTAAAAGTATAATGATTATTATAAAGTAACTAAATGTTTTTATAAATTCCCAATCTTAGTTACTTTAGGAAAATGTGAATAAGGTGCTAACCCATGAAATTACACTTTGCACTTTGATTAAGTCGTTAGTGGAGCGTGTGTGGTTAACCGACACACTAACTTAGACTTAACAAGGTAGGCAAAGGGTGAATTAAGGTTTTTCATAGGTCGGTGGAGCTCGTGTGTTTAACCGGCACATCGATTAAGTGAAAAACATTAAGGGTACCAAGTAATTTGCATGGTTACTTCACACCTTGTTTTGTGATCCTCGGTATCCCAGTCACAAAACATGAAGGGCACACTCGAGATTGAAACATGCCATTGAAAATTTCAATGAATCTCAAAAGAATCTAGGAGTTTCTAAAAAACCAAATAAAACCTAATACTTATATATTTCGTTTTTCTTGGTGGAAATTGGTGAATCGTCATTCACCTACCTTTCTAATATGTTTTAGCTTAGATTACGACATCCCTCTTCTAAGTTATAATATATTGTGATTGGGTCCTAGCCTTAATATTACATTTGGGTGTTTTATTAAGGACTATCTTTATATCTAAACTAAACTTGTATTTTCTTCTTTTTCAGATGTCTTCCAAAAATGTTGCTTCTGGCTCAAACCCTATCAGCTCCTTCTCTCTCATGAACCTTTGTGGGAGAGTCATATTTGATGGATCCAACTTTACAGATTGGATCAGGAACATCAGGATGGTCACTCGGTATGAGAACAAAGAATATGTTCTCGACAAGGAGCTTAAGGTACCCGAGCCGACTGCTACTCCTGAGGAGCTTGATGAATATGAGGCACATGAAAGAGATGCTACCAAAGTGGCTTGCATCATGATGGCCACTATGATAGCCGAGCTCCAAAAGTCCTCTGAGGACTACTATCCTTTTGAGATGCACCAGGATTTGATGGACCGCTACCATCAGAGTGCTCGTCAAGAGCGATATGAAATCATCTCCTCCATGATAACACCCGAATGAAGGATGGTGAACCCATCACGGGCCACGTGCAGAAAATGCAAAGGTATGTGAACCGTTTGATGAAGCTGAATGTGAACATTCCCGAGGAGTTAGCAATAGATATCATTTTGCACTCCTTACCATCGTGTTATGATCAATTCTGCATGACATGCCACATGAACAAGGAAGAAGTTACCCTCAGCAAACTTCAAGGACTCTTGAAGACCGCTGAAAGTGGTCTTAAAGGTAATTCGGTTGTTACCACTCCTACTCCTACTCCAAACTCCGCACCTGTCCTGGAAATCAGGAAAGGTAGAGGGAAAAAGAGGAAGAACCCTTCGAAGGGTACCAACGGTAAGACCCTTGATGGCTCCTCTACAAGCGGAATCAAGAAAGGTTTCGTCACTCCTTCTTCTGATCCAAAAGAGACTGAATGCTTCTATTGCCATGAAAAGGCGCACTGGAAGCGGAACTACCCAAAGTACCAGCAAGATTTGAAGGATGGGAAAGTGAAACCCAACCATGCAGGTATTTACACTATACTATCTAATAACTCACCCTATTCTAACTCTTGGGTCCTTGATACCGGTTGTGGTATTCATATTTGTTCTGATTTGTAGGGACTAAGAAGAAGTGAGAATGTGGAGCATGGAAAGATAAACTTGATCATGGGGAATAGGAAAGCTTCACCTGTCACCAAGATTGGAGTTCATACTTTGTTGCTAAGTAGTGGGTTTACTTTAGATATGAATAAATGTTGTTATTCGCCTGAAATGGGAAGAAATATTATTTCCTTTCATGCTTTGTACAAACAAGAGTTTACCTTTTCTTTTGATAATGAAGTTGGTAGAATAAATGCTTTCTTTAATAATGTGTTTTATTTTAAAGCATTACCTTGTGATGGTGTGTATGAAGTTGTGTCTGTTGTAGATAACTTAGGAAATAATGTGTTGTGTATTGATTCTACTAATGATAATAACTTGGATAAAGCATCATTATGGCATTGTCGTCTTGGACATGTAAGCAAGAAACGCATAGGTCAACTCCAAAAGGATGGAGTCTTGGAGTCATTTGACCTAAAGTCAGATGATAGTTGTGAATTATGCTTACTTGGAAAAATGACAAAGTCACCCTTTACTGGTTCTTGTGAAAGGGGTGAAGGTTTGTTGGATCTAGTGCACACAGATGTGTGTGGACCCTTCAAAACTGCCACAAGGGATGCTAATCATTATTATGTGACTTTTACAGATGATTATAGTAGATATGGATATGTCTACTTAATTAAGCATAAGTCAGAGAGTTTCGAAAGGTTTAAAGAGTTTAAACAGGAAGTCGAGAATCAATTGGGCAGGAACATTAAGATGCTTCGATCCGATCATGGTGGTGAGTATCTTAGTACAGAGTTCCTCGACTATCTTAAGGAATGTGGGGTTGTCTCACAATTGACACCTCCCAGGACACCACAGTTGAATGGTGTAGCTGAGAGGCGTAATTGAACCTTGTTGGACATGGTTCGTTCCATGATGAGTCGAGCTTCGCTACCAATCTCATTCTGGGGGTATGCCTTAGAGACTGCCGCCCATATCCTTAATCTGGTCCCTACAAAGAAGGTTGCCAAAACACCCCATGAGACGTGGACTGGAAAAGTTCCTAATCTAGCCCACATTAAGATTTGGGGTTGCGAAGCTTTCGTGAGACGCGAGACTCACGATAAGCTCGAACCTCGAAGTGAGAGGTGTATTTTCATCGGCTACCCACATAAATCCTTTGGTTACCTCTTCTACATACCTAGTGAGAATGTGGTCTTTGTAGCAAGGAGGGGTGTCTTTCGAGAGAGAGAGAGTTCATAAGCCAAGGAAACAGTGGGAGGAAAATTGACCTTGAAGAAATTCAAGAGTCAAGTGGTGAAGGAACCTCAAACCCTAGCAGTCAACTTGAGGATGAAACTCATGTTGATCCAATTGACAAGTCTGTACCTCTGAGGCGTTCCACAAGGGTTAGGAATGCACCTGAGCACTACTATGGTTTCCATATTACTGCGGAAGGTGAGACACTTATCAGTGATGAAACACTGGTAAGTCTGGATGAACCTAACAGCTATGCGGAAGCCATGGCAGGCCCTGAGTCTGCTAAATGAAAAGAGGCAATGGACAGCGAGATACAGTCCATGTATGACAATCAAGTTTGGAACTTGGTTGACAATGTACCAGGTCGCAAGACAGTTGGGTGCAAATGGATCTTCAAGAAGAATACCGACATGGATGGTAATGTACACACTTATAAGGCCTGACTGGTTGCAAAGGGCTTTTCTCAAACTCCGGGAGTTGATTATGATGAGACCTTTTCACCAGTAGCAAAGATTAAGTCTATTAGGGTCTTGTTAGCCATTGCTGCATTTCATGAATATGAAATATGGAAAATGGATGTCAAAACCGCTTTCCTTAATGGAAAGTTGGCTGAGGATGTTTACATGTGTCAGCCAGAGGGTTTTTTCAGTACAGAGTACCCTAATAGAGTGTGTAAGCTTGAGAAATCCATTTATGTATTGAAACAAGCACCTCGCAGAAGGAATCTTTGCTTCGATGAGAAAGTCAAAGAGTTTGGCTTTTCGAGGAGTGAAGATGAATCTTGTGTATATGTCAAGGCTAGTGGGAGTATAGTTAGCTTTTTGGTATTGTATGTGGATGAAATACTACTCATAGCAAAATGACATCCCGCCCTTGCAGGAAGTGAAGTCCTGGCTTGGGAAGTGTTTCGCTATGAAGGACCTTGGAGAAGCTGCCTATATCCTAGGGATAAGGATTCTGAGAGACCGGAGTAAAAGACTAATTGGACTTAGTCAGAGTTCCTACTTGGATAAGGTGCTGAAGAGGTTCAACATGCAAGATTCCAAGAAAGGAGAGTTATCGATCCAGAGTAACGCCAGACTGAGTAAAACTCAGAGTCCGAGTACAGAGGCTGAGATAGCTGAGATGAGTCGAGTACCTTATGCTTCCGCTGTAGGCTCGATCATGTATGATATGACTTGTACTCGTCCTGATGTAGCCTTTGCTTTGAGCATGGTTAGCAGATATCAGGGGAATCCTGGCAAGGCTCACTAGACCGCGGTAAAGAATATCCTCAAGTACCTTCGGAGGACTAAGGAATGGGTCCTTACCCTTGGTGGGAGTGATGACTTGAGAGTTGTAGGGTATAGTGATGCTAGCTTCCAGACTAATAGGGATAATTTCCGCTCTCAGTCAGGCTGGGTCTTTACCTTAAACGAAGGATCAATTACTTGGAAAAGTTCCAAGCAGGAGACAGTGGTTGATTCAACTTGCGAATCAGAGTATATAGCAGCAAGCGAGGCAGAAAAGGAGGCAATATGGCTGAAGAACTTCATTGGAGGCCTTGGAGTAGTACCAGCTATAAAGGAGCCTATGGAAATTTTCTGTGATAGTGAAAGTGCAGTTGCCTTAGCCAAGGAACCAAGGGATCACCGGTGATCCTGACACGTTGACAGAAAATAACATTTCATCAGACATCGAATAGAAGAAGGACTCCTCGTGGCAAAGAGGGTATCATCGGATGAGAACCCGGCAGATCCCCTCACGAAGGGACTGGGCAGGGTTAAGCATCTCCAGCATGCGAGGCACATAGGGCTGAAGGATGATATTAGTTTTAGTAGTTAGATAATTTTGAAATTTGTAAAGTGTAATTGACATTTGATGATGAATAAAAGTTGTGTTTATTTATGAGTAAAGTGTTGCTATCTTTTGTCAATCGTTTACTATTATTTCTTTTGCATGTTTTGACTTCCAGAATATTTATGTTGTGTTTTACATATTATTCAAATTATCCACAGTCGGTCATATGTTGGAAGTAGATATGAATCAAGACTGTCATGAGTTGGTTGTAGAGGTCTAAGATGTTGGACATGGCCTCAACACTCATGAGTGCTCATAAGTTCTGAATATTGGATTCAACCCACGCTCGCTGGTATCACTTCATGGAATTTATATCGAGTGATCGCGAGACGGTAATATCATATAAGTCTTCAAATCTAGATATATGACTTGTTGCCTGTGAGTTGGTTATGCATTGATCGTACGAAAACGCATTGGTAACTCGATGTTACCAAACGTGCCTTTGTGTGTGATTTAACAAGTAGTAGAACAAGCATATGAGTCGAAGTTTATCTGTTCCTTCTTGGATTAGAAGCGATATCTGGGCCCCTCGATGATTTTGTTTTGACCCATGTATCGGGCCCGGTCAGAACTAAATTGATGTGTTCAATTAAGTTCTTTGTCAAACAAATCGGAAATCGAGAAACAAACTGTTGGACAATAAGTAAGACATTGTTCCATGTATTTGTCCAGGCTGATATCTAGAACAAAGGATTATATGATCACTTATCTTAAATGGCGTAACATCATCTTCTCAGTTCCGAGAGACCTTGAAAAGAGCTACGATTGCTGATCTGTTCCTGAAGTCATACTTGCAGTTATAGTTATTAGACTTATCCAAGTGGGAGACTGTTGGATAAGGTGTCTAAGTCCATAACTATTTCTGGTATGTACATGACCCGACCCGGCATGGTCCATTTGGGTTGCATGGCATCATGCATTTGGATAGACTAAATGAGAGAAATAACACTTGTGGTTTATTAATATATAATAACTTCTAATATATTAATAATATTATTTAATTAGTATTGATCAAGAATTAATCTAGAATTAATTAAGTGATCAAAAGGAGACTAATTAAATATATGGGTTGATTGTGTAAATCGTCCATACTTGTATAGTGGGCTAGATGCTCCATGGATTATGAAGTTGGGCTAAGGTTCATAGGATGCTCCATGGGAGTTACAAATCCATGGGTCATGGAAATGAAGAGCCATGTTACATTAGGGTTTACATGGTGTAACCCTAAGTGTAACACACTATATAAAGAACTTAACATCCACCAAAATCGGCTACACTAAAAAAAAAATAGAGGGCAAGCCGAATTTAGAAGTGTTCTACATTCTCTCAAAGTCATTCCAAAGCACTTGGTGTTGTGTGAAACATTTGAGGCATCACACTTGGGGTGCTAGGCTCTCAAGGTTTTCAAGGAATCAAATCAACTACAAGGTATGTAATTCTAGCCATCTTTTATGTTAAAGTTCCCATGTATGCTAGATAGGATTATGAACCTTGGAAAAAAAGTATTTTGCATGTATTTTAGACAAACATAGATCCAAGGTTTCTAGGGTTGCATGTACACCTTAGGAGTGTTATAATGCTTAAAACCCTTTAATAAAAACTTGAGCCAAAAAAGAAAACCCACGGGATTAGGGGCTGAAATGACACTTATTTCAAGATTTGGGCCAAAAATGTTAATTTTATAAAAATTGGGCCGAAAATGTCATTTTATTCAAATAAGGGCTGCAAATGTAATGTTCTGCAAAGATGGGCTGAAAATGCCAATATATGGATTTTCGTGTCAATTCTGTCAATTGTTAAACATTGGGCCGAAAATATTAAAATTTTATAAATTAATGTACTAAAATGTTATTTTTAACTAAAATAGACCAAAAATGACATTTTTGTGAAATAAGCCTTTAAATGTTTCAAATTAGTTCTTAAGAGGTTTAAAGTGTAGATTTTATTAAAAATAAGTTCAAAATTTTAGGATTACAACATAGTGAACTATACTATAACAAACAAATGAAATACAACGGCGGCACGGATATTGGGCCTAATACTTCCTATACATGCTTATTGGGCCTTCGTGACCTATTTGCACGTTTAACGGGCCCAATATATTCATTACATGTTTGCTGGGCCTTAGTGACCCAATTAAATGCTTAACGGGACTAACTTATCCTTTACATGTGTATTGGGCCTTAGTGGCCCATTTACATGATAATTGGGTCTGAGCTATTCATTATATGCTTAATGGGCCTTAAGTGTCCTTTTGCATACCAAATAAGCCTTGAAAACAACTTACATGTCTAATGGGCCTTATCCTTTCACATTCATGAATCATCTGGTGTTGGTAAAATCTAAATACATAAAACGTTATACATATTCATGTGGCAATAGTTGGGATCTAGTGAGACTTGTCGGTTGACACCATTGAGTGTATGGCCGTAGCCTGTAGTTATAATCAGAGTCTCCTGGAGGGAGAGCGAGAGTTTGTGTATAGATCTATACGGGGGTGACTCCCCCACACCTGAGCTGTTCGCTACAGTTAGACTAGGCCAGTCTAGGGTGACAAAACCTTGATCAAATACCGGCGTTTGGAAAATGCCATGGCAAGCGAATTAGTCTTTTATCATGCATGGTTATAACGACTCACTTAGATATCCATTACCATCATAACATCACGAAAATCAAAACTTTTCAATCATGTCGATACAAAACAAATCATATGATAATGCAAGGACCACAACACTTTTATAAATCAGAAAATATCGGATTTTATGGGGAAATATTATTATTCATTACCTCTTTCTTACAACAGATATAATACAAGGAAAATTTTGGATCTTTCATTTATGCATGATTTTACAATGAAAATCACACATACATTTATACTTAATCAATACATCTTTTTCAGAGAATTTTACAGAAAATATCGGATTTTTTGGGTTATGCGCCCAATACAAAATTTTTCAATCAAATATGCTTATGAACTCACCAGCATTATATATGTTGACCATTTTCAAAATAACTTGTATTCTCAGGTAATCGATAAGCTGAAGAACCATCAATAGTATTTTGGGATTTCTTTTATGCAAATGTCAATCATCGTACAATTTATGTTTTTGAAATATGTAATGTAAAACAATGTACTTGATGTGAACAATACCAGTTGTATTATGTAATGTTGGTGATGATTGTGTTATGTTTCATGTATATTCATTGTGATGATATTTCAATTTATAGTCACACGAGCCCTCGGACGTTTCTGCCGTCTAGTTCGGGGGTGTGACAGATTGGTATCAGAGCATTGTTTATAGTGAACTGGCATATCTAACCATACATGATATGCAACTATAAATACAATGGGACTAAAACACTCTGAATAAAGTGCATACACTAAAATAATAACATTAAAAGTCTCTAGAGGAAATGGAACATTGTGATTAAACCCAGACAGTTATGTAGTTATATTGGGGGTAAATATAGCCTGATCAACTATATTTATTCAAAATATGACCAACATGTGTTTGGGGGTAATTATTGTGGGAAGTTGACCTAGAAACTTACCTCATATCCAAAACTTCTCAGGAATTCAAACATAAATAATTAAAATACTATAGGAGTATTTTTAAATTTTATACACACCCCTTTTACACACTTCTCACCCCCAGTTTCTCGCGCAGCCACCATGGATGTAGCGCATCAGGGCGTTCTTTTCTACCAGAACCTAGTGGCTCACAGAGAGATTGAAGAAGACCCCGTGGTAGGACAAGAGGCAGCCTCTGACCTTGAGTGTGAGGAGTATACCGATATAGGCTACAAGTTTGACGAGACTGTTGACGACAAAGAGGACGATCAGGACACTGATGAAGTTCTCGGCGAGCCTCCTACCACAGAAGTGCATCAGGACCACCCTATACCGCCAAGGGGCTCCGTTGGTGGAACTCGCTCTTCGGAAGAAGAAATTGCCGCTCTTCGACAGCAGCTGCTGGTAATGGAGACGCGAGCCGTGCTAGCGGAACACGAAAGGGATGAGGTCATTAGAGAAATTACCGAGATGGCTAATTTAGTAGCGCAACATTTTGGAATATGATATCGCTATTACTGTTAGACGCATCTTGTCACGACTAGGATTCGCCCCCTCGCTTACTAGTATCGTCATGTTTCCTTTTGTATGTATGCTACTTTATGTACTATCGACCTTATGTTTAAGTGATTACAATACTCATAGGGTCGTCATGCTGCCGAATTATATGTTTCCCCATGTACTGTATACCTTCTGGCAAATTTTCATGTATTAAAAACAATTAGTAATAAATTCAAACACTTACTAAATCAACAACCCCAGAAGCTCAGCGAAGCCTTCACGGTGGAAATGGCTAATGGGAAAACTGAAACAACCAAAGATATCTATATAGGATGCACGTTAACACTAAACAACCACTCTTTCCAAATAGATTTGATGCCTGTAAATGTTAGGAGTTTTGATGTGATAATTGGCACGGATTGGTTAAGCCCCCATCATGCTGATATTATGTGCCACGAGAAGGCCGTTCGCCTTCATCTTCTCGATCACGAACCCTAATAATCCATGGAGATAAACCGGGGACAAACCTTCGCCTTATCTCGTGTATCAAGGCACAAAGGTATCTACACAAGAAGAACTACGCATTCCTTGCTCATGTGGTGGATAAGACCAAGGAGGAAGTGAACGTTCAAGACATTCCAGTGGCATGTGCCTTCCTGGATGTATTTCCAGAAGATCTTCCGGGAATACCCCCAGAAAGACAAGTCGAATTCTGAATCGACCTAGTACCTGGAGCCACTCCCATCGCCAAATCACCCTATAGGTTGGCTCCCGCTGAAATGCAAGAATTATCAAGCCAGCTGAGTGAACTCCTGGATAAAGGATTCATAAGACCAAGCTTCTCTCCATGGGGAGCTCCGGTTCTTTTCGTTACAAAGAAAGACGGATCCTTCAGGATGTGCATTGACTATAGGGAACTGAATAAGCTCACCATCAAAAACCGGTATCCATTTCCACGAATCGATGATCTATTTGACCAACTTCAAGGGGCTAGTTACTTTTCGAAGATAGATCTGAGATCCGGTTATCATCAACTCAAAGTTCGAGATGAGGACATTCCTAAGACTGCTTTCCGAACCCGCTACGGTCATTACGGATTTTTCGTGATGCCCTTCGGTCTAACAAATGCCCCCGCTGCATTTATGGACCTCATGAATCGAGTCTGCCGCCTATTCCTTGACAATTTCGTGATCGTTTTCATCGATGATATTCTCGTATACTCTCGAAGCGAAGAAGAGCATAGCCAACACCTCCGACAGATCTTAGAGACCCTGCGGGCTGAAAAGTTGTATGCAAAACTCTCCAAATGTGAGTTTTGGCTCCGTAGTGTAAATTTCTTGGGTCATGTTGTCAGCAAGGAAGGAATTCATGTAGATTCTTCCAAGGTCAAAGCCATTGAAGGCTGGGCAATTCCGACAACACCAACAGAAATTCGCCATCTCTTGGGTCTTGCAGGCTACTACCGAAGGTTCATTCAGAACTTCTCCAAGATAGCCAAACCTCTCACCACATTGACACAAAAAGGCGTAACTTTCAACTAGACTGAGAAGCAAGAGATTGCCTTCCAAACCTTGAAGCAAGCCCTTTGTAGTGCACCAGTGCTATCCTTCCCGGAGGGAATTGAAGACTTCGTAGTCTACTGTGATGCTTCGAATCAAGGTTTAGGTTGTGTCCTTATGCAACGCAGGAAGGTAATTACGTATGCGTCCAGGCAACTAAAAACTCATGAAGTGAATTACACTACCCATGATCTAGAGCTGGGAGCTGTGGTCTTCGCCTTGAAGATTTGGAGGCACTACCTTTATGGTACCAAGTGCACCATTTTCACCGATCATAAAAGCCTCCAGCACATTTTAAATCAAAAGGAACTAAACATGAGGCAGCGGAGATGGGTTGAGCTGCTAAATGATTACGAGTGTGAGATCAAATACCACCCAGGCAAGGCTAACGTGGTAGCCGATGCCCTGAGCCGAAAGGAGTATTCAATTCGTCGTGTGAGAACTCTATCATTCACCATTCAATCTCACCTAACCTCACAGATCAAGGAAGCCCAAGTGGACGCATTGAAACCGGAGAATGTCGCTAGTGAATCACTGCAGGGAATGGATAAGGGATTTGAAGTTAAAGAGGACGGAACTCACTACTTCATGAACAGAATCTGGGTTCCTAAGATTGGGGGATTCAGAGAAGTAGTCATGCATGAAGCCCACAAGACGCGATACTCTATTCATCCTGGGTCAGATAAGATGTATCTGGATATCAAACAACATTATTGGTGGCCAAATATGAAGGCAAAGATAGCCACTTACGTGGGCAAGTGTCTTACTTGCGCCAAGGTGAAAGTGGAATACCAAAAGCCCTCGGGATTATTGCAACAGCCAGTGATACCCGAGTGGAAATGGGAAAGGATTACTATGGACTTCGTGACCAAATTACCAAAGACATCAGACGGATTGGATGCTATCTGGGTAATCGTCGATAGGTTAACAAAATACGCTCATTTCCTGCCAATAAAAGAATCCTACAAGATGGAAAAGCTGACCCGAATCTACATCAAGGAGATCGTGAGACTCCATGGAGTGCCAATGTCTATTATCTCGGACCGAGATAGTAGGTTCACTTCAATATTTTGGCAATCTTTTCAGAAGGCAATGGGAACACAGCTAGATATGAGCACTGCCTACCACCCACAGACGGATGGTCAGAGTGAGCGTACCATCCAGACACTTGAGGACATGCTCCGAGCTTGCGTGATTGACTCCGGAAAGTCATGGGATGCCCACTTGCCTCTGATCGAATTCTCATATAACAACAGTTATCACACGAGCATCAAGGTTGCTCCTTTCGAGGCCCTTTATGGTCGTAAATGCAGATCGCCTCTATGCTGGGCCGAGGTGGGTGACACCCAACTAGCAAAAGGGCAATCGCCATCCAGTGCTCTCACAGGACCAGAAATCATCCGTGAAACGACCGAAAAGATAATCCAAATCAAAGCTCGACTTCAAGCATCACGAGACTGACAGAAGAGCTATGCTGACAAGCGACGAAATCCATTAGAATTTCAAGTCGGGGATCGAGTGTTATTGAAGGTCTCTCCTTGGAAAAGAATGATCCGCTTTGGGAAACGGGGAAAACTGAACCCGCGATACATTGGACCGTTCGAGATTCTTGCCTGGATTGGTCCAGTGGCTTACAAGCTGTAGCTACCTGTCGAGCTCAACAACGTACACCCTGTGTTCCACGTCTCGAATCTGAAGAAGTGCCTATCAGATGAAACTCTTGTTATTCCTCTAGAAGAGATAGAGATCAACGAGAATCTCCTGTTCATCGAAGAACCAATCGAGGTATTGGATAGGGAAGTGAAGCGTATGAAGCTAAGCCGCATTCCGATTGCGAAGGTTCGATGGAACGCCAAGCGTGGACCGGAATTCACTTGGGAACGCGAAGATCAAATGAAGCAGAAGTACCCTCACTTATTCTCTCCTTCATAATCCTAGTTTTCAAAAGAATTCCGGGACGAAATTCCCTCTAACGGGGGGATGATGTCACAACTGGCATTTTAGCCAGGAAGTTCTGTGATCATGTAAACGTCATCTATGATAATACTCGTAACTCTAACTTGATATTATGCACTATGTTCATTTTGTGACAACAAACATAATCAAGATTCACAAGTGAAGTTCAAAACTCTATACAAAGTATTCAACTAGTCAATAATGAGTTGAAAACCTTAAAAATCCCGGTTTAAGTTTATTATGGACTAGGATTTTCTTATTGGGCCAAATGGGCCAATAAGCCTTCAATTCGACTATTTTGGGCCTAAATACACTAATTGAGTTATAATAGGACTCACGTTCATAAAACTTAACATTTTGGGCATGTGGGCCTAAAATGGTTCATGTTAATCCTAATGGGCCATAAATGATTCCATTCACCCTAACAGACTTCAGTTGGGCCGTGAATGTCCAAAGGGGCCCAATGGACCGAAAAATAATCATTTGGGCCTCATGATTTCAAGCTAAGTCAAGGAATGGCCCAAACTAATCCACTTCCTTTCTCCTAGCCCAATTCTCGGCCCATGTAAAAAAAAGAGGATTAACTAGCATTAGACACATCATTATTGCATGATGGACTTCCATGCAAATTAACCACTAAGTAATCCATAAATCTCATGCATCTAGGTATCTATCACATCCTCACCCCTCTCTCCCCTCTCTTCTTTTTCCTTCGGCCGAGAACAAGAAACACACACACATAAAATATCAAACTCTCTCCAAATACACTTTCAAGAACATTTATTCCCTTTCATCAGGAATTTTCGAGATTTAGAGCATTCCAAAGAGGTTTTTCATCCAAAAATCACTTCAAGTTACACTCTAGTGGTAAGATCTCACAAACCTAAGTAACTTATTTTCTTTTAAACTCATTCACTCTTCTTACCACCTTAATTCCGTGATCATGCTCCCTAGAACTCCTAAAAAATTCGAAGGTCTCCTCAAGGAGCTAATTACAGCCAAAAATCACACCATCTTCTTCCATACCTTCATCAAACTGAAACATCAAAGCAAAAGTGAGTTCATACCCCCTTGTTTTTGGTTTTTACATGTTTTGGGGGGAGAATACAAGTATTTATGTGTAGATCTATGTATTTATGGATGTTATGTGTGATTTTCTTGGTTTATGTTGTGTTTGTGTGATAAAACTCGATGGATCTTTAAAAATTTAACAAAAATAGGTGAGATTTATAAACTAAAACACTCTAGTCACCATACTACAAAGTTAAAAGTGTTATACATGCCTAAGTTGTGAAAAACAAAACACAAATCTTGTATAAGGATAATTTTTGACAAATAAACAAAAGATTGGGACAAAAGTGCCACCTACGGTTTTATAAGGACCAAAAGGGTCACATTCGCTTAAAAATGGGTTTTTATAATAATCATATTTTCCAAAGGGCCAAAAGTGTAAAATTTTGCATTATGGACCTTAATGTGGGCCTTACGGCTTTTTGGGACCAAATTGCAAAAATAACAATTTTTATGGATCAAAATGTTATGAAATAAAAACTTGAGCCAAAAATGAAAACCCACGGGATTAGGGGCTGAAAATGACACTTATTTCAAGATTTGGGCCAAAAATGTTAATTTTATAAAAATTGGGCCGAAAATGTCATTTTATTAAAATAAGGGCTACAAATGTAATTTTCTGCAAAGATGGGCTGAAAATGCCAATATATGTATTTTCGGGTCAATTCTGTCAATTGTTAAACATTGGGCCGAAAATGTAAAATTTTTATAAATTAATGTACTAAAATGTAATTTTTAACTAAAATAGACCAAAAATGACATTTTTGTGAAATAAGCCTTTAAATGTTTCAAATTAGTTCTTAAGAAGTTTAAAGTGTAAGTTTTATTAAAAATAAGTTCAAAATTTTAGGATTACAACATAGTGAACTATACTATAACAAACAAACGAAATACAACGGCGACACAGATATTGGGCCTAATACTTCCTATACATGCTTATTGGGCCTTCGTGACCCGTTTGCATGTTTAACAGGCCCAATATATTCATTACATGTTTGGTGGGCCTTAGTGACCCAATTACATGCTTAACGGGCCTAACTTATCATTTACATGTTTATTGGGCCTTAGTGGCCCACTTACATGATAATTGGGCCTGGGCTATTCATTATATGCTTAATGGGCCTTAAGTGTCCTTTTGCATACCAAACATGCCTTGAAAACAACTTACATGTCTAATGGGCCTTATCCTTTCACATTCATGAATCATCTGGTGTTGGTAAAATCTAAATACATAAAACGTTATACATATTCATGTGGCAATAGTTAGGATCTAGTGAGACTTGTCGGTTGACACCATTGAGTGTATGGCCATAGCCTGTAGTTATAATCAGATTCTCCTGGAGGGAGAGCGAGAGTTTGTGTATATATCTATACGGGGGTGACTCCCCCACTCCTGAGTTGTTCGCTACAGTTAGACTAGGCCAGTCTAGGGTGACAAAACCTTTATCAAATAACGGCGTTTGGAAAATGCCATGACAGACGAATTAGTCTTTTATCATGCATGGTTATAACGACTCACTTAGATATCCATTACCATCATAACATCACGAAAATCAAAACTCTTCAATCATGTCGATACAAAACAAATCATACGATAATGCAAGGACCACAACACTTTTATAAATCAGAAAATGTCGAATTTCTGGGGAAATACTATTATTCATTACCTCTTTCTTACAACAGATATAATACAAGGAAATTTTTGGATCTTTCATTTATACATGATTTTACATTGTATATCACACATACATTTATATTTAATCAATACATCTTTTTCAGAGAATTTTACAGAAAATATCGGATTTTCTGGGTTATGCGCCCAATACAAAAAATTTCAATCAAATATGCTTATGAACTCACCAACATTATATATGTTGACCATTTTCAAAATAACTTGTATTCTCAGGTAATCGATAAGCTGAAGAACCGTCAAGAGTATTTTGGGATTTCTTTTATGCAAATGTTAATCATCGTACAATTTATGTTTTTGAAATATGTAATGTAAAACAATGTACTTGATGTGACCAATACCAGTTGTATTATGTAATGTTGGTGATGATTGTGTTATGTTTCATGTATATTCATTGTGATGATATTTCAATTTATAGTCACACGAGCACTCAGACGTTTCCGCCGTCTGGTTCGGGGGTGTGACATGTTGTGAGGTTGCTGATGCTTGGCCTTAACTTTACTGCAAGTCACACACCTCTTGGAGAACCATGACACACCCTGTAATTGATCGAACAAATCATCGATCTTCGGAAATGGATAACGGTTCTTTACCATTAACTTGTACAGCTCCCTATAATCGATGCACATCCTATGGGAGCCATCATTCTTCTTCACAAACAAAATTGGCGATTGCCAAGGTGAACTACTCGGTCTGATGAACCCATTGTCTAATAGCTCCTGCAGCTGTGTAGATAACTCTTCCATCTCCGGTGGTGCTAACCAATAATGTGCATTGGCTATCGGAGCCTCACCAGGAACCGGATCAATATAGAACTCTACCTGCCTCTCCAGAGGCACTCCAAACAAGTCCTCCAAAAACACATCTATATACTCTCGAACGACCGACACATCCTTAATTTTCCTCTTTCTTTCCTTCCTAGTGTCCAACACATAAGCCGCAAAACCCAAAAAACCTTGTTGTAGATATCTCCTAGCTCTCGCAACTGAACAGAGAGTCGGTCCGCGTTGAGCACCCTCGCCATGAATAACTAGTTCTCCCCTACTTGGGGTTCAAAACCAAACTAACTGGTGCCCATAATCGATCATCACCACATTAGGGCTTAACCAATATATCCCCACAATCACCTTCCTATCGTGCAAAGGAATAGAAATCAAATCAATCGAATACTGCTTGCTGAATAACTCCATAATACAACCCTGATGAACCCTAAATACCCGTACTGGACGATCGTTGGCGATATCTACCTCTAATGGATAATCAAGCTCCGTTGGAGCGTCACCGAATCTCTTGCTAAGCACAAGTGACATGAACGATCGGGTAGCGCCCGAATTGAAAAGAACCAGAGCAGAAAATCCATGCACTAAGAACGTCCCTAAACATTGCAACATGAAACATAATCATAAATAATAATGAAAACGTGTAAATAAATGGAAAACATACTCGTAACCACGTAAGGAGTATCATGCACCTCCTCAACCGTCAACTAAAAAAATTTGGTCTTCATTACAGGGGCTAGCAGCTTGCCCTCCCGGCTATCTGTGATCCTAAAATTCGTCGGAGGGGTTGCTGCAACCGCTCCTCATCAAACTCGGGCAATCGGCCTTCTTGTGGCCCCTCTGATTATAATGAAAGAAAATCAGACTTGAAGCATGGGTAGTGGTGGTGGTAGCAGTAAAATCCCTGCCAAAGTGCCCTGTTTTGCCACACTTATAGCATCCCGAACCACCCGCCCTGCAAACCCCGTCATGCATCCTGCTGCACTTGCCACAGCGACCCCGACCCTGCTGACCCCTCGATCAAGAATAAAAAACTATGGGTTTCTTCGTTGAACCTCCGTTCGTCTACACCTGCTCTGCTTTCCTCTTTCCAATGTGCTCCAAATTGATTTCCCATTCTCGTGCCCTGGATATCACGCCCTCTAATGTCATATGGGCTGAATAACTAACAAAGTCCCTGATATATGATCTCAGCATGTCGCGGTACCGAGTCTTCTTCATCTGCTCGTCTGCAGCGTACCGGGGTACCAATAAAGCTCTCTCCTAGAACTTGGTGGTGATCTCTGCAATAGTCTCAGTCGTCTGGCGCATATCCTGGAACTCCCTCGCCAGTTGTTGCACCTCAACAGTCAGTGCAAACTCTACTCGAAATCGGGTCACAAAGTTTTACCAAGTCATGGCCTCAATAGTCGGTGCACCCAAAGCATATCCAACCTCCTCCCACTAATCTCGGGCTTGCTCCCTCAAACAGCCTACAATGAACCTCACCTTTGACCCCTCGAGGCAGAAACTAGTCATTTGGGTACACTCCATGTTTGCTATCCATTTCTTGGGGGCAATGGGGTCCTTCACCCCAACGAACTTCGGTGCCCTACAACCCCTAAAATCCTTGAAGGAGAGAGTGTGAGCTCCATACTGACCAGTAGCTAACTCGACTCTTAAAAGCCCGAAAATGATCCTCCATCAACTCGATGATACCTTCTTTGATCATCCCGAACATCACCGAGGTCACATTAAGTATACATCTCATAATATCAGACGCGATGGACTCCTGTAGTCCCTCGTCGATTGGTTCGGTTCCCGAGCCCGAACCAGATCTAGATCCCGAACCTCCGATCCACCACGTATCATCACCATGTTGAAACACAATAAATAAACAATTAGTATATTCACTAAGAGGTTCACACCCCCAAAGTTTCTCGAAATCATTAAGGCCTTTCTTGTCTCGGGTATAGATCATGTGCTTTCAGTAGTAGGAGCCCAATAATACCTTCCGCACCTATCTATACCGTCCTCACGGACGGTCTCAAATCCTCCAAGTCACTTCCCTACTATCAATTACTTCACTCAAAAAATAGAGCGCCTAACGTGCTAAAACGTTTCCTAGGCTTTCCTAGGGTTCCTTTCCCACCACTCTTTGTCATCAGCTACAGAAGAGACTCCCTCCAATAACTTCTAACTACCTCATGAATACAATTACTTGTTATCGACACCAGATAATTTTTACTGTTAGGTTCCACCCCATAATGGTTGGATTCAAAGAAGAGTCGTGCAATAGGGTTAAACCTAGCCTTCAAAAATTATCTACTCCCCACAACATGTAATTTAACGTATTTGCTTAGTAATTAGATGACACCAGTGGAGTCCCTAGAAGCACAAAGCAAGCAGATTCGAACATTGAGTTCTAAACCAGTGCACTACCTAATCAGGCCACTCTATCTAAACATCTAAATTCTATACTAGCATGCAGTTCTAAGGCTCATACAACCGACATACAAAGGTATCTCCCCTAGCATCCAACCATGCGATTCTGAGCATATCCTTAGCTCTAATCTAATATGTTGTACACATATTCATATACTGATACAATAACCATGTGTGTGTATTTTGGGGAATACTTCGGCTGATTGCACGCATCACACCCCTTTTCATTATAAAAATATATTTAGAAAACTCATTTTCTTTCAAATAGATTACCAAATCCTCAGTTTGAATTTAGACACCTGAGATTTTGCCTAAATCCCTCAAACCAAGGCTATGATACCAACTTGTAACATCCCAAAAATTACTATGTAAAAGTTTTATTTTTAAACCTATCAAACCATCATTGATTTATTCCAAAATTCATCAAGATGTTATAATGTATAAAATAGTCATCAGAGTACAAATCATGTCTTAAAATGTGGAATATCAGTGGATACAGTGCGATCATGTCGGCCCCTTCCCTTTCGAACCGAAAGTACCTGAAACCATAAACATATAACTTTAAGCACAAATATTAATGAGTTTCACCAAAATACCCCATACATAAAACATACATAACAGTCAGAAACTAAGTTGCGTCAATTTCACCCCTGAGTCTATTTCAACTCCTTTGGTATCTTTCAACTAGTACTAGGTCTATTTCATCCCCTGAGTCTATTTCAACTCCTTTGGTATCTTTCAACTAGTACTACGTCTATTTCACCCCAATAGCTAAGCATACAATAACATCAGCAGGACAACAAGCACATATAAGCATATCAATACGTGTCACAAATACAACTATCATTCTACAAACATGATTCAATGGGCCGACATTGGTGCCTTCGACCAATGGGTATAGTAAAGAGACTCACCTATCCAATGATGATCAACTGCTACTACTCCTATTGTCGTGAAAATAGATGTTATATACCACATATACAGTCGTACGAGGTATACCCTTAACTTGCCTTTTAAAACTAGGGGTTGAACAAAATCCAACGCAAGCCAAAACAACCCTCAAAGTCAATGGTAAAAGGTCAAGTCAATCAATCGAACATATAGCTTCAGCGACTCGCCATAATGTGGCCATCCTTGGCCACGCCGTGGCACCAGATTAGGAAAAAACAATCGATCCAACCCCAGTCGCGACGACGTGGCGACCTGATGCCATGTAGTGGGCATTGGATCCAAAATAGCTTAATGGATTAAGCTGCTTCCTTCAGTCCCAAGAGCCCCAAAGCTCAAATCTAGCCTAGAATATGGTCTAGAAGGATAAAGTTTCTAACTTTATCCATTAAATCCACCCAAAAGGAAAAAAATCTCTAACCGCTAGGTTCTATGAGGCTAAAAATGGCAAAGACTCAACCATTATGCGCTTAATCCCGAAGGTCCTTAGTCCAACTTCTCCAGAATGCTTCCAGGACCCCTAACGGTCCATAAAAATCCAAACTTTATGGACATGCATGGCCCGTGCATGTCCTTCTTCAAACTAGCTAAAAAAGGGGAACAAAATGACCGCAAATCCATGCATGTGTAACGCACCGATTTTCAGGTATTGGTTTATGTGAGAATTTTATTGATTTCAAGGTCTACTCGACGAGTTGGATGCCCTACTCGTCGAGTAGCAGCGGGTTGGTCCGCGTGTTTTAGTGATCTACTCGCCGAGTCCAAGAAGGGACTGGACGAGTAGGAGCTAGCAGATGAAACCCTAAATCCCGTGGTTTTGCACCCTATTTAAAGGATCATTGGCCCTCCCCAGCCTCCCCAATACATCATCTTGGCACCCTTAAACCCTAAATCATGTGTGTGTGTGTGTGTTTCTTTGGTGTGATAGAGATTTAAAGAGAGATCTTGGTGAGGAACACTTGGGGAAACAAGTAATTGAAGCTAGGAACTCGTGGGAAGCAAGGATATACATTAGTTGACACTCTCTGGAAGGTATTAAGTTGTCTCTTTGGCTCATCTTATCTTTAATCTCTTTTGGGTGGGTTTTAGGAAAGGCTTTTGTGTTTGAGCCAAGATCTGAAGCTGAAACTTTAGATCTGGACTCCCTTTGGTCCCAGGATCCATAAAGGTAACAGTTTTGGAAAGAATGAGCTTTCCCTCAAGTGTTGGACTTCATGTCAAGCTTAGTTTTGTCATTTTAGGGCCTTAAAGCTTTGCATGCACGTAAAGTTTGCAACTTTACGTGATAAGCAGGCCTTGGAAGGTTGGATCTACAATCTGGAGACTTTGCATGGCTTAAAAAGAATTTGTATGGATGAAGGATTGAAGGGACTCAACGAGTCGCATGGTCGACTCGGCGAGTCGTATGAAGATGGTCCTGAACTCGACGAGTTTGATGAACAACTCGGCGAGTCTAATGAAGATTTTCGTAGACTCGGCGAGTCAGTAGAGTCACTCGGCGAGTCGGTTAGGGTTTTTCCCAACCTTTGGATGCGTGCGAACTTGTCGAGTTGCAAGGGGGAAAACTCGACGAGTGGCCAAGGAGCTTCGACCGCGAGCCTTAGGAACTCGAGGAGTCACTCTGGTGACTCGGCGAGCGGACGAGTTATGCAAGGAACTCGGCGAGTGGCTGGATACACTCGACGAGTTCAGGTCAACATGGACTGTTAACCCGGGCAGTTGACTTTGACTTTGACCGAGGGTTGACCAGTTGATTTCTGGGGGTAACTGGGAATTTATGAACCTTGTGATGTGTTGGATATAGGTGGTGGACTTCGTGGCGGTGATTCGAGAGTCGAGCTTTTTATTTCCAGTCGGCAGTTGCAAGGTGAGTTATCCTCACTATACTCAAGGGTCTAAGGCACCAAGGCCGACCCTTTGGATTGTTATCTGGTTATGTTATGCCAGTATGATCTGTTAGAACGGTATCCTAGAGGGTACGATAATATTATATGATATGTGGTATGATCTGTTAGATCGGCATCCTGGTAGATAGGATGGTGTCATGTGCTATGTGGTATGATCTGTTAGATCAAGTATTGTCTATAGACTGTTATTTGATTATCTGTTATATGTGCACATGTTTGTTTAGCGGTTGAGGTTTATCTGCTTTGTGCGGAGGCCAATAGACCTGGGCATTCCAACCAGTAGGTTGTGGGCCATGAGTATTCCATCCCGAGGATGATTGGACTCGTAGTATGTGGGAATTCCAACCTGTTGGTTGTGGGCCAGGGGTATTCCATCCCGAGGATGATTGGACCCATAGTATGTTGGCATTCCAACCAGATGGTTGAGGGCCTGGGGTATTCCAACCTGATGGTTGACTGGACCCATAATATGCTGTTTATGATTATATGTGTATTGTTGTGGTATGGGTATTTTGGGGGAACTCATTTCGGGCTTACAGTTTCAGTTTATTGTTTCAGGTACATCAGGGGATCGCGACAAGGCGAAGGCGTGATCGTACAGCTCCTCACTTTTTATGACTTTGTTTCTAGGATACTCTGATATGATACATTTTGAAAACAATTTTTGTAATGGTTAATGGTTTTGGAAATGTTTTAAAAGTTTTAAATTGGATTGAATTTTATGGGTGTTACAAGTTGGTATCAGAGCTTTGGTTTGAGTGAATTGGAGGAACATTCGTGTGAATCAAGTCTCAAATCAAGGAAAGATTTTCAAAGTGATTTTTAAATGGTTTTCTAAATAAGTAAAAGAGGATGCGAAGTGTACGATCAACCGGATCCAGTAAGTAGACCCCAAAATACCATACAAGTTATTTGATATTATGTGATATGTTAGAAGAACATGCTAGTAATAAGATATGGATCCTCAGAAATCGTATGATAGAATTGCCTGATCTTTGATGCCTTATCTTATGTAGACTACCTCAATTGATTGTTTGTGACTCTTTCGCTTGTGAACTAACTATTAGGTGAATACTCTAAGTCACATGCTACATGGGTTAAATAGTCTTAGGGTAAGGGATTTGGTCTTGCTGCGCAGCTCTTATCTGAGTCCAACCATTGTGGGATTAAACCTTTTAGTCTAAGATTGTTTAAGCTGTGCGGTATGTGATTGTATTCATGCAATAGTTAACTGGCACCAATGGAGGGTCGTGTGGCAGTTGGAGGATGGGTGGGTAGTGAGAGGCCGGGAGGCCAGTTATGAGATATTTAGCATTCCTCTAGGAGTGAGGATTTATCGCTCGCTATGTATATGTATATTGTAGGGTGTTGTGGTGATACTTAAGACAAATATGGGTAGGTGTGGAAGGTAGTATGGGCCCGTACTACTGAAAGCATAGGACCCATACGCATATAAAGGAAGTCACAACCCCTAGGGTTGGGTTGGGAGTTGGTTCCCTGTCATTATATGGGTTATCAGAGATCTTTCTGGTATTTTACCAGAATGGTGGTTACGAGACGTCTTGAGACCGGATCCAGGCTAGGATCGGGAGCGGGCAGCCAAGATAGGCCAACATTTTCAGGGGATCGTGTTAGTGAGATCATCCGGGAGAAGGTGATCAAGATTGTCCGGGGGCAGTTTCCGGAGATGTCGGGTCTATTAAGACCGCCATGGTTGAGTATTTCGACGAGCGCTATGCAGTCATTGCCGAGACGGTTGTCGTGACAGCTTTAGCAGCTGTAACGACGGCAAGGGGAGGAGTTGTTCGAGCTTCCCAGTTCTGAGACATATTCTGATGAGAAGAGGGCTGCAGTTATTTGGGATCAGGAAGATAATCTGTACTCGTTATATTTCCGCGGGTGGAGCGGGAGAGGCTAGCACGTGAGTTTCTAGATTTGAGGCTCGGGGGTTTGCTCGAGGCCGGAATATGGGTCGCGGGAACTCCGGAAAGGAGTGATGATCATGTTTAGTTGGGGTTTTGCAGCTGGAAGTGGAATGGTTATTTGATGGATTGGATTGTCGTTTTGTAGGGCAAGGATTGTGCCCTCTCAGTTTTCCAAGCTCGAAGGAGTGAGCAGGCTTGTGACCCCAGGATCAGGTTGTATTCTAGCTCGGGGTCAGTGGGTTGCAGGAATAGGCAACATTATTTCAGCGTCGGTGAGCACAGGTGGGTTGACGTGGCATAATTATTTGTGAGGGTTGGTTTTCCTTGGATCTCTTGTATCGGACGGTAAGGATTGATTGTGCGACCTATTACACTTTTGGGATTGTAGATTATGTCTTGGGAGTAGTTGTAGCCCGGTTTAGGGCAGAGGTTGCTTCAGCTGCGGCAGTTCAGCTGTGGATGTTTAAGCTGGTAAGTGAGTCAGGGTGCGAACCCTAAAGAGAATGATTCTAGAGCCCGAGAGCGGGAAACTTATTTTGAGCATCTTGGGAAGAAGGGTTTTATGTGGGAGGTCTGCGGACAGGGTTCCACAGGATGGTTATTCAGCTTTGTCAGGATTCAGTGGTTTTAGCAACCGTTAGTGGTTGGCGGACTAAAACGCCAAGGGAAGTAACTCGTCGACGAGGTATTAGTCGGAGCATCTACCTTTTGGTCTCCAGGACTTGAACGTGGGATCATCCAAGCATTAGGGACTGTCGGTTTCACTGGGATTAAGGAAGTGTTCATCTAGTTATTAGAAGCGTGTGATCATTTGGGGCGGCTAGTAAGGAGTACTTGTTGGTGAGGTATGATTGTCATCAGATCGATCGTTGAAAGTAAGAAGGATTGGGAATTCTCAAATTTCCATGTATTGTGAAGACTTAGTTGAATCTAAGTGGGGGAGAATCGAACCGGAATGCAGAAGCAGGATCGGTTTTGGAAATGGGATAATTTTCCAATCGTTGTCAGGAAGGAAGACAACCCAAGTGGCTACTTGGTAAAACTCCCCAGCATGTGTTGGGGAGTTTGGTAAAACTCCCCAGCATGTGAATCGCGTCTTCTCGGCGCTTGATAGCAGAACTTGGGGAAAAACAGGATGGGATTCTAGCCATGAATTAAGTTCAGTTGTGTGTTAGGTCGAGCGCGTGTTCGACCGGTATGGAAGTGTTGTAAGACTGTGGGGGTAGTCGTAGCATTCACTAGCAGCAAATAGTGTGAGAAGTGATGTAAGTCTGTGGGTGTAGCCGCAACATTCGCTAGGTTGGTAGATAGTATGAGCGCGTTGCTAGGACGCGGAGGGAACAATAGTATCCACCAGTTCGGGTGTAGCAGTGAGGATATGGAAATCCACGGATTGGTTATGGGTTTCCACAGAGGGATTAGACCTGGTTAAGCCAGCGATAAGACTGTAGGAATGCCACTACAGTTAAGAGATCAAGGAAGCAAGGAATTGCTTAAGGTCGTTTGCGATATAAGTCTACCGTTGGTCAGGTAGCAATTACTTTTAGCCTTGGATTTGGTGACGTCAGGATTTGATGCATGGATCCGATCGGTTGGATCAGGAGGTTGTTAGAGTCGCAGAGGCATGATATCTAGTGCCAACTAGTTCCAGGGAAGGATTTCGTTCGGAAGTCGTGTAAGGTAACTATGTGGGAATCCATTAGCTCTGCGACCGGGCCGGAACCCGGTATTTCAGATGAGTGTTACTCGGTTGTGACGAATCAGAGGATTTTGGATGAGATGCAAGGATAGGTCCTTGGATTTCAAGTTATGGGTTAGACCCGAGTTATGTATAAAGTGGTATTCAATTCTAGGGTATTCCATCGTGAGGATGACCGGACCCTACGATTGAGTGGAACTGACGTGTTTGGTATTCCAACCCGAGGGTTGATTGGACCAAACATGTGCGTGATACGAGGGTATTCCATCCTAGGGATGACTGGACCCGTCGTAGGCATGCCTGGTATTCCAGCCCGAGGCTGATTAGGCCAAGTATGAGTATTTGTGCTGATGATCGATTATTATATGTATATCGGTGGATTCTCCGCTTGTGAGTCTGATCAGAGATGCCCAGGTTGAGGGCATGCGACCGGAGAATTGGAAGCTGAAGAGGATCAAGGGTGAGAACACCCGGTTTGTGCAGGATAGTCGGGGATTATTGACCCGATGCGGTCGGGTTTTGGGCTCCGATGTCTGGTGGGGTCAGACAGACAGTCATGGAGGAGGCTCACAAGTCTCATTTTTCTATTCACCCGGGGGCCACCAAGATGTATAGTGATGCGACATCGACCTCCGGCGTGCCTTCTGGTCTTCTGCTGCGGCGGAGATCTGACATCACAGTGCAAAGTCGTTAGAGCCGTCCCAGGGACTATGCCCCGGGAGCGGACTCCGACGGTCAAGTTAGATCATCTAGAAGATCTGAGATGGTCCTCCATAGCTGGAGAGAACCATCTTGGTGCTAGTGGTGGTGTATGGCGGCGGGTGGCGGCTGAGCCACCCTGCCGGAGTATAGTGGCGGCTGAGCCAAGGGGAAGTCTAGTGGTGGCTAAACCACTTGGGAGAGAGTCCTCCATCATGGAGGAGGTACTGTTCATTATATAGGGGACAATTAGGTCAGGCCTTGGGCCAGCCCAATTCAGGCCCAGCTAGCAAGGAGCTGGGCGAGGCCGCCCGGAGGCGCCGGGCGGGGCTGGCGGGCGCGCCCCAGGCAGGGCTGGCGGGCGCGCACCAGGAGAGGATGGCAAGGGAGTGCCAGGCGAGGGAGCGCCTGGCCGAGCCGTTAGGAGAGTCCCCAGCAGGGCTGGCAAGGGAGTCCCCAGCAAGGCTGGCAAGGGAACGCCAGGCAGGGCTGGCAGGAGAACGCCAGGCAAGGCTGGCAGGAGCGCGCCAGGCCAGGCTGGCGTGCTAGAGCAGTCTAGGCCATGCCAATGGACCATATATCATCAAGTCCCCCCAGTCTGGTGTTATTGGTACGCGACCAATGACATCGGACTGGACTAAGTCGTATAAACCAACAGGAGAGTCCCCAGCGAGGCTGGCAAGGGAGTCCCCGGCAAGGTTGGTAGGAGCGCACCAGGCCAGGCTGGCACGCTCGAGCCGTCTGGACCATATATCATCAAGTCCCCCCAGTCTGGTGTTATTGGTACGCGGCCAATGACATCGGACTGGAACTAGTCATATAAACTGTGCGTCATCAAGTCCCCCTAGTCTGATGCGATTGGGTTGCTGACAATCGGATCGGACTAGATAAAGCACCAAAGCATTTAAATAATAGAGAGAATGACCGAACCTCGCCCACGAGAGCCGTGGGGTTATGCTATGAGCCAAACGTTGCTTATGCGGCTTGAGCTAACTTGATGCTCCTTCATTGAGAGAAGTGTGAGCTAATCGGTGTGATGCAACGTAACTATTGTTGCGATCATGCGGACCGAGGTTGCTAAAGAGTGTTACGCGACACTGATGTCGGTGGAATGTCGGACCGGGGTAGCTAAGAAGCGTAAGCTTGCCATTCAGTCCCTGAGACTGTTATCCGACGTGGTTGTTGTGGTAGCCATGCGAGATGGGATGTCACCAGTAACCATCTACATAGTCTGCATTAATAACCATCTTGACTGATCTTTCTTGGTCGGGCTACACCTAGCTGGATTGCGGCGTACCAACCCTATTCCCCCCCTTTCTTAGAGGAGGCGAGGAATAGATTCCGAGAGCTGGGCGACTAGGTTGCTAGCGAGGGTCACGTAGTAAGACTATTGTCGATAGCCAGACAACAGAATTCTTGAGGAACAGGTAGTGAGGCTATAGGTAGGAAACATGCAGTGAGACTGTTGCCGAGAGCCAGGCAACAGAGGTGCTAAGGGATAAGCGGTGAGGCCAGAGGTATGGGTTGCGCAGCAAGACCATTTCCAAGGGCCAGGAAACAGAGATGCTGTGGGGTACGCGACGAGGCTACATGTAGGGTTACGCAGCAAGACCGTTTCCGAGAGCCAGGAAACAGAGATGCTGTGGGGTTGTAGGTAGCAGGGCCGCTGTCGGGATGACCTTCTTGCTGGAGAGTATCCTCACTATAGCAGGTTGTAATGTGGATAACACTTCATCGATCGTCCGAGCACAAGAGAACCATGATGACTGTGAGAGGGGAAACACCAAGATCATGGTGTGGAAGAAGCTTGTGATGCGCGACTTATGATGCGCGACTTAGGAGAATAGCTTGGGCTTAGCAACCAATGATCATGGAGGTGTCATGCGGAAAAGCCTCGCGTGTAACAGATCGGGTTTGGCTGCTAACGATCGTAGATAGATCGCGCGAGAGAGCGTCGCATGGAATGGATCGGGCTTGGCTGCCAGCGATCGTAGATAAATCACGCGTGAGAGCATCGCGTGGAATGGATCGGGCTTGGCTGCCGACGATCGTAGATAAATCACGCGGGAGAGCATCGCGTGGAATGGATCGGGCTTGGCTGCCGATGATCGTAGATAAATCACACGGAAGAGCATCGTGTGGAATGGTTGGGGCATGTTGCTATACTGGAGTTGGGCTGAGAAGCCAGGCGACTCGAGGCAAGGGTACTGAACCTCGCATGCGGAGCTTGCCGCTATAATGGAGTCGGGCTGAGAAGCCAGGCGACTCGAGGCGAGGGTACTGAACCTCGCATGCGGAGCTTGCCGCTATAATGGAGTCGGGCTGAGAAGCCAGGCGACTCAAGGCGAGGGTATTGGACCTCGCATGCGGAGCTTGCCGCTGTAATGGACCCAGGCTGGGAAGCCAATCGAGTCAAGGCGAGGGTGCTGAACCTCGCATGCGGAACTTGCCGCTATAATGGAGTCGGGCTGAGACGCCAGGCGACTCGAGGCGAGGGTACTGAACCTCGCATGCGGAGCGTGCCGCTATAATGGAGTCGGGCTGAGAAGCCAGACGACTCAAGGCAAGGGTACTGAACCTTGCATGATTAGACGCTGCGGCCAACAATCTATGTGTCCGGCCTAGGTTATTAGGAGCCGCTAAAGTGTAATGGCACCTGGTGCTCTGCGATATCATTAACTGTAGCGATGACTTATGGCTCGTCTTCTAATGACTTTGTCAAGAGCTATGCAGCGATGCTACTTAGATCTGGATAGTGTAGCTACCGTCAAGTGGTGCGTAGCGAGACCGCCGTCGAGAGCTGGTCATCAGGGTCGTTGAGAACTAAGCACCGAGCTGCTAGCGATAGATGAGCAGCACGACCGCTGAAAGCTGGGCAACGAGACTACCGAGGGTTGAACAGCGAGGCTGAGCTTCCGACTCGGAATATTAATATCACCTCGGGAGTGCACTGTCATGCATAACATCAGCCCTTCATGTACTTTAACTCTGCCCCTTCGGAGTCACTTATGCATGGTGTCGTACCGACCCTATCCCCCCCCCCCCCTTTTTTTTCTTAGAGGGGGCGAAGAAAAGGGAAATATGGATGTACAACTGCTGGAAGCTGAGATACATAGCTGTTGGAAAGAGCTAGGCGACACAAGTGCTCACAAAAAACGGATAGCACGGCTGCCGAGGGCTAAGCAGCGCAACTGCTGGGAGTCAAACAAAGTAGCTGCTGATGGCTGGGCTTTGCAGCTGCTGAGCTAGGTCGTGTCGCTGCTGAAGGTCGAGCTGTGCGGCTACTGAGAGCTGGGCAGTAAGACTAGCGGGGACCGGTTAAGATGAATGGTGAGATCAGATTAGCAAGACTTCCCGGGATTGGTCAACACGACTGCTGATAGCCGCGTAGCGCAGTTACTGATGGCTATTTCGGAATGCTTCACGAGTAGTAGTAGTAATGTACTACTCTTCCCCCCTCCCTCTTTTTTTTTTTAAATATCGAGTGAATTGGGCCACAACACGTATTCTGAGAGTGCATTCTGTTGAGCGTGGCTTGCGGTGCGCGAATGTTAAATGACTGATTTTGGGTTTGTAAAATTGGCCCAATTTATGGTTGTCGGGATAACTCAATGTGAAAACCAAGGGAGCCCAAATTAAGTGCAGCCCATCAACCCAATAAAATAATTGGCCAAGTCCAAAATAAAATTTATGGAGTCCACTTGTGGAATTGTTGCGGCCCATTTGGAGCCCGGGATAAATATTAGCAGCCTATTCCCAAAAATAGATCAATTTGAGCTCGGTTTTCTCGATTACCGGCCCAAAACTTTTTTTATATATTAAAAAAAATCTGGTGACTGTGAGCCGCAACGCATGTTTTGAAAATGAATCTTGTTTAGCGGAATTGCGGCACGCGGACTTTATATTGCTGATCCTTATGTCACGGAATTAGCTCATTCAGTTGGTGAGCCAACCTAATATAAAATTAAGGGAGTCCAGATTAAATGTTGTAACCCAATTTCGAATTATAGTCCCAATAATCTATCCAGGAGCCCATTTGTTGAATGAGGCCCAATGGTCATTTCTATCTTTTGCGTTATGTCGCATAATCAGATTGCACAAAGGTGGCCCATGATGCTTTAATCATTTTGAATAAAAGGGTTTGCAGCTACTCCTCACTGTCACGACATCTCTCGCCGATAAGGGAAAGAGCAGATGACTAGAAATCTGGCAATTATAGGTGGTTATTCGCTTGGGCTTCGTCAGCTGGAAATGGAAACCGGAATTGCACTTCGCCGGCAGCGCTGATTTGCTGGGTTACTGGTGTTGAAGGCAGTCGACGATGGGATGTGGTCCAACGGTTGCAGGTGGCGACGCTGGGGGATTAGGTCGGAAACATCAGTCGATCAGTGAGGTTGGAGGTCGGAGCGGAGGCTCCTGTCAACGTCGATCTGCTAAAGCTTGGAGGTCGTTGTGGTGGCGGATCTGTTTGGTCTTCGTTTGTCGATGGCTTGCAGCTGGAGAATGTTGTTGGATATCACAAGTAGAGCCGTTTCATCGGAGAGAATGTCATTCTCCGAATTGATTTGTTGGAGCCGGTGATGACCGGTTATGGTCACGCTCCAGTTATCGGCGACTATATTCGAAGGTTGATGCCAGCTTGTTTAATTGGAGGAGATGAGTTGCATGAGTCACCGAGTGGGGCCCATTTTGTTTTTCCTGTCCAGTGAGGATTGGACCACGTGGGTCCCACACGGATTTTTAACTTTTGGCTTATGGTGTACAGCCTGTATACACCCATACCCCCTCTCTCATTTTGTGTTTTGTCGTTTGTAAGCTTATACAAAGTTAGGAGTGACAGCTCATTTTTGTACGCTGTAAAGATTGTCCTCTGTGCGTATGCTGCCATTACTTTTGCTCTTGTACAAGTCATTTTCTGTATATCTTTTTTTTTTGTTCGCTCAAAAGAAACATCTCACCATTTTCTTATACCCCTCTTCTCTCTCTCTTTTTTTTTACCGAGCATTTAAACAAACTTGCACATGTGTGGAAATGAAATGAGTTTTCCATAATATATGAACTGGAAAATAAGAAAAACTCTTAGGAGTTTTTCATAAAATGTGCAGTGAGAGTGGGATAAAAACTCATAAAAAAAACATATTCTCTTCTTCTTCTTCTCAAAAAATGAATAAAACCACTAAATCAAATGGATCTGTGAGGGTCTTAGAAAATCGTCACTAAAAGATTTTCTTGGTAACTGAGAATAAGATTAAAGCTTATGAGATTTATTTTCTCATTGTCTTACTAAATCATCAAAATAAACTGAAATAAAATAACACCTCTAACTCTTCTTTTCTTTTCAACTTACTGGGAAAAACCCCAAAATATATACAAAAACGGATTTGACAAAGTCTCTTCTTATAAGACTTTCTTTTCCCTTTAGCTTGCTCAAAAAGCTATTGAAATATGAAAAAGAAACAGATCTCATAAATTTTCGTTTTCTTTTTTGGAGCCTCCAAAGGAAACACCAACTTGAATGAAGGTAAATAACCACAAAGAATTTCTCTTCTCTTCAAGTTGTTTGATAAAACACCAAAATAAAAACGAAAATGGGTTAAGAACTCATAAGAATTTCATTCTTCATGACTTGCTGAAAAAACCATTAAAGTATAAACAGAAAAAATGGATCTGATAAAATCTTTTAAAGCTTAAGAGTTGTTCAGATGAACTAAAACGAAATATCACAACAAATTTGAGCAAAAAACGAGACAGATCTGAAGATCTGAACGAGAAAAACTCAACAGATCAAGAGATCTGAACTAAAAAATAAGCATATCAAAAGATATGAACGATGGTTAAGCAGATCTGAAAAGTTCTTGTCAATAACTAAATTGATCTGAACAGATATTGGCAAAAGCCAAACAGATCTGAACAAAACGATGCTAAACATGAATAGATCTGAGCAAACCTGAACTGAAGCACAACAGATTTGAACAGATATGGGAGAAAAACGAGCTTGAAGCCAACTAAGGCTTTTTCTACTTGCTCGAATCCGGGATGGCGCCAAATGATGCGACATCGACCTCTGGCGTGCCTTCTGGTCTTCTGCTGCGGCGGAGATCTGACATCACAGTGCAAAGTTGTTAGAGCCGTCCCAGGGACTATGCCCCGGGAGCGGACTCCGACGGTCAAGTTAGATCATCTAGAAGATCTGAGATGGTCCTCCATAGCTGGAGAGAACCATCTTGGTGCTAGTGGTGGTGTATGTCGGCGGGTGGCGGTTGAGCCACCCTGCCGGAGTATAGTGGCGGCTGAGCCAAGGGGAAGTCTAGTGGTGGCTAAACCACTTGGGAGAGAGTCCTCCATCATGGAGGAGGTACTTTTCATTATATAGGGGACAATTAGGTCAGGCCTTGGGCCAGCCCAATTCAGGCCCAGCTAGCAAGGAGCTGGGCGAGGCCGCCCGGAGGCGCCGGACGGGGCTGGCGGGCGCGCACCAGGAGAGGGTGGCAAGGGAGTGCCAGGCGAGGGAGCGCCTGGCCGAGCCGTCAGGAGAGTCCCCATCAGGGCTGACAAGGGATTCCCCAGCAAGGCTCGCAAGGGAACGCCAGGCAGGGCTGGCAGGAGAACGCCAGGCAGGGCTGGCAGGAGCGCGCCAGGACAGGCTGGCGCGCTAGAGCAGTCTAGGCCATGCCAATGGACCATATATCATCATATAGAGACCTGAGTTTGAGTTACTGGTGGCCATGTATGAAGCGAGAAATCGCTTGGTATGTCGAGAGGTGCTTGACCTGCAGGATGATCAAGGCCGAGCATCAGAGGCCGCATGGAAAGCTGTAGCCCCTAGAGATCCCCATGTGGAAATGGTAACAGATCACGATGGATTTCATTACCAAACCACCAACGACGGCGAAGGGGTTTGATGCCATATGGTTCATCGTAGATCGATTGACCAAGAGTGCTCATTTCTTGGCTATACGGGAGAGTTCTTCGGCCGAGAAGTTGGCCGACATGTACGTTCGCGAGGTTGTCGTTGGCCATGGGGTTCCGGTCTCAATTGTTTCTGACCGGGATGTTAGATTTACCTCCCGTTTCTGGAAGAAGTTCCACGAGGAACTGGGCACACGGTTGCATTTTAGTACAACATTTCATCCTCAGACCGATGGTCAGAGCGAGCGAACTATTCAGACCCTCGAGGATATGTTGAGGGCGTGTGTCATTGACTTCGGTGGGAGTTGGGATTCCCACCTACCGCTTGCAGAGTTCGCCTACAACAACAACTATCAGTCCAGCATTGGCGCCCCACCTTTCGAGCTGTTGTATGGGCGGAGATGTCGCACCCCGGTTTGTTGGGGTGAGGTTGGACACAGGGTGATGGGACGGACGGAGGTAGTTCTGCAGACTACCGAGAAAATTCAGCAGATTAGGCAGCGATTGCAGACTGCTCAGAGTCGGCAGAAGAGTTACACCGACACGCGCCGATCGGAGTTAGAGTTTCAGGTTGGTGACCTGGTTCTCCTGAAGGTCTCACCCTGGAAGGGTGTGATCCGCTTCAGGAAAAGGGGGAAATTAGGTCCCCGTTTCATTGGTTCATTCAGGATCCTTGCCAGGGTTGGCAAGGTTGCATATAGGCTAGAGCTACCGGAGGAACTTAGACGAATTCACAGCACCTTCCACGTTTCGCAGTTGCGAAAGTACATTATGGATCAGGAGGCAGTAGTGTCGTTGGTTGATATTCAGGTCGATGAGCGCCTGAATTATGTGGAGAGGCATGTGGCCATTCTAGAGAGGAAGATGAAAGTTCTGCGGAACAAGGAAATACCTTTGGTGAAGGAGCAGTGGGAGCATCGGAGGGGATCCGAGTGGACATGGGAGCCAGAGGCAGAGATGCGGGAGCACTATCCAGAGCTGTTCGCCTCGGCAGACTTCGAGGACGAAGTCTAGTTCAAGTGGGGGATAATTGTAACGCCCTGATTTTCAGGTATTGGTTTATGTGAGAATTTTATTGATTTCAAGGTCTGCTCGACGAGTTGGATGCCCTACTCGTCGAGTAGCAGCGGTTTGGTCCGCGTGTTTTAGTGATCTACTCGCCAAGTCCAAGAAGGGACTCGACGAGTAGGAGCTGGTAGATGAAACCCTAAATCCCGGGGTTTTGCAGCCTATTTAAAGGATCATTGGCCCTTCCCAGCCTCCCCATTACAGCTTCTTGGCACCCTTAAACCCTAAATCGTGTGTGTGTGTGTGTTTCTTCGGTGTGATAGAGATTTAAAGAGAGATCTTGGTGAGGAACACTTGGGGAAACAAGTAATTGAAGCTAGGAACTCATGGGAAGCAAGGATATACATTAGTTGACACTCTCTGGAAGGTATTAAGCTGTCTCTTTGGCTCATCTTATCTTTAATCTCTTTTGGGTGGGTTTTAGGAAAGGCTTTTGTGTTTGAGCCAAGATCTGAAGCTGAAACTTCAGATCTGGACTCCCTTTGGTCCCTGTATCCATAAAGGTAACAGTTTTGGCAAGAATGAGCTTTCCCTCAAGTGTTGGACTTCATGTCAAGCTTAGTTTTGTCATTTTAGGGCCTTAAAGCTTTGCATGCACGTAACGTTTGCAACTTTACGTGATAAGAAGGCCTTGGAAGGTTGGATCTACAATCTGGAGCGTCTGCATGGCTTAAAAAGCATCTGTATGGATGAAGGATTGAAGGGACTCGGTGAGTCGCATGGTCGACTCGGCGAGTCGTATGAAGATGGTCCTGAACTCGACGAGTTTGATGAACAACTCGGCGAGTCTGATGAAGATTGTCGTAGACTCGGCGAGTCAGTAGAGTGACTCGGTGAGTCGGTTAGGGTTTTTCCCAACCTTTGGATGCGTTCGAACTTGTCGAGTTGCAAGGGTGAAAACTCGACGAGTGGCCAAGGAGCTTCGACCGCGAGCCTTAGGAACTCGACGAGTCACTCTGCTGACTTGGCGAGCGGACGAGTTATGCAAGGAACTCGGCGAGTGGCTGGATACACTCGACGAGTTCAGGTCAACATGGACTGTTGACCCGGGCAATTGACTTTGACTTTGACCGAGGGCTGGCCAGTTGACTTCTAGGGGTAACTGGGAATTTATGAACCTTGTGATGTGTTGGATATAGGTGGTGGACTTCGTGGCGGTGATTCGAGAGTCGAGCTTTCTATTTCCAGTCGGCAGTTGCAAGGTGAGTTATCCTCATTATACTCAAGGGTCTAAGGCACCAAGGCCAGCCCTTTGGATTGTTATCTGGTTATGTTATGCTAGTATGATCTGTTAGAACGGTATCCTAGAGGGTAGGATAATATTATATGATATGTGGTATGATCTGTTAGATCGACATCCTGGTAGATAGGATGGTGTCATGTGCTATGTGGTATGATCCGTTAGATCAAGTATTGTCTATAGACTGTTATGTGATTATCTGTTATATGTACACACGTTCGTTTAGCGGTTGAGGTTTATCTTCTTTGTGCGGAGGCCAATAGACCTGGGCATTCCAACCTGTAGGTTGTGGGCCGTGAGTATTCTGTCTCGAGGATGATTGGACTCGTAGTATGTGGGAATTCCAACCTGTTGGTTGTGGGCCTGGGGTATTCCATCCCGAGGATGATTGGACCCATAGTATGTTGGCATTCCAACCGGATGGTTGAGGGCCTAGGGTATTCCAACCCGATGGTTGACTGGACCCATAGTATGCTGTTTATGATTATATGTGTATTGTTGTGGTATGGGTATTTTGGGGGAACTCACTAAGCTTTTGGGCTTACAGTTTCAGTTTATTGTTTCAGGTACATCAGGGGATCGCGGCAAGGCGAAGGCGTAATCGTATAGCTCCTCACTTTTTATGACTTTGTTTCTGGGATACTCTGAGATGATACATTTTGAAAACAAGTTTTGTAATGGTTAATGGTTTTGGAAATGTTTTAAAATTTTAAATTGGCTTGAATTTTATGGGTGTTACAAATGGTTCAAATCATACCACCAAATTCCAGATCTATAAGATATAACATTCAAGGGACCTAGACAAACCATAAAGTTGCAAACTTTATCTCTTATAACCACCCAAACCACTCCAAAAGTACCAAAACATGCTCTAAAACCTAGATATATGATGAAGAACACAAAAAGGTTGAAGCTTGAGGACTTACAAAGAGTCCAGAAGATAAACACAATTGGAGGAAGGGATCACTTGTTGAGCCAAAGCACTATCTCTTCTTCTTCCTTCCTTCAAAACCACCACAAGTTTACTAAAATGAGCACAAGAGCACCAATGACTATTAGGGTTAGGGTTTCTGGGGTTTAAGAGTGATGGAGCATGAGAATGAACAAACCTAGCCTCCCACTTTCCTTTAAAAACCCGGAAAATTAGGGTTTAAGATGTCAACGGCGGCCATGTTGTGGCCTTTACTTACCACGTCGTGGCAAGTTTAAAGAGACCCACGACAAAAAAAATGCCTCGCCATACCGTGGTACTCTTTCCCCATATCGTGGCGACTCCTAAAATCAAATATTAATTCCAATAAAATTGATGGGTTTTGAGCACTACAACATTCCTATGATGCACATGCAACCCTAATGCTTCGGATCTAGATTTTTCTCAAGTTATACATGCAAATTATTATACAAAGCATAAACCCTAATCTAGCATACAATTTTCGAAATTGATAACTTAAACATAGTTAGAAGAATACCTTTTCTTGTAGCTTGTTGATCTTGACCTTCAAGAGCTTAGTGCCTCAATTGTTGCACCTCTTGTGCACACAAACACCAAGTAGCAATGGAAGAATATGAGAGAGGTGAGGCTAGGATTTTCGTCTAGGGTTTCCTCTAAGGATCAAGTGGTCGAAATCCTCATGACAAGGGGTTTTTAAATAGCTGTGCTGCTAGGGTTTTAGACTGAAACCCTAATTCTCTGCTTAGGCCTTAAGCAACCTATGGAACCCTTCTAGAAGGCCCTATGGACGAATTCTTCTATGGGATTCCCATAGAATTCGTCCACCTCCTTCTATTAGGAGTCCACAGCCCAACTTGCAACTAACAGTTAATTGCAATATCAGTCCCCGTACATTTAATCAGTCTCTTTTGATCACCAAATTAATTTCTGATCAATACTAATTAAATAATATGATTTCTCAATTAATATATTATTATTATAATATATTAATAAATCATTTATCAACCTCTTTCTCATAATTCATCCAGTCAAGTTGCTATGGTGAAGGCAACCCAAAAGGAACATGTTATTATCGGGTCAAGTACATACCAATTATAGTTATGGGCTTACACACCTAATCCAACAGTCTCCCACTTGGATAAGCCTAATAACTATAACTGCAAGTATGACTTCAAAATCCGATTACCAATCGTAGCTCTCAAAAGCCGTTGTCGAACTCTGACCTAGTCAATGACGCGTCCTTTGGATAAGGGATCATATAATCCTCCGTTCTGCAAGATATCGTATGGACAAAGACATGGAACGTAATCATTCTCAATGTCCAACAATTTGTTTCCCGACTTCTGATTAGTTTGACATAGAACTTAATTGAACACATCAATTCAGTCCTGATCGGGCCCGACACATAAGTCAACACAAAATCATCGAGGGGCCCAAAAATATCTCTTTTACCCTCCTAGGATAAAAGGAACAGATAAACTTTGACTTATATGCTTGTACTATTTACTTGTTAAATCGCACACAACAACACGTTTTATAACACCAAGTTACTGATGCGTTTACGCATTATCAATGCACAACCAACTTGTAAACAACAACTAGTATATGTTGGTTTAAATATTATACGATATTATCATCTTACAATCACTCGTGATAAATTCCATGAAGTGATTCGTATGATTGTGGGTTTAATCCAATACTCAAATCTTATTTCAAGAGCACTCATGAACATTGCAACAAACATTTGTTATGTCTAAGCACTTAGACAGTCTACAAACCAATTCATGATAGTCTAACCTCATAACTTACTCCCAAAGTATGATCGACTGTGGATAATTTGAACAATCTAATTATTCTGGAAGTAAAACATACAAAAGCGAAACAATAGTAAACAATTGACACAAGATAGTAAACTTTACTCATAAATAAAAATCCTTTATTTAATCATCAAATGTCAATTACATTTATCTATTACAAGTTTCTAAACAACCATCTAATCACTAAAACTAAAATCGTCCTTCAGGCCAATGCTCCTCGCATGCTGTAAGTGCTTAACCCTGCTCAGACCGTTTGTGAGGGGATCTGTTGGGTTCTCCTCTTACGATACCCTCTTGACTACGAGGAGTCCCTCTTCTACCCGATGTCTGATGAAGTGGTCTTTTCTGTCGATGTGTCTGGATCTACCATGATTCCTTGGTTCCTTGGTTAAGGCAACCGCTCCTTTGTTATCACAGAAAATCTCCATAGGCTCATTTATGGCTGGTACAACTCTGAGGTCTCCAATGAAGTTCTTCAACCATATTGCCTCCTTCAACGCTTCGATCGTTGTTGTGTACTCTGATTCGCACGTTGAATCAGCCACGGTCTTGTAACACCCGGTTCCTGGTACGTATTTAAATTCAAGAAAATCTTGCAATTTACTCTGGGACTCGGCGAGTTAGAGGCCCAACTCGTCGAGTAGACTCGACTTTTGATCGGGGTTTAAGTGGCCTACTCGACGAATCGGAAGACCGACTCGACGAGTAGGAGCTGTTTGGACAAAACCCTAATATTTAGGGTTTGCACCCTATTTAAACAACTTAACTCGTCCCAAACCAGCCTCCATCGCCCCTCTCACTTCCAGAAAACCATAACTCGAAACCCTAGCCCTTATTGTGTGTTCTTGAGCCTTTTGGTGCCTTTTTGCATGTGTTTGAAGTTGAAGGAAGAAGTGGAAGCTTGGGAGTTCTTGAAGAAGCAAGTGGATCCAGAGATTTTGCTCCATTTCTAGTTCATTCAAGGTAAAAAGCTTGAACCTTGACTTATCATTTGATAGATCTCCTTTGAGACTTGGATCTTGCCATTTTTGGGACATTTCTAAGCCACCTTTGGGTTTGGCTCATATTGTGTAGTGTTAGCTTCGGATCTGGAACCATTAAGGGTTCCCATGACTTAAAGGTACCAACTTTATGGCCATGGGAAGCCCATGCATCTTATAAACCCCATTTTATAGCCTTTTGAGCCAAAAACCCCATGCATGGACATCAAGTTCGTAGCTTTACGAATAAAAGGGACCCTAGGAGGTCAGATCTATGATTTGGATGCATTAAGAGCCAGCATAATCGACTGTATAGTATTGGACAAAGAAGGACTCGGCGAGACACCAGGGTGACTCGGCGAGTCAGGACGCTTTTCCCCCAAAAATGTCTCCTGGGAATGGTTTTGGTTGAGTAGAAGGAACACTCAGCCTGCTAGGGGTTTGTCTTGGACCTGGAAATCATAGTACTCAGCGAGTGTATGAATAGACACTGCGAGTCCAAGACAATCTCCCAACTTATGAAGACGGACTCAGCGAGTTCAATGGGAACTCGGCGATTCATAGACTGAACATCTTCTTATGGATGAAGATGAACTCGGCGAGTTCAAGAACGAACTCGGCGAGTCGGTTGAAGATTGTCCGATGTGTTGTTGAAGGCAAACTCGTCGAGCTCTTGCTAGACTCGACGAGTAGGAACGTGGTTATGGCATTTTGAGGATATGGGGACTCGACGAGTTGGCGGGCCAACTCCGCGAGTCGAGTCAACCAAAAAGTTGACTTTGACCAAAAGTTGACTTTGACCATGGATTTGACTTTGACATTGACTGGGATTGAGTGACCCTTGTAAGGGTTACGAGTATGAGTTGATAACTTAGAAGAGTTGTCGTGTAGGGATTGAGGAGTCGGGGAGAGTCGATTTCCATACCGAGATCAGTGCAGACACTACGCGACATTGAGGTGAGTTACCTTCTAGTAGAAGTGGGTCTAAGGCACCAAGGCCGACCCACTAGTAGTTGATTACAGTTGAGATGATTGTCTTTGTGATAATTGTCTGGTTTGTTATTACTTGATATGTTCTATGTGCCAGTATGCTATGTTCTATGTGATAGTGTTAGTACGAGGGGAATAGTTCCCCGATCGGTTGTTAGGACCGAAGGGTAGGTCGGACACCCAGATATGTCTGACAGCATGTTTATGATAGTCTATTATGTGTTAGTAGTAGGGGTGAAATAGTCCCCGTGACCGGGTGAGATAAACCGGAGGGTAGGCAGGCACCACAAAATGGCCTGACACGGGTAGTCAGCACCCCAGAATGGCTTGACACGGGTAGTCAGCACCCTAGAATGGCTTGACATGGGTAGGTCGGGCACACCAGAATTGCTCGGCAGCATGTATGATTGTATAGTATGTGGTATGATGGGGGAACTCACTAAGATTTGTGCTTACAGTTTCAGTTTTGGTTTCAGGTACCTCTTCATCTAAGGGGAAGGAGCCGGCGGCATAGCAGCGCATCACACACACACACATGGTTTCCGCAACAAGTTTTCTGGGATTGTACTCTGACTTATATTGTTGTGCGATGTTTTGATTTTGAGACATGTTCATGAGGGTTTATGGATTGATATGATATTTGCAATGATTTCCGTAAACGATTTTATAAATTACTTAATTACAAACGAAATTTTTGGACTCGAAATTTGGGATGTTACAAGTTGGTATCAGAGCCTTGGTTTGAGGGATTCGGACACACCCTCGGGGGTATCTGGACTCAAATGGGCTTGAAAGATTTTTACATGAAAATAGTTTTCTAAAATCTAAGTTAAGGAATTTTGAGAAAGAACAAGGTGTGTGATGCGTGTGACCGGCCGAGCTCAAGTAAGTTTTCCCCAAGATACCCATACTTGTTATGTTATGTTATATGATATGATTATGAGAACTGCATGCTAGATTAGCGCTAAGGATCTAAAAGGATGCCTTGTATGCCTGTTATATGACTCTGAGAACCGCATGCTAGAATATAACTAAGGATCTAGGAGGGATGCCTTATATGCCTGTTGTATGAGCTTATTGAGCTGTATGCTAGGGTTGTCTAGTCAGCAGTAGGATAGTCTGATTGGGTTATGTTTGGTTTGGTTATTCAATGCACGAATGCTGCTTGCTTTGTGCTTATAGGGGTTCTAGCTAGCCTTAACTAACTAGTAAGTGGATATGTAATAGTATTCGCAAACTAGTTAGGGAAGGATGGTAGGGACTCCTTGAGCAGCTGATGGCGGAGAGTAGGTCGGAGAGGGCTTTGGTCAAGCCTAAGATGAGAGTGGCTTGGAGAGCAGAATTGGTAGAAGGAATTTAGTGAAGTCAAAGCAGTCCTTGAGGAAAGTACGGATAGATGTGGAAGGTAGTATGGGCCCGTACTACTGAAAGCAGAGGATCCGTACTCGAGTCAAGGGAGGATGAGATGGAACCAAGGAACTAGAGAGCGTGCGAAACCTCTCGAGAGTATGTATGACTCTGACGTTTACATGTTTTATTTCAGAATGGTGGTTACGGGTCATGGAGTGGGAGGTTCAGGGTCTGGATCCGGTTCTGGATCAGGCTCGGGTGCGGGATCCGAGCAGGTTAATGACAGTTTACGCGAGTTTATCGCGTCTCATATTACTAGAGGTATCCTTGAGTCGACCCCTATCATTTTCGGGTCGATCAAGGAGGGGATTATCGAGTTGATAGAGGAACGCCTCCAGGCATTCAGGAGGGACTTGGCGTCCAGCCAGTCGGGTATGCGCACACTGTCCTTCAAGGACTTCAGGGGGAGTGGTGCGCCATACTTTCACGGGGTGAAGGACCCCATTGCTGCCAGGAGATGGATCGCAGACATTGAGTTTGTGCAGTTGACGAGCTTCTGCCCGGAGGGGTCGAAGGTCCGCTTTGTTGCAGGTTGTTTGAGGGATAGAGCTAGGGATTGGTGGGAGTCAGTCGGTGACTCACTGGGAGCCCCAGCCATCGAGGCTATGACTTGGTCAGATTTCGTGACCAGGTTCAGGGCTGAGTTTGCGCCAGCTGTGGAGCTTCAGCAGCTGGCCATAGAGTTTCTTGATATGAGACAGACGACCAAGATAGTGGTAGAGATCATTGCCAAGTTCAAGGAGAGGGCCTTGTTGGTACCTCAGTATGCGGGGGATGAGGAGATGCGGAAGACCCGCTACCATGATATGTTGAGGGCGGAAATTCGGGAGCATGTCAACTATTCAGCTTACCCGACCCTGGAGTCCATGATTGCTAGGGCGCGGGAGAGGGAGATTGATTTGGAGCACCTCAAGAAGAGGAAGGCAGAGACTGAGCATGTTACGGGGATTTCGGGAAAGAAACCCAAGGGATCCGACGTTAGGTCGAAGGGCCAGCCGGACCAGAGCCGCTGCAGGAAATGCGGCAGACCGCATGAGGGAACTTGTAGAGTGGGATCATCAGGCTGCTACAAGTGCGGCAAGACGGGGCACTTTGGCAGGGATTGTACTGCCCCCGCCGCCCCCACAGTTCAGACATCAGACCTGATTTGCTTCCATTGCAATCAGAAGGGCCATAAAAAGGCCAATTGCCCTAGGTTGTCAGCAGCATCAGCATCAGCGCCGGTGGTGGCGCCGACTCCAGCGACTGCACGAGTTACAGATGGCCGGAAGGTCAAGGCAGAGGCTCCAGTGGTATGGAGCCGAGCATTTCAGTTGACAGCCGAGGAGGCACGCGCCGCACCCGATGTGGTGACGGGATCGTTCCATGTGAACGGTATTCCAGTTCAGGTGTTGTTTGATTCGGGTGCTACCCGATCGTTTGTGTCTCTTGCACTTAGCAAGAGGTTTCCTGAGTCTTCGGGTATGTTAGAGTGCCCCCTAGAGGTTGAGATTGCGGACGAACGATCAGTGCGGGCGTCAGAGGTTTTCAGAGATTGCGTTTGATGGGTTTTGAGCATTCTAACACTTCCTAAGTGTACATGCAACCCTAATAACCTTGAATCTATGTTTTCTCTATATACATGCAAATTTCGTTTTCAAGGTTATTTCCTAACTAGCATGGCATGGGGATTACATAAAACATAATACTAGTAAAAATACATACCTTGTTGTTGCTTGGATTCCTTCAAGACTTTGTGAGCCTAGCACCCCAAATGTTGTGCCTCAAATGCTTCACACAACACCACAAAACTTGGAATAACTTGAGAGAATAATTCTTACACTTGAAAATCGGTTATGCCCTCTCTAGAAACACTCTAGTACCCATTTTTCATGTTATAGGGTTTCTTTTATAGTGTGTCATAATTAGGAGTTACAAATGTAAACCCTAATTGTCATGACTCTTCATTCCTCATGACCCATGGGTTTGTAACTCCCATGGACTATCCATGGAGCTCCATATGGTTATAACCAAACCCATAAACCATGGATCATTAATCCACCATAAAAGAATTGATGATTGTCATAATCAACCCTATATATTTAATTAGTCTCACTTTGATCACCAAATTAATACTAGATTAATACTTTATCAATACTAATTAAATAATACTATTATTAATATATTAGAACTTATAATATATTAATAATCACAAGTGTACTTTCTCTCATTTTGTCTATCCAAGTATTGCAATGCCATGCAACCCAAATGGACCATGCCGGGTCGGGTCAAGTACATACCAAATAAAGTTATGGACTTAGACACTATATCCAACAGTCTCCCACTTGGATAAGTCTAATAACTATATTTGCAAATATGACTTCAAAATCCGACTAGCAATCGTAGCTCTTTCAAAGTCTCTCGGAACTGAGATGATGATGATACGCCATTTAAGATAAGTGATCATATAATCCTCTGTTCTCATGATATCAGCCGGACAAACACATGGAACATAGTCTTACTTATTGTCCAGCATTTGTTTCTCGATCTCTGATTTGTTTCGACATAGAACTAAATTGAACACATCAATTAGGTTCTGACCGGGCCCGGTACATAAGTCAAAACCAAATCATCGAGGGGCCCAGATGTCGCTTCTATTTCTAGAAGAAACAGATAAACTTCGACTGATATGCTTGTACTAACTACTTGTTGAATTATTCACAAAGGCACGTTTTATAACATCGAGTTACGAATGCGTTTTCGTACAATCAATGAATAACCAACTCATAGTCAACAACTCATATCTCTAGGTTTGAAGATTTATATGATAATACCGTCTCACGATCACTCGAGATAAATTCCATGAAGTGATGCAAGTGAGCGTGGGTTGAATCCAATACTCAGCCCTTATGAGTACTCATGAATGTTGTAGCAACCATTGCATTGTCTAAAGCACTTTAGACAAATCATACAAGCCAAATTCATGACAGTCTTGATTCATATCTACTTCCAACATATGACTGACTGTGGATGGTTTGAATAATATGATATATACCATAACATAATTATTCTGGAAGTCAAAACATGCAAAGTGAAACACAAGAATAATACTAATCTTATATGGCCCCAACACTTTGAGTGTAAATAAAAACACCTTTTATTTAAGCACCATATTGATTACTCATTATTTATGTTTCGATTAATCAACTTTATTCTTGAATTAAAACATTAGTTGTCCCATGCTCCAAGCATGTACACTATGTTTTTCCAAACAACAATTATGTCATACTCCAAGTATGCATACTATGTTTACATATAGATCAATTGACAATATTCCAATGATGCTCATTTCATAATTCCAATCCTCGTTGTAAACGCAAGAATACCAAACTCTTGCCATTTACTGTAATCTGTTAGATTCTAAACTTATATGCAATGATCCCCTTGTAATGACTATACACAGAAGTCACAAAGACTTGGCAACAGACATTACAAAGTATTCCAATGGAAAAAAATTCCATGGAAATGAAGTCTCAAATTCAAAGTACATTCCTTTGAACATCCTTATTAGCATTAAGTTCTTTAATCTTACACAGATTCAAAGAATAACTTCCACCTATGGAGACAATTCCATATTACCATTTTGACCATCACTTATGAACAAGAGTTGCCTCTTTTCAAAATATGTCAATATGGTCCTTACTCTATACTTCTAATTGTCCATGAGCAACCAATCTTTGGTAAACCTCAGATTGTCCTCGACAACTTTGCTTAATCATTTTAGTCATTTCCAGTTCTATTCCTTTTTCCATCTTAATGCCCTAGGCATTTGGAAAATTTAGAATGGATGAATATTATAGCACATGTAATCAAACCTATACCCAAAGCATATGGGACATGATTTATGCTATAAATTTTTTTTATTTGCCATGTTTTCATAATTCGAACTATGAAGAGGGATGCCGTAATCATAATCGAATTTTGAGAACGCAACATATATAGAATTTCCTTATGTTGAACCATTCCAGCATAACATTCATATATATTCTTGACTAAAGTAGATTAAATTCTCAATCTAAGCTTGTAGAATTGGAGTGAAGTACAAAATCCTCTCCCTTAATTATAGCAAAACAACTTTTTCAAGGCGAATTGAAACTTTTGTTTTCTATAATTAACATCATCCTCCCACTAGCATAATGATTATTATCTTACTAGCATAACACTTATGCTCCCACTAGCTTTGACATGTATCCAGAGATCAGCTGGACTTTTAGAAACCAACACTTTATTGACTTTTCTACCAAAGTTCAGATTTCTGATACGCAATTTCTTTGATAAGACTTTATCAAAACCATACACCTTTCCTTAGATAGCTCACTTGTGTGTCTAAACAATTATGAAGAGGGATGCCGTAATCATAATGTTTAGACCTTTTGTCATTCTCACAATTGCTATCTACTCAAAATCTACTTAGTGAAAGAGTTTCCTTACCATCATTTTCATGAATCGAAGAGAAACCTTATGACACTTAGATTTTTATGGTGTATGTGTTCCTATCCATGTGAATTTGTCATAACCATAATCACAAGACAAGGTTAGTGACAAATCCAAACTCATATAGACTGAACTTGTTCAATCTTAATTTCTTGCCACCTGGTAGCACAATGCCCACCATTGCTTCCGGGTTGTTATGCAAACAATTGAGAACTCATAGAACTCACAAGCATAATCAACTTTTAACTGGAATAGACACAAAAATAAGAATATGTCAACACGATAGGTTACAAACCTCAAGTCGTGGGATAGTGATTAACAAAACTCTTGATTAGTTTTTGAAACTATTTCAGAATCTTTTAGACTCCCACTGTCCTCTTGACATATAAGACTTCTCTTTGTCAAGAACCATTTCTTGACAATACAAATATTCAAAAGCTAGTGCGGATTCTTATCAAGTTCAACACTTCTCACTATTGGTCTTAGCTGGTCTTTGTTTTATCCAAAACATCACAACTTACCAATCTCAAATGTACAAGAATAGGAAACATCTTACTCTACATTTGACAAGTGTTATGAACCTTCTAAAGACTATGTCACTCAAGTTACAATCTTGGAGTATTACTCCAGGATTTGTTTTTGGAACGAAGTATGAATTATCTTTTGATTTAACCATTTCAACAATTCACGATTCCTCTCCTCAGGCAACAAACACACTAAGGTGTCCTTAGAGGATCAATTGTGATATGGTTCCATAATCACTAAGATAATCATAAAACAAAATATACAAGTACTCTCCCATCTCTTTCAGATTGGAGAAACTTTTATCTTTCTGTCTTATTTGATTCTTCTTATTCATTCTGCCATACATTGAAACTTTTCCAATGTTTCAGAATTACACTTAAACTCGTAAGCATAACCATATTTACTAAACTTTAGTAAATCATAACGAATAATCTTATCTACCTTTGTGGTGGACCTGACTGGTGCACAACTTAATGTACCCGATTCTTTAGTCCTTCGCCTGACTCACATGCGAATGTGAACAAGGAATTAGTCTTAATTTACCAAAGATGAAAATTCTCATTCATCACACAATACAACTTGCATGATTCCAAGTTTCTATCCAATTGAAACTTGGGTGATGAGAATCTTTCCTTATTTGGTAAATTATGACACTACCACTAATGAAAGAATCAAATCCATTTACCCATATTGCTTATCAATGGAAACATATAAGCAACAACCTTTTTCACAAATGCCATTGTAAGGATACTTAAAATAAAATCAAAACCATTTTCTTTTATTTTTAAAACTTTGCGGAAAACTTATCCTTACAATCCATATGGAAAACTTGTTGTTATCTATTCCTAAGAAATATATCATAACTTTTAAGTAACAACTCAAAATTCTGATCACCGAACCATGCGATCGAAATCCATCTTCACGATCAGAATCAGCATATACTTCCTTTAAGTTTCTTCACTCTTCTTTGATTCTTAAAACATCAATATGTGACCCAGTCACATCATGCAATAAGAATCTCATAATAGAAACTTAATAAAGTTAGATAATGGACTTTACCTAAAGCAGAGTCAAACATTTGACTTTACTATCCTTATGGACTTTTAGGTAAATTTGGCAGCTTCGCAACCAATGCCCTTCCTTTGGCAACAGAAACATATGGACTCTTTGGAAACGGTACACAGACTTAGCCTTTCTCTTTACCATTTGGTCAACCGAGTTGACTATGGCCAATCCCTTTCAATTGGGAAGAAAAGGTTTTTCTGGACCTCCAATGTTACCATTGTCAATGTCCATGGAAGTTTGGGAAGTTGATCTTCCAATTAAATTTTGCTTTACCAATGCTCCAAATCATTGCTGATTCAGCATCATCAAGCAAATAGGTAAGATCATTAAGGGTCATGTCGTGATCTGTCATCAGGGAGTGACTGAAGAACCAAGTCAACAGCCAGCTACCTCGATACTTCGACACCCGGCTCTCCCGGCTTCTCAATATGGGACTTAATCTCCAAGACCTAAGCACATATAGACTTTGTTTGCCAATAGGGATTGAGTGACTTAGAACTTATCAGGTCTTGAAACTTGTGGGATAAGGAGATTTATTGGAGGAGGTGGAGGAAGTGAAGTATGATTTCCAGTCCCACTAATGCACAACAAAGGGATTGATCCTTCACCTTGGTTGCCATTTGGGATATCATCTTCATTAGGAAGCTTGTTCCTAAAGATTTGGGAAGACCATAGTTGTCTAAACTAGACATCTATAATGGGAGAAATTCAAGTTAGTTGATTTAAAGTCCTTAATATAACACCCAATATGAAATATTAAGGCTAGGACCCAACAACCTATTTATAACTGGAAGAGGGATGCCGTAATCCAAATTATAAAATAGTTGAAGGTAGGTAAATGACGATTTACCAATTTCCACCATAACAACGAAATATAATTAAGTTTTTAATTGGATTTGAAACTCCTAGATCTTTTGAGATACATTGAACTTTCAATGGCATGTTTGAATCTCGATTGTGCCCTCTCAAGTTTGTGACTGGGATGCCGAGGATCACAAACAAGGTGTGAATAACCATACAAATTGACTTGGTACCCTCAACAACATTACCTAATCGATGTGTCGGTTAACCACACACGCTCCACCGATCTATAATAAAGTCAAGTTACCCTTTGCCACACTTACTAGTCCATGTTAGTGTGTCGGTTAACCACACACGCTCCACTAACGACTTGGTAAGGTACAAAGTGTAATTTTATGGGCTAGCACCAATTTCACATTTTCCTAAAGTAACTAAGATTGGGAATTTATAATGTATAGTTACTTTATAATTCATTATACTTTTAATGAGTATTTAAAGTCGTATCCTACCCGTTCGGCTAACGACCCTCCACCAATCAAGGAAGCGGTGGGTGAGAGTGGACACCCATTAAGTCACCATTTTATAGGCAACAACCTTATACCCCCCTTATAGACCGACTTCGTGAATGAGGCCTACTAACGGTAAGAATGACATATTCTTATACATATCTATATAATAAAATTATAATAATAGTATAAGTGTTGATTTTTAAACTTTTTAAAAATCTAAGGTTCAATTTGGAATTAAAGTATTAAAGTGTAAGACTTTTCAAATTCCAAAACTTGAGGGCAAGATTTGAAACTATTCCAAGTCTCTTCAATTTGTAACTTATGAGTTTTTAATGGTTCATAAAATGAAGACTCTTCATTTTATGACACCTCTTTAGTTCTTTAATCACAATTTAAAGAAGTGACTTTTGGTTATCCATAACTTGAGGACAAGTTATGGACACCATCATTGCCATTAAGATCATGAATTAAACACACATGGATGTTACACATAATTCCTATGATCTTCTAAAACTCATAAGAACACAAATTCATGTCAAGCAATTTCAAGAAATCATATAAACATATACAATACTTGAAAATTGATAAAAGTCATGTAAAATGGGTTAACATAATCATTATCCTTTTGAAAAACAGATTTTACAAGTCCAAAACAGATTGGGATAATGATTTTAATCCATTTCCAGCAACAAAACTCGAAGAAAAAAAAACTGCCCAGCACGCTCCTACTTGTCAAGTGCATGATCCTACTCGACGAGTAGGACGAATTTGTTCATGGACTCGGCGATTCCAGTCGTCAGAGTGTAGAATTTTCGATTTTTAAGCAGTTTTGCATCAAGTATACAGAAAACAATCCTAGGCTCTGATACCACTGATGGGTTTTGAGCATTCTAACACTTCCTAAGTGTACATGCAACCCTAATAACCTTGAATCTATGTTTTCTCTATATACATGCAAATTTCGTTTTCAAGGTTATTTACTAACTAGCATGGCATGGGGATTACATAAAACATAATACTAGTAAAAATACATACCTTGTTGTTGCTTGGATTCCTTCAAGACTTTGTGAGCCTAGCACCCCAAATGTTGTGCCTCAAATGCTTCACACAACACCACAAAACTTGGAATAACTTGAGAGAATAATTCTTACACTTGAAAATCGGTTATGCCCTCTCTAGAAACACTCTAGTACCCATTTTTCATGTTATAGGGTTTCTTTTATAGTGTGTCATAATTAGGAGTTACAAATGTAAACCCTAATTGTCATGACTCTTCATTCCTCATGACCCATGGGTTTGTAACTCCCATGGACTATCCATGGAGCTCCATATGGTTATAACCAAACCCATAAACCATGGATCATTAACCCACCAAAAAGAATTGATGATTGTCATAATCAACCCTATATATTTAATTAGTCTCACTTTGATCACCAAATTAATTCTAGATTAATACTTGATCAATACTAATTAAATAATACTATTATTAATATATTAGCACTTATAATATATTAATAATCACAAGTGTACTTTCTCTCATTTTGTCTATCCAAGTATTGCAATGCCATGCAACCCAAATGGACCATGCCGGGTCGGGTCAAGTACATACCAAATAAAGTTATGGACTTAGACACTATATCCAACAGCGTTCTGAGGTTGTACGAAGAGCGCTACTTGGTAGATTTGGTTCCCATACCATTGCGGGGGAACAAGGTTATCATAGGGATGGATTGGTTGAGCCCCAATGGGGCGGTGATCTACTGCGCGTAGCAGTTGGTGCGGGTTAGGACCCCAAGTGGGGGAGAGCTGGTTATTCAGGGCGAGGGGCCATATCAGGAATCAGCCTTATGTTCAGCTGCGAGAGCTAGGCGCTATCTCCAGCAGGGGTGCACAGGGTATGTCGCCTACGTCTTGGATACCTGGGAGGCGGGAAAGGCGACGTTGAGTGATGTGTCATTGGTACGAGAGTTCACGGATGTATTTCCAGAGGAGTTTCCTGGAATACCTCCGGAGAGGCAGGTGGAGTTCAGGATCGACCTAGTCCCTGGTGCGGCTCCGATAGCCAAGGCACCGTATCGGTTGGCTCCTCCTGAGATGCAGGAGTTGTCTACCCAGCTGCAGGAGCTGTTAGACGAGGGATTCATTAGGCCGAGCAGTGCACCCTGGGGAGCTCCGGTTTTATTTGTGAAGAAGAAGGACGGGTCGCACCGGATGTGTATAGATTATCGGGAGCTGAATAAGGTAACGGTGAAGAACCGTTACCCACTCCCGAGGATTTATGACCTCTTTGACCAGCTACAGGGAGCATCTTGGTTCTCCAAGATTGACTTGCGTTCAGGTTATCATCAGATGAGGGTTAGAGAGGAGGATGTGCAGAAGACTGCTTTCCAGACGCGATATGGTCACTATGAGTTCGTGGTGATGCCTTTTGGGCTGACCAATGCTCCTGCCACATTCATGGATCTCATGAATCACGTGTGTTGGCCGATGTTGGATAGGTATGTGATTGTTTTCATTGACGACATCTTGGTTTATTACAAGACGCAGGAGCAGCACGAGGAACACCTGCGAGAGGTTTTGGATACCCTGAGGAGGGAGAGCTTGTATGCCAAGTTCTCCAAGTGCAAGTTCTGGTTGCGCGAGGTGCAGTTTCTTGGGCACCTTGTCAACCAGAACGGGATATTGGTTGACCCGGCCAAAGTAGAGGTCGTAATGAGATGGGAGGTTCCGAATTCTCCATCTGAGATTCAGAGTTTCCTCGGATTGGCGGGCTATTACCGGAGATTCATTCAGGACTTCTCCAAGATAGCCGTACCCCGAACCCGGCTGACGAAGAAAGCCGTTGTTTTTCGATGGGGGCCTGAGCAGCAGGCCGCATTTGAGACGTTGAGATAGAGATTGTGCGAGGCGCCAATGTTTGCCCTGCCGAAGGGCATGGAGGACTTTATAGTATATTGTGATGCGTCCATCTCAGGTTTGGGCACGGTATTGATGCAGAGAGGGCATGTTATCGCTTACGCTTCGAGGCAGTTGAAGCCTCACGAGGCGAACTATCCGACGCATTATTTGGAGTTGGGGCTGTTGTTTTCTCCCTCCAGATTTGGCGTCATTACCTCTATGGGGTTCGTTGTACCATTTATACCGACCACAAGAGCCTAAGGTATCTCATGGATCATACAAATCTGAATATGAGGCAGCGTCGGTGGCTTGATGTGGTAAAGGATTATGATTGTGAGATCCTCTACCACCCGGGAAAGCCAATGTCGTGGCCGATGCACTTAGCCGTAAGGCAGCGCCGATGTAACATCCCATTTAAAATATAATAATTTAATAATAAACTCGGAACTCCGAGAAGCGATTTTATTATTATTATATGTTATTATAGTCCAAAATCAGATAATGATTAGCGGGGTGTTGGTTTCGGGAAGCCAAATGGCGATATTTGAATCTTCGGGGGGTTAAAGTGTAATTTCGAGATTTATTTTGCAAAGAATTTTAGTAGTCAGGGGGTGTTTGGTATCATTTGGACTTATATTGAATAGAATTCTTGAGGCTAGGGGCTGTTTGGTAATTAATGAACTTATTCTGAATAGGTTTGTGGCTGGAGGGACTAAAAGTGCCAAATAAGGTTAAGTTTGGAGTTGGAGACGGGACTTAAACCCGTCATCATCCTTGCCTCCCATTCACCCGAAAACCCTAACCCTCAATGCTCTCATCCTCCAGCCGCCACTCAAACCTCACCTATCTCCGGCGCCGCATGCCACCTCCTAGCCTCGCCGGAACCGACGATCACCGCCACTCCTTTGGACCAGTCGAGTTGCAACCCCCCTTCTCCGTCAGCGACGCCCCCACTCCACCTTCCTTTCTTCGACGTCCGGCTGCCTCCGTGTGTATTCTTCCGATCGGATAAGGCAGCCGTCTGCCGCCTCGCTACCCAGCGCCACTCGCGACCTGGTTGTCGGACCATCGGTTGAGGCCGTGAGCACTGCACCTTCTCCATCAAGACGCTGCCATTCCCCTCCTGTTCGCCGGCGCTGCATCTTAGCTCCGGTGGCGCCATCACCATCTTAGGCCGACGTGTTTGTTGGTCAGTGGACCAAAAGAAACCACCGCCACCACCGCAAGGTGGTGGCTGTCGCCGCAAACCACCGGTGATTGCAGCTGCTGTTCGCCATTTCATGCTATCACCACCGCCGGACGCCACCAGGTGGGTGGGTGGATCTATTTCACAAATTGCTATCAGAAGTGGTGTATGGTGTTGGAATGGCCGGAAACCAAGGAAGACCACCATGGCTGCCAAGCATGGTGGTAACCGCCGCCTTTGCTGCTCTGCCACCACCAGCCACCGCGTGGTGGTGGCTGTGTGCGTGTTTTATTAGGGATTTAGGTGTGTGTGAGTGTGTGTGCATTATTTCGGTTTTTAGCATTGTAATTGTAACAAAAGTGGAATAATGAAGAGAAAAACCCAAACCACCACCGTAGAGTGGTGGCTGCCGCCTCCTGCACCACCGGCCGACGTGTCGGGTGGCGGTGTGCCTTGTTGGATCGTGACTCGTTTGTGTGATTGGGCAAAGGGACTAACAAACCCTAATGGGCCCAACGAGGCTTAATGGGCTTACTGATATTCTAGAGGGCCTAATAGGCCCAATAAAGCCCTAAATGACCTAAAAGCCCAACCATTTGATTAATGGGCTAACATTTGGGTTGGAAACCCAAATTAAGGTTGGAAAGCCCTAATGCCATGAAGCCCTAATTTTGGGATTTATCGGGACCGCGTGGGAATTTCTTAATAAACCTAAGATATTGATTAATTATTAAACTTAAAATATTAAATTATAATCATTGGTAAATTAACCTAAAGCAATAATGTACTTAATGGATTTAGTCCTTAATGGATTAAGTCCTTAATGGGTTAAGTAGGAACACTTAACCCTAATCATCATTTCATGTGAAAAATCCGAATTTTGGGATTATGGGCTTGGACTTATCGGGACCCATATGTTGGGCTTTGATTTCCTAGTTGACTTTGGGCCTATGGAGTGTGCCTTGGGCTTGCATAAATCCAAGCTTGGGGTAATGTAGTAATTATCCAAAGTATATACTCATGGTTATGTAGTGGAACCCAATTATTAATTGGGTGTTATTTTGGTGTTGACAGTTCGGGAATCTGTCATCCAACAGCTGGGGTTGAGTCTGCGGGACTTCAGCAGTGTGGGATTGTGTCTACGGGACTTCAGTAGTGCCAGGTGAGTTCTCCTCACTATATCAACTGGGTCTATGGCACCAAGGCCGACCCTTTATGATTTACATCCTGGGTTAGGATGGTCGTTATGTTATTGCTATGCTATATCTCATCCTGGTTTAGGATGGTTGTTATGTTAGATTACATCCTGGCTTAGGATGGTTGCTATGTTATTGCTATGCTAGATTTCATCCTGGTTTAGGATGGTTGCTATGTTAGATTTCATCCTAGTTTAGGATGGTTGCTATGCTAGAGATCGGTTAGATCGGTATCGTGGTTATAGGATGGTTGCCATGTTAGTGATCTGTTAGATATGAATGTTTACTTGTTTATATGTATGTGCACATGTTTGTTGGTTTGGGGGAAGGGTTGAGGCAGGTCCTGTTGTGTGCAGTAGGCCAAGACACCCTGGGCGGACCGGGTAGACTGCAGGCCCGGGCCGGGAAAATCTAGCCATGCCGAAGGCCTAGCGAGCGGTCCGGATAGGCTGAAGGCGCTGAGGAGGGCGGTCCAGACATGTCGTAGGCTCAGAGAGCGGTCCAGATAGACTGAGGACCAGGATTCGGTCCAGTCAGACTGATGGCTCATTATGCATGTTGTTGCTGTTTGCTTAGATGTTTATATGATATGGTTATATCTGTATGGCGTTGGTATTTTTGAGGTAACTCACTAAGCCTTCGAGCTTACATTTATCGATTATTGTTTTAGGTATTCGGATGATCGCGGGAAGGTGAAGGCGTGATCGTGCACCTCCTTACATTTTCATGATTGATTCTGGGGATACTCTGATGTTTAAATTATTTTGAAAGTAAACTGTAATAACTTAATGTTAGAACAAAGTTCTTGTAGGATCGATAGATTCTAAGCAGAAAAACAATTAAAGGCGTAATGATGAACACAGGAATGGTTTAACTGATGTCGAATGATTAAACTTTAACACCTCAGAAGAGCTCGATTAAGAACTTCGACTGTAGAGGTGTTTAGGGTTACAAAGCAATAATAACTTTAATCACGTTAGTTTCTAAGGCATACATGCATGCACTATTTATAGCTAAACCCTATAATAATCACGGATGGACAGGCCCAATCCGGATATACAATACTAAGCCCATGACGCAACATAACATACCCAACAATCTCCCCCTTTGCGTCAATGGAGCCGAAAGCTCAGTTCGGTTGAGCTATAGAAGACTTCTTGACAGTCTTGAACACCTTCGGTATGATGGCCAAAAGAGTATGACGAAATGTGATATACCACCGAAGCATGTCCGTGAAGTTCTTCTTGTCTGCCTCAGATTTCTGCTTGCACCGATGGATGATACTAATTATGTGCTCTAAGCAGTCCGTTGAGAACAGATGTTTGTCAACAAGAGCGAAAAGAAATCTATTGGCTTTGCCTCTTGTGAACATCACCGTGAGATGTGTAGAATCAATTTGGCCCATCTTCATTTTATTCACATCTCCAGGTTTTGCTGTTGGCTTTACAGTGGGTTTCTTATTCATAACTTTAGCTATCTCCTGATCCATTGCAACTACTTCATGGATATAGGAGGCCAACATCCTCTTCAAATGATCCAGGATCGGCTCATATTCTTTCGCATTGGTGAGCAGTATGTTAAACAACAAGATCCAATCATGAGGATTCAAGTTTGGAAGATCTGCCAGGGATATAACCACAACCGAGTTTGCTGAACCTCAAGTTATTTTGAAACTAACATTGATAAACTTCCCGGCAGGCGAAGGTTTCAGCACCTTGACAGTAATAATCTTCTGTGCACTCCATATCAGGTACTGAGGCTGACCGAACTTCAGATAAAAATCGATAAGTTCGCGATCAACTTTAGGATGAGGAAAGGGAACTTGAACAGTCGAATCAAAGCAATGAAATGTAAATGCCTTTCGTGTTATAGGCATATCGAACTGTGAGTCCCTTGAATTTTCACAATCAAAAGAAGCGACAGGTTCCAGCCAGTATACGCTTGGAAACTCTATTGCCTCTTTGATGAGCATTTCTCTTGTCCATAGAGGAAACAAGGCCTTTTTACAGTTTATAGCATCTTGGTCTTCCTTGTTCTTTCGCTCCCTTTCTTCAGCTTCCTTCGCAACCCGAAGGGTTTCATCCAATTCCTTATCCCTTTTCTTTCGTTTCAGGGCCTCAGCAATTGTTTCTTCTTCTTCATCACTATCATCATCCAATCCCTTTTTCTTATCTTGATTACCAGAACCCGAAGCTTCATTACTCTTCGGTTCGGTTTTGACAGTGACCTTCGGTTGAGCACCTTCTCCCCCTTGTTTTGGAGGTACGAATCTCTCCGAAACACCCTTCATTTCATGTAAGAGAGCGAGGGCAGGAAGAAGCTTGGAAGTCAAATGATTCCTGATGGTCAGAGTAAGTATTGGATCATGAGCACTAAGAAGATTGGTAAGCATATTCTTTACATCCCCAGCACAACTCCGGAATACAGCTCGCTCAGTCTTCAACAGTGAGATTTCTTTTTCAGCTGGAGCTAATTGCACTTTCTGAACTTCAATAGTAGAGGCTTGGCGTTCAAGATCTTCCTTTAATGCACTCTCCTTTGCTAAATCAGTTTGGAGTGTTTGAAGATGAGAAGTCACTAAGCTAAGTAGAGAAGTGTTCTCAGCTTGAATGGAAGAACGAACAGACTCAAATTTAGCTTGCTCCTCTTTTAGTGACTTGGATAAGGAATCAACTGAAGCGTTCACTTTGGCTGCATTTGAATCACCATGTCCTTTGAGTGATTCGAGAAAAATCTGAGAGATGTGAACAAGTTCTGCAACTTCAGTAGTGGCCTTCTTGCAAGAAGAAGTGGATGCGTCAACTGCCTGTGTGGATGCCTCAATAGCCCCCGTATACTGCTCAAGAGCAGTGTCAAGAAAGGCCTTGAGCACAACATCGTTGTATGACTTGGAAGCGGCAAGCAGTTGATCAAGCTTCTCATCAATATTCTGCAATTGTTGTCGTGAGACAGGAGCCTCTTCATCGTCGTCTGTTGGAAGCCGATAGGGATTGTAATAAGTCGAGTCAAACTCAACATTATCACCACCAAGAGTATCACCAGAATCGGTTGAAGGTGAGGGTGAAAGTGGTTTGGAAGTAACAGGAGGTTCGGTTTCAGTATTCGCCCCCGTATCAGATACATTGACGTTAACTGTCGGTTCGGTTGTAGTGGTGGTAGTTGCTTGGGAAATGATAGGAGGTGGTAAAGGAGTTGTAGAGATTGGTATGGTACTAACTGGTGGTGGTGGTGGTACAAAAGTTGTTGTTTGAGATGTGGGAGGTGGTGGAATATGAGCAACCGAAATTGGAACAGTGGTTTTCGGTGGAGATGGAGGAGGTGTTGGAATGTTGTCATTAAGAGGTTCGGTTGGAGTTGGAGAACGAGGAGGTGTGTTACCTCTCGGTAATTCATGATGCTGAATTTCCTCTTCCTCATCCTCCTCATCATTGTCTGAGCTTGAAGGAGAAGGACTCTTGGATTTCTTTGCCATCTTTTTAATCTTCTTTGGAGCCGAAGAATCACCTTTATCAGTCTTTCGCTTTTTAGACTTGGCAGCTTTAGACGAAGGACCTTCGGTTGTCACTTTCTTGGTAGTTGCCCTTTTGCCTCGGTTGGCTGGCTTCTCCACAGCTTCTAAAGCAGCTTGCTGTTCAGGAGTCAGTACTCTCGGTCCTTTGGGAGGAAGCTTTCGGTAGTCAGCCATCACCTTACTTTCGGCTGATACACACCTGTACATCGTCTCAGGTATGGAACCATTGTGGGAGAACTTTGTGGCATCAGAGAAGATGATTTTCTTCGTGTGAAAAGTAGCCACAGACGAGACCAGGGCATCCTTCATTACTGGAATCTGCAAAGAATCAATAGCCCTTCGCGTGATGATGGTCCAGAAGCGACCACAAGAAATTTCAGAGTGTCTCGTTGAAGTGTTGAGAGTTTGCACCACTTGTGACCAAATAATCGACCCATAGTCGAGATTAATCCCATTGTAGAGACCATAGAGAATGGTAAGAAAACCCTTACTGGTACCATCTGACCCAACAACCCTCTCCGCCAAACTTTTGTTGAGAAGAGTAAGCAAGCTATTCCATTGCGGCGGCAAACATGATTTCTTAACCTTCGTCACTGTGGTTACAACATCAGTGTAGCCCATCTCATAGAGCATTGTAAATAGCTGGGTTGTGGTTATGAAATCCGGAGAGATAACAGAGGCATCGACAGCAAGCTTTAGCAGGGAACAGAATCGCCCTTTTGAAATTGATGCCTTGTGAGAGAAGATTTGGAAGTAGATCCTCTCCTTGTTCTTGTCATAGGATGCAGTAGAGTAAACTTGCGATAGTAGAGACATCGGTACTGATTCCACCTGTGTAAGAGCGATTACCAGAGGAGAGTATTTGAGACATTCAACAACCTTGAGCATGTACGAATCATACAGAAAAGGGTTCAATTGAATGATCATGTTTTGATTGGGTTTGATCACGAGCAATAAGGACGATGCAGTTTGATCTTGAAAAGATGAGGAATCGGCCATTGTTGAGGTAAGGAAGAAGATGAACAGTTGCAGATCGCCTTGCGTATTGAGAGAATTTGAAGAAGGTAAGAAGGTACAATGTGTGCGAGAAACCCTTTATATACCGTTGCCAGGAGAGAGAAAGAATCTTCATGATGATGATACGATCACTGAAACGTCGCCTGAAAAAGCGCGATGTGACAGCTTGGTTTCCCCAGATAGACGTTATCAAGCGTGGGTTTAGGAACCGTTCAAATTCACGCACCCAAAATGTTATCCACATATCGTCTTTTCAAATTCACCTTCGCTTCAGATATGATAATCACCATTTTCGCGCCTAAAAAAAACTTTAAACGGGCCATAAGAAACAGCAACCAGAATTTTGGAAAATCACAAAGTATTTTTGTGCAAGAGTGTGCCAAAAAGTAAGAAATAAAGCAAAATGTGTATTAGATGTGAGTGATGTCTGTTAGAAGACATAAAGAAGATGATTCCGGGCAAGAATCGCTTCCTTCAAAGTCAAGAGAGACTTGAAGTGCTTGCGTGGTTTCCCGAGAAAATACCATCGAGTGCTTGTAAAGAAACACCGAAAGGCTTCTTTTAAATAATAGGCTAAGGGTGGCTTATCTTCAACCGAACATCGATTCTTAACATAAGACCGAACGTTGGATGAAGTACTTGTGAGACCGATGTGGTCTGTTGAACAAGTAGGTGGGATATAATTTGTTGTGACTAAAGATGTTAAATAAATCTCAAAAACAAAAACAAGTTGGATCTTTTTGGGAAGAAATGCCTTGGTGTTAGACAATTTCATAAAAGACCACTCAAAAATAAAATAAGATTTCGTTAGGTAACAAGTAAGATCTTGAATATAAAGATTCACCGTCAATTCATTGTTGGTGTTGGATTGTGGGTTTCACTCAGCATGTGGTGTACGTTTCTAAGATCATAAACACAGATGTTATGCAACCATAAACCTCAGTGGTAAAAGATGAGAGTCTCAAGGGTTACAGTGGTGAACCGAAAGTTGATGGAGAATGTAAGGAGGGTGGTTAAGGAACCGAAAGTACCTCTGCTATATAAACGTGACAAAGCAGAAAACTCTTAACTCATTTGAGAAGAGTAAGGTAGCTCTTGACTTGAGTGGATTGTAACAGCCTGATTGGGAAGAAACGATAGGTATAGATCGAATCATTACGGCCTAGCTCTTAGTCTTAGAGGCTTCGGTCGACATGCAGCAGCATGCTTCTAGGGACACTTAACTAGTTCATATGAAAAGAATCATACCTGCCTTAGCTCCAAATTATGTTGCACTGAAATACTTGGGACCTAATTAAAAAGAACAAGCAAACAAACAAACCACACAAACAAAACAAACAAAACAAAACAAAAAAAACTTTTAGAAAAATATTTTTGGAGCTTTGAAAGTTTCTGAAAAATAATAAAAACAGAAAAATAAAAGAAAAAATATTTTTGGATTTTTGAAGTGTTCTGAAAAATAATAAAAACAGAAAAATAAACCAAAAGAAATTAGCACAAAACACTCTTAAAAAATAATAATAATAAAATGAAAGAGAAAATAGAGTAAGAAATAGACTTAAAAAAAATAAACAAAATTTACAGCCGAAACCAAACCTTAAAAGAATGAAGCGAAATAAGTCGAGCGATCGGTTCATTTCGGTTCCTTAAAATTCCAGAGCTGAAATAGACCGAGCGTTCGGTTCATTTCGGTTCCCGAAAATTATGGAGCCGAAATAGACCGAGCGTTCGGTTCATTTCGGTTCCCGAGAAATCCGGAATCGAAATAGACCGAGCGTTCGCTCTATTTCTCTTGTCTAATTTTTAGAGAGAGATTTGAGGGTTCGGTACCGACTCTGCTTCCATCATTCCCAAACCTTGTAAATTTTATTGAAGCTTGCTTCTGGTAAGGCTTTAGTGAATATGTCAGCCAGTTGATCAAAGGACCGAACGAAATGTACTTCCACGTTCCCATCTTCTACATGGTCCTTGATGAAATGGTATCTAAGTGCAATATGCTTAGTCTTTGAGTGTTGCACTGGATTATGACATATTCTTATCGCACTTTCTGAGTCACAATAGAGAGGTATTTTCTTCATGCTTAGTCCGTAGTCCCTTAGTTGGCTTTGTATCCATATCACTTGAGAGGTACAGGATGCTGCAGCTATATACTCAGCTTCGGCTGTTGAAAGAGACACACATGTTTGCTTCTTGGACTGCCAGCTAACAAGTTTACCGTCAAGGAATTGGCATCCACCAGTTGTGCTCTTTCGGTCCAGACCACATCCTCCAAGATCGGCTTCAGAAAAGGCTTGAACAAAAAATCCAGTTCTAGCAGGGTACCAAAGACCGAGAGAAGAGGTTCGCTTCAGATAACGGAAAATATTTTTCACTGCCACCATGTGAGGCTCTCTTGGATTTGCTTGAAACCTGGCACAATAACAAACAGAAAACATAATGTCTGGTCTACTAGCCGTTAGATACATAAGAGACCCTATCATTTGACGATAGAGTGTTACGTCAACAGCCGGTTTTTCCAAAGACGGTGTTAACTTTGTGCCAAACGCCATAGGAACCTTCACTTTCGAATCTCCCGTCATACCGAACTTTGCTAGCAAGTTCTTCGTGTAGGCCTCCTGGTTGATAAAAATACCTTATGTTCCCTGTCTTATATTCAAACCAAGGAAAAAATTAATCGAACCCATTGCGCTCATTTCAAATTTAGTCTCCATCAACTTCCTGAATTCAGCCGTTAAGCTAGGATTCGTAGAGCCGAAGATGATGTCATCGACATAAATCTGAACTATCATTAGATGTTCGCCTTCTTTCTTTCGGAAGAAGGTTGGGTCAACCGAACCTTGCTTGAATTTTGACATTTTAAGAAAGCGAGTTAAAGTTTCATACCAGGCCCTCGGTGCTTGCTTCAGACCATATACAGCTTTATCTAACACATAGCAATGATCAGGGTATTTCTCGTTCACGAACCCAGGTGGTTGCTCAACATACACCGTTTCTTCTAGTTCTCCATTCAAGAAAGCATATTTCACATCCATTTGCAAAACTTTGAAGTTTTTATGAGCAGCATATGCCAGAAAGATTCTAACTGATTCCAACCTTGCTACAGGAGCGAAGGTCTCCTCATAATCTATCCCTTCTTCTTGGCAATATCCCTTCACCACCAACCGAGCCTTATTGCGTATAATGTTCCCCTCTTTGTCCAACTTATTCCTGAAGACCCATTTTAAGCCGACCACCGAAGCATCCTTTGGAGTGGGAATCAACCTCCAAACTCGATTACGTTCAAACTCATGGAGTTCATCTTGCATAGCTTGTACCCAATCAACGTGATCAAGTGCAGCATTAACCATCTTCGGTTCGACTTTGGATACAAACGAATTAAACATACAGTATTCAACAATAGAGAATAATGCAGTTTGTTTCGCTTTCAATTGAGAACGTGTTAGAACCCGCTCACATGATTCACCGATTATTTGTGCTTTTGGATGATCCTTAATCCATTTCATTAGAGGAGGGTAATTTGGGTCATAGGCTGGATCCAACTCTGCATTTACCTCTTCTTCAAGTTCTGATTGATCACATTCGTCATTTGAATTCTCTTTCTCCCCCTCAAATGCCGAAGCGTATCCCTTGTTAGGTTCAGAGTTTTCCTCCTCTGTTGGAGTTGGATTCTCCCCCTCGATTGGACTATCATTGGTTGGGATTGGAGTTGGATTCTCCCCCTCGACTGGACTTTGATTGGTTGGGGTTGGAGTTGGATTTTCCCCTTCGTGAGACAGATCGTTTGTCTTAGGTGCAGATGAACCCTCCCCCTTGAACGTTGAGCTGTTGTTTGGAGGGTCAGTTGAGGGTTGACCACCAGTCGGTTTAGGAGGTTCATTTTCCATTTCTTTTGCAGCTTCATCAATGATCTTTTTCAGATTGTCGATTTTGTTGTCTGCTGCTTTCGCCTCTGAGTATACAGCCTTTTCTGGTTCATCAAATAGCCTTATGTACTCTTCAAACAAGTTGGAAATGGGAACCGAGACTTGTCCTGATTCAGGAAATATTTCCCCCAAGGCACTTTCGCTTCTTTGGACTTTCTTCATGTAGTTGTCATCAAAGGTTACATAGTATGTCTCTTCAATACGTTTGGAGTGTTTGTTAAAAACTCTGTATGCCTTTGAAGTGAGTGAATAGCCAAGAAAAATTCCCTCATCGGCTTTGACGTCGAACTTGTTTCGGTTCTCTTTGGAATTGAAAATGAAGCACCTTGAACTGAACACGTGGAAAAATTGAACGTTGGGCTTTTGATTGTTCAGAATTTCATACGGAGTGATGGAGAATCGTTTGTTGAGTAAGGATCGATTCTGAGTATAGCACGCGGTTGCAACTGCATCAGCCCAGAAGTATAGCGAAAGAGAAGCGAAGCTTAGCATGGTTCGGGTTGCCTCACATAAAGAACGGTTTCGTCTTTCAACAATCTCATTCTGTTGTGGTGTATAGGGGGCCGAGAAGTTGTGAGATATCCCCTTTTCAGCCAGAAAGTCCTCAAAATCTTTATTCTTGAATTCAAGCCCATTGTCGCTTCTGATATTCCTCACCAGCTTTCGCATCTGCACTTCCACTTGCTTGATGAACGTCTTCAACTTGGGAGTTGCATCTGGTTTCTGTTTAAGAAAGAAAACCCAAGTGAAGCGTAAAAAATCATCTACTATGACAAGAATGAACTTACTACCACCGAAGCTTTCGATAGCCGAAGGTCCACATAAGTCAATATGCAGAAGTTCAAGAGCTTCAACAATCTTTGTATAGATACATGTAGGATGGCCCTTTCTGCTTTGTTTTCCCATCTCACACGCTGCACATAGGTGTTCCTTATCAAACTTGAGAAGAGGAAGGCCTCGAACATGATCACCAAGCACCAACTTATTAATGTCTTTGAAGTTCAGGTGTGATAGGCGTCGATGCCACAACTAGCTTTCATCAGTGTTCGCCTTTGACAGCAGGCATATTGCTGGTTTTCCTCGAATTGGGTTGAGATTTAAAGGATACATCTCTCCCTTGCGTTCAGACTTCAACAGAACCCTTTTAGATTGCTTCTCAATTATTTTTGATCCCTCATCATCGAATGAAACCTTCAAACCAATTCCCACAACTAATTGTGATACACTGATGAGGTTATGCTGCAACCCTTCCACATAAGCTACTTTTCGAATCGAAAAGTCTCCATTAGTTATCATTCCATATCCTTTGATTGTGCCATAAGAGTTATTTCCATACTTCACACATCCACCATCCTTAAGGGACCAAAACTCCCTCATCTCTTCCCTCCTTCCTGTCATGTGACGCGAGCAACCACTGTCTATATACCATTCATCATCGAACTGCTCGTCACTTATAACCTGCAAATTCAAGAAGATTTAGGAACCCAAAGTTTCTTGGGCCCTGGTGAGTCTTTTACAGAAAAAGGAATAGCAGTAGAAATATCAACCAAATAAGTTCTTTTTATTAGAGTTGTTTGGTCTTTTCTTTTGATGGTATACACCTTGATTTTGTTTTTATCTTGTTTGAATTTTGGTGTATTAGATGGTGTGTTGTTAGATGGTTTTGGAATATTCTTTTTAATCCTAGGGTTAGCTGACTTTTTCTTATTATTGATATCAGAATCTGAATCAAGCTTTCCCTTTCCTTTGATGTCCTTCACTGAATTCGATTTTCTTTGGGAGTAGGAAGGACCGAAACTTGACTTTCAGTTGTTAGCCTTGGTGTTGTGACCGAAACTTGACGTTCGGTTCTGAGCGCTGGTGTTGGAACCGAAACCAGACGTTCGGTTCTGAGCTTTGGAATAGTAAGAGCTTGGACTAAAATTTTCTTTTCCTTTTAGCTTTTCCTTTTCTTTGGCAATTGACTCTTTCTTGGAAGGAACGAAGTTGGGGTTTTGATATTGCCAATAACGTTTTCGCTCATTCAGATTTTTCATGTATCTTTGATTTCTTTGGCGTTTCTGTTCAGCTAACTCCTTCTGAGATTTGTGAATATTGAAGCTTGATTTTGGCTTCTCCTTTTGAGTTTTGGCATTCTTGGAAGGAACATTCGGTGTTTTCTTTGGTTCTTCAGGTATCTCTTTTGTTCCACTTGTGCTTGGTTTGTCAAAACTTGAGGGTTCGTTGATGGGTTCTGCAACGTATCTACCTTTTACCCTCCATGAGGTTTGCTCCGATAAGCCGATGGTTTCGTCTGCGTTATCAATAGGGGCTGACCAGAAATAATCGTAGCACCCTTCAGCATTGTCTTTGTCGACCAAGATTTTCAATTCTGCTATTTGTTTTGCAGTGACCCCTGTAACAGCATATACCTGATTTGGCACAGTTTGAACCTTTTGATAAACCATTGCTTTCTCTTTGAGTTTCTGTGGCTTGTCCTTTGACAGGCGAGCGTATTCAACCGAGTTTTCAGATATGAGGGGTTTCTCATTCTCGGCTTCGCTTTTCATAAACTCAGAACAATCAACCACGTCTTCTACCGAGATTTCGCTCATCTCACTTTCCTCATCAAATTCAGACGTATTTTCTATATTCATTTTATGTTCTGAAATTAATTTGGCGTTAGACGAGTCAAATGATTGAATGGTCCCGGACTTAATTTTTAACCTATCATTTTCATCTAAAAGATTTTTGAGCATACACTTATGTTCCTTAGAGTCAATGAAGGTCTCTATCTTGTCCAGTCCGATTTTATAAGCGATGGATGTCTCTTCTGAAGACATTATGGATTCACATTCAGCGATGACCTCATCCTCCTTAAATTCAAGGAACGGTAAGATCATCTTATGAATCTTTTTCCCTATTTCATAACTTAAGTGCAACTGAGCAATATTTGTATATAAGCGTTTAGCAATTAAACAAAAAACATTCCTTTGTTTCAAAAACTTTAAATTGTCTCGTTGCAAATAAATAATTTCATCCCTAGCCCTATTTAACTCCGTCTCCTTCAGCTCAATCCACATCCTTCTCTCCTCACTCTTTGAAGACACCCTGCTGAGTTGGTCAGTTAGGTTAGAATTCGCTAAGCAAGTTTGCATGAGACTACCACTTAAGTTAGAAAATTTAAATTTTAATTCATTTAATTCTTCTTCATAATTTGTTACTGGAACTTTAAGTGATTCAAGGGTGGATTGTACCTTTTTGATCAGCCGATCACAGTCGTTGATCTTCTCACTCACGGGCTTGGCTGCAAAGCACTTGTCCTTAGTTAGGTTCGGCTCCTTACTGGCACTTTCGGTTGGTCTACCAGCTGTAACCATCAAACATTTTCCAGCCGAACCTGTATCCTTCGCCACATAAGCTCTTCCATGTGTGGGTTTCTCACTTCTTCATCCTCAGAATCGGTTGACCAGACTTCAACGCCACCGAACTCATCTTCATCCGTATTTTCCTGCACAATCAAGGCATTCATTGAACTGTTAGTTGCCTTCTTTTTCTTGATCTCTTCCAACTTTCGCATGTAATACGCCTCATCATCTTCACCATCTCTCTTCTCAGCCATCTTCCTCAGCATGCAATCTTTGGCAAAGTGGTTCTTGCCATGACAGTAATTGCAGTCGAATCCAGAGTCTCCTGCAAGCTTGCTCTCCTTCTTGTCGTCATCCTTTTGAGAAGTATTCTTCGCTTCATCTTTCACCTTCTCAGAACTGTAACTTCCCTGCCAGTTTCGGTTCTTATTGACAGGTAACTTCTTTCGTGCAAACCGTTTTGGATTGGTGACCATCATTGCATACTCTTCGCTTGTAAGGTCACATTCAGACATATCTGACTCCTCCTCTTCTTCTGCAACACTTTTGCCTTTTGAGACAAGGGCTAACGATCCCACACCCGAAACTACCTTCGTCTCCTTGGTTACCACACTCTCATGGGATTTAAGTATGCCCACAAGTTTCGCTAGTGAGTAAGATTTGAATTGTTCGTGAGCTTTCACTGTTGAAACCATTACCATCCAATCTGGTCTCAAACCATTCATGAAGGTTACCTTTTGCTCGATCAATTTTCTTTCTATACCATGCTTGATCATCTTGCTAAGGAGATGATTGAAGCGATCGAAGGTTTGTATCAGTTTCTCTTCAGGTTTCTGTTCGAAAACTCCAAATTCAGAGAGTAGCAAGGTTTGAATAGAGTGTTCTAGATCTTCATCGGTTGAATAAAGTTCCTTCAACCTATCCCAGATTTCTTTAGCCGTCGTGCACGAACCAACTAACCGAAAAGTGTCAGATTGCAGTGCGAATCTGATCATTCTCATGGCCTTCACATTACATAGCAACTTGTCCTTTTCGTCCTGTGGCATCTTATCTACGTCCGCCACAAGCTTATTATATTCTTTTTGAGTCTTCACTGTCGTGTTCGTTCCAGAGTGAACAAACGGACCAAGCGTGATAGCTTCCCAGATGAGATAACCATTATCTTCAGATCCAACCACGTAATCTTCAAAGTGATGCGCCCATACTTCATAGTCTTGAGTGTAAAGAATGGGAACCCTTGTAGTGGATCCAATGTTGTTAGAGATGTTGATGGGATTAGTTTGAGAATCTTCGTGAGACATGGTGAGCCTTTTCTTAGAACCGCTAGAATCAGACTTGTAAACTTGAGATTAGGGTTTTATCAAACACAAGAGTTACCGTCGACAGGAAGAAGACGGCTTCTTTATATTCGATAAAAGCAGAAACCCTAAAGAATTCTTAACACGGAAGGAATGTGTATTGATCACACAGTCTCCTGCTCTGATACCAATTATTAGAACAAAGTTCTTGTAGGATCGATAGATTCTAAGCAGAAAAACAATTAAAGACGTAATGATGAACACAGGAATGGTTTAACCGATGTCGAATGATTAAACTTTAACACCTCAGAAGAGCTCGATTAAGAACTTCGACTGTAGAGGTGTTTAGGGTTACAAAGCAATAATAACTATAATCACGTTAGTTTCTAAGGCATACATGCATGCACTATTTATAGCTAAACCCTATAATAATCACGGATGGACAGGCCCAATACGGATATACAATACTAAGCCCATGACGCAACATAACATACCCAATTGTTAGAACAAAGTTCTTGTAGGATCGATAGATTCTAAGCAGAAAAACAATTAAAGACGTAATGATGAACACATGAATGGTTTAACTGATGTCGAATGATTAAACTTTTATGGGTGTTACAAGTTGGTACCAGAGCCTTGGTTTGAGTGAATTGGAGGAAACACTCGCGTGTCTCCAGTCTCAAACTGAGGACAAGACTTTAAAAAGATTTTCTTAAAATGTTTTCAAAATAATAAAGGAGGATGCAAGTGTACGATCAGCCGGAGCTCGCGGATAGACCCCAAAATACCTTACGGATTATTTGATTGGGTGATGTGTTAGAACAGCATGTTAGTACTAGGCTAGGGATCTTCAGGAATTGCATGATAGAGTTGCCTGATTACATGATGCCTGCTAGCCTAGGGTTTCCTTTATACGAGATTGACATCATTACTTGTAACACCGTAATTTTTCAAACAGATTTTTCATTTCAAAATCGCATACTTTTCATAACATATTGTATAGAAATCTCGTTTATTCAAAATACAAACACAACTCCATTAATAATCCAGGATCCTCAAAATACAACTCTTTCTCTGGTGTGTACAATCAAGCCGGTGCCGTCCCGCGATCCTGAGAAAACCTGAAACACATAACACATAACACTGTAAGCACAAAGCTTAGTGAGTTCCCCAAAATACCACATATAACACATATTATCCACTCGAGGCTATAACTCTGTGGGCCTGCTGGCCCTAACTCTGTGGACCCTCTGGTCCTAACTCTGTGGACCCTCTGGTCCTAACTCTGTGGACCTTCCGGTCCTAACTCTATAAACTCTGGAATACACACAGCATAAATCACATAGAAATAATGCAATGCAACACATCACATACATAGCATATAAGATACTCTGTCACATAACTCTAATTACCACTCAAGGTAAAGTATAGTGAGAAGACTCACCTGACCAGCAGCAAGTAAAGACCCCGCTCCCGAATCTCGAACTAGCCTCCACCTAACACAAGGGATGAATATCTCTAAGTGATACTCTAATCACAACTCTAATGACCGAAGGCTATTCTTCCTCTCTTTAACTCTTTGAAGTGGATAAAAGACCATTTTACCCCTCCATGGTCTCTACTACTTATGTTGATCCAAGCCCCAAAGTCAACAGAAATCAAACTCGAGTCAACAGTCCATGTTTGACCCGACTCGCCGAGTGCACCCTTGCCACTCGTCGAGTCCACTTACTTTCCTCAGAATTCTCGTAGTAGTCCAGCTCAGCTCGTCGAGTTGACCCCCAACTCGTCAAGCTATCGCCTGATTCGGTTCCTCGGGACAAACCCTAACCAACTCGTCGAGTCGGCTCATCGACTCGGCGAGTTCATTCAGACCAAATGTTCATTCAGATGATTTAAGGCAGATCCATCACCCCAAACACTAGATCTACCATCCTGAGGGTCGAATGTCACGTAAAGCTGCAAGCTTTACGTTTAAACATGGCCTATAAAGCTAATAATGCCAATATAACTCTAACAAGGATGATTAACCACAATAACTCTTATATGGTTAACTAAAGCTATAATCTTTGGACTCTCTGGACCTCACAAGGTCCAGATCTGAAGTCTAGGCCTCATGAGAGACCTTATGCATACAAAGTCCCAACAATGGTGGAAGAAACCCTAATCTTCCATATCTACAAGATCTAAGCAAAACAACAAGAAAGGTGCAAGCTTTTACCTCTTACTCAAGCCCTTGCACGAAGTTACACCAGATCCACTGATTCTCTAGCTCCCTTGATGGGTGATCTCCTCTTCTCCTCAAGAGATGCACTAGTTTAATCCAAGTTTTAGCTTCTAAGACTCTCATGGCTCTCTATACACGTTTAGGGTTTGCTCTCAAGGAAGGGTAGCCGCAAATGAGGCTATAAGTTCCTTTAAATAGGTCTCAAACCCGGGAAATTAGGGTTTCTCTGCCCAGCACCTATTCGGCGAGTCCCTCCTCTGACTCGTCGAGTCCATTCATTAAATTCACGCGATTAACTCGACTCGACTCGGCGAGTTGGTCCCTCAACTCGTCGAGTCCCTCCTTAAATCTCAAGATTAACATACACGATAATGTCCCTGGAAATCCGGATGTTACAATTCTCCCCCACTTGAATTAGATTTCGCCCTCGAAATCGCTCCTCCACCACATATAGATCCAATTCATTAACCAAACAGCACCATCGAAAGGGTCTCATACCACACCACTTTCTTCCTCTCTGGACACCTGAATCCAAATAGGAATTCCTCCCTGGAAAAAGGACAGACCCATCTGCCACTATGCTACCCCTTCTGACTCTCAAGAATCTGGAACTCTAGTAGCCTGACACACAGCCAGACCTCCCTCTCCAGATGTCACCATGTTATTCGCTCCTCGAATAACAAACCCCGATAGCTTACTGCCCCTCTGATTCTCTAGTGGGAACCGATAAAACAAGTCCATGCCCAAAACTGGCTACCGATCACTCGTCCCAGACATGATAAACAATCCAGATCATATACCAAGGAATGGAAGGATCACATCATACCAGGGACTTATCCACTGTACTGCAATCACAACCCCTCTGAACAACGAACCCTCAACACCCTGTCCTCAGACACGAACAATGACTATGCTTGTTCAGAAGCGTCCTCCGACATCTGACAAGCATAAACCTCAGCCCCCTTCTCAATATCCCTTTCAAGACTGAGCGCCAGGTCATCTCCCGACCCAACAATTGAACCTCCAAAGGTTACCCATTGCGTGTACCAACACGCCTCACTGACTTCCTTATCAATGCAACTATCTCGGCTCTGTGTGACACACGAGTCACGAAGTTCGCTTCACCTCAAGCGAGTACGGAATTCGACTCGCTCTCGACCTCTGCCGTCTACTACTCATTAGTTCCATGTGTTTCGCGGTTTTCTCATACCAACGAATTGACCCACTCCGGTTTAAGACACCAGATGGAACAATACCCCTTCCAAATGATGTGCATCTCTGAATCTGGAATTTCATTCCGTCTACTCAATACACCACTAGAATCGAACTCAACTCAAGAGTCTGATCCGGCACAGAATTGGAACGACTCGTCCCAACGAACCACTCAACTCATGACTCCTGACCCGCAACTCATGCGTAAACCGCTTTTCCAATTCCCTTGGGTTACGACAACCACAACTCAATTCAGAGTATAACGTTTCCCGACAAACATAGAGACCTCCGTCTCTTTCCTGATCTGGCCCTCAGGCTCCCGAATACTCAACCCAAATAAGGCTACTCAAGCCTAAGAACTCTCCTGCGTCATGCTCTGATCAACAAATAACGCGGCTCCCTGCCGTACCGTGATGCCCTCTTACTGACTAGTGGTTACTACGGCTCCCCGCAGTATCACAACACCCTCTTGCTGACTTGGCTCCCCGCAGTATCACAACACCCTCTCGCTGACTAGTGAGTACTACGGCTCCCCGCAGTATCACAACACCCTCTCGCTGACTGGTGAGTACTACGGCTCCCCGCAGTATCACAACACCCTCTCGCTGACTGGTGAGTACTACGGCTCCCCGCAGTATCACAACACCCTCTCGCTGACTGCTGAGTACTACGGCTCCCCGCAGTATCAAAACACCCTCTCGCTGACTGGCGAGTACTACGGCTCCCCGCAGTATCACAACACCCTCTTACTGACTAGTGAGTACTACAGCTCCCCGCAGTATCACAACAACCTCTCACTGAATAGTGAGTACTACGACTCCCCGTAGCATCACCACACCCTCTACACTGACTCATTGAAACTGTAGCTCCCTGCAGTCTTACCGCACTTATTCTTACCACTTCACAATCTCATCCTCAGGTTGACACCATACTGCGATCATTAACTCATGCTCTGCGGCCTAGCATAGATAGGTACACACACACCCATCCGGGCTAAGCATCACTACTTCGGACGACCACCGTCGTGACAAAACCCCTTTTTCTCGCTGCAAATCACATTCTCAATAAATCCATTTGATGTCAATTATCTGAAGGGTCCCCACCGGAACCATAGACACTCGATACACCACTCGTCTTCTCAAACTCAAACTCAAAATAATCCAAGATTTTTGGACATTAAACTCGGATACCCCGGAATATCATCACAACGCCTCGCAGTGTCTTGGCTCTACCACTGATCTCATACTCATGGCATCATACTCAGATACCGTATTGCTTCCTCGGAACCTCGCAACCGGTCTTTCTCTCGTACCACTTGTAACCCCTGAATACTCCATCTCCCAATTTAAAAAACGGAGAAATTGCCAATGACTCAGAACACGAAGATGACAATCCGAAACTTCCTCCTCTATTGCTCAAAACTCATGCAAGAATACTCTTAACGACCCTGAAGTTGGTTGCCCAAACAACTTCTTCCTTTCCCATACTGCATATAATAGCCCATACTCTGATCCAGAAATTCTCAAACTGCCGAACTACCCTCACAAGACAACCACCTCGAATTCACCATTTAACCTTGAAGGATTCCTAACCATCATAAGGTCTCCGACCAACGGCCACTTGCCGTAGAGACACTCATCCTTTCTTAAACACGTACCACATGCACTATCTCACTCTGCACCTCTCCTTGACCACCAATATGTTGGATTAATGTCTAAGTCCATAACTATATTTGGTATGTACTTGACCCGACCCAGCATGGTCCATTTGGGTTGCACTTCACCGGCACAATTTATATGGATAGTCTTTTGAGAATAGTATATTAATGATTTATATTAATATATTATAAGTTCTAATATATTAATATGGAATCATATTATTTAATTAGTATTGATCAAGAATTAATTTAGAATTAATTAAGTGATCAAAAAGAACTAATTAAATATGGACTCTTATATATATGGAATGGGCCAAGTTCATTTAGGTTGGGCTAAGCTTTCATGGATGGTCCATGGAGCTTTTAACCCATGGATCCTATGTAAATGAAAGGTCATGGGTATTAGGGTTTACATGGTTGTAACCCTAATCCTCCATAATATATAAAGGGGTCCTTGGCTCACAAAATTGGCACAAGTGTGTGAAAATAAGAGTGGGCCGATTTTAGTGTGCATACATATTCTCTCAAGTTCTTCCAAGGTGTTTTGGTGATTTGTGATTCCATTTAAGGCTTCCACACTATTGGGGCTAAGCTCTTAAAGCTTGAAGACATCAAGCTACATCAAAAGGTATGTCATCTAACTAGAACTTTGTAGTATAGGTGCTTCATAATATGCTAGTTAGGATGAAACCTTGGAATAGTTAATATTTGCATGTATAATAGAGAAAACATAGATCCAAGGTTTATAGGGTTGCATGTACACCATAGGAGTGTTAGAATGCTCAAAACCCAACAGTGGTATCAGAGACATGGGTTGTTTTCTGTTATATTGATGCAAATGTTTTATTTTCAAGTTGAAAAAAAAAGGAAAAAAAAACATGACGTTTGTCAAATTTTAAGATAATTACTTGTTTTTGTGAAAAACTAATTATTTGTAAAATTTGAATCATTTGCTATATGAGTTGAATTAGGTCAAATTTAGTAAAAGATAAAATTATATGATTATTTTATTAGTTTTAAAAGTTTGATCTAAAGAGTTTTTTGAAACCTCCATAAGTTATGGATATGAAAAGGTTTTTAAAAAAATTGATTCAAAGTTTTTTATGGAGTTACAAAACTTGGTCTTAAGGTTTTAAAGAATTCCATAACTTGTTCTTAAGTTATGGAACATGAAAAGTTTCATCATAAAACAAGTATTTAACTCCATAAGTTATGGAATCCAAAAGTTTTCAAGAGTTACAAAACTTGCCCTCAAGTTTTGGAATTTGGAAAAAGTTTTTTATGATAAAAAAAAAGAATTGAATTCTAAAACTCTTGGGTTCATAACTTAAACAATTAATTAAATGGTTTTAATTTTGAATTTAATAATTGGAATTATGATGTTTTTATTGAATAATTCAATTAACTCTTATGGACTTTATTAATAGATAATTAAAGTGTTTAATTAAAAGAGAATTAATAATTCCATAATGACATGGTTTAAATTTAATTAAATTAAGAGTATAGTTTAATTAATAGATTAAACCACCAAGTATTTTAAATGTCTAAAATACACCCTTATACTATTATAATATTAAAAGTTTAATATATTATATGTATAAGAGCAAGTCGTCTTACCATTAGTAGGCCTCATTCACGAAGCCGATCTTTAAGGGGGGTATAAGGTTACTGCCTATAAAATGGCAGTTTAATGGGTGTCCACTCTCACCCACCGCTTCCTTGACTGGTGGAGGGTCGTTAGCCGAACAGGTAGGACAAGGACTATAATTCTCCCTTCATTATAAGTATAATGATAAATACTAAGTAACTAAACACTTATAAATTCCCAATCTTAGTTACTTAGGAAAATGTGAATAAGGTGCTAATCCATGAAATTACACTTTGCACTTTGTTTAAGCTGTTAGTGGAGCGTGTGTGGTTAACTGGCACACTAACCTGGACTTAACAAGGTAAGAAAAGGGTAACTTAATGTTTATCATAGTATCGTTGGAGCGTGTGTGGTTAACCGGCACATCGATTGAGGGGTAAATATTAAGGGTACCAAGTATATTTGCATGGTTACTTCACACCTTGTTTTGTGATCCTCGGCATCCCAGTCACAAAACCTGAAGGGCACACTCGAGATTGAAACATGCCATTGAAAATTTCAATGAATCTCAAAAGAATCTAGGAGTTTCAAAACCAATTAAAACCTAATAATACATTTCGTTTATCTTGGTGGAAATTGGTGAATCGTCATTCACCTACCTTCAAATATTTTATAGCTTGGATTACGGCATCCCTCTTCCAAGTTATAAAATAGTTTGTTGGGTCCTAGCCTTAATATATCATATTGGGTGTTATATTAAGGACTTAAATCAACTTTACGTGAATTTCTCCCATTGTTGATGTCTGGTTTAGACAAAAATGATCTTCCCAAACCAAGCTTTCCTAATGAATATGACTTCCCGAGTTTGGCTCATGGAAGTCATACTTCTCTTCCTCCACCTCCTCCAATTATTCTCCCTAACCCACAAGTTCAAGGTCACTCAAGCCCTAATGGCAAGCAAGGTCTATGTGTGATCACATCTTAGAGATGAAGTCACATATTGACAAGCCGGGAGAGTTGGGTGTCAAAGTCTTGAGAAAGTTGGATGTTCAATCACTTTCTAAGTCACATAGTGAGTTCCTTTGGGACTACTATGAAACAGACTATGACATGAACCTTAATGATCATATCTATTTGCTTGGTGCTGCTGAATCAGCAATGATTTGGAACGATAGTAAAGCAAATTTGATTAGAAGATCAACTTCCCAAAAACTTTATGGACAGTGACAATGGTGACACTGGAAATCCAGAAAAAGCATTCTCTTCCCAATGGAAAGGGATTGGCTATAGTCAACCCGGTTGACCAAATGGTAAAGAGAAAGGCTAAGTCTGAGATAGTCCCATTACCAAAGGGTCCATATGTTTATTTTGCTAAAGGAAGGGGCATTGATTGCAAAGCTGCCAAATTTACCTAAGGATGTTAAAGTCAATAAGTTTGACTCTACATCAGGTAGAACTCATTATCTAACTCTGTTAAGTTCTATTCTGAGATCCTCATTACATGATGTGACTGGGTCACATGTTGATGTTTTAAGAATCAAAGAATAGAGAGAAATCTTAAAGGAAGTATATGCTGATTCTGATCGCGAAGGTGGATTTCAATCGCATCAGAATTTTGAGCAGTTGCTTAAGAAGTTATGATATATTGCTAAGGAATAGATAACAACAATTTTCCATGTGGATTGTAAGGATAAGTTTTTCCGCAAAGTTTTAAAATAAAAGAAAATTGTTTAATTTTATTTATTTGAAGTATCCTTACAATGGCATTTGTGGAAAATTGTTGCTTATATGATTCCACTGACAGCAATATTGGAAAATGGATTTGATTCTTTCATTTGTGGTAGTGTCTAAATTTACCAAATCAGGAAAGTTCCTCATCGCCCAAGTTTCAATTGGACCGAAACTTGGAATCATGCAAGTTGAATAGTATGATGAATGAGAACTTTCAAGCATTGGAAAATCAAGACTAATTACTTGTTCACATGGATGTGTGAGTCAAGTGAAGGACTAAAGGGATCGAGTACATATTCTTGTGCACTGGTCATGTCCACCACAAAGCTCGTTAAGACTATTTGATTTACTAAAGTTTAGTAAATATGGTTATACTTACAAGTTTAAGTATAATTATGAAACATTGGAAAAGTCTCAATGTATGGAAGAACGAATGGGAAGAATCAAATTAGGCAGAAAGATAAAAGTTTCTCAAATCTGAAAAGATGGGAGAGTACTTTAGTATCATGTTTGTGATCATCTTAATGATTTAGAAATCATATCACAATTAGTCCTCTAAAGGTCATCTTAGTGCATTCTTATGACTAAGAAGAGGAGTCATGAATTGTTGAAATAGTTAGATCAGGAAGATGAGTCATACTTCGTTCCAAAACAATTCTTAGAGTCATACTCCAAGATTGTAACTTGAGTGACATATCTTAAAGAAAGGTTTAAAACACTTGTCAAATGTAAGAGTAAAAGTGTCCTACTCTTGTACATTTGAAATTGGTAAGTTGTGATGTTTTGGATAAAACAAAGACCAACTAAGGCCAATTGTGTGAAGTGTTTGTCTTGATAAAGAATCCGCACTATCTCTTGAATATTTGGCAAGATAGTATTATATGTCAAGAGGATAGTGGGAGTCTTAAAGATCCTAAAAAGAATTTCAAGAACTAATCAAGAATAAAACCTGAGGTTCTTCACCAGCACACGACTTGAGGTTTATAACCTATCGTGTTGACATATTCTATGCCCATTCCAGTTAAATTTGGCTTTGCATAGGAGTTCTGAAAGTTCTCAATTGGTTGCATAACAACTTGGAAGCAATGGCAGGCCCTGTACTGCCAGGTGGCAAGAAGTTAAGATTGCATAAGTTCAGTCCATATGAGTTTGGATTTGTCATTATCCTTGTCTTGTGACTATGGTTTTGACGATTCACATGGATAAGAACACATACACCATAAAATCTAAGGGTCATAAGGTTTCTCTCCGATTCATGAAAATGATGGTGAGGAAACACTTCCACCAAGTAGATTTGAAGCAGATGGCAAAAGGTCTAAACAAGTGACACTATGATTACGGCATCCCTTTTCATAGTTCTGAAATTGTTTAGACACACATGCATGCTATCTAAGGAAAGGTGTATGATTTTGATAAAGTTTTATCAAAGCATCTCGTATCAGAAATCTGAACTTTGGTAAGAAAGTCAATAAAGTATTGATTTCTAGAAGTCCAGCTGATTTCTGAGTACATGTCAAAGCTAGTGGGAGCATAAGTGTTATGCTAATAATCATCATGTTAGTGGGAGCATGATAATTATTGTTAGTGTTGTAAGTTAGCAATGTTAATTATAGAAAACAAAAGTTTCAATTCGTGAGGCTGCAGGGATTGAAAAAGTTGTTTTGCTATAATTAAGGGAGAGGATATACTTCATTTCAGTTCTAAAGGCTTAGATTGAGACCTTAATCATCTTTAGTCAAGAATATATATATAAATTTCATGTTGGATTGGTTCAACTTAAGGAAATTCTATATATTGCGTTCTCAAAATTCGATAATGATTACGGCATCCCTCTTCATAGTCAAATTTTGAAAACATGGCAAATAAAAATATTGTAGCAAAAGACTGGTCTTGAATCATGTCTTTATGTGAGACATCATGAATCGTGTACCATTTGCTTTGGGTACAGGATCGATTGCATGTGCTATAATATTTGTCATTTCTTAATTTTTCCAAATGCCCAGAGGCATTAAGAAAGGAAAAGGTCTAGAATTGGATATGACTAAAATGATTAAGCAATTGTCGAGGACAATCTGAGGTTTACCAAAGATTGGTTGCTCAGGGACATTTGGAAGTATAGTGCTAATTTTGGAAGGACCATATTGACATATTCTGAAAAGAGGCATCTTTTATTCAGAAGTGATAGTCAAAATGAGAATATGGAGTTGTCTCCATAGGTGGAAGTTATCTGTGTAAGATTAGAAAACTTAATGCAAGAAGCATGTCCAAAGCAATGTACTTTGAATATGAGACTTAGTTTCCATGGAGTTGATCTCCATTGGAATACCTTATAATGACTGTTGACAAGTCTTTGTGACTTTGTACATATTCATTACAGGAGGGTCAGTGCATATAAGTTTAAAATCTAAACAGATTTCGATAAATGATAGGAATTTGAAATTCTCACATTTTTCGATAAGGATTTGTGAGTGTGAAATTAGAATCATTGAAATTATGTTCAATTGGTTTATTTCACAAAGTAAGGATCATAGACAAACATAGAGTACATACTTGGTGTATGGCAAAGCTATTGTTTAAGAAAAACATAGTGTACATGCTTGGAGCATGGGACAACTAGTGTTTTTAATTCAAGTATAAAGTTGATAAAACCGAAACAATGAATAATGAGTAATCAGTATGGTGATAAATAAAGGTGTGTATTTATATTCATAGGGTTTGATACCATATTTGATTCATTTATTCTTGTGTTTCACTTTGCATGTTTTGACTTCCAGAATAACTAAGTCGCTCTTCCTGAATGATTAAGTTATTCAAACCATCCACAGTCGGTCATATGTTGGAAGTAGATATGAATCAAGACTGTCATGGGTTGGTTTGTAGAGGTCCAAGTTGGTGGACAAAGTGGTGCTACAACACTCATGAGTGTTCATAAGTTCTGAGTATTGGATTCAACCCGCGCTCATTTGAATCACTTCATGGATTTTATCACGAGTGATCATGAGACGATAATATCTTATATTCTTCAAACCTAGAGATATAAGTTGTTACTATGAGTTGGTTATACATTGATTGCACGAAAACGCATTTGGTAACTCGATGTTATAAAATGTGCCTTTGTGTATGATTCAACAAGTAGTAGAACAAGCCATATGAGTCGAAGTTTATCCATTCCTTTTACCTTCGGGATAAAAGCGATATTTGTGGGCCCCTCGATGATTTAGCGATGACACATGTGAGTGCTTGGCCAAGCCAGGACTGATTTGATTTGTTCAATCAGTCAGTAATCATAAATCGAAAATCAGGAAACAACAAATGGACAGAGAGAATGATTATAATCCATGTCTCAGTCCATATGATATCTAGAATGGAGGAATATATGATCCCTTATCTAATGGACAAGTCATTGACAAGGTCAGAGTTCGACAGCGGCTTTAAGAGCTACGATTGCCAGTTAGGTTTTGAAGTCATACTCAATAATAGTTTTAGACTTATCCAAGTGGGAGACTGTTGGATTAATGTCTAAGTCCATAACTATATTTGGTATGTACTTGACCCGACCCAGCATGGTCCATTTGGGTTGCACTTCACCGGCACAATTTATATGGATAGTCTTTTGAGAATAGTATATTAATGATTTATATTAATATATTATAAGTTCTAATATATTAATATGGAATCATATTATTTAATTAGTATTGATCAAGAATTAATTTAGAATTAATTAAGTGATCAAAAAGAACTAATTAAATATGGACTCTTATATATATGGAATGGGCCAAGTTCATTTAGGTTGGGCTAAGCTTTCATGGATGGTCCATGGAGCTTTTAACCCATGGATCCTATGTAAATGAAAGGTCATGGGTATTAGGGTTTACATGGTTGTAACCCTAATCCTCCATAATATATAAAGGGGTCCTTGGCTCACAAAATTGGCACAAGTGTGTGAAAATAAGAGTGGGCCGATTTTAGTGTGCATACATATTCTCTCAAGTTCTTCCAAGGTGTTTTGGTGATTTGTGATTCCATTTAAGGCTTCCACACTATTGGGGCTAAGCTCTTAAAGCTTGAAGACATCAAGCTACATCAAAAGGTATGTCATCTAACTAGAACTTTGTAGTATAGGTGCTTCATAATATGCTAGTTAGGATGAAACCTTGGAATAGTTAATATTTGCATGTATAATAGAGAAAACATAGATCCAAGGTTTATAGGGTTGCATGTACACCATAGGAGTGTTAGAATGCTCAAAACCCAACATAATAACCCTTGTCTCAGGAATCCGCACTGCAGGCCTCTTTATCCAGTTCTCTAACTGTTCTTGAACAAATCTCTGATCTCCTCAAAAGTACCCGGTCCTCCTCCACTCAGGGTTCGAACCATCACCAATTGGTTCGCCAACCATCTAGCCCACAGACTGTTTTTACCAATAACATCGCACCTACTCTTGGAAGGTGATACGCAATGCTCGATAATCCCCCCGATGGAGGTCGAGCAATTCCAAATACCCCGAATCTCCGATGAAATCCTCAGAAACTTCTCATCATGACTTCCTCTAGTCATTCAGAATCTCATACCGTCCCACTACCGGACATCTCAACTGTCCAGTCGCAACCCTGACTCTCAGTCTGAAATAACGAACTAACATTTTCCTCATCCTTGACTCTTCAACCAACGTTCCATCACGTGGGTTATAATAAGAGTGGAGTCCTCATTACCATACTCGATACTCATCATAGATAATAAGAGCCACCGCTCCAATATCCTCTTCTTGATCGTCTGCCGCTGCAGCTAATACATGCCCTACTATGCTCAAATAGGGTGTATCCTTGTCCTTAATCATCTCAGTCCCCGCTGACAACCTGCTCATGCTCTAACATTACCTATCAGCAGACATACTGCCCAAACACTCTGATGAAAGATCGTAACCAAAGCTACCCCACAGGGCTCACCCCCAACCTTGGAAACCGAAAATCTCAATACCCCTCCTGTTTCTCACAGGAACAGAAATAACACCGCTCAGGTCACAGAAAATGACATCTCCACCATCGGCTGATTGCTCAACTCATGCCGTAATCCTCCATAACCGCCATCTCTACTTATTCTTGAGTCTTGCGACTCCAATTGGCATTTCACCAACAATCCCTCGGAGCTAACTCAATTTCCCTTTTAAGGGATGCTTCACTAAAACTCGTTCATCATGGCCCTCTAGCCCCATACTCTTTCACCTCTGATCTCAGTCTAACCAATCACCACGGAATAACTGGTAGAACCAATAACACTAACTGCCACGGGTCATGGTACTCGAACCATGTGGCCACCTCTCGATCTGCTATGAATCATGGTACCCGAACCATGTTATCTCTTCTTAATCCGCTACGAATCATGGTATTCAACCATGACATCACCTCTTAATCTGCTACAAATCATGGTACTCGAACCATGACATCAACTCTCGATCTGCTACAAATCATGGTACTCGAACCATGACATCACCTCTCGATCTGCTACAAATCATGGTACTCGAACCATGAAATCACCTCTCGATCTGCTACAAATCATGGTACTCGAACCATGAAATCACCTCTCGATCTGCTACTTAGATCCTCCGAAATGTTCCCTGTATCGAGTATGGGTCCTCTGCTTTCAGTAGTACGGGCCCATACTACCTACCACATCTACCCATACTTTCTGCACGGACCATCCCCGAGTTCCTAAGTAGCTGCTCAACCTTCTCGATCACCACTACTGTCACGTGTGTTCGCTCCTCTGCAAAATGCTCTACTCTATCAGCGGACTCATCTGACTAGGGTCACCCTTTCCTAGGCTCTTCCTAGGTTCTCACACTTCTCTGCCATCAGCTGCTGAAGAACTCCTTATGATGCCAGCCACCTACCTCCTGAATATCGTCATATTCACTTAGTAGGTGACTCCCATCATCAAGAGTTCCACAAGGCACGAAGCAAGCAGCATTCGGGCATCGAATAACCTCTACCAACATGTAAAACCACTCTAGGTTATTACCCACTTGCTCTCCTCATACTCAAAAGATATCACCGAACTCAAGCAACTTTACCCCACACGGGCATCTGACTACTCTCTCTGTAGGCTCCTCAAATGCTCATCTAGGTATCTCTCCTATATTACTCCTCTACTCAGATCCCTCTTTAAAAGGATTCCTGCTGGATACTCATACTCAGCACATACTCGAGGCACATCACATATAACAGCAACTCCTAGGCTAAGGCATCATAAATCAGGCCACTCTAGTCCTAAATATGAAATACCTAGCCTATCTCTAGCATGCATAGCATATCACATAGTATCTCATAACACATAATTTAAGGGTATTTTGGGAAATCACCGTTCGGGCGCTGGCTGATCGTACACACTGCTCCGTTCTGATTTTCTCAAAAATCTTTTACTCTTTTTAGAAAAATTGTTTCTTTTATGAAAAATTTCCTCAAATCCTCAGTTTGAGTTCAGATACGCCCGAAGGTGCATCCGAATCCCTCAAACCAAGGCTCTGATACCAACTTGTAACACCGTAATTTTTCAAACAGATTTTTCATTTCAAAATCGCATACTTTTCATAACACATTGTATAGAAATCTCGTTTATTCAAAATACAAACACAACTCCATTAATAATCCAGGATCCTCAAAATACAACTCTTTCTCTGGTGTGTACAATCAAGCCGGTGTCGTCCCGCGATCCTGAGAAAACCTGAAACGCATAACACATAACACTGTAAGCACAAAGCTTAGTGAGTTCCCCAAAATACCACATATAACACATATTAGCCACTCGAGGCTATAACTCTGTGGGCCTACTGGTCGTAACTCTGTGGACCCTCTGGTCCTAACTCTGTGGACCTTCCGGTCCTAACTCTATAAACTCTGGAATACACACAGCATAAATCACATAGAAATAATGCAATGCAACACATCACATACATAGCATATAAGATACTCTGTCACATAACTCTAATTACCACTCAAGGTAAAGTATATTGAGATGACTCACCTGACCAGCAGCAAGTAAAGACCCCGCTCCCGAATCTCGAACTAGCCTCCACCTAACACAAGGGATGAATATCTCTAAGTGATACTCTAATCACAACTCTAATGACCGAAGGCTATTCTTCCTCTCTTTAACTCTTTGAAGTGGATAAAAGACCATTTTACCCCTCCATGGTCTCTACTACTTATGTTGATCCAAGCCCCAAAGTCAACAGAAATCAAACTCGAGTCAACAGTCCATGTTTGACCCGACTTGCCGAGTGCACCCTTGCGACTCGTCGAGTCCACTTACTTTCCTCAGAATTCCCGTGGCAGTCCAGCTCAGCTCGTCGAGTTGACCCCCAACTCATCGAGCTATCGCCTGATTCGGTTCCTCGGGACAAACCCTAACCAACTCGTCGAGTCGGCTCATCGACTCGACGAGTTCATTCAGACCAAATGTTTATTCAGACGATTTAAGGCAGATCCATCACCCCCAAACACTAGATCTACCATCCTGAGGGTCGAATGTCACGTAAAGCTGCAAGCTTTATGTTTAAACATGGCATATAAAGCTCATAATGCCAATATAACTCTAACAAGGATGATTAACCACAATAACTCTTATATGGTTAACTAAAGCTATAATCTTTGGACTCTCTGGACCTCACAAGGTCCAGATCTGAAGTCTAGGCCTCATGAGAGACCTTATGCATACAAAGTCCCAACAATGGTGGAAGAAACCCTAATCTTCCATATCTACAAGATCTAAGCAAAACAATAAGAAAGGTTCAAGCTTTTACCTCTTACTCAAGCCCTTGCACGAAGTTACACCAGATCCACTGATTCTCTAGCTCCCTTGATGGGTGATCTCCTCTTCTCCTCAAGAGATGCACTAGTTTACTCCAAGTTTTAGCTTCTAAGACTCTCATGGCTCTCTATACACGTTTAGGGATTGCTCTCAAGGAAGGGTAGCCGCAAATGAGGCTATAAGTTCCTTTAAATAGGTCTCAATCCCGGGAAATTAGGGTTTCTCTGCCCAGCACCTATTCGGCGAGTCCCTCCTCTGACTCGTCGAGTCCATTCATTAAATTCACGCGATTAACTCGACTCGACTCGGCGATTTGGTCCCTCAACTCGTCGAGTCCCTCCTTAAATCTCAAGATTAACATACACGATAATGTCCCTGGAAATCCGGATGTTACATTACTGTAGTTGCTTAGTGTATGCATCATGGTTATACATAATTAAGATCTTATAGCCTGAGAATGTTTGATTTGGCCTTATGTTCTGTTCTTGTCTGATTGGGAGCTTAGGGTAGGATTGGATATTCGAAAGTCTATAGGGTCCAGCGTTATGTATGGCTAGCATACACTAGTGCTGCAGGGTTGGTGGAAGTTTTATTGATGGGAGAGTTGTGTGAGTCCGGGAGGACAGTTATGAGATATTTAGCAGTCCTCTAGGAGTGAGGATTGAGCACTCGCTATATTTATGTGTAGTGTTAGGGTTTTGTGGTGATACTTGAGACAAATATGGGTAGGTGTGGAAGGTAGTATGGGCCCGTACTACTGAAAGCACATGACCCATACGCGTAGCAAGGAAGTCACAACCCCTGGGGTTTAGTTGGGAGTTTGTTCCCGGTTATTATATGGACTATACGAGATCTCTCTGATGTATCATCAGAGTGGTGGTTACGAGACGTCTTGAGACCGGATCCGGATCAGGATCGGGAGCTGGCAGCTAGGATAGGTCAGTATTGTCACAGGATCGTGTCAGCGAGATCATCCGGGAGGAGGTGATCGAGATTGTCCGGGGACAGTTGCCGAAGATGTTTGGGTCTATTAAGGCCACCATGGTTGGTTATTTCGATGAGCGCTATGCAGCCATTGCTGAGACGGCTGCCGCAGCAGCTTGAACAGCTGTAACGACGGCAGGGGAAGAAGCTGGTCGAGCTTTCCAGTATCGGGACTTGTTACTGGGACATAGTCTGATGAGCAGAGGACTGCAGTTACTTGAGATCAGGGAGATATTTTGTACTCGTTATATTCTGCGGGTTGAGCGGGAAAGGCTAGCACATGACTTTCTAGATTTGAGGGTTCGGGGGTTTTGCTCGAGGCCGGAATGCGAGTCGCTGGGACTCCGGAAGGGAGTGATGATTATGTTCAGCTGGAGTTTTGCAGCTGGAACTAGAATGGTTAATTGATGGATAGGAATGTCGTTTTCTAGGGCAAGGATTGTGCCCTTTCAGCTTTACGAGTTCAAAGTAGTGAGCAGGCTTGTGATCCCTGGAGCAGGTTGTATTCCAGCTCGGGGTCAGTTAGTCGCAGGGGTTGGTGACAGTATTTCGGCGCTGGTGAGCGCAGGTGGGCCAATACGACATGAGTATCTTGTGATGTGTACGCGATTACTGTTCTAACCCATAGAGCTAAGATCTAATTCACCTTGGATCTCCTACATCGGACGGTAAGGATTGATTGCGATCTATTGCACTTTTGGTATTGGAGACTATGTCTCGGGAGTGGTTTGTAGTCGGCTTAGGGCAGAGGTTGTTTCAGCTACTGCAGTTCAGCGGGAGACGATTGAGCGGGTAAGTGAGTGAGGGTGCGAGACCCTGAATGATATGATTTCTTGATCCCGAGAGCGGGAGTTTTGTTTGGTGCACATTGGGAAGAGAGGTATTATGTGGGAGGTCTGCGGACAGGGTCCCACATGAGGGTTATTCAGCGTTGTCAGGATACAGTAGTTCAGTAACCGTTATTGATTGGCGGGGGAAAGCGCCAAGGGAAGTAACTTGTTGTTGAGATGTTAGTTGGAGCATCTACCTTTTGACTTCAGGATTGAGTGGGGGATCATTTAAGCATTAGAGACAGTCAGTTTCACTAGTATTCAGGAAGTGTTCATCTAGTTCTTAGAAGTGTGTGATCATTGGGATTGGCTAGTAACGAAGCACTAGTTGGAAGGAGTTGGTTGTCGTAAGATCAATCGTTGGAAAGTGAGAAGGATTGGGAATTCTCCAGATTTCATGCATTGTGAAGACTTAGTCGAATCTAAGTGGGGGAGAATTATCCCGAGATTTAGAAGCAGGAGCGGTTTCGAAACCGGGGTAAGTTTCGCATCGTTTTCAGGAAGGAAGACAACCCAAGTGGCTATTTGATTGAGGTTTGTGTGAGTTGGGGGTTCGGTAAAACTCCCCAGCATGTGAATCGCGTCTTCTTGGTGCTTGGTAGCAGGATTTGGGGAACCAGGTTGGGGTTCTAGTCATGAATTGAGTTCAGTTCGGGTGTTCGGTTGAGTGTGTGCTCGACTCTAAGGGTTCTTGGATTGATAGATTGAGGGTTTTGTTAGCTACCAGGGCTCGGTAGTACATTCGGCATGGGTGTGCGGGTTATTTAGCGTATGTGGTAGATATGCGGATCAGGGATCAGACCACGGTTTCCCGAGAGAGTGGCGATCAACAGGAGGTATAGAGTTAGGCCGAGATTATAGCCTACGGATTGGATCAGGAGTTCGAAACCCAAGTGGGGGAGAACTGGCTATATGGGAAAGGGCACCAGGATGGGTCCAGGTTTATGCACAACATAGTTAGAGCAGTCCGGATAGACTGAAGGCCAGCGGGGCGTACCAGTCAGGCCGAAGGCTTGGGGAACGGTCCAGACAGGCTGAAGGCCCGGAGAGGCAGTCCAGACATGCTGAAGGTTCTGAGAGGGGTCCAGATAGGCTGAAGGCCTGGTGAGGCGGTCCAGTCATGCTGAAGACTCTGTATGTAATCCGTTGGGTCTAGCGGTCAGATAGTGAGGGAAGTGTTGTGAGACTACGGGAGGACCCGTAGCATTCAGGAATTGTTTTAGACGATTAGGTCGGGGTGGGCCTGTTCGCAAGATTGTGGGTAGATCGCAGCATAATCGGAATCAGGAAACCGTAGGTCGTTGGAGACCGGACATGATGTAAGACTACAATATTCTGGTAGCGTTCACTTTTCGTATTTGGTTCGATGGCGACAGATTGTTAGACTATTATGGTCGGATGGACCAAAAGGATTGATGGAGCCATGAGTGGCGATATAGCTAGGGCAGTTCTTGCTAGTCGAAGTTTCTTTCGGGAATTGCGTGGAGCGACTGTAATATCGCTCGTTGGTTCAGCAACCGAGCAGGAATCCGACATTCCGGATGAGTTTCCTATTAAGTATTAAGTATACTACAGGGAATTTTGGTTCGTGGCTCGGTCTTCTAGTAGGGACCTCAGGTTATCAAAAATTGAGTAGTCAGTTGGGAAATAAGTGCAAGGAATTCGTTTATTTTCAGGTTTTAGAACCCTGCGAGGGTTGGTTACGGTTTCCTTGGAAAGGCTAGGGTTAAGCTCAGGATTGTAGTTCAACTTGTTCGGCGTGTAGGGAATAAGAAGAAACGATTTCGAGGACGAAATCAAATTTAAGTGGGGGAGAGTTGTAACATCCCATTTAAAATATAATAATTTAATAATAAACTCGGAACCCCGAGAAGCGATTTTATTATTATTATATGTTATTATAGTCCAAAATCAGATATTGATTAGCGGGGTGTTGGTTTCGGGAAGCCAAATGGCGATATTTGAATCTTCGGGGGGTTAAAGTGTAATTTCGAGATTTATTTTGCAAAGAATTTTAGTAGTCAGGGGGTGTTTGGTATCATTTGGACTTATATTGAATAGAATTCTTGAGGCTAGGGGATGTTTGGTAATTAATGAACTTATTCTGAATAGGTTTGTGGCTGGAGGGACTAAAAGTGCCAAATAAGGTTAAGTTTGGAGTTGGAGACGGGACTTAAACCCGTCATCATCCTTGCCTCCTATTCACCCGAAAACCCTAACCCTCAATGCTCTCATCCTCCAGCCGCCACTCAAACCTCACCTATCTCCGGCGCTGCATGCCACCTCCTAGCCTCGCCGGAACCAACGATCACCGCCACTCCTTTGGACCAGTCGAGTTGCAACCCCCCTTCTCCGTCAGCGACGCCCCCACTCCACCTTCCTTCCTTCGACGTCCGGCTGCCTCCATGTGTATTCTTCCGATCGGATAAGGCAGCCGCCTGCCGCCTCGCTACCCAGCGCCACTCGCGACCTGGTTGTCGGACCATCGGTTGAGGCCGTGAGCACTGCAGCTTCTCCATCAAGACGCTGTCATTCCCCTCCTGTTCGTCGGCGCTGCATCTTAGCTCCGGTGGCGCCATCGCCACCTGTTTTTGTTGAAGATAAGTCGTCACCGGGTCGCGTGTGTTCGGCCCGCGTAGGGTCGACGTGTTTGTTGGGCAGTGGACCAAAAGAAACCACCGCCACCACCGCAAGGTGGTGGCTGTCACCGCAAACCACCGGTGATTGCTGCTGCTGTTCGCCATTTCATGTTATCACCACCGCCGGACGCCACCAGGTGGGTGGATAGATCTATTTCACAAATTGCTATCAGAAGTGGTGAATGGTGTTGGAATGGCCGGAAACCAAGGAAGACCACCGTGGCTGCCAAGCATGGTGGTAACCGCCGCCTTTGCTGCTCTGCCACAACCAGTCGCCGCGTGGTGGTGGCTGTGTGCGCATTTTACTAGGGATTTAGGTGTGTGTGAGTGTGTGTGCGTTATTTCGGTTTTCAGCATTGTAATTGTAACAAAAGTGGAATAATGAAGAGAAAAAACCAAACCACCACCGTAGAGTGGTGGCTGCCGCCACCGGCCGCCATGTCGGGTGGCGGTGTGCCTTGTTGGATCGTGACTCGTTTGTGTGATTGGGCAAAGGGACTAACAAACCCTAATGGGCCCAACGAGGCTTAATGGGCTTAATGATATTCTAGAGGGCCTATTAGGCCCAATAAAGCCCTAAATGACCTAAAAGCCCAACCATTTGATTAATGGGCTAATATTTGTGTTGGAAACCCAAATTAAGGTTGGAAAGCCCTAATGCCATGAAACCCTAATTTTGGGATTTATCGGGACCGCGCGGGAATTTCTGAATAAACCTAAGATATTGATTAATTATTAAACTTAAAATATTAAATTATAATCATTGGTAAATTAACCTAAAGCAATAATGGACTTAATGTATTAAGTCCTTAATAGATTAAGTCCTTAATGGGTTAAGTAGGAACACTTAACCCTAATCATCATTTCATGTGAAAAACCCGAATTTTGGGATTATGGGCTTGGACTTATCGGGACCCATATGTTGGGCTTTGATTTCCTAGTTGACTTTGGGCCTATGGAGTGTGCCTTGGGCTTGCATAAAGCCAAGCTTGGGGTAATGTAGTAATTATCCAAAGTATGTAATCATGGTTATGTAGTGGAACCCAATTATTAATTGGGTGTTATTTTGGTGTTGGCATTTCGGGAATCTGTCATCCAGCAGCTGGGGTTGAGTCTACGGGACTTCAACAACGTGGGATTGTGTCTACGGGACTTCAGTAGTGCCAGGTGAGTTCTCCTCGCTATATCAACAGGGTCTACGGCACCAAGGCCGACCCTTTATGATTTACATCCTGGGTTAGGATGGTCGTTATATTATTGTTATGCTAGATCTCATCCTGGTTTAGGATGGTTGTTATGTTAGATTACATCCTGCCTTAGGATGGTTGCTATGTTATTGCTATGCTAGATTTCATCCTGGTTTACGATGGTTGCTATGTTAGATTTCATCCTGGTTTAGGATGGTTGCTATGCTAGAGATTGGTTAGATCGGTATCCTGGTTATAGGATGGTTGCCATGTTAGTGATCTGTTAGATCTGCATGTTTACTTGTTTATATGTATGTGCACATGTTTGTTGGTTTGGGGAAAGGGTTGAGGCAGGTCCTGCTATGTGCAGTAGGCCAAGACACCCTGGGTGGATCTGGTAGACTGTAGGCCCGGGCCGGGCAAATCTAGTCAGGCCGAAGGCCCAGCGAGCGGTTCGGATAGACTGAAGGCCCCGAGGAGGGCGGTCCAGACGTGTCGTAGGCTCGGAGAGCGGTCCAGATAGAATGAGGACCGGGACTCGGTCCAGTAAGACTGATGGCTCATTATGCATGTTGTTGTTGTTTGCTTAGATGTTTATATGATATGGTTATATCTGTATGGCGTTGGTATTTTGGAGGTAACTCACTAAGCCTTCGAGCTTACATTTATCGATTATTGTTTCAGGTATTCAGATGATCGCGGGAAGGCGAAGGCGTGATCGTGCACCTCCTTACATTTTCATGATTGATTCTGGGGATACTCTGATGTTTAAATTATTTTGAAAGTAAACTGTAATAACTTAATGGTTTTAAATGTTTTTAAAAAGTTTTAAATTGGCTTGAATTTTATGGGTGTTACAGCCGATCATAAATATATGTATGAGGATGACGGTTGTGACTCCGCTGTTGAAGCGGATTCGGGAGGCCCAGCAGGAGGCCATGAAGGAGGAACACCGTAAGAGCGAGCGTATTGTGGGTCAGGTTTCCTCCTTTGATTATGACAGCCGTGGACTGCTGACGCTACACCGTAGAGTGTGGGTCCCATATCATGGGGATGTGCGCCAGGTATTGATGGAGGAGGCGCACAAATCCAGGTTTTCTATTCATCCTGGGGCGACGAAGATGTACAGGGATCTTCGTCCTGATTATTGGTGGCCCTGCATGAAGAGGGACGTGGCCTGGTTTGTTGAGAGATGCCTGACCTGCAGGAAGGTCAAGGCCGAACACCAGAGGCCGCACGGCAAGATGCAGCCGTTGGACATTCCCATGTTGAAATGGGAAGATATTACTATGGATTTTTTCACGAAACTTCCCAGGACCTCGTGGGGAGTGGATTTGATTTGGGTCATCGTTGATCGATTGACCAAGAGCGCCCATTTTATTCCGATTCAGGAGAGCATTTCGGCCAAAAGGTTGGCCGATATATATATCAGGGAGGTAGTGGCGTGGCACGGGGTGCCAGTCTCGGTGATTTCCGTCAGGGATGTGTGGTTCACTTCCAGATTCTGGAAGAAGTTTCACGACGATCTGGGTACTCGTCTACACTTCAGCACTGCTTTTCACCCGTAGACGGATGGTGAGAGTGAGCGGACCATCCAGACTCTGGAGGACATGTTGCGGGCATGTGTTTTAGACTTCGGAGGGAGTTGGGATACTTACCTTCCTTTGGCCGAGTTCTCCTACAATAACGGCTATCATGCGAGTATTGGTTGTCCTCCTTTCGAGATGTTGTATGGGAGGAAGTGCAGGACCCCGATATGCTGGGGTGAGGTTGGTCAGAGGGTCATGGGGAGTACCGAAGTGGTACTCAAGACTACGGAGAGGATCCAGCAAGTTTGGAGCAGGCTTCCGACTGCTCAGAGTTGGCAGAAAAGCTATGCCCACAAGCGTCGTTCGGACCTGGATTCCAGGTCGGGGATATGGTACTATTGAAGGTGTCACCTTGGAAGGGCGTCATACGATTCAGGAAGCGGGGTAAGCTGGGCCCCAGGTATATTGGACCTTTCAAGGTTATAGCCCGGGTGGGTAAGGTGGCATATAGGCTGGACCTTCCAGCCGAACTCAATCAGATTCATAGCACTTTTCACGTCTCCCAGTTACGGAAGTGTCTGGTGGACGACTCGGCAGTGGTGCCTTTGGAGGATATTCAGGTGGATGACAGCCTGAACTACATCGAGCGGCCAGTGGCGATTCTCAACAGGAAGTCGAAGGATCTGAGGAACAAGAGGGTGGATCTGGTAAAGGTGCAGTGGCAGCACCGCAAGGCCTCGGAATGGACCTGGGAGCCAGAGGACGAGATGAGGGAGCACTACCCCGAGCTTTTTCCAGATTCAGCAGCAGACTTCGAGGACGAAGTCTAAAATAAATGGGGGAGATTTGTAACACCCGGTTCCTGGTATGTATTTAAATTCAAGAAAATGTTGCAATTTACTCTGGGACTCGGCGAGTTGGAGGCCCAACTCATCGAGTAGACTCGACTTTTGATCGGGGTTTAAGTGGCCTACTCGACGAGTCGGAAGACCGACTCGACGAGTAGGAGCTGTTTGGACAAAACCCTAATATTTAGGGTTTGCACCCTATTTAAACAACTTAACTCGTCCCAAACCAGCCTCCATCGCCCCTCTCACTTCTAGAAAACCCTAACTCGAAACCCTAGCCCTTATTGTGTGTTCTTGAGCCTTTTGGTGCCTTTTTGCATGTGTTTGAAGTTGAAGGAGGAAGTGGAAGCTTGGGAGTTCTTGAAGAAGCAAGTGGATCCAGAGATTTTGCTCCATTTCTAGTTTATTCAAGGTAAAAAGCTTGAACCTTGACTTATCATTTGATAGATCTCCTTTGAGACTTGGATCTTGCCATTTTTGGGACATTTCTAAGCCACCTTTGGGTTTGGCTCATATTGTGTAGTGTTAGCTTCATATCTGGAACCATTAAGGGTTCCCATGACATAAAGGTGCCAACTTTATGGCCATGGGAAGCCCATGTATCTTATAAAACCCATTTTATAGCCTTTTGAGCCAAAAACCCCATCCATGGACATCAAGTTCGTAGCTTTACGTATAAAAGGGACCCTAGGAGGTAAGATCTATGATTTGGATGCATTAAGACCCAATATAATTGACTGTATATTCTTGGACAAAGAAGGACTCGGCGAGTCACTAGGGTGACTCGGCGAGTCGGGACGCTTTTTCCCCAAAAATGTCTTCTGGGAATGGTTTTGGTTGAGTAGAAGGAACACTCAGCCTGCTAGGGGTTTGTCTTGGACTTGGAAATCATAGGACTCGGTGAGTGTATGAACAGATGCGGCGAGTCCAAGGCAATCTCCCAATGAATACGGACTTGGCGAGTTCAATGGGAACTCGGCGAGTCATAGACTGAACATCTTCTTATGGATGGCAAGTTCAAGAACGAACTCGGCGAGTCGGTTGAAGATTGTCCGATATGTTGTTGAAGGCAAACTCGTCGAGCTCTTGCTAGACTCGACAAGTAGGAACGGGGTTATGGCATTTTGAGGATATGGGGACCCGACGAGTTGGCGGGCCAACTCGGCGAGTCAAGTCAACCAAAAGTTGACTTTGACCAAAAGTTGACTTTGACCATGGATTTGACTTTGACATTGACTGGGATTGAGTGACCCTTGTAAGGGTTACGAGTATGATTTGATAACTTAGAAGAGTTGTCGTGTAGGATTTGAGGAGTCGGGGACGATTTCCATACCGAGATCAGTGCAGACACTACGCGACATTGAGCTGAGTTACCTTCCAGTAGAAGTGGGTCTAAGGCACCAAAGCCGACCCACTAGTAGTTGATTACAGCTGAGATAATTGTCTTTGTGATAATTGTCTGGTTTGTTATTACTTGATATGTTCTATGTGCGAGTATGATATGTTCTATGTGATAGTGGTAGTACGAGGGGAATAGTCCCCCGATCGGTTGTTAGGACCAAAGGGTAGGTCGGACACCCAGATATGTTTGACAGCATGTTTATGATAGTCTATTATATGTTAGTAGTAGGGGTGAAATAGTCCCCGTGACTGGGTGAGATAGACCGGAGGGTAGGCAGGCACCCTAGAATGGCCTGACACGGGTAGTCAGCACCCCAGAATGGCTTGACACGGGTAGTCAGCACCCCAGAATGGCTTGACATGGGTAGGTTGGGCACCCCAGAATTGCCCGGCAGCATGTATGATTGTATAGTATGTGGTATGATGGGGGAACTCACTAAGCTTTGTGCTTACAGTTTCAGTTTTGGTTTCAGGTACCTCTTCATCCAAGGGGAAGGAGTCGGCAGCGTAGCAGCGCATCACACACACACACATGGTTTCCACAACGAGTTTTCTGGGACTGTACTCTGACTTATATCGTTGTTCGATGTTTTGATTTTGAGACATGTTAATGGGGGTTTATGGATTGATATGATATTGGCAATGATTTTCGTAAACAGTTTTATAAATTACTTAATTACAAACGAAATTTTTGGACTCGAAATTTGGGATGTTACAGGTCTCCTGGTTGGAACTTTTCCAAGTAATCGCTCCTCTATTCAGGGTAAATACACAGCCCGACTGAGGAAGTTATCTCTGTCGGTATGAAAGCTGGTGTCACTGTACCTTGTCACTCTCAATTCATCAACCCCACCAAGTGTAAAGACCCAATCCTTAGTCCTTCGCAAGTACTTAAGAAGTTCTTCACTGCGGTCCAATGAGCTCTACCCGGGTTCCCTTGATATCGGCTAACCATGCTCAGCGCAAAAGCCACATCAGGACGAGTACATGTCATAGCGTACATTATCGAGCCAACTACTGAAGCATATGGCACTCGACTCGTTTCCGCTATCTCGGCATCGGTACTCGGACTCTGAGTCTTACTTAGCTTGGTATTGCTTTGGATTGGAAGTTCCCCTTTCTTGGAATTCTCCATGCTAAAACGTTTCAGCACCTTGTCCAAGTAAGTACTTTGACTAAGTCCTATTAGTCTCTTACTTCTGTTTCTCAATATCCTTATCCCTAGAATATAAGCAGCTTCTCCTAGATCCTTCATAGCGAAACACTTCCCAAGCCAGGTCTTAACCTCCTACAAGGCCGGGATGTCGTTTCCTATGAGTAGTATGTCATCAACATACAAAACTAGAAAGCTAACTATACTCCCACTACCCTTGACATACACATAGGACTCATCCTCGCTTCTCGAAAATCCAAACTCTTTGACTTTCTCATCAAAACAAAGATTCCATCTGCGAGACGCTTGTTTTAATCCATAAATGGATTTATCAAGCTTGCACACTCTATTGGGGTATTTGGCATCTACAAAACCTTTTGGCTGACACATGTAAACATCTTCAGCCAGCTTCCCATTAAGGAAAGCAGTTTTGACATCCATCTACCAAATTTCATAATCATGAAACGCAACGATGGCCAACATAACCCTAATAGACTTGATCTTGGCCACTGGTTAGAAGGTCTCATCATATTCAACCCATGGGTTTGAGTAAAGCCCTTCGCAACCAGTTGTGCCTTGAACGTGTGCACTCTCCCATCCATATCGGTCTTCTTCTTGAAGATCCACTTGCACCCGACTATCTTGCGACCCGGTATATTATCAACCAAGTTCCAAACTTAATTCTCATACATGGACTGAATCTCATTGTCCATAACCTCTTTCCATTTTGCAGACTCTGGGCCCACCAAGGCTTCCTTGTAGTTGTTAGGTTCATCTAAATTTATCAGTGTACTGTCACTGATAAACGTATCACCTTCAGCTGTTATACGGAAACCATACAACATAGGTGGAACACTAGCTCTACCGGAACGTCTTAGAGGTAAGGATTCGTCAACTGGTTCAACAGGAATCTCTTCCTCAAGTTGAGAGCTAGTGTTAGAGGTTCCTTCATCGCTTGAATCTTGAAGCTCTTCAAGAACAATCTGCATCCCACTGTCCTCTTGGCATATGATTTCTCTCTCTCGGAAAACCCCTCTCCTCGCTACAAAGACCACGTTTTCACTGGGTCTATAGAAAAGATCCAAAAGATTTATGTGTATAGCCGATGAAAATACAACGCTCACTGCGAGGTTCAAGTTTGTTACGAGTCTCTCGTCTTACGAATGTAACAACGTAAATTTCCAAAACAATTTTTCATTTTTAAAACATACTTTTATTCATAAGGTAATATCAAAACATAATGTATCCAATGTTATCATAACAAAACATATCCCAGAATCTCAAGACATAAACTCCATGAGTGTGTACGGATCATGCCGGCGCCTTCCCGCGATCCTCACTAGTACCTGAAACACATAACACAACAACTGTAAGCATAAATGCTTAGTGAGTTCCCCAAAATACCACATACGCACATACGCCACACAAGGCTATAAGACCTTCCGGTCACTGTGTCTTAGAGGACTTCCGTCCCACAACCCTGGTAGACCTTCCGGTCCTACCCGTAATGACCTTCCGGTCCATATCATCTTGACCTTCCGGTCCATATCATAATGACCTTCCGGTCCTTAGCATTCATAACATACATAACACATCCATATCATATAACAGCATACAGCACATACATCTCATAGCATATAAGACCTTCCGGTCACACATAGGTACCACTCTAGGTACAGTATAATGAGAAGACTCACCTCGTACGAAGTCGGATAAACTCTCGTGCTTGACCTCCCGACCTATCCTCCTCCTATCATACGAATAACATTCCTGATCAATACCCGCTCATAGCCTTATATCTAAAGATTGGGTAGAAGGCCATCCTACCCCTCCCTGAACTCTCCTGAATCAGCTTGACGAAAACCCTAAGGTCAACTGAATTCAACGGTCAAACTTTGACCCGACTCGTCGAGTGCACATGGGCAACTCGGCAAGTCCATGCGGGTCCTCAGAATCCTTCTAGCCTCACTTGGCACGTCGAGTCATCCCTTCACTCAACGGGTTACACCTGTCACGAATCGCGGGGCAACCCCGACTCGACTCGTCGAGTCCACTTATGAACTCGGCGAGTAGCGTCCATGGCAACACTCAAATGACCTTCTGAGGTCAGATCCGCTTCTCTAACCTATAGATCTGCCCTCCCCATTCACAATAATCACGTAAAGGTCCGACCTTTACACTCATGCAACACACATAGGGCTCTCTTTGGTGAAATCATCTCTAAAAAGGCAACCTAAGATCATTTCTTCCATGGAACAACATAAAGCGGGTTGGATAAGGCTCTTTGGACCTCTAAAGGTCCAGATCTAGAGTCTAACACTCAAATGGACAATATACTCATCAATTCAAGCCCATAAAAGGGTATAGAAAACCCTAAATTCAAGGATCTCATACTAAACAGAAGAAGGGATCGATTTACTACCTCAAAGTTGCAGATCCAAGCTGGAAATCCACAGAATAGCAATCCCCTTGACCTCCTCTTGCCGGAAACACCTTCTTCTTTGCAAAATCACACTAATAAGGATCAAAAAGGCTCTCTCTCTGATACCACTCGATCAAGCTCTTTAGGGTTTCTCTCTATGGACTGGTAGCCGCAATTGAGGGCTATAAGGACCCTAAAATAGGGCACAGGCCCGAAGATTTAGGGTTTCTGTCCACAGCGCGGACTCGTCGAGTCCACCCATCGACTCGTCGAGTCCCTTCATTAATCCAGTCGGCAAAACGCGATCCTACTTGACGAGTCTAGGCGTCAACTCGTCGAGTCCCTCCTCATAACTCAAAATAAATGAATAACATAGAATACCTAGGAATCCGGATGTTACAACGAAAGCCTCACAACCCCAAACATTGATATATGCTAACGAGGGAACCTTCCCTGTCCACATCTCGTGAGGTGTTTTGGAAACCTTCTTAGTTGGGACTAGATTGAGGATATGGGTGGCAATCTCTAAGGTATACCCCCAAAATGAGATAGGTAACGAAGCTCGACTCATCATGGAACGAACCATGTCCAACAAGGTTCGATTGCGCCTCTCATTTACACCATTGAGCTACGGTGTCCTAGGTGGCGTCAATTGTGAAACAATTCCACATTCCTTAAGATGGTCATGGAACTCGATACTAAGATACTCACCACCCCTATCGGATTTGAGCATCTTTATCTTCCTGTCCAATTGATTCTCCACTTCTTGTTTAAACTCTTTGAACTTTTCAAAGGTTTCCGACTTGTGCTTGATTAAGTAGATATACCCATATCTGCTATCGTCGGTGAACGTAACATAAAAGTGGTTAGCATCCTTTGTGGTGGATCTGAAGGGCCCACACACATATGTATGTATGAGATCCAACACTCCCTCACCTCTTTCACAAGTACCAGTGAAAGGTGATTTAGTCATCTTTCCAAGCAAGCAAGATTCGCACGTGTCATCCGATTTTAAGTCAAACGACTCCAACACTCCATCCTTTTGGAGTTGGGCTATGCGCTTCTTGTTGACATGTCCAAGATGACAATGCCACAAGCATGCCTTGTCTAAACCATTAGACGAATCGATATGCAACACATTATTTCCTAAGTTGTCTACAACCATCACAGTTTCATATACACCTTTACAAGGCAATGGTTCAAAATATAAAGTACCATTATAGAAAGCATTATAAGAACCAATTTCATTATTGACTGAAAATCTAAAATCCTGTTTGTACAAACCATGAAAAGAAATAATATTCCTCGTCATTTCTGACGAGTAGCAACAATCATTCAACTCTAAACCTAACCCACTACTAAGCACTAAAGAATAAATCATGATCTTGGTGACAGGCGACGATTTCCTTTTCCCTATTATCAGGTTCATCTTCCCATGCTCCACATCCCAACTTCTTCTTAGCCCCTGCAAATCAGAACAAATGTGAAAACCACATCCTGTATCAAGGACCCAAGAACTAGCATGTGATGAGTTATTAGAATGAATAGTATACATACCTGTGAAGGAGGGCTTTTCTTCCCATCCTTGATGTCCTGCAAGTACTTCGGGCAACTTCGTTTCCAATTCCTTTTTTCGTGATAGTAGAAGCACTCTGCTTCTTTTGGATCGGATGAGGGAGCAGCAGAACCACCTTTTCCTTTGGATCCATTTGAAGAGGATCCATCATGAGACTTTCCCTTGTGATTCTTAGAGGGAGCTTTCCTCTTCTTCCCCTTCCCTTGTCCACTAGCTAGGACTGGGGCAGCAGCAGTAGGAGTGGATGCGATAGCTTTGCCTTTCAACCAACTTTCAGCAGTTCTTAACAACCCTTGAAGCTTGCTCAAGGTGACTTGCTCCTTGTTCATATGATAAGTCATCTTGAACTGATCATAACAAGGAGGTAAAGAGTGGAGAATGATATCAATCGCCAACTCTTCGTCAAAGTTGACATTCAACATGAGCAGACGATCCACACACCTTTGCATTCTTTGCAAGTGGCTCGTGATGGACTATCCATCCTTCATTTTGGTTGTTATCAACGAAGCGACAATCTCGTACCTTTCTTGATGCGCACTTTGATGATACTTTTCCATCAAGTCTTGGCACATCTCGTAAGGCCAATAGTCCTCGTAGAATCGCTGCAGCTTAGGAGTCATAGTGGCTACCATTATACACGACACCTTTGTCGCGTCCTTTTCGTGAGCCTTATACTCAACAATTTCTTCAGCGGAAGCATTAGTTTTGTCTATCTCTTTGAGCTTTTCATCGAGGACGTAATCTTTTTCCTCGTATCGGAGGGCCATGCGGATGTTGCGAATCCAATCATTGAAGTTGGACCCATCGAAAGTGACCCTTCCACAAATGTTCATAAGAGCAAAGGAGCTTGAGGGGTTCGAGCTTGAAGCGTTGTTTGAGCCAGAGATCTGAAAAAGAAAAGGAACAAAGTTTAGATTAGATAAGCAATCCTTAATATTACACCCAAATGAAATATTAAGGCTAGGACCCAACATCATAATTCACAATTCGGAAGAGGGATGTCGTAATCCAATTGCGAATTATATGAAGGTAGGTAAATGACGATTTACCAATTTCCACCATGAAAAACGAAATAAACATTTAGGTTTTAAATGAAATAAAATTCCTAGATTTTTTTGAGATTCATTGAACTTTTCAATGGCATGTTTAATCTCGATTATGCCCTTAAAGTTTGTGACTGGGATACCGAGGATCACAAATAAGGTATGAATATATAACATCCGGATTCCCAGGTATCCTATTTTAAGTATTTATCTTGAGTTTTAAGGAGGGACTCGGCGAGTTGGCGCTCAGACTCGCCGAGTAGGATCGCGAATTCTTGTCTGGATTAATGAGGGAATCGACAAGTCGATGCGTGGACTCGGCGAGTTCGCGCTGTAAAGTGAAACCCTAAATCTCAGGGCCTGAGCCCTATTTAAAGGCCTTTATGGCCTCCATTTGCAGCTACCAGTCTAGAGAGAGATACCCTAGCGATTGTGAGCGAGTTGTGAGAGAGTTTGAGCCTTTTGATCATTTTTGGTGTGATTTTGCAAAGGAGAAAGTGTTTCCAGCAAGGGGAGGTCAAGAGGATTGCATTTCAGTGGGTTTTCGGCTTGGATCTTCAAGTTTGAGGTAGCTATTTGATCCTATCCTTCTGTTTTGCTTAAGGGCATTGAATTTAGGGTTTTTTATACCCTTTTATGGCTTGTTTAGTTGTGTATAGTATCCCATTGAGTGCTAAACTCTAGATCTGGACCTTTTGAGGTCCAGAGAGCCTGAACCATGCTCCTTTTTGTGGTTCTATGGAGGAAATGGACATAGGTTGCCATGTTAGAAAGGATTTCACCAAAATAAGCCTTAGGAGCGTTGTATGTGTAGCAAGATTCGACCTTTACGTGTTTATTGGTCATGGGGAAGTCAGATCTATAGATTAGAGAAGCAGATCTGACCTCAAGAGGTCAGATGAGTGTTGTCATGGGAGGAACTCGCCGAGCCCATAAAGGACTCGACGAGTCGATTCGGGTTGCCCCGCGATTCGCGACCGGTGATGACCCGTTGAGTGTAGGGTTGACTCAGCGAGTCGAGTGAGGACCAGGGGGTAAGTGGACATGTATGGACTCGCCGAGTCACACGAGTGCACTCGGCTAGTCTGGTCAAAGTTTGACCGTTGACTTTTGTTGACTTTTAGGGTTTGGTCAACAATTGGACTTATGGACCATTGAAGGGTAAAATGGTCTTTTAGCCTTCTTAGAGGATATGGAAGAGACTAGTCTAGCCTGTAAAGCCGTTATTGATTCGAGATAATTGTTTATGTGTTTAGGCGGAGGCTAGATCAGTATACGTGTGCGAGATTATCCGAGATAGTCGAGGTGAGTCTTCTCACTATACTGTACCTAGAGTGGTACCTATGTGTGACCGGAAGGTCTTGTATGCTATGAGATATATGTGCTATATGCTGTTATGTGATATGTATGTGTTATGTATGTTATGTATGACATGGACCGGAAGGTCAGGAGTTTACGGACCGGAAGGTCGATACTGGTAGGACCGGAAGGTCTACCGGGATTTGGGACGGAAGTCCCCTGAGACACTTGGATCGGAAGATCCTGCAGAGTTATGACTTGGAAAGACGTATGTGTTATATATGGTATTTTGGGGAACTCACTAAGCATTTATGCTTACAGTTGTTGTGTTATGTGTTTCAGGTACTAGCGAGGATCGCGGGAAGGCGCCGGCATGATCCGTACACACTCATAGAGATTATGTTTTGAGATTCTGGGATTTGTTTGTTATGATAACATTGGACACATATGTTTGATATTGTTTTAATGATTGAAAATATGATTTAAAAATGAAAAAATTGGTTTTGAAAATTTACGTTGTTACAAGTTGGTATCAGAGCCTTGGTTTGAGGGATTCGGATGCACCTTCGGGCGTATCTGAACTCAAACTGAGGATTTCAGAAAGTTTTTCATAAAAAGGAACAATTTTTCTGACAGAGTAAAAGATTTTGAGAAAAGTAGAAAGGAGCAGTGTGTACGATCAACCAGCGCCCGAACGGTGATTTCCCAAAATACCCTTATATTATGTGTTATGAGATATGTTATGATATGCATGCTAGAGTAGGCTAAGTATTCATATTAGGACTAGAGTGGCCTGATTTGTGATGCCTTAGCCTAGGAAGATTTATGCTGCTATGTGATGCTTGAGAGTGAGTAGGTAGCAGTGAGGAGCTTATGAGAGGTCTACCGAAGGGTAGCCTATGCCAGCGAGATGTAGGGTGCTTGTGATCTGGGATCCAAGGAGGAGGACTTAGGGTGAATACTGATGCAGTGTGAACGGTAGTATAGGGCCCGTACTACTGAAGACATCGGAGCAGTGCGCACTCTAAGTAAGAATCCTTTGGGTACTAAGGAACAAGTAGGGTCGAGTTATCGAGTGCGAGTATGCTTGAGCGAGTCTCTGATATTATTATGTTGTATTTCAGAGACATCATGGTTGGGACACGCCACAGACCTGGGTCGAGCGGCGGGGGTGACGAGGAGCTTCGTCAGATGATCCACGATGAGGTCGCAGCGGCGATTCGAGCCGAGATTTCGGAGATGTTTGGGTCTATCAAGACCACATTGATTGAGACTTTTGATGAGCGGTACGCAGCAGTGACTGAGGCTGCGGCTGCTGTAGCTACTGCAGTTGTGGCTGCTGCTAGGCCACAGGGAGGTGACTCGTTATTCCGGGAGTTCAGCAACACGAAGCCATCAGAGTTTGATGGGACGCAGGATCTGATCGCTGCGATGAGATGGATTTCTGTTATCGAGGGATGCTTCTACACGTGTTCATGTCCGGAGCATCTGAGGGTACGGTTCGCGCTGAACCAGCTTCGCTTGGGAGCGAAGGACTGGTGGAAGTTCGTGACGGTGAGCTTTACTCTTGCAGAGATTTCAGAGGTGACCTGGGAGAGGTTCACTACCATGTTCAGAGACGAGTATGTTCCCCCAGTGGAGAGGGAACGTTTGGTTCAGGAGTTCTTGACCCTCAAGCAGGGTACTGATTCTGTTACTGTGGTTACTAGGAAGTTTCATGAGAGGGCGATGTTCTGCCCCAAGCAGGTGTCTACCGAGCAGGCACACATGAGCCGGTATTTGGGCATTTTGAGGAGGGATATTCGGGAGTTCGTATCAAACTCGACTTACTGGACATTTGCTGAGCTTCAGGCAAATGCCCGGAAGAGGGAGATTGAGTTGGAGACTCAGGCCAGGGAGGAGGCCGAGTCTCAGAGGATGGATCGGCGGCCGGCGCAGTCTCAGCCGGCAGCCAAGCGAGCAAAGCCCGCCGATTCGAGATCTGGAGGCCAGAAGGGCCGCACTTGTGGGAAGTGCGGCAAGGGACATGATGGGGTTTGTCGATCGGGTGCTTGCTACAAATGTGGCAAGGAGGGGCATATAGCCAAGGATTGCCCCAAGGGATTCATGGTTTGCTTTCATTGCAACCAGACGGGCCACCGGAAGGCCGAGTGTCCGCAGCTGCGGGGGACAGCACAGGGAGCACAGCAGGGATCGGCCCCTGCTGCCTTGCGAGCTACTGAGGTTCGGTCGGTGAAGGCCGACGCACCAAAGGCTCGCGGGAGAGCCTTCCAGTTGACAGCGGAGGAGGTCCGCGCAGCGCCCGATGTCGTGGCTGGTTTGTATTATTTCCTTTATTTATGCTGAGTTATGAGATCTTGTGCTTATATTATGATATGCATAGGTACTTTTCTTGTAAGTTTTGTACCTGCTTTGGTGTTATTCGACTCGGGTGCGAGTCGGTCATTTGTGTCTTTAGCGTTTAGTCAGCACATCAGTATCCAGCAGGAGGCATTGAGTCGACCGCTACGGGTTTCCATAGCTGACGAACGAGCGGTGTATGCTACGGATGTGATTCGAGGTTGTGTACTCGAGATCTTTGGTGTTGAGTTCCTGATAGATCTGATCCCAATTGCGATGGGGGATGTGTGTGTCATAGTGGGCATGGATTGGTTAAGCCGTTTTGGGGCTGTTATAGACTGTGAGCGACAGTTGGTGACAATACGAGACCCTAGTGCGGGAGTTCTTACGGTGTACGACGAGGGTACCCGTTCAGGGTCAGCATTCTGTTCGGCTGCTAGAGCGAAGCAGAGTCTACAGCAGGGCTGTAGTGGGTTTGTGGCCCACGTGATGGCACACGAGTAGCAGCGGAGAGGCCTAGTTTTGTTGATGATGTGCCGATATTGCGTGAGTTCCCGGATGTTTTTCCCGAGGAGCTACCGGGTGTGCCTCCCGAGAGGTAGGTAGAGTTTCGTATCGATTTGGTTCTGGGGGCAGCGCCTATCGCCAAGGCGCCTTATCGCCTTGCGCCGCCGGAGATGCAGGAATTATCCTCGCAGCTTCAGGAGCTGCTGGGGAAGGGGTTTATTAGACCGAGTAGTTCCCCTTGGGGAGTGCCGATCCTTTTTGTCAAGAAAAAGGATGGTTCACACCGGATGTGCATTGATTACCGGGAGTTGAACAAGTCGACGGTCAAGAATCGTTATCCTTTGCCGAGGATCGATGACCTGTTCGATCAGTTTCAGGGAGCGTCTTGGTTCTCCAAGATAGAATTGAGGTCGGGATATCATCAGATGAGAGTGTGGGATGAAGATATCCAGAAGACGGCGTTCAGAACTCGTTATGGGCATTACGAGTTCATGGTGATGCCTTTTGGACTCACCAATGCACCGACAGCGTTCATGGATCTCATGAACAGGGTGTGCAGACCGATGTTGGATCGGTCGGTGATCGTGTTCATTGATGATATTTTGGTGTATTCGAGATCTAGAGAGCAGCACGAGGAGCATCTGAGAGAGATTCTCGGGATATTGAGGTTGGAGAGGCTTTTCGCCAAATTCTCCAAGTGTGATTTCTGGTTACGAGAGGTCCAGTTCTTGGGGCACCTCGTTAACCAGAATGGGATATTGGTCTATCCAGCCAAGATTGAGGTAGTTATGAGATGGGAGGTGCCGAGATCACCCACCGAGATCAGGAGTTTTCTAGGATTGGCCGGCTATTATCGGAGATTTATCAGGGATTTCTCCAAGATCGTCGTGCCTCTCACCAGGTTGACCCGGAAGGGTGTTGCTTTTTCGTGGGGTCCGGAGCAGCAGACCTCGTTTGAAACACTTCGCCAGAGATTATGCGAAGCCCCTGTGTTAGCCCTCCCGGAAGGGATGGAGGATTTTGTGGTATATTGTGACGGATCGATATCAGGGTTGGGTGCAGTACTTATGCAGAGGGGGCATGTGATAGCATATGCATCGACGCAGCTGAAGCCTCATGAGACGAGGTATCCCACCCACGATCTGGAGCTGGGGGCAGTGGTGTTCGCCCTCAAGATCTGGCATCACTATTTGTATAGGGTTCGGTGTACCATATACACGGACCACAAGAGCTTGAAGTATTTGATGGATCAGCCCAATCTGAATATGCGCCAGAGGAGATGGTTGGACGTGGTAAAGGATTACGATTGTGAGATCCTGTACCACCCGGGCAAAGCTAATGTTGTAGCTGATGCCCTGAGCCGTAGGGCGGAGAGTGCCCTAATTCGAGACATTTGTATGCGGTTGACAGTGATGACTCCGGTGTTGGACACCATTCAGGAGGCCCAGGCAGAGGCTGTGAGACCGGAGAACCACAAGAGAGAGCGGGTGATTGGGTAGGTACCTAAATTCGTTACCGATAAGCGCAGGCTTATGACCTTTCAGGGTCGGATTTGGGTGTCGTATGCAGGCGGGGTACGCACCACCTTGATGGAGGATGCGCATAGATCGAGATTCTCGATCCATCCCGGGGCCACTAAGATGTATTTGGACCTGAATAAAGATTATTGGTGGCCTTGTATGAAGAGGGATGTAGCATGGTTTGTTGAGAGGTGCTTGACCTGTCGCAGGGTTAAGGTCGAGCACCAGCGTCCGCATGGCAAGTTGCAGCCACTTGAGGTTCCCCAATGGAAGTGGGAACAGATTTCTATGGATTTCATCACCAAATTGCCGAGGACCGCGAGGGGTGTCGATGCAATTTGGGTGATCGTCGACTGGCTGACGAAGAGCGTGCATTTTCTTGCTATCAGTGAGAGCTCTTCTGCTGAGAGGCTGGCAGAGTTGTATGTGAGGGAGGTGGTATCGCGGCATGGAGTGCCGATCTCGATCGTGTCGGATCGAGATGTGCGTTCCACTTCCAGGTTCTGGAAGACATTCCATGAGGAGTTGGGTACGAGGCTGCATTTCAGTACCGCATACCACCCACAGACGGACGGACAGAGCGAGCGGACGATTCAGACGCTCGAGGACATGCTTCGGGCATGTGTGTTGGACTTCGGAGGAAGTTGGGACACGTATTTGCCATTGGCTGAATTTTCCTATAACAACAGTCACCATTCGAGCATTGGTATGCCTCCCTTCGAGTTGTTGTATGGGAGGAGGTGTCGGACTCCCATCTGTTGGGGAGAGGTAGGACAGCGAGTGATGGGCAACACTGAGATAGTGCTTCAGATGTCAAAGCAGATACAGCAGGTCAGACAGAGGTTGTTGACAACTCAGAGTCGCCAGAAGAGTTATGCGGATAGGCGACGATCCGAGCTCGAGTTTCAGGTCGGAGACTTCGTGCTCCTGAAAGTGTCTCCTTGGAAAGGAGTAATTCGATTCAGGAAGAGGGGCAAGCTGGGGCCCCGGTATATTGGGCCGTTCAGGGTGACTGCGAGGGTGGGCAGGGTAGCATACCGGTTGGAGCTACCTGCAGAGTTGAGTCAGATACATGATACCTTCCACGTGTCCCAGTTGAGAAAGTGTATAGCCGACGAGTCGGTGGTGGTACCAGTGGAGGATATTCAGGTGGATGCGAGCCTGAATTATGTTGAGAGGCCAGTCGCGGTGGTGGATCGGAAGATCAAGGTTTTGAGAAACAAGGAAGTGCCACTGGTCCTGGTTCAGTGGCAGCATCGAAAGGGGTCCGAGCTGACTTGGGAGCCGGAGGCGGAGATGCGGAAGCTTCATCCAGAGCTGTTTGTAGAAAGAGACTTCGGGGGCGAAGTCTGATTCTAGTGGGGGAGAATTGTAACATCCGGATTCCCAGGTATCCTATTTTAAGTATTTATCTTAAGTTTTAAGGAGGGACTCGGCGAGTAGGTGCTCAGACTCGCCGAGTAGGATCGCGAATTCTTGTCTGGATTAATGAGGGACTCGACAAGTCGATGCGTGGACTCGGCGAGTCCGCGCTGTAAAGTGAAACCCTAAATCTCAGGGCCTGAGCCCTATTTAAAGGCCTTTATGGCCTCCATTTGCGGCTACCAGTCCAGAGAGAGATACCCTAGCGATTGTGAGCGAGCTGTGAGAGAGTTTGAGCCTTTTGATCATTTTTGGTGTGATTTTGCAAAGGAGAAAGTGTTTCCAGCAAGGGGAGGTCAAGAGGATTGCATTTGAGTGGGTTTTCGGCTTGGATCTTCAAGTTTGAGGTAGCTATTTGATCCTATCCTTCTGTTTTGCTTAAGGGCATTGAATTTAGGGTTTTCTATACCCTTTTATGGCTTGTTTAGTTGTGTATAATGTCCCATTGAGTGCTAAACTCTAGATTTGGACCTTTTGGGGTCCAGAGAGCCTGAACCATGCTGCTTTTTGTGGTTCTATGGAGGAAATGGACATAGGTTGCCATGTTAGAAAGGATTTCACCGAAATAAGCCTTGGGAGCGTTGTATGTGTAGCAAGATTCGACCTTTACGTGTTTATTGGTCATGGGGAAGTCAGATCTATAGATTAGAAAAGCAGATCTGACCTCAAGAGGTCAGATGAGTGTTGTCATGGGAGGAACTCGCCGGCCCCATAAGGGACTCGACGAGTCGAGTCGGGTTGCCCCGCGATTCGCGACCGGTGATGACCCGTTGAGTGTAGGGTTGACTCAGCGAGTCGAGTGAGGATCAGGGGCGAAGAGGACATACATGGACTCGCCGAGTCACACGAGTGCACTTGGCGAGTCTAGTCAAAGTTTGACCGTTGACTTTTGTTGACTTTTAGGGTTTGGTCAACAATTGGACTTGTGGACCATTGAAGGGTAAAATGGTCTTTTAGCCTTCTTAGAGGATATGGAAGAGACTAGTCTAGCCTGTAAAGTCGTTATTGATTCGAGATAATTGTTTATGTGTTTAGGCGGAGGCTAGATCAGTATACGTGTGCGAGATTATCCGAGATAGTCAAGGTGAGTCTTCTCACTATACTGTACCTAGAGTGGTACCTATGTGTGACCGGAAGGTCTTGTATGCTATGAGATATATGTGTTATATGCTGTTATGTGATATGTATGTGTTATGTATGTTATGTATGACATGGACCGGAAGGTCAGGAGTTTACGGACCGGAAGGTCGATACTGGTAGGACCGGAAGGTCTACTGGGATTCGGGACGGAAGTCCCCTGAGACACTTGGATCGGAAGATCTTGCAGAGTTATGACCTGGAAAGGCGTATGTGTTATATATGGTATTTTGAGGAACTCACTAAGCATTTATGCTTACAGTTGTTGTGTTATGTGTTTCAGGTACTAGCGAGGATCGCAGGAAGGCGCCGGCATGATCCGTACACACTCATAGAGATTATGTTTTGAGATTCTGGGATTTGTTTGTTATGATAACATTGGACACAGTTGTTTGATATTGTTTTGATGATTGAAAATATGATTTAAAAATGAAAAAATTGGTTTTGAAAATTTACGTTGTTACAGAATAACCATGCAAATTAGCTTGGTACTCTCGAGTCATTTACCATCTAATCAATGTATCGGTAAACCACACACGCTCTATTGATCTATAATAATTCTCGAGCTAACCTTCGCCACCTTTGTTAGTCCAAGTTAGTGTGCTGTTTAACCACACACGCTCCACTAACGACTTGGCAAAGTGTAAAGTACAATTTCATGGAATAACATCATTTTCACATTTTTCCTAAAGTAACTAAGATTGGGAATCTATAAAAACATTTAGTCACTTTATAATTTCATTATACTTATTAATGAGGAATTAATGTCCTATCCTACCCGTTCGGCTAACGACCCTCCACTAGTCAAGAGTGCGGTGGGTAAGAGTGGATACCCAATGGTGGTCATTTTACAGGCCGCTTCGTTAAACACCCCTTATAGACCGGCTTCGTGAATGAGGCCTACTAACGGTAAGACTGACTCATGTTATATATATATATATATATAAGTATTAAACTTTTAATATTATAATAATATAAGGGTTGTATGTAAACTTTTAAAAATACTAGGGTTTTAGAATTTAATATTTCAAAAATAATACCTTTTACATAAATTTTAAATTCCAAAACTTAAGGGAAGGTTATGAAACTTTTCAAAACTTTCTAGATCAAATTTTGAAAAAATTAAATTAATCATATAATTTTATCCTTATCATGAAATTTGACATAATCCACTTATATGGTAAGAAAATTCAAATCAAATTTTACAAATAATTAATTTATCACATAATCTTGTAATTATCTTAAAGTTGACAATTATCTTTCAATTAGATGAGGATAATCATTACCATAATAAAAAAAATCGAATTTTAACAGTTAAAACAATTTGTGGTAATTATCCAAATCTAACTTAGGCAAAAAAAATCTGAAAAATCTGCCATCTGACGAACCAACTCGTCGATTCAGGGCATGGACTCGTCGAGTTGATCCAACTCGCCGGTTTCCTTCATAGGACTCGTCGAGTCCACCAGTCAGAGACCAAAAATCAAAAAAAAAATCAGCTTTGAAAATAATACAATTGCATCATATAACAAAAAAGCACCCTAAGCTCTGATACCACTGATGAGTTTTGAGCACTACAACATTCCTATGATGCACATGCAAACCTAATGCTTTGGATCTATATTTTTCTCAAGTTATACATGAAAATTATTATTCAAAGCATAAACCCTAATCTAGCATACAATTTTCGAAATTGGTAACTTAAACATAGTTAGAAGAATACCTTTTCTTGTAGCTTGTAGATATTGACCTTCAAGAGCTTAGTGTCTCAATTGTTGCACCTCTAGTGGAGTCACAAACACCAAGTAGCAATGGAAGAATATGAGAGAGGTGAGGTTAGGATTTTCGGCTAGGGTTTCCTCTAAGGATCAAGTGGCCGAAATCCTCATGCCAAGGGGTCTTTAAATAGCTGTGCTGCTAGGGTTTTAGATTGAAACCCTACTTCTCTGCTTAGGCCTTAAGCAACCTATGGAACCCTTCTAGAAGGCCCTATGGACGAATTCTTCTATGGGCTTCCCATAGAATTCATCCACCTCCTTCGATTAGGAGTCCACAACCCAACTTGCAACAAATAGTTAATTGCAATATCAATTCCCGTAAATTTAATCAGTCTCTTTTGATCACCAAATTAATTCCAAATAAATATCTGATCAATACTAATTAAATACTATGATTTCTCAATTAATATATTATTCTTATAATATATTAATAAATCATTTATCAACCTCTTTCTCATAATTCATCCAGTCACGTTGTTATGGTGAAGGCAACTCAAAAGGACCATGATACTATCGGGTCAAGTACATACCCATTATAGTTATGAGCTTAGATACCTAATCCAACAAAAATATACCTCAAAAACCAGATGTTACACAACTTTAGCTGATACGCACGCAGGAAAACTTGAAACTTAGCAAACTTTCCTTGACATAACCAAATGACCTACATAAAAGCATGAGGCTCCTTTAACATTAAAAATGATAAACACCAACGAATTGTTTTGGCTTTGAATGTTCTCTTATACTTTAATTTTATTTGGTATGCATTACATGAAGAGAAAAAGCAATCACATCTTTTGAGGCCAGGAAGAATCTCTATCAACGTGAATGATTTTAAGGGATGACACTGATAACAATTTATTGATGACTAAACCTTTTCTTTTGACTTGTCTTTGTCTGTCATCACCAGCCTATGTTCATTTTTCCCTTGTGGTTAAACTTCTAACCGTTTTCCCCTTTTTCTGAATCATTAGACTTGATTCTTGTTATTGTCTAAAGACCCTTCTTGTCCTCTTCACTTGGAATACCCACATCTATTCTATTCTTCTACAAACAACAACTAACCACAATCTTTTATCTTCAATGAATAATCAACATGAATGAAATCAACGTGTAAATACAGAAGTCAACATAACTTGAGTTGACTAAATCAGCCAGTGTGAAAATTTAAACAAAAAGCACATTAGCGAGATAGTCTCATCAGCTTCAATCTTCCTTCTAACTTCTACACATCTTTCCCAAAATGCCCTTGACAGGATTTCCCTTGGAGTGAAGCAAAGCATGACAAATCAAAGCAACAAAGACTTGTCCCCTTTTGAATGGAATGCACAGTTTTGCTTCAAAAGAATTCAAAGGAGGTGCCTTGAGAGTGACAACACATAACCAGGACAGAACATAGGCCACTGGAACATATGAGACAGAGCCTCCAATTCAATTGAATAATGCTTTGCTTGATCACATAAGACATATAACCTGAACTAACGCTACCTCCTTTCATAAACTTTATCTCTGCATTCGTCTTGTTTGACTAAAGCCTCTTGACAAATGCAAAACCTATTCCTTACAAAGAATTCACATACTAGTACATTCAATTAAACCCTTGACCAAAATAAATGTCAAATCTGTTTAGAAAACATTAAACAAAAACAAAACTTGCACAAAACTTTTAACACGGGAAACAAAACCATAGACACAACCTTTCTTTAGTGAGAGACACAACTAATATGGATCATTAAAAAAATTAGACTCTCGCGTCCTCAGAAATTAACAAACAACCTTAGGAACCCATTTGAGTTTGGGTTTAGGAACATACCTCACATCTGAGTATTTCGGATCAGATTTAGAACATCCAGCTTGAGGTTTCAGAACACTCCTCTTTCTTTTTGAAGATTTTTGTTTCCAATGAATCTTTCCAACTTCATTTGTTGGCTTCGATTTAGAATCAGGAGATGTACCTTTTGAAACTCAAATCTTCTTTGGTTTTGTGTGTGACATCCCAATTTTCACGGCCAGAAAAGACCGATTTCGTTTATGCTTTTAATATAAAATCAGAGTAATCTTTCAAAAGGTGTTGCGGAATTTGTCCCCAAAACAAAATATGATAAAAATTTATCAAAACATTTCTTAAAGAAATGTATTTTTCATTTCATTACAAAACCCGGGATGTCCACATCGATACAGACCAAAAGCATAAACAGTACAATATAGACCTTACAACAGTTATTTACATTTACTCGCCTATAATCCAAAATCCCTCGTCATCGTCCAACTATGCTCTTGTTCCACTACCTGTAATATAGAAAACTGAGTGGGTCAGACTTAGGAGCCTGGTGAGCACATAGGGTTTTCAACCCGCAATAAATAAATTTATTAAGTTTAGTCATCAAACAATCAACCCAATTTCACATCACCATTATCTTCTTTATTCTTAAAGATCTTAAGAATCATTTGTCCTTCATTCATTCATTCCTAAGGATTATCCTAAGGAATAGGCACGAAGTCCATCGCTGCCATGGTTCTTAAATTATAACTGGTGAACACATAGTTTAAAACATCTGGTAAACACGTAGTTCAAAAATATCTGGTGAACACTTAGTTCAAAAATACTTAATGAACACCTAGTTCAAAAACACTTAGTGAACACTCAGTTAAAAAATACATGATGAACACATAGTTCAAAAATACCTGATGAACACATAGTTCAAAAAATGCATGATGAACACATAGTTCAAAAATACCTACAGATTACGAACCTGTTAACGTTCCACTGGATTATCTAGAAAAGTCTGTGGTCGTCATCTATATTCCGCTAGATAACTGGAACCTCATCAACATCGAGACCTCTCATCATTTTATTTCATCACACATCAACTATTTCATCTACCCATGTTATACCCAACATATTTGTATATAAAAATACATATACAGTTTAAATCATTCTAAACATGTATAAAACATTCGTTCAACATCCATCTCAAATAAACACAATATATATATATATATATATATATATATATATATATATATATATATATATATATATATATATATATATATATACACACACATAGCATGTGTTTTATATAAAATACTTCATATCTATGTGTAAGATGAAAGTGACTATACACTCACTTGATAAGACGGTGATTGGACAACACTTCCTCCCTTAAAACAATCTTTTTCGATAAAACCGGGAGGTTTGCTCAAAAACCGGGCTCTGCGCGGGCAGAGTTTTGACTCGAAAAACTCTTTTTCTTGGAGACTTCGAGCTCCCTGGGGCTTTCTTATGATGCTAGGAAGGTATTCTAGGTTTGGGGTATTTATTGCAGCTTAAAAGAAAGTAGAGGGTGGAAAGGTATAAAATTTGTAAACAAAAATCGAATGGTCTCGCACTCTATTTATAGGGGCTGAAGCCTGGCATTACGTTGGGCGTAACTTTCTGGTACGCGGGGCGTACTGCCTTGCAAGGCTCTATGTTGGGCGTAGACCGAGTACGCTGGGCGTAGGAGCGGATAACTTCGGACGCGTCAAAGCTACGAACACGTGTGCACCATGCGAAGGAGTACGCGGCGTGGCCAATCTCGGACCATGAACACGAGTACGTTGGGCGTACTCCTGTATGCTAAGCCTACTACCCCGATTTTTATTTTTCAAACTTTCAAAAATTCATAACTTTCGCATACGAGCTTCGTTTTCGACGCTCTTTATATGCACGCGTAGGTATGACCGTGCTCTACAACTTTCGTTTAGACTCTGTCGGCTAATTTTGACTTTATTTTTAAAGTTATATTTTTAACAGGCCGGGACATGAAAAATCTGTTAAAAATTCATAACTTCTTCATCCGACGTCCGTTTTTGTCTGTATTTTTTACCGTTAAACTACTATCGACAAGATCTTCGATTCTCGTTTAGATTGTGTCGGTTAAAAATCGCTCGATCTATAATTCGAGTTCCGGGCTGCATATTGTTATGCCAAATCTTAGAAAATTCATAACTTCCTCATACGAAGTCAGATTTGGACATTGTTTTTATGCACACTCTCAGTTTAACTAATACTACGACTTTCATTAATATCGCTAAGGCTAGAAAGCATTTTATCGTAAACTCACTTTTTACATCACACAGCGTCGTGCCGGTTCTGTCGCGAAATTTCGACAGGTCATAACTTCTTCGTTATAACTCGGATTTCGGTATTCTTTATATCTCCGGAATCCTTGTTTCAACCACTACAACTTTCTTCATAGATATCGGGTTTTTCTAACATTTATTTAAATCATAACAATTATAAAACACATAATTTCACATAATTCATTCTTATTACTTCAAAACGAGTTACAAATGTTGGCCTAGATTATTACATCATCATTAATGCCTAGCCTAGAAACACGGGCGTTACATTGTGTGACCCAACATATTTTCTTTTTGTGTTTGACTCTGTAAAAAGATTTTTTTAATCAAGAATATACATCGGAGAACTTACCTGATTGAGCTCTCCTTCTATTTTTTCGATGTTCTGAATAGGGTTTAAACTTATGAATCTTCAACAGATCTTTGAACGAAAGTTCTAACCTGCTATGATAACTTGAATGTATCAGAAAACCCGCTCTGATACCAATTGAATGTTTGTATCGATCAGATACACTTAAGTATGAACAATAAAGAACAAGCAAAGAACAACGAACAAGATGATCACAAAGATACTTTCACTAAGAAAGGGGGTTCTCACAAAGAGAACAGGATCACAAAGACGGCACCAAGCCTATATTGGGGTTTAACCCTAATGTTGTTTATATACGATTACAATAACAAAGATCCCACTATTTTGGGATGTATACTAATTTATGTAAAGGTCTGATCCTAATCACTAAGATTACGGATCAGACATATATCCTATATATACAACGTATAACTTCCTAATATACATATGATCACCAAGATCATAGAGTTCATGTTAACGCTGATCATTCTAGAGCTGGTGTTGGCGTTGGTGGTCAGCTTTTGAGATTTTACTCATCAGATCATAAGGTGTGACCTTACAAGCGCTATTGACCGTTATTTACTACGAACCCCATCACCGTTATAGCGGCGATACACCCGATTATACACTTTAGTTCACATTTGGGCCATTTGGCTACTTTGTTAAAGAAAAATCCGATTGTGGGCTACTTAAATGTTAAATCTTTTTTTTTTAACCAGTCCACTACACTTGCATTTTAATAAGCCTAAATAACAAAACCTAATTAATTACAAAGTAAAAAGCATTCAAAGCAAAGAATGACATGTAACATCTCTTTCTACTACTTGGAAACCACGACGACTTAAGTTGTGATGATCTACATACACCTAGGGCTGTAAACGAACCGCACGAACATGAACGGGGGCTTGTTCATGTTCGTTCGTTTAAGTTAGCCGGACAAATGAACGAACACGAATGGATAAACGAACGTTCGTTTAACAAATACATTGTTCATGTTCGTTCATTTATGTTTGTGAACATGTTAAACGAACATAAACAACCGAACATAAATGAACAAAAATAAACAAACACAATTGAACATATATGAACATAAATGGGCATATAATATGGTAATGTAATCAAACACAATGATTGATATATGAACATAAAATGAACTTATATGAACGAACATAAATGAACGTAAACGGACAACATAAATGAACGTTCATGAACATAATTGAACGAACAAGAATCATTGTTCATGTTCGTTTGTTTAGTTAAACGAACGAGAATTTGTGTTCATGTTCGTTTGTTTATTAAATAAACAAACTTCCCGCCGAACGGTTCACGAACAGTTCGTTGAACGTTCAGTTCGTTTACGACCCTACCTACACCTATAAATCCATGAATGGTAATGGATTAAATATGTTTATTGTTAAATGTTTCTCTTTCAATGTTTCACACTTATAAACTCATTAATGTATGAATATGTGATTTAGCTTTTATCATTTAGTAAGTATTACCTCACTTAGTCATAGTGATAAGTCACTTTGAAGTTATGATCTTGTATAGACTTATAGTATTAATACACAAATATATAAATGTATAACATAAAATTATAAATTATACGTAATATTAAAAAATCGTTATACCACCGTGATAACCACGATTTCAAATAGTGGCTTGTGACCACTATTGAAATTTTGACCACGATAACTGTATAGGTAGCAAGTCACAACCTTCGTGTTATCTGCTTTAAATCTTTAACTCGTTATTTGCTTTAACTATAAGGTAGAAATCAGTAACAATTTCAACTTTTGAAGCTTAATTAAAAACCAAAATTTCTAAATCTCTCAAAGGAAAAAGGCTTGAGCAGTAAAGGAAAAGAAACTTGAAAAATGCTCACCTCTATTGTTAAGCTTTAATTGTTGAATGAAGAAATTTATAACTATTCGAAGCTAAATCTCAAATACTAACATTGATAAGACTAAGACCTAAAAGGAGAAAAAGAATTCTAGTGTTGTTGGTTATTTATGGTCTTTAAAACAGTACAAGAATGAGGATATTATTGATTGACGTTTGGGTAAGGAAAACGGTTCGACTAGTGGGTAAAGAATAGAAAACTCATTAAAATTTGGCAATTTTGATGGATAGGTAGGATCGGATCTAGATCCTATGACCATGTCTACGATCTTATATACAACACGACGATCTGACAATATTTACATAAGTACAATCGTAGGATATTACGATACTACTACGATCAAGAACCCGATCTTAACAACATGGACAAATATTGTACTTACTATTCTTTTGATCAAATTTCCCTTGGCTGGCTTATATCTTTCAACAGCTTCTTCATGTTCAATGAGGCTCCGTTGATTGTAGCTTCTGACGAATATGGAGTCGTTGAAATGAATCTGCTGCAAGCGGTGGGAATCGTCAACTTCTGGTTATTATTTGTAGCGATGGTGTTTGGGATGGGATCGGGAATGGGGACTGTCAACAATATAACTCAAATAAGTGAGTCTCTCCTACTCAACTTTTCAGATCAATGCGATGGTTTCTCTATGGAGTATATGGAACATTCTTGGCCGATTTGATGGTGGTTTTGGGTCTGATGTGATTTTACACACATACAGATTGGGGAGATCATTGTTTATCTTCGCATCAGAGGGTTTTATGCGTTGATTTTGCAAAGACGATCGAAGCAAATTCTGGTGTGATTTTGGATATTGCTTCCACTTGATTGATTCATTTTTATTCCATATAAATAAAACTTAAAAATTATAAACATATAATATAATAATTAATGAAGAAGAAAAGAAAAATAAATATAATCAGAAACAGATATCACAGAGGCGGAATTGACCGGGGAGATTAGAATTCTCTCGCCGGAAAAAATGGCGGTGAATAACAACAAATGGATCGCTACGGTTGCCAGCATATGGATTCAGTGCACAAGTGGTTCACTCTACACTTTCTCCTTCTATTCTTCGACCATCAAATCCAGTCAAGGATATGATCAGTCAACCCTCGATATCGTCTCCGTCTTCAAAGACTTCGGCGCCAACTCCGGTGTCCTCTCTGGCTTACTCTACTCCACCGTCGCCTCTCCGTCCTCCACCATCACTTTTCGAGGAAGAAGATGCGGTGGGCCGTGGATTGTACTCTTGACTGGTGCGATTCAGTGCTTTGTCGGTTACTTTCTGATGTGGCTTTCCGTCACCGGAACGATTCCTCGGCCACCACTACCCTTCATGTGTTTATTCATGCTGTTAGCTGCTCATGGAGTCACCTTCCTCAACACGGCAAATGTTGTCACAGCTGTTCTCAACTTCCCTAATCACAGTGGCACCATTGTCGGCATCATGAAGGTCCTCCATCCCTCTCTCCCTCTCTCCATCCATCTTCAATTACTTCATATCTTTGCTGTTTGATTCTTAAATTAGATTTCGAGTGAATGGTGGTAACTATCTCACGCACAACAAGTTTTGATAATTTGTCTCACATAAAGTATCTACCTTTTTGGCTCTCTGAACAGGGGTTTCTTGGGTTGAGTGGAGCAATACTACTTCAACTATATCAAACAGTATTCAAAGACGAACCAACCCCATACATTCTCATGTTATCCCTTCTTCCATTTCTAAACACTTTGATCTTCATGTGCAATGTAAAATCCTTCCAAACAAACGAAATCAACGAAAAGAAACATCTCAACACTTTATCACTCATTTCCCTAATCATTGCAGCCTATCTCTTCTCAATCATAATCATACAACAAACACTTTCCCTAAACTTACCAACACGAATCATCATCTCCCTTGTTCTTCTCATCCTTCTAGCATCACCTCTCTACGTTACACTCAAATCACATTCAACTCAAAACTACCAATCACTAAATACCAATCAAGAAATCTTGGAAGAACATGAACATGAACATGAACTTGAAAATGAACATGAATCTGAATCCATCAAACACGACAAGAATCTGTTACAAGCTATACGCACAGTAAATTTCTGGTGTTTATTTTTTACAACAGCAACAGGAATGGGTACAGGGTTAGCAACTGTAAACAACTTAGCTCAAGTGGGTGAGTCTTTAGGCTACAGTAGCCATGAGACTACGACTCTAGCCTCATTATGGAGCATTTGGAACTTTGTGGGCCGGTTTGGTGCTGGATATGTCTCGGACCATGTTCTTTATACTAAAAAATGGGGTAGACCGGTGTTCATAGCCATCACTTTAGGGCTCATGAGTATAGGCCATTGTGTGATTGCTTCTGGGTTTCCTGGGGCTCTTTATGTGGTTTTGTTTTGGTGGGTGTTTTTTATGGGTCACAATGGTCGTTAATGCCTACAATTGCTTCTGAAGTCTTTGGGGTTTCACATTTTGGGACGATTTTTAATACTATTACAATTTCGGGTCCGATTGGGTCGTATTTTATTTCTGTGAGGGTGATTGGGTATCTTTATGACAGAGAAGTGGGTCGAGGGGTGACAGAGTATTGCAGTGGAACTCACTGTTTTCGGTTGTCTTTTGTTATTATGGCGTTTGTGACGTTTATGGGGTCTATGGTTGCTATGTGGTTGTTCTTTCGGACTAGAGGGTTGTATGAAAAGATTGTGGTAAAAAGAGATAGTTGTTCTAGCTGAATAAGTGGGAGGATTATCTTATTGATTAGTCGTTTAAGTGTAAGTGTGTGTAGATAAAATTAATGATGAAATTTGTTTGTGTGGAAAGAAATGAAGGGGTTACCCTCTTATTATTTTATCGGGTTAAATGATGTTTGATAAAAAAAAATCATTAAAAGGTTAACTCTAAATCATTTTGAATACAAAATGATCATTTGATATACTCTAATTGTACCTATGACCGATCATCAAATGACTTCTAGCCCAGCGGTATCAGGTGATGTCCTCCATTCTTGAGGTCGAGGGTTCAAGTCTCGTTGTGGACATAAGTGGATTTAGGTGTTAGTTTAGTAGTATACTAGGTTACAACCCGTGGGAACCAATGGTAAAATATTTATAAAAGATTTAAATTATTAATAAGCAATAAAATTTAATTTATATGATAAATGATTTACACGATCATATTACAATTAAATGATCAATGAAAATTTTACATGGATTTCTAAATAATTGGATATTTGAAAAAAAAAAAACTATATGACCAATTACCAAGAAATTCAGAGATGTGATGATAAAAAATATATACTATGTCATTGGATCTTTACCTGCTCAAATGCACTTATAGGCATTATACGCAAGAATGAATTTGCTCAAAGAATTGGTTTGAATCAGTAATTCTTAAGATGATAAATTTGTGTTAATTTATTTTTTGTGGCAAAAAAAATGTTATATATAATCACCGAGACTTTTGTCTTCCTAAAGAAAACACACAAATAATCTTAAGTGGAAACTCTTTCAAAAAAAATTCAAATTTTAATAATAGTCAAATCGTTTCACTCTTAGTATTACAAGCTCAAGGTTAAAGGCACCGGAAATAATTCAAAATAAACTAAATTGGAAAATAAGGGTACATTGCTTATTCTTGCATATCTAGAGCCCCCATAGAAGTTTCATCCCACCAACTTGTATAATGCTCTAATAAAATAAAATAAAAAAGTATAATGTTATAATTTAAAATAACAATATGAAAGTAAAATGCTAAAATTACAATTTACAATAATAATATAAAATCCTATAATAGCTTCAAGATGTATTAGTGATATAAGAAAAATGGAAAACTGAATCAAACTCATAAGTTCGTGTTGATAGCCTACAAATAAATGTGAATAAACTGCAACACCTTCAAGACACTCAAGTTGTTGCCAACTATATTTGACCTCCTTTTGCTACAAATGGTATATAAGCACATAAAGCCCTGCAAACAAAAAAACGATTACCATAACTAAAAGAATTTTCCAATCAAGCTGCGACAAATGCGAATGAAAGTAATTTACTATTATACTTATTAAATACAAATAAATTAGCAAATTCCAATGAAAGAACTTTACTATACTACCATTCAGTCAAAACTAAGAAAATTATTAGAAATTGAATATCATGGATTTTTAGAGAAGTAAGAATGGTAGCTGGCCTTGAATTTTTCTAGGAAGTAGGAAATGCATTAGACCTTGAGAACCCCCTAATTCCTCTATTGTGGAGGGTAGACAGATTTGCCCTTGACATTTTAGACAGATTATCCTTGATATGTTAGACAGGTTATCCTTAATAAGAAAGCTCACTCAAGATATTAAACAATAGCATATTAGAATAATTTGTTGTTGTACAGAATCGTGTTACTCAGCCATTTTGAATAAAAACCAAAAACAATTATGTTATGTGTGTCAATATGTGAACTTAACTTATTCAGACATTTCATCAAACACTTAATATGCGAACTTAAAAAGTACAAATTTCATCAACCAAACATGAAGTCATAGTAATTTTGATCAAGTATGTAGTTCGAAACAAAGCTAGAAGAAGAAGGATACATATACGAACCTAAATTAAATAGATATGAAGAATGATTGGCAGAAACGAAATACTTTCTATAGACTTGTATATGAAATCGTGAATGCAGTGGTTGATCGGTTGATCTTCTTTTCTGGAAGAAGAAGGATAAATATACAATCCATTCTACTTCTTTGATTATCAATTATCACAGACATATTAACAAAAAACTGCTCTTCAATTGCAGATCAGATTTTTTTTTCAATTCCACCGCAACATATGCCACTATTCATCATCTCCTTCTCGATCTTGGAACTAAAGCAAACAAATGCAGAAACAAAATTAAAATAAGATGTTTGGTACATACATGAACATGAATTAAAAAGTTAAAGTGATTGATACCCAATTACAATAGAGTTTGATTCGATTTATCTGTGTATATTAACAACGGGATACCTCAACTTATAAATCATTTGATTTCAGTTATGTTGATGAACATATGATCAGATTACTCCATGACACATGATTCAAATTTAATTTCTTCGTAGTTATTTCAATCAGATCAATTATTATCGCATTGAATCTTGTAGTTTATATATTGAAATCGAAGCAAATCGAGGCGTGATTTGGGGAATTAACGGATGAGTAGATAGAATTTAGAGTTTTAAAAGCTGAAGGGTATATTAGGTAGTTTACTTAGAAATTTTGTAGCTGGAGAAGCTGCCACGTAGGAAAGCAAAGGATTCTTTTATTAAGATAGGGGATTATATATTATATTTGCCGATTCAAAAAAAAAAAAAAAAAAAAAAAAAAAAAAAAAAAAAAAAAAACCTATGACCTATTACAAGCTTCTGAATTGTTCCCTAACTCCATCTTTTAACACTTCGGTTAGAAGCTCCACTCCACTTTGCAAATATTTCCTTTTTCCTCACATAAAAAAAACATACATTGCCCTCGTAATCTAAGAGTATTCGGTGCCCAGCTCTTTCCTTGACCAGCAACATCGACCCTACCTCCTTCCATCGACACCACCACCTCCTTTATTTTATTTTGACGTCAAAGACGCCCTTCAATAAAAATACTTGGTCACTATGGGCATCTCCTAAAGGATTATGGGGTGAGCAATAGATGTATGTTTGGTACGATAGAATAGAATCGTAAAAGAATGACATGAACATCAAAAGGAATTGATCATTATAGTCCACTTCAAGGCCGATGCAAAGGAATAGAATGAGTCATTTGAACATTGTTTATATACAATTATAAAACTAAATAAAATTAAGAGTAAATTACACGAATTGTAGTTTGGGGTAACCTATGTGTTTGGTCTCTAATTCTTTTTTTTTAACTGAAACAGTACATTTGGAATGTTTTTATTGCCTGGTTGGTTTCTAACCAACTTAAACTGAATATTTTACCGTTATTTGTTTTTAAATATTTTATTTATTTTAAATTATTAAAGAAAAGTGTTAAGAAATTTATGGGTTACGTCTCCTTTTATCCCTTGGTCTCTTTCATCTTTTACTTATCTTCATCTCTCTCCCGCCAATACTCCCATCTCCTTTCTCTCTTCGGTCGTCGGACCCTCCAACATCACAACCCTCTTGTCAGAGGTGAAGGGTTCCAATTTCAAGTTTTGTCCACAAGTTTTTTTTCATCAATGCATCTCTCCCTTGGTTATTCAGTTCAATTTTGAACGTGGATCGGAAACCTTAAGATAGTTTTGAATCTATATACGATGGGCTAAATACCATACAAACCGGAAAAAAAATCCTAGGAACTGAATAACTACAACAACCACTATTCTTAAAATCCAACTACTTGAAAGCCTTCCAATAACAACAACATCACAATCATCTACCATTTGGTCATTTCCAATTTCTCCAATAGATCAGAAACAAAGGATTCATTTGAGTGCACACCCAATATTTTGTCCATATCACCACCCTTCTTATATTTTTCATCTCCGATTAAACCATTGGCAATCACCGGCCCTTCTTCTTCAACAAATCTCGAGTATGAAAACCATACCTAACCATTAAATTGAAATACACATCTAAACTATTTGAAGAACATGCAACAACAACAAATATATATATATATATATATATATATATATATATATATATATATATATATATATATATATATATATATATATATATAGAATAACATAAAATAATAAAGTAAAAATGGCATAGAACATGCAACATCCAATTTCACATCCAAATCCAATAAATAAATAAAAATCAAATTCGAGTTATATCTAATTCGTGAACTTCATCAGATTTGGGTTTCAAAAACGATTTGGGTTTCCAAACATGACATCAAAAATCATATGAAGGGTATTGTAGAGGTTAGAAATAGGGATATGAGATATATGTGAGGGTCGTCGGAAGTGAATGGCATTTGTATTTTTAGGAAGATTTGCAATGGCGACGGATAGATGAGAGTCATCGAGAAAGGTGAGTTTGTCGAACGTGAAAGACATTGAGGATGTTAGGGAGACGGATTGATATGCATGAGAATAAAAGAGAAAATGTGTAATAAAAGGAGTGGGTCCTTATGGTTTTCAGTTTGTCCCTAAATTAATCCTTATGAAACCTTTTTTTGCATGGATGGTCCCTATGGAGCAAACCTTGCACACCATTAGTCTTTGTGACTAACACTGTTAGTATTCTGTTTAATAAAATATGAAAAGACTATATTTCCCATCTTTTATTAAATTATTAACCGGTTGGCCTCTTCCCCCCCCCCCCTCTCCATCTATTTCCATGTGGCTTTGTCTTTTATGAACACTAAAGAACATCTTCATGAACTCAAGAACATACACCATGAGCACCGATTGCCACCACCGACTTAGATCATCGTCCGTCACCACCACCTCCATCTCCACCTAGATTTTTTCTAACATCATCATATTTGCCTAAAAAATCATTCCAGTAATAAAAAACCATACACAATATATGGGTTTGTTCTTGAGTTCGCCCCTAAAATATCATTCTAACATCTCCATCCCCGTCTTCATCTAAGGCCTCTCCCTTCCCGTCGTCGAATCTGAAAACCATCCTATGTATCTCCCTCTACATTGCCAGATTTTAAGCCTCTCCCTCACTGTCTCTAGATATGAAAACACTTCCATCTTGTCATCGCCTCCCATCAAAGCTAAAGTTCCAATCATATCCTACTCCCATTACTCCTCCAGTTATACTGGATCAGAGACGGTGGTGTGCTCTGTATGCTTGGATTATATCGATGTAACTCATCTAATCAGAGAGCGTGGGGGAATTGATGTGTCATTGATGTATCGATGTAACCCATTTGGTTCTTTATATCACTTTTTTTTTTAAAATACCACAAAAAAAGTTCGCATTTTAAGAGTGGTTTGCGGAAAAATTTGGATTCGCAAAAGATCATCACCCTATATATATATATATATATATATATATATATATATATATATATATATATATATATATATATATATATATATATATATATGGTTACGTTATTGTGTTCTAGTTAACGATTGTGTGGACGAATAAACCAATGAGTATTCAAGAAAAACAAATTTGGACCAATTATTTAATTAAAATTTTCAAAATTATATTGGAATGATTATCACAAAAATTTAATTATAACGGGTATTTTAGTCGATTGAACTACATTTAAAAAAAACAAATTTTCGGATTTTAAGGAATAGTTCTGATTTTTAAAATTAATTCAATTTCAATTCTACTTTAATTCTTAATCATAACCGATCATAACCTATTTTACTCTGTCAGAATGATATTCTATTATAATGTAAGTTTATGACATTCTTTAAGAAAATATAAATAAGAAAAAAAACATGAATAAGTACATTATGAAAGAATACACAAAATCGATTCTTGAACTAATAATATATCAAATAGTTACAATGTATGATTGTGATACAAAAAAAATATTCTTGAATAATAACAATATTCTAGAAGAATAACAAGTATAATTCTTAAAAAATAAGAATTTTCTTAAACTGTGAGTGTGATCAATCTTTGATTCATTCTTCAAGTCATTCCTATGTGTAACACTCCGTTTATTAAATAAATAAATAATAAACCCTAAAATCCCGAGATGTATTTTGTATATTATTTTATCGAAGCCCTGAATCCATAATAATTTAATTAGTGTTCGTCTTGGGAGCTAAATTCTATAAGTTCGGGAATTTACAATCTAAATTATATCAATTGGACTTGTATTGAAGAGATTATTAGGAGCAGGGGTAAAGGGGTAACATTTGGAGCTGTATTGTAAGATTTCAGAAGACATGGGCTGAATGGTAATATATATGGACTTAAGTTGAAAGTAATTTGTAAAGGAGAGGCTATTTGGTTACATTCAGACTCAATTTGAAAGAAAAGGGAGAAGGAGGGACCAAATGTGGAATTATGGAATGAAGTTTATGGGGTCGGGATATTTAACCCGTCACCCTCGTCCAACCCTAACCCTAATCGTTGGAGTGTGCTAGAAGAAGGAGGAGTGAAGCAAAAGAAGTTTGGATCATTGAAGAGCTAGTGGATCTGAGTCTTCTGTCCATTGGCATCATTTGGAAGGTAAGAAGTCGTTACCTTGCCTTCCTTCCTTTTAGATCTCTTCACATCTAAGATTAGGGCCATTTTAGGGTTTTCGTGAACCATTTTCGGGTATGAGGTATGAATTGGAGTTACAACTTCAGATATGAGCTTATCTTAACCCTTATAGCCATAAAGTTCCAACTGTAGCAAGTAATAACCTTTCCCTTTTGAACAAATGTCATTCCAAGCTTGGATTTATAGTTCTAAGCTTTTAGAGCCTTGCATGCACGTAAAGTCTGCAACTTTACGTGATAAGCATGCCTTAGGAGGCTAGATCTAGTGACTGGAACACTGGAATGGCTCAAAATCGTCTAGACATGGATTGGGTTGCATGGACTCGACGAGTCGGATAATCCGACTCTGCGAGTCAAGTAGGGTTTTCGACTGATTGGTCACGCATGGACTCGGCGAGTCTGGGAGATGACTCGGCGAGTCAGTTAGGGTTTTCCAACACTTGATCGCGCATAGACTCGACGAGTTAGCTGGGAACTCGGCGAGTCGAGTCGAGTGATTCAGGAACCTTTAAAGAACTCGACGAGTGGCAAGTTACACTCGACGAGTCGGGTCAACATGGACCGTTGACCTTGGCATTGACCAAGAGTTGACCTGTTGACTTCTGAGGACATTTTGGTAATTGGGAATTTATGGAAAAGGATCACCGATGGTTGTAGGTGTTGGACTTGGGGCTGCATTTGAAGGAGTTTGACTTGACTACTTCGAGCTACTTGTGAGGTGAGTTATCCTCACTATATCAACAGGGTATAAGGCACCAAGGCCGGCCCTTTATGATTTACATCATGGGTTAGGATGGTTGATATGTTATTGATATGTTAGATTTCATCCTGGTTTTAGGATGGTTGTTATGCTAGTAATCTGTTAGATTGGTATCCTGGTTGTAGGATGGTTGTTATATTAGAGATTAGTTAGATCAGTATCCTGGTTATAGGATGGTTGCCATGAGTAGTGATATGTTAGATCGGTATGATTACCTGATATTGCATGCTAGCATATGATGTTTATGTGCACATGTTTATTGATTTGGGAAAGGGTTAAGGCAGGTCCTGCTGTGTGCAGTAGGCCAAGACACCCTGGGCGGATCGGGTAGACTGCAGGCCCGGGCCGGGCAAATCTAGTCAGGCCGAAGGCCCAGCGAGCGGTCCGGATAGACTGAGGATCGGGATTCGGTCCAGTCAGACTGATGGCTCATTACGCATGTGTTTTGCTTATATGTTTATGTGATATGGTTATATTTGTATAGTGTTGGTATTTTGGGGGTAACTCACTAAGCCTTCGAGCTTACATTTATCGATTATTGTTTCAGGTACTTCTGATGATCGCGGGAAGGCAAAGGCGTGATCGTACCGCTCCTCACATTTTATGATTTTATGACTTGATTGTGGGATACTCTGACAATATACTATTTTGAAAACAAGTTTTGTAATAATCATGTGTTTTGAAATGTTTTAAAAAGTTTAAAATTGGCATGATTCTTATGGGTGTTATAAGTTGGTATCAGAGCCTTGGTTTGAGTGAATTGGAGGAAACAATCATGTGTCTCCAATCTCAAACTGAGGACAATGTTATAAAACGATTTTCTTAAAATGTTTTCAAAATAATATAGGAGGATGCAAGTGTACGATCAGCCGGAGCTCGCGGATAGACCCTAAAATACTTTACGGATTATTTGATTTATGAGATATGATTAGAACAGCATGCTAGTACTAGGCTAGGGATCTTCATGAATTGCATGATAGAATTGCCTGATTATATGACGCCTGATAGCCTAGGGTTTTCCTTATATGAAATTGACATCATTACTGTAGTTGCTTAGCGTATGCATCACGACCGTACATAATTAAGATCTTATAGCCTGAGAATTTTTGGTTTGGCCTTATTTCCTGTTCTTGTCTGATGAAGGGCTTAGGGTAGGATCAGGTATTCGAAAGTCTGTAGGGTCCAGCGTTATGTATGACTAGCATACACTAGTGTTGTAGGGTTGGTGGAAGTTTCATGGATGGGTAGGTTGTTCGGGATGAGTCCGCCGATTATGAGATATTTAGCCTTCCTCTAGGAGTGAGGATTGGGCGCATGCCATGCTTATGTATAGTTTTAGGGCATTGTGATGATACTTGAGACAAATATGGGTAGGTGTGGAAGGTAGTATGGGACCGTACTACTGAAAGCACAGGACCCATGCGCGTAGCAAGGAAGTTACAACCCTTAGGGATTTGATTAGGAGTTGGTCTCCGGATTGTTATGCGGAATATCTGGCATCTTTTGGAATGTTTTCAGCATGGTGGTTACACAACGATTCGTAACGGGATCCGGGTCAGGATCCGTCACGAATCAGGAGAGGGAGAGGGCGGACAAGGGGCGCCGACAGCGCCGGAGACTATAGGCCAGATGAGATGGATGACAGGATCCGGGAGATCCTGCATGATGAGGTTGCTGCTATGTTCCGGGCCGAGTTGTCGGAGATGTTCAGGTCTATTAAGACCGCTATGATGGAGTATTTCGATGATCGTTATGCAGCCCTCACTGAGGCGGCTGCCGTAACAGCCACAACAGTTGTATTAGCAGCAGGGTTGGGAGCCGGTAGTGCTTTTCAGTATCGGGACTTCGACAACACGAAGCCCCTACTTTTGATGGGACTCAGGACCCCATCAAAGCCATGAGGTGGCTGTCTGACGTGGACGGATGTTTCTTCACGTGCTTATGTCCTACTGACCAGAAGGTCAGATGTGCCCTAAACTTGCTGAGGTCCGGAGCAAAGGACTGGTGGAGGTTGATGACTGGGTCGTATTCGGACGAGCAGAGAGCTGTTGTTACTTGGGAGCAGTTCAGGGATATGTTTCGCGCTCACTACATTCCTCGAGTCGAGCGGGAACGGTTAGCTCAGGAGTTTCTGGAGTTGAGACAGGATCGGGAGACGGTGACGGAGATCACCCGTATGTTCACCGAGAGGGTGATGTTCTGCCCGGAGTTTGCTTTTGAGCAAGCTCAGATGACTCATTATCTGAGCATGCTCAAGACGGATATTCGATAGTTTGTGGCGACCCAGCGTTGTGATATGCTTCTGGACTTATAGGAGGCCGCCAGGCGGCGGGAGCTTGAGATTGAGTTACAGCTGAGAGAGCAGGATCGGGCCCTAGCACAGACGCAGCCGGCACCAAAGCAGTCTAAGACCGTTGAGTCTAGGTCAGGGGGACAACAGGGTCGTACTTGTGGCAAGTGTGGAAAGGGGCACTCGGGGGTTTGTAGGTCTGGTAGAGGATGCCGCAAATGCGGACAGGAGGGGCATTTTATGAGGGATTTTCGTCATACGGCCCTGGTTCAGGATATGAGGATCTGCTACCACTATCATCAGGTTGGTCACGTGAAGATCAACTGTCCGCAGCTCGCAGCCAGGCCGGTGCAGGCTCCAGCGTCGGCTACATTGAGGATTACTGATGGGAGTCAGGGTCGAGCAGTGCCCCCGAGGGCCCAGGGGCGCGCTTTCCAGCTTACAGCAGAGGAGGCCAGAGCAGCACCGAATGTGGTTGCTGGTATGTTTCTAGCCCTTATCTTATTGATTATATATGTTTTATGCTTATATGTTGTACCTGTGATTAGGTACGTTTTTAGTGAACACCTTACCTGCTCTGGTACTATTTGACTCGGGGGCGAGTCGGTCGTTTGTTTCTCAGACTTTTAGTAGGGAGTTCAGTATGCCAGTGGGCGAGCTAGAGTGTCTGTTGCGAGTTTCGATCGCCAACGAGCACGAGGTTTCTGCTTCTTCGGTCTACCGAGGATGCGAGTTGGAGATTTTCGGAGTATCTTTTTTGATAGACCCGATTCCGATTCCTATGGGGGAGGTGTGCGTGATCGTAGGGATGGATTGGCTTAGCCCTTTTGGGGCCATGATAGATTATGAGGGTCAGCGAGTTGTAGTTTGAACCCCAAGTGGGGAGAACTGATTGTTTATGGAGAGAGCACCAGGTTGGGATCAGGGTTTTGTTCAGCTACCAGGGCTCGGCAGTACCTTCAGCACGGGTTTGCGGGTTATCTAGCATACGTGGTAGATACGTGGGCCAGGGAGCAGGTTTCAGTTTCATAGGTTCCAGTGGTTAGAGAATTTGTTGATGTGTTCCCGGAGGAATTACCCGAAGTACCTCCGGAGAGGCAGGTCGAGTTCAGGATCGACCTAGTACCAGGTGCGGCCCCTATCGCCAAGGCGCAGTACTGGTTGGCACCACCAGAGATGCATGAGTTGTCATCATAGCTGCAGGAGCTGCTGGGAAAGCAATTCATTTGTCCGAGCAGTTCTCCATGGGAAGCACCGATACTCTTCGTCAGGAAGAAGGATGGTTCGTACTGGATGTGCATTAATTACCGGGAGTTGAACAAGTTAACGGTGAAAAACCGTTATCCACTCCCGAGGATAAATTATCTTTTCGATCAATTGTAGGGTGCGTCTTGGTTTTCCAAGATAGACTTGAGGTTTGGGTATCATCAGGTCAGGGTCAGAGAGGAGGACGTGGAGAAGACCGCGTTCCGAACTCGTTATGGACATTACGAGTTCATGGTGATGCCGTTTGGACTCACCAACGCGCCAGTAGTGTTCATGGACCTGATGAATCGGGTATGCAGACCGATGCTCGATCGCTCGGTCATAGTGTTTATCGACGATATATTGGTGTATTGCAAGACCCATGAGCAGCATAAGGAGCATCTCCGGGAGTTATTGGGAGTTCTTAGGCGAGAACAACTTTATGCCAAGTTCTCGAAATGCAAGTTTTGGTTACGAGAGGTCCAGTTCATGGGACACCTCGTTAACCGGGAGGGGATTTTGGTCGACCCGGCCAAAATCAAAGCAGTTATGCAGTGGGAGGTTCCAAAATCTCCCTCAGACATCAGGAGCTTTTTAGGATTAGCAGGGTACTACTGGAGATTCATACAGGATTTATCCAAGATTACAGTACCTCTCACTCGTCTGACGAGGAAGGGGGTGGATTTTCGGTGGGGCCCCGAGCAGCAGAGGGCATTTGAGACCCTCAGACAGCGGCTATGCGAGGCTCCAGTCTTGACTCTTCCGGGAGGAGTCGAGGATTTTGTGGTGTTCTGTGATGCGTCCATCACGAGACTAGGAGCGGTCCTCATGTAGAGGGGACGGGTGATAGCTTATGCATCGCGGCAGTTGAAGCCGCATGAGACGAGATACCCTACGCATGATTTAGAGCTGGGAGCAGTGGTGTTCGCTCTCAAGATATGGTGACATTACCTTTATGGGGTCCGTTGTACCATTTACACGGATCACAAGAGCTAGAGACACATCATGGATCAGTTGAACCTGAACATGAGGCAGCGCAGGTGGCTGGATGTAGTCAAGGACTACGATTGCGACATCCTTTACAACCCCGGTAAAGCGAATGTGGTGGCGGACGCTCTGAACCGCAAGTCAGTTGTGTCTTCCACCCCAGCAAGATGTATGAGGATAGCGGTAGATTCTCCGCTTGTGAGTTTGATCAGGGATGCTCAGGTGGAGAGAATGCGACCAGAAAACTGGAAACTGGAAAGGATCAAGGGTGAGAACGCCCAGTTTGTACAAGATAGTAGGGGGTCGTTGACCCGATGCGGTCGGGTATGGGTTCCGATGCCGGGAGGGTTCAGACAGACTGTGATGGAGGAGGCTCATAAGTCTCACTTCTCCATTCACCCGGGGGCTACCAAGATGTACCGGGATTTGCGTTTGAGCTACTGGTGGCCGTGCATGAAGCGAGAAATCGCTTGGTACGTCGAGAGGTGCTTGACCTGTAGGATGGTCAAGGCCGAGCATCAAAGGCCGCATGGCAAACTGCAGCCCCTGGAGACTCCCATATGGAAATGGGAACAGATCACGATGGACTTTATTACCAAGCTGTCGAGGACGGCAAAGGGGTTTGATTTCATATGGGTCATCGTGGATCGATTGATCAAGAGTGCCCATTTCTTGGCCATACGGGAGAGTTGATCGGCTGAGAAGTTGGCTGACGTGTACGTTCGCGAGATCGTGGCTCGCCATGGGATTCCCGTCTCCATTGTCTCCGATCAGGATTAGACATGTCAATGGGGCGGGTTTGGAGTGAATCACCCTTGATCCAAACCTGTTTAAAAAAATAAAAACATGACCCGCCCTGCTCCAATAAACCTCAGGGTCTTGAATAGTCGAATCCATACCCGTATCCACCGAATCAACGAATACCTGACCCATTAACCCGACCCTTTTATAATATTAAATTTTCATAATTTTTATGTATTCCACAAAGTAATATTTCTTAAAAAGATAAAATGTCTACTTAAACAAGATGTACATTAATTAATACTCAAAGTCCAATACAATAAAAATCATATTTTACTTAGACATCGAGTTGTATATTTTGTTGTCATATATATATATATATATATATATATATATATATATATATATATATAATGGGGCGGATTATAAGTGGAGCGGATCGACAATGATCCATACCCGACCCGTTTATTAAAAGGGTAAACGGGTATGGATCGTAAACGGGTAAACGAATCGAAAATTACAATCCAAACCAGTAAAATTCTTATGGGTTTGGAGCGAATCAGGGTCAAAACCCGCCCCATTGACAGGTCTAATCGGGATGTTAGGTTTACCTCCCGTTTCTGGTAGAAGTTCCACGAGGAGGTGGGCACGCAGTTGCACTTCGGCACAACATTCCATCCGCAGACTGACGGTCAGAGCGAGTGGACCATTCAGACCCTCGAGGATATGTTGAGGGCATGTGTCATTGATTTCGGTGGGAGCTGGGATTCCCACCTACCGCTTGCAGAGTTCGCCTACAACAACAACTATCATTCCAGCATTGGCGCCCCGCCTTTCGAGCTGTTGTATGGGCGGAGATGTCGCACCCCGGTTTGTTGGGGTGAGGTCGGACACAGGGTGATGGGATGGACGGAAGTAGTCTTGCAGACTACCGAGAAGATTCAGCAGATAAGGCAGTGACTGCAAACCGCTCGGAGTCGGCATAAGAGTTACGCCGACAGACGCCGATCTGAGCTAGAATTTCAGGTAGGTGATATGGTTCTCCTGAAGGTCTCACCCTGGAAGGGTGTGATCCGCTTCAGGAAGAGGGGGAAATTGGGTCCCCGTTACATTGGGTCGTTCAGGATCATTGCCTGGGTTGGCAAGGTGGCTTACAGGCTAGAGCTACCAGAGGAGCTTAGTCGGATCCATAACACTTTCAATGTTTCGCAGTTGCGGAAGTGCATTATGGATCAGGAGGCAGTAGTGTTGTTGGATGATATTCAGGTCGATGAGCGTCTGAATTACGTGGAGAGGCCTGTGGCCATACTGGAGAGGAAGATGAAAGTTCTGAGGAACAAGGAGATACCTTTGGTAAAGGTACAATGGGAGCATCGAAGGGGGGTCCGAGTGGACGTGGGAGCCGGAGGAAGAGATGCAGGATCACTATCCGGAGTTGTTCATCGCAGCGGACTTCGAGGACGAAGTCTAGTTCAAGTGGGGGAGAATTGTAACGCCCCGATTCTCAGGTATTAATATTATGACTTTAAATTTCAAGTTTCAAGGTCTACTCGACGAGTTGGATGCCCTGACTCGTCGAGTAGCAGCGGGTTTGGGGCCACGTGTCAAGTGACCAACTCGCCGAGTCAGTAGAGTGACTCGACGAGTTAGAGCTGGAGGGTGAAACCCTAATTTTCGGGGTTTTGCACCCTATTTAAAGAACCATTAGCCTCCCTTGGCCTCCCCTCACCGCCCCATTGAGCTCTGAAAACCCTAATTCGTTTGTGTGTTCGTCTTGTGTGATTTCAAGCTTGGAAGAGTGTGCTAGAAGAAGGTGGAGTGAAGCAAAAGAAGTTTGGATCTTTGAAGAGCTGGTGGATCTGAGTCTTCTGTCTCTTGGCATCATTTGGAAGGTAACAAGTCGTTACCTTGCCTTCCTTCCTTTTAGATCTCTTCACATCTAAGATTAGGGACATTTTGGGGTTTTTGTGAACCATTTTGGGGTTTTTGTGAACCATTTTCGGGTATGAGGTATGAATTGGAGTTGCAACTTCAGATCTGAGCTTATCTTAACCCTTATAGCCATAAAGTTCCAGCTGTAGCAAGTAATAACCTTTCCCTTTTGAACAAATGTCATTCCAAGCTTGGATTTATAGTTCTAAGCTTTTAGAGCCTTGCATGCACGTAAAGTCTGCAACTTTACGTGATAAGCATGCCTTAGGAGGCTAGATCTAGTGACTGGAACACTGGAATGGCTCAAAATCGTCTGGACATGGATTGGGTTGCATGGACTCGACGAGTCGGATAATCCGACTCTGCGAGTCAAGTAGGGTTTTCGACTGATTGGTCACGCATGGACTCGGCGAGTCTGGGAGATGACTCGGCGAGTCAGTTAGGGTTTTCCAACACTTGATCGCGCATAGACTCGACGAGTTAGCTGGGAACTCGGCGAGTCGAGTCGAGTGATTCAGGAACCTTTAAAGAACTCGACGAGTGGCAAGTTACACTCGACGAGTCGGGTCAACATGGACCGTTGACCTTGGCATTGACCAAGAGTTGACCTGTTGACTTCTGAGGACATTTTGGTAATTGGGAATTTATGGAAAAGGATCACCGGTGGTTGTAGGTGTTGGACTTGGGGCTGCATTTGAAGGAGTTTGACTTGACTACTTCGAGCTACTTGTGAGGTGAGTTATCCTCACTATATCAACAGGGTATAAGGCACCAAGGCCGGCCCTTTATGATTTACATCATGGGTTAGGATGGTTGATATGTTATTGATATGTTAAATTTCATCCTGGTTTTAGGATGGTTGTTATGCTAGTAATCTGTTAGATTGGTATCCTGGTTGTAGGATGGTTGTTATATTAGAGATTAGTTAGATCAGTATCCTGGTTATAGGATGGTTTTCATGAGTAGTGATATGTTAGATCGGTATGATTACCTGATATTGTATGCTAGCGTATGATGTTTATGTGCACATGTTTATTGATTTGGGAAAGGGTTGATGCAGGTCCTGCTGTGTGCAGTAGGCCAAGACACCCTGGGCGGACCGGGTAGACTGTAGGCCCGGGCCGGGCAAATCTAGTCAGGCCGAAGGCCTAGCGAGCGGTTCGGATAGGCTGAAGGCCCCAAGGAGAGCGGTACAGACGTGCCGAGGGCTCGGAGAGCGGTCCAGATAGATTGAGGACCGGGATTCGGTCCAGTCAGACTGATGGCTCATTATGCATGCTGTTTGCTTATATGTTTATGTGATATGGTTATATCTGTATATCGTTGGTATTTTGGGGGTAACTCACTAAGCCTTCGAGCTTACATTTATCGATTATTGTTTCAGGTACTTCTGACGATTGCGGGAAGGCAAAGGCGTGATCGTACCGCTCCTCACATTTTATGATTTTATGACTTGATTTTAGGATACTCTGGTAATATACTATTTTGAAAACAAGTTTTGTAATAATCATGTGTTTTGAAATGTTTTAAAAAGTTTAAATTTGGCATGATTTTTATGGGTGTTATAGTCCAGGTATTAAGTATGCTACTATGTTGTAGTGGTCTGTTAGATCTGTGTTCTGGTATCGAGTATGCTGCTATGTTGTAGTGATCTGCTAGACTTGTCTCCCAGTATTGAGTATGTTGCTCTGTGGTAATAATCTGTAGAACTGTATGTTATTTATGCTTGCTGGTTATCATCTATGGAGTGCCCTTAGGGACTGTCTGTGGTCATGTAGGATAGCCTGAGAACTCTTGGTCTGGGCTCTCTTGCCTTTTCCTTGTTTGGTTGTGGCTCTAGGGTAGGACCATATGTCCGGTGGCTATCTTACCTCTGGTTACTTAAGGTTACGCATTCTATGAGGGTTAGCTGGTAGCGGGATTGTATACTGTGAGAGGATTAGTAGGCAGTAGTGAGTTATATGATTGTTGTATGCCTGTATTATGTGCTTACTTGATCCTGATTGTTTATATTTCGACATATTGTGTTTCGTTTGGGTTGAGGTTGCCCTGCTTTGTGCGGTAGGCCAAGATACCCGGTGCGGGACGGATGTAAGTCGTAGGTACGGAGGCTCGGGAAGAGCGGTAGGGTTGAGGTGGTAGGCCAAAAAACCCTGGGTATTCCAGCCCGATGGCTGATTGGACCTGCTGTATAATTGCATTCCAATGTGGGGTATTCCACCCGGAGGATGACTGGACCCAGAGGTTGACTGGGCCTGGGGTATTCCAACCCAATGGTTGACTAGACCCGACATGTTTGATTGTATAAGTGATCTGTTTATATGGTGGTATTTTGGGGGAAACTCGCTAAGCTTCATGCTTACCCAGTTGTTTATGGTTTCAGGTATCGTCGGTTATTACTGGAAGGCGAAAGCGGGATTGTCCATGCTCGTCAGCAACATTGAAGATTCTGCATTTCAACAATACTCTGATTTTTTAATAAATGTAATTCGGAATAAATGGTTTTCTTAATTAATGGATTTAATAAATTGGGAAGTTTTACCTTAATAAAAATGAAAATTTTTGGTTGTGAAAATGGGACATTACATTGTGTGTGGTATTTTTAGGGAACTCACTAATCTTTGTGCTTACGATTTGTGGTTTAAATGTTTCAGGCTTTCTTATAATAAAGGAAGGGCACGAATCGATTGCATCACATTAATGGGGACTTGTGTACATGATAACTTTTAAATGATACTCGGATAAATGTTTTAAGATATTGTAGTTGTGATTTGAATAAACACTTAAAGTTTAAATAAAATTTGGGTTGAAATTTGGGGCGTTACAGTGATTTAATTATAAATCAAGATGACTCTTGTGATTTTGTACAAAGCTAGTGGGAGCACAGTAACATTACTAGTCTTATATGTATTCGACATACTAGTTTTTGGAATAAGGATCTATATATAGATAGATCATGGCAACTTAAAGGATTAAGTAAAATTGCATTAATTGTCAAGGATCTTAAAGAGCTTAAGATAAAAGACTCTGAGAGAGTTATCTTGTCAAATACCACATAACATGATTTTGAGCACTCCTCGTAATCCTAGTACGGTGTTTTGAACTATATAATATGATTGTATTCCATATGCTGCTGCCATTGGATTAATCATATATGTCATGATTATTCATGAAGCCAAATAAGTCATATGCTTAGAGCATGTCGAATGATACAAGTATAATCCGAGAACAAGTCATGGTGTGACTTGTAGAAACATTCTAAAGTACTTACGAGAACTAAAGAAATATTCATAATCTACAGAGTATTTGAAAGAAAGCTATGTTTAAAGCTATTACACATGTGCTAAACTTCCAAATAGATTGAGATGATTCGCAATCACGATCGGGTGTGTCAACATTACGAATGAAGAGAAAGTTACATGAATAGTGGTTCCATGTGGATTTTAATTACAGTTACACATCAGAGTTAGAGTACAGTGTGGTTTAGAGAACCACATACAAAGATGCTTAATGTATAGTTCATTATGACTATAAATAATCCCATTGCACAAGTATTGGTATCTAAGTCATATTTAAGCATCTAATACATTCTCAATAGTTTTCTTTATATCTGAGTTTTATATATATATATATATATATATATATATATATATATATATATATATATATAATACTGAAAAAATTTTGTATTTGCAAAGTTTATATAAATTAAGTTTATCAAATCTACTTAACATAGCTCATTCATTAGCTAAAGCATGAAAGTCAGACTGGTGTTATAGGGCCTTGTTGATATAAGTAGATATATTTGATTGTAATTTAATATTTGAATACTGGAATAGTACAAGCAACATATATTGTAATGAGTTGATATATTAGATATAAGTCATTCATCAAATAATTGTTGTGTTGTATATTAGCATGTTTAAATCATTGAATAATTAGGTTATTCTAAATGTCCATAGTCATTCATAGTTGTGGGAGCATCCATGATGTAAGGTTAATATGAGTGGATTGGTTTATTCTCATAGAGATGAGAATAGCAAGAACTGCTACCAACTTCATAGGTATTTGATTAGGAGAAGAAGTATTGTACCTGACCCGCATCAAAATCACTTTATGGATCGTAGTTATGAGTGATGTTTTGATCAAGGCTGTATCCTTGTATTCTTATACTTGATATACATGTTTGGGACTTGAAGTGTAGAATTTTTTTTTCTTTGACATGGTTTAACGTCGTTCCGTAGAAGGCAGTCATAAGGGCCATCGTTGGGTATGACATGAAGTGCATGATGGGCGTATGTAGTCAAGATGAGATTTGTTCCTCTTATCCGTTGAGAGTTAGACATATAAAGCCTTAAAAAAAGTTGAACACCACATGAGATTGATCGCGATCCATATCTCATGTTCAACATGATGTCTGAGACAAATGAATAATTGATACCACACCTTTAGTAACAATTGTAGCTTAGAGATACTGGAATTGACAGTTGATAAGATGACACCCTTCATATGTTGTTAGGGGCAGTAGCCCGTTGCTAGACACCAACTACTGTTTATATCAATCTGTAATGAATCTTGTGCAAGTGGGAAATTGTTTAATCTATATGCCCAAGAATCATTATTGAGTGATATTGATAATAATACATAATCGTATAGGGTCACACATTTATCAAGTTGGCACACTTTGTATATTTATTATTAATAAATAATATCAATTTTTGTATTTATTTAGGGAATAATTATTGTTTTGTGAAAATAATAATTTAAAAGAGTATAACTAGTTATTATATCATATGGTATGATTTAATAAGCCATGTACAAAGTTTTGGACATTTTGGTTAACAATGATTAAGTTAATGAGTTAACATACCATGGTTAATAAATTAGTTAGACAACTTTTGTCTTCTTTTCAAGCATGACCAAAACTATTATTATAAGAAGAGAGGCTGCTTGCCAATTTTCTTCTTATGTCCCCCATGTTTATAAAAGGCTACCGGTACTTTATATTATTATAATCTAAATGTATGTCTTGCATGAGAGTATATAAGGAAGGCCTTTGCATGAGTTTTTGGCTAGTTATTCAAGCTCTTTTCTTATCTTCTATATGATGGCCGAAATTTCGTTTACTCTTATCATCTCTCCTTTTGAAGATAGTTTTTGGTGATTAGAAGTCCTCTTGAGTTGTCTCCCTTAGTGCCTATTTGAGTTAAGTACTTAAAGACTTAAGAGACTCAAGAATACAAGAATAAACTAGCATTTCAAGTGTCTTAATCTTGATGGTGGATACGTGTAGAGAAAATCATACTCTTTGATTTTTCTACCTTTATCAACACCCCAAAACCAAGTGGGTTAAAAGGCTCCAAAGATTGTCATTCTAAAACACGCTATGGTTGTTTTTAATATCATTCTAACCTCTATTAATGGATCCTAAATGCTTTGGTTTTGTTATAAACTAAAAAATAAACTTGTTATTTTTAACACTTCCGTTGACCGATTTTATGAAAAACACACTTATATTTTGTATCAAAACTCATCATAACGAACGAAAGTTATTAATGATAAACAAATTATATATAATATGGGGTTAAACACGAGAATTTAGAAAATAGAGGGGTGAAAGTAACATTTTTCAAAGTTCAAAGTGAAGAGTTCAAATTGATATTTTAAAAAGTAAAGGGGTGGAAAAGCCACAAACTCATAAACATAAAATACATAAAAAATTACACGAATGGTCCCTATGGTTTACCCATAGTCACAAACTCAACCCTTGCTACTTGAAAAGACCAAAATACCCTCTCACTAACGGATGACCAGTAACGACGTCAGCAAAAAGGGCAATTCACGCAAGTTTTGGAAACCACAATGATCATGTTTGTCAAAAAAAAAAAATTTAGCAGAGACTGAGTTTATGACATTTGCTAAACCACAATGATCATTTTTGTAGTTTGTCAAAAATAAATAACATAACGGTCATGTCACGTGTGATAAATGCTTAGGGCATCCACACTGAACTCCATAGAGTTCAATAATTTGCCACATTATTTTTTTTACATTCCATACAACTCTATTAATTTTTTTCCCTACAATGTGTTGAACTCTACAAAGTTCAATAGAAAATTACAAAAACTAATTTATTGTATATATTTAAGGGTTGAAAACTTTCATTTTTCCCATTGAAGAGTTCAGGACCGTTGAACTCCAAATCAATCAAATTTTAATGTGACATCTCAATATGGTAGAGTTTAATCCATTGAATGACACATATACATGTCACCTCATTCAACTTTCTTATTGAACTCACCATTATGGATGCTCATATGCAAAATGAAAATGATGGGTGAATCGTATTATTTCAAATATTAATTATTTTATAATTATCGTGAAAGAAATTATATTTTGGACGTAGAAATCACTACATTTTAACTGTTTATTCATTTTTAACCCCATAAATATAACTAGCTGTGAAACCTCGCTTCGCGGGGTTCGGTTAATACCAGAGTTTTACACTTTTGTTTATCAGTTACGTATGTGGTGTAGTCATAGATAGTAAACAGTATGCAGGGGCATTTTCGACAAAAAAATGTTAAAATCACGATTTTTTTAGTAAAAGAACAAAGGCCAAAAGTTGTTTTTTCGGAGAGTTTAATAACAATGTAAAAGCTGTACAATTTTTTTCAAATGAACAATAAAACACAAGTTGAAAGAATGTAGCTTCAAAACTGCTGCAAGTATATTATCATGATAAGTATCGTTCAGCCGACCTCTCTTTCATTCGCAAAGGGGAGATCGGGAGGTGCTCTGGATAAACGACAAAAATAAGGAAAAAGGAAAAAAAAATTTACAGAAAGATGCATCTTCAAAGTAGTCACAAGTGATTCCATAGGGTTTCACCTGTTTGGTTGGAAAAATGTGACTACTTTCAAGATGCATCTTTTATATCAAGTAAACAGTTATGTTATATGTAACATGACAAGAAAAAATGTGGCAAGTTTAATCTTTTTCAGGTGTAAAAAATTTGGACGGGTAATGAAAAGGATAAACTTACTTGGGATTTGCTAACTTCTGAAGTCAAACTTTTAGGTCAACTATATTCTTCTGCAAGGCTGGATAAAAATCAAATGGAAAATAAGTTTAATACATGTACATATACCTTCAACAGGTAGTTAATTTCAATGAAAAATTGAAGAAAACGGATGAATACCTGTAATAAAAAGAAAAAGAAAAAGAAAAAGAAAAAGAGATTGATTCAAGTAAAAAGAATGAGAAATCAATCACTAAATGCAGCTAAAATGAACATAAAAACTGTATTTTAAATAAAAAAAATTCCATTATCATAATTTATCATTCTAAAGTGTGACTTTTAGTTTTTCAATATAAATATATGAATCAAGCTATAGAAATTTTACTAATATTGTAATGCTATCTTTTCCTCCTTGTTTTCTTTGATTTTTATGGTGGTCAAGTCAGTATTTTCTGGTTTATGTAACTGCTCATTCAACACGACCACATGGTTTTACAAATGCAAATCTCTTTGAATGGATAAAAACTAAGATCAGTTAGTTATATTAATACATGCAAAATAGAATTAAAAAAAAACAAATAAATGTTAAAAGAAAAGATTAAAGATTAATGGGTGAGCAAAAAGTCATAACTAACCTCCAAATATTTCTCAGCCATTGGCCTTGAACAACCTGATTTCAGCGAATGGTGCAGGGGTTGACGTTGAACCCAGAACCCAGAGTATAAACAACATGTGTAAGCTATAAAAAAATAAATTGATTATTGAACGATATAACAATTTTACTAATGTATGGCTGTTACTTCAAAGTTGTTCAGTTGTAAGAAATCATCATTAACCTCACCGGATACTGCCACTACTACCTCCATCAGCCACCCCCTGCGGTTAAAATAATTAAATGAAAGTATGATGTTGTAATACAGATACACAATGTAGCAGTTGGATGCATCCAATGAAGTACCCGGGTTGTTGATTTAACAAATGGGAACGTAAACCATGACATAATCATCACCAAAATTTTGATTACAATAATTAAACTATGTATGTCTTCTGCTTAATCATTAAAATTTAAAAGGTTAATTCAATTTACAAAAGTTTTCCTTTTATAATTACCCGTCATGTAGAAGAAGACCTCTTGTATAAATTATAATCGGTTCTACTGAGGCGGCAGCTGCATTTTTATACCATTTTCGTCAGAAGAAATAAGTCAATTACTTACTTAACTTCCAAAACCAAGGGCATCCAAATCACTCAACCTGAAAAAGGTCAAAAGATTATCCAAAACAAAATGAGTATACAAATATAATGATCTAACAGAAAAACGAAAGAAATATATTATATCAAACAAAGGAAATTATTATTACTTACTTTTTTTAGCACTAATAAAAACTTCAACACCAGCATCAGACTGAGTAAAAACAATAATAAAATCCTTAAACACCATCATCATGTGTTTAGAGAAGAACAAAACGCATCCATGCTACATGTGCTGCAGCCATATCAATTGGATGGGTTCATAAAAAATGTTGATGTAAAAAGAAGAATCGGCAAGAAAAAACGGGATATTAGAAAATTATGCATGATGATAAAAAAAATTAATGTATGAAATTTTAAATTATAAAATAAATAATATATGAATAACTATTAAAATTGTTAAAGTGAATATTGAACTTTAAAATGTAAATAAACAAAAGCCGACAAAACTCAAAGTTTTGGTCATTTTTTGTAATTTTGTTTTTCTAGTGACAGGGCATTCCAGTCATTTACAAGAAACTTTTACCTTTTTAATGCATTCCATTCCCATTTTGAGGGAAATGTTATATATAATGATGAAACTTGAAACCTCCATCGTGAAAATCCCGACCTGAAAGTTGACATATATCCATGCCAAAATGGAACTCGATTGATTCATCTTCTTCTTGGAACCATGAATTTTGGAACAAAAATTCTGCAAACAAACCAAAACTGATGATAAATTTCTTGGTAAATAAACTTGCAATAGATGTTGATCAAGAGGCTTTTTGAATCTGCTACTCGGAAAAAAAAAATCAAAAGTGAGAAATTTTACCAATAATATATAAATAAATAAAAATAGATATTTTAACCAATCAAATAAATAAAGTGACTAACCTGATATAAGTTTTTAATTGGCAGCTTTTACCATTTCATACCAAAATGTCGAAAACAAATGAAATCAATTAGCCAAAATTTATTTGGAATCATAATAAACAGGTCAACTGAAAACACATACAAATAAAAACTAAATGACTGCAAAATATATAAAACACATACAAATAAAAATAAAAAGGGCCCATTCCATGAACATGCTAAAAACTAAAGCTGCATTCAATGCATACAAAAAGGTAATAAATAAATATTTATGAGTAAAAGTTGCATCAGCAAACAGTAAAAATCTAAACCTGACAATAGAGGGCGAACACCTTGAAATCATTATCGAACCAAACAATTAGCCTGAACAAAGGCACAACATTCATGTAAGTACCTGAGGCTAAGTTCTTATTTCAACAGTAAATTTAATAATGATACAAAAATTTAAAGGCACCTGATCATGAACACGGAATTGAAAATTGCAAAGCTATTGAATATGTTGTTCATAAAATACTTTTCGCTTTAAACACTCTGTATTGCAGCTGAATAATTCCATAATGAGAAACAACATATTTAGAATAAATTGACTTTGCAAACAATAAGAGATTAAGAGTGCACAGAATAATAAGGTTAAATATTAATACCCATTTTGTTTTTCGCTCTAGTGAACTCCTTTCTCTGTTCAACCTTTACACCAACTTTCTTCAGAAGCACTTTTTCTTTCTTCTCTAGCATTTCAAGTGTCTGCAGAAATATTCAATAATTCAATATAAAAGAAAAAAGGGGAAAAAACATTAGGATCAATCCATGATTTAACACAACAATCATTTGAATCAAGAAAAGCATTTGTCCTCAATCACAAGTTACAGAGATCTGGTGAAGTTACATTGACCATATGTGCAAGCAATGATGTAACAGACCAAAAATCTCTGTTTGGCATTTTGACAAACAGTTGGTGGGCATAATTCAGTTGAGGCTTTACTGAGCTTTAGAATGGAGAATCAAAAAACCAACGAAATCAAATATGAAAAAAATAGGTCTGATGCTTCTTTAGCAGTTGAAGAACAATTTTTTTAGGTAGTTATTGCTCCCTCCTATCATCGTTTTAACAATCATACAAAAACTTTACCCTAAATAACAAAATAAACTGATTTCTGGGTTGTAGTCATCAACGAAGCAATCAAGGCTCGATCAGTGAAGGAATGGAATAAGGAAATCAGGAGATGAAGCTATATTCGCACACCATGAGTTCCTGGGAGAATCACCTAGTTACCCAATTTTACTGAATTAGAGCAGAGAGGGAGAAAGAAAGAAGAATAAGAGGAAAATCAGAGACGTCAACTGACCTGTAGGGACAATCGGTGGTGGAGAGCGACGGTGGGTTGGACCATGGTGGTGAGCGACGTTACCTGGACTAAATTGATCGGAACTCGTAGCGATGGAATAGAACTGCCACGAAGCAATCGATTTGCGACACCTGAAGACCACAACGCCTCCAGTCACCGCCACCAGCAACCCACGTCGCCGCACCACCAACACCAGCAGCGTCGTAATGCGTTCTTGGTTCTTGCTGCTTCGCTGTCGAAATAAAGTGGATAAATCGATGGTGGTTTGGAGTAGCAGGGGTGAGACGTTAGAGGGGACACGAATGAGTAAGCCGGACACCCTATGTAGTCGACACCGATGAGTAAGCGGACACCCTATGTAGTCGACCATGTAGTCCGCTGGGACCGACTAACCATGGAGAAGTCGAAGAAGCGGCGAATATGGATTGGGAACTGAAGTGGGTGAAGTAAAGTGGGTGTGCGGACAGAGAATAGAAAGGGCATTTGATCGGAGAGGCGGTGGAAAATTCCAGAATGTCCCTGAGATAAACATCAACAAATCCGATGAACGATGAACGACACGTGTCCACAAAGAATACGGATATTGACATAAAATGACCCTAAAGAATATACATAATAGCAAAAAATACCCCGCACAATAGAGGGAACATCCACAAACATAATAGAGGGACCATTTCTGCCAAAAACTCGGAAGTTCACTATTCATGTTGGAAGACAAGTTTAATATATATAATAATGTCACCGATATAATGTCACCGGAAAATGTCAACGCATTATTTTGTGTTCCAGATTTATTGTTTAGATGTTCTTGTTATTTCACGCTTCTAAATTTCTAAACTATCTTAAAAAAAATCCAAAATGTACTACGAAGCAATGTATGAAAAGTCAGATTTTTCAAATTTTTCGTATTAGTCTCAATGGTTTTACTGCATTCTGAAACAAAATAAATTCTAGTCCAATAATATAATTTTTCGAATATTATAAATAAATTTAAAAAAATGTCATTTATTTTAATTCACAATAATAGTGTTTTTGTAAATTACCCGGCCCAAAATGCAGGCCCGGACTCGGGATCTTGGAGACTTGGACTCCAACTTGATCCGATGATCGTACGGATGTAAATCAAGACAAAGGGGGATTTTAAAAGAAAAAACGGAGGTGAAAATCGAAAGAGAGGTTCACAGGTTCAGTTCCTCATTGAGGTTTTGAGGTAGAAGACGCAACGAACAATCGTAGCTCACCACACCACCTTCTTCTTCTTATCATACATCCTCTTTGATTGCATTTCGATCCAAGATATAATTCGATACACAAAGTATACAGAGATTATCAAGATGAAGACGACAAAGGGGGGTAAAGTCATGAACCCTACCGACGCTTATAGGAAGGAGCTTCGCAAGAAAGAATTGAAGAGGGTAAGTTTTTCCCTTTCAATTGATTATGTTATTCTTCAACGATTCTTAAATTCGTTGTTGTTTGTCATTGTTATGATCATGTTAATTCTAATCGAACCGTGCTGGCCTGTCATTTCTCTAATTTCAGTTCTTGCTCTTGAAAGTTTCGGCTTTATGTTAATGAATGGAAATTGTAAAATTTGATTTAATAATTCTTCGGAGGAATCATCCAAGTTTTGACTTTAGGAATTACTGAACTTCATATGCCTTCACTATTTGAACTTCTTGAAACGTAGGTAATATATACTCTGGTGCAGTAAAAATGGCCGATTGTATACCATTACTGGTACACATAGAATACTGATATCCATTGGGCAAAGAGCAACCACTTTTACATTCATTGACAATATGCATGCTTATTTGTTGCTTCAGCTATATAAGTGATTCAGATGTTTAGGGTTTATCAATCAACTAGCTTTGAATTTCAAACATAGAAATGCTAGACATAAATCTAATGTTTGCATCTCTTTTGGTGTCTTATCAATGCACACAGATCATTTATCTCTGCAAATCCCTTGTATGTCAAGCTATCTTCCATCAAATTTCCCTTATTTTATTTTATTTTCAATACCATGTGAGCTTATAATGATGTGATTAGTTGGCATTATGATGACTATTCGTCAACCATTTGGTCTTTGTGTTATAGATAGAAATTTCTTAATATTGTTTCTTTTGTTATTGCCTTATTGGTGTGATGAACCTGATATATTTGCATTACCCCCCCTGTTAACACGGCTTATGGCGTATGCTTATCTATGACAGAACAAGAAAGAAAGAAAGAAAGTAAGAGAGGTAGGGATACTGAAGAAGGATCCTGAAACCCTCAAGGAGCAAATTGACAAGCTGGAAGCAATGAGTAAGCTCTAAATGATCCAAAATTTGTAGTCTTTATGTATGCATGTGTGTGTGTATCAATTGATGAGTTGATTCTTCTTAACAAAATCTAAGAAACTGATCTAAACCTCCTCCTTCCTTCAACAACAAATTTGAATTTATAGCTTTTAACAACTCATTACATTCTTAATTAAAGTTTGTCTCAGAAATAACCAGAAATTGCAATGTCCATACAAGTTCAAGCATTTCCACTCATGTTCTATTCTCTTAAATGATTTATTTAGCCATGAAGTCTATCTATTTAAAGGTTCTCCACTTTTTTCTTGTAATTGTTGGGGGCTTAGTGTTTTTATGATTAGTTGATTAGTTTCCTTTTAGTATTTTTTTAGTCTTTTGTTATCATTAAGTAGTTTATTGCTCAGGATTAAGGATTAGGGTTAGTTTAGTACACCTTGAGTATAAATTGGTCATTAGGTTAAGGATTCAGGTGGCAAAATCATTTTGATCAGGATCTTGACGTGTCACTGATTATGTTTCTTTCATTTGATAAAAGAAACAAAATTGGAAAATGAAAAGCTATGATGGATACTAACAAGAATTAGTTATGGCTTCTAATGCTTATATTTTAAGCGCCAAAATTCTTTGATGATCAAACTTTTATATCATTTTTTACCATATCTCTTTGTTGACTATTTCAAGATTCTTATTTTCTTGCTACTAATTGTTACAGAAGCAGATGGTGCTTTGGATAAAGCCAGAAAACACAAAAAAAGACAACTTGAGGACACATTGAATCTTGTTATCAAGAAAAGAAAGGTAACATATTTTAGGTGATTATCATATGAAAATATAATAATATATCAACAAATGTGTGTAATCATGGATTCATGGTCTACTTTACATTTCTTGATAGGAATATGAAGAAAAAATGAAGGAAAAGGGTGAAGCTCCAGTTATGTTCAGGTTAAGTTTATACGAATTTGGAAATGAAATATAAAATTTACTAAAAAAAATAAGATCTCATTTTTATAAATTTAATCGTATAATTTTTCTTTAATCTCCTGCAGTCATCTGGGACTACCAAGAAGACGGACTGCTGAGGAAGAAGAAAGAGCTAAGAACCTAAAACCTGAGGTAAGTTTTTGACTTCGTAATTCATACATACACAAGGGCAAAATGGTCATTTACTCAAAGAGTTGTAAACTTGTAATTGCAGGATTCTGTTTATTATCATCCTCAATGGAATCCAACTGGTGCACCTCCACCTGGAAAGCCTCCAATGTACAAGTCATCAATAGGTTAGGTTTGGTTTTAACTTTTGACCATTTTACCCCTCCATTCTTCTGATCTGAAATAGCTTTTTTGCTTTGATTTCAGGACCAATTATACCCTTAGTGGAAGGTTCAACAAGTGATGCTGCAGGATTAGAATCAGATGATGTTGACTCGTCGATTCCTCCACCACCACCGCCACCTCCTCTGCCACAAAGTGGCGGCGATACAGAGGCCGGAGATGACGCTCCACCTCCGTCTTTACCTTTACCACCTCCACCACCAATGCCGCCAAAGCCCGCCACAACAGAGGTAGGCGGCACCATCTTGCCGCCACCGCCTGGCCCTCTTCCTCCCCCTCCTCCACTGCCACAATCCACCCTAGCACCACCGCCTCCGGGGACTGCCGGAACTGGGGAGAAATCTCAGTCTTTAAAATCAGATTCCAACATTTCTCAGCTTCCTCCACCACCACCAAAGCCCACCGGAAACCAATCCGAAGGTGGTTCAGAAGCCAAGGACTTCTCAAAAATGGTTCCACCACCACCACCTCCTCCACGGCAACCACCACCCGGGATGATCCCGGTTTTACCAACAGACATGCTACCGCCAGGGATGTCTCGCTTTCCACTACCACCACCACCACCTCCAGACATGCGACCACCATCATTACCCCCCCTAGGAATTCCCGGCCCACCACCACCTCATCCGGGAATGATGATGCCAAGGCCACCATTCGGGCCACCACCAATGATGAGACCGCCACTTCCGCCCGGGCCACCACCAATTCAAATGGACGATCAGTTTTCAAGGCCGCCAACTGTATCTCAAAAACCATCATATGTGAAATCAGCTGCTTCCACTGTTGTTAAAAGGCCTTTAGCTCAACATACCCCACAACTAACTGCCATGGTAAGTCCCTAGCTGAAAATCTAACTGATAGCTGAAAAGCTAGCTGCTGGCTGCAAAACTGATAACTGAAAAATCAGCTGCTGGCAGATAAAAAATGACGGATGGTAAAACTAGTTGATAAGCTAGCTGAAATATATAAAATGACGTAAAAGGGCATGTAGAAGATTGAGTATGTTATAACTAATAAAGGATATATTTGGAAGAATTAAAAAAAAAAGATTGTTTATAAACTACTTTTTGGTTTGACAAATATTACACTATCTTTTAAAATTTTTTTTAGTATGTAATGAATTTTTAATATTTTTTAATAGGTGCCAGCATCTGTACGGGTGAGGAGAGAGACAGCTGGACCGAAGGTGAAACCGAAGCCATCAGTTTCATCAGTGTCAGTTGGTTCTGTCCAGCCTGGCATTGTAACGCCAGCTGTCATGAAACAGTCAACAGTGAAAGTGTTGGCATCATCTTCTTCTTCATCAGTGAAACCTGCAAGTGTGGATGATTCTTACATGGCTTTCTTGGAGGATATGAAAGCTCTTGGTGCTCTTGACAACTGAGAGTGAGAGCAAATGGATATATATATATTTGTTGTCATCCATTTTAATTCTTCTCTTTATTTTGATGTAATGGAACCTAAAAAAAAAAAAAATCTATGGCTTTTAGTTTTAAGTGGTCCTTTGATTTTAAATTGTGTTGGATCATGTCAGCTGTTAGACGCCATGGGTTAAGACTTTAACACTAAGGTAGGGAAATGTTCTGTAAAAGGATTTTTAATCAACTTTTGAATTTAGTTTTTTTAATATCGGAGTTGTCCTGTCACCAAATTGACTATTTTTTTTTTTCATTAGTATAAAAAATAACTGTTTATTTGCAAAAATGTCTGCACGATTATATTAATTCACAAAACTATTTTGTTGACACATTTGGGTTGATAAGGACTAAAGAGTTTGCAAAGTACGTTTAATTTTGCTAAATAGTTTCAGCGAATCTAGGCTTTGTAACTCATTTTGCAAAATCTCGTTTTTTTTTTTGTTTGCCAAATATAAAAGATTTTGGATATGGAAGTAATTCATTTTGCAAAATTCATATAATTTTTATTTTTTATTTGCCAAATCCACAACATTTTTTTCATACACAACCGATTATAAAATATACAACTCTAAAATATAAACTGTTGTATTGTACAGCTCTGTAAAACATAAATTGTTGTGTATGAAGAAAAATTGTTGTGTACGAATCAGCCTCATTATATATACATATTTTTTTTTAATGAGAAATTATAGACACAGAGAAAGTTAGAATAATTTTTGTATTTGAGGCCTAATGAAGTTGTGGAGTGTATGCAGTATGCTCTATATAGGGTTTTAGAGTGGAGTGGGTGTTTGAGCTTAGTTTGATAGATTCTTTTTATTAATATTTTAAACACTAATTGTGAGATCTTTTCAAACCTATGGTTAACTGCCTTGATAAAAGTTAATATTCTTGTTTGAAGTAGTTTGGCCCCCATAAAAATTAATTGGGTTTAAGAACTTAATTGGAGAAAAATAAAACTCAAGCGTTAGTAAAAGATTTAACAGAATGAAACAGAAAAATAAACATATAAGAAAAACAATCATTAGTAAAAAATTTAAGAGAATGAAACACAAGCGTTATAAAATACTGAAATAATGTTTTTTTTTAGGGAAAATGACTTAAAAAGATAACGAAGTTTCAAAAATATACAAAAAAGACCATTGTTTTTTTTAGTACACAAAATACAATTTTACTGGCTATTGTAGGTTACCCGGTTTCCAAATGTTCAAAAAATACCATTGTTGTTTTTTTAGTATAAAAAATACCATTAATGTTACTATTTGTACACAGAATATCAAAAAAGTACACAATGTTCAACTAAAACATTGTGGTAACCAGGTACTTCAGGTAAATGGGAACATGACTTAAAAGTGTAATGCCGTTTCCAAAATGTTTAAAAAATATCACACTTTTTGTTAACTGTGTTGTTGTCGGATTATGTAGAACACAATTACCGGAGATCATGAACCGTCATATCAGTTCACAACAATTGTGCAAACCTAAAACATATATACGTTATACAGATGCACATATTATACATCAAGGTTAGCCGTTCATTAGTGTTGCGACACAAGAGAGACACAAAGGAGAAACGAGTGTGACGTTATCTAATGAGAATTCATAAATATGGATTTAGATACAAACTGATCGAATGATAGGATGAAAGATAGTACACAACTAGTGTGAACTGGTACGATGATGACTAATCTCCGATGACCGTGTTCTATATAATTCGGAAACAACGAAGTTAACAAAAGGTGCTATGAAAAAACAACAATGGTTTTTTTTGAACATTTTGGAAATATCAATGGTATTTTTTATACTAAAAAAATAATGGTATTTTTTGAACAAATTTGAAACTTTGTTACCTTTTTAAGACATTTTTCCGTTACCTGCAGTAACAGGTTACCCACAAGACTTTATTTGAACACATGTGTACTTCATTGGTATTTTGTGCATAAAAAATATACTTTAATGGTATTTTGTTTACTAAAAAAAACAATGGTATTTTTTGTACATTTTTGAAACTTCATTACCTTTTTAAGTTTTTTTTTTTTTTTTCTAAATAAAAAAGATTTAGATTTTAGACCTAAACAAAAAAAGTTATTAGATCCAATGATCTAATCTTTACCATATCTTTGAAAAATAATTAATTTTATCCTTTTAAAGAATTATAAACTTGAGCCCGATAGAAAACTGGGCCGTAGATTCAGCCCAATGTACAACCCTAGAAACTGGAAAGTATGTAGGGCATTACAAAACCCTTCTGATTAATACGTTTTGAGTCCCCAACATCCATAGCAGCAGCCTTCTTCTCCCGAGCTGAAACTCCAAGCAGGTTAGGGTTTTCCTCCAAGAGGATCCACCCTTCGATTCAACGTAAGTATTCTTTCTTCATCTTCATCTCAATGAATATCCGTTTGATTTCAAACCTTTTGACAAATCGTTTCATAGTCGCATTACTTTCTTGTACCATCCACGTTATTAATATCCGATGTGTAGAAATAGTTTCTCTGAATGCATTTTGGTTTTAGTCTTCTTGTATGCTTACACGATACAACATTAGGTAATTACTTTTCAATCGAGTGTTTTTGAGTTGTTTGATGTTTGTAGCGTTGTACATGTGTTTGTGATCGAGTATTGTACGGCGATTATTACGGATTCCTAGTGTAGTTTCCATTTACTTGCTAATAGTAGCAGTATAGAGTTGTGGAGCCTCGAGTGAAGAACGGGTGAGCCTGAAGCTTTGTTCTTCTCATAGCGCTCCGGACATGCATTGCCTTGGTGTTATGAAAATGGAGTCTTTAATTCTGTTTTCATTGAACTGTTTTTTTGGCATATATCTTATTGTTCCATACAATACTCAATTTACAATGATCATTAAATTTTCTAAGCTGTATGAGCTATTGTTACCTCATTTTCCAATTGGTTGATCTGTAAATACATACAGATAATGTTACTAATCTATCATTGCTGTTAATCCAGATCTTCAAGATGTATACCTCAATGAAGAAGATCCAAAAGGACAACAAGGATGCAGAACCCACTGAGTTCGAGCAGAGTGTTGCTCAGGTAATGTCCCATTAATGTCATTCTTCCACAAACTTTCTTTTTTTAATAACAATCTTTTCATTGATTTCCATCTTTCATCTCAACCCAGGCATTGTTTGACTTGGAAAACACTCACCAAGAGCTCAAGAGTGACTTGAAGGACTTGTACATCAACTCTGCAAAGTATGAATCAAATCCAATAATCCCAAATAAATTCTATCCTTTTTCTCCATCATATCACATATTAATCTCTTTTTGATGCTTCTTTTCCAGTCAAATTGATGTTGGAAACAAAAAGGCTGTTGTGATCCATGTCCCATACAGATTAAGGAAACCATTCCGCAAGATCCACACTAAGCTTGTTAGAGAACTTGAAAAGAAGTTCAGTGGAAAGGTACTTATTTAGTATTTACACAACACCCCATTTGTATTTCTTTAAAATAAAACGTATTTAATTATTTAAAAATTTTAAATTTGGTTACAGGATGTTGTTGTGATTGCAACCAGAAGGATTGTTAGGCCACCAAAGAAAGGCTCAGCAGCCACCAGACCTCGTTCACGCACCCTGACAGCTGTCCATGATGCCATGCTGGAAGATGTGGTGCACCCTGCTGAGATTGTTGGGAAACGTGTTAGATATAGGCTCGATGGATCCAAAATCATCAAGGTAATTGAAGTTATTTTTATGAAGTTTTAATGATTTTTGGATTTTGGATTTGTGTTAATGGTTTGTGTTTGTGTTAGATTTATTTGGATCCAAAAGCTCGTAATGACACTGAGTACAAGTTGGAGACGTTCAGTGGAGTTTACAGGAAGCTTTCTGGGAAAGATGTTGTGTTTGAGTACCCAATTACAGAAGCTTGAAATGTGTTTGGAGGGTTTTGAGTTGGTTGAATTATATTTTATGCTGAAAATTTTGACTTGAAAAGTATATCATCAGTCGTTCTTTGATGTTAGTTAAATTGACGTTTGCTTCTTTTATGGGGGCATGATTGTAGTTGAATTAGGAATATGGGTATTTAAAGCGTTTGCTTCCAAAAATTATCTTGATTTTGCCCGGTGGATTTTTAAGACAATTTTTGCTAAAATGACCATAAAAGTAGGAACGATTTTCTGTTAAAGAGACCTTGCCAGATCATTTGCTGATTTTGTAAATTTTTTTTTGACCATAAAAGTAGCACCGAGTGACTCAAAAGATTTAGGCTCTTGATTAATAATTTAATATGGTCCCCAATGATTTAAAGACATTAATCACTTAGAAGCTCAATATTAAGGCTAAAGGGAGTGGTCGTGTGTGTATATTAAAGCTAGAAGGAGTAGGCGAGTGTAGGGATGAGATTTAGAACTGGAATCGGACCGAAAGAGAAACCGTTAGAACCGGAACATGTAAAACCGGTGTGGGTCCTGGGTTTAAAAATGGCTCTATCTGGGTTGCGGGTTCTTCGGGTCCGGGCAACGTTTTAAAAACCGGTTTGAACCGGCCAGTCGAACCGGTTGAATCGGGAACAGGAGAAGGGAGCGGTTCAACTATCACTGGTTTTACGTCTATTTCTGAACTGCCGGTTTTACAAAAATCCGGTTAAACCTGTTAAATTAAACTGGTTAAATTGAATAAAACACATGGAATCAAATTATTTTGCATAATAAAGTTTGGAGGTTTTTTCACATCTATTAAGATTTTTATGAATAAAAACACATGATAAATGTTATTAAGTTTTTTGATGTGTTTGTATTCATCTAAGATTTTATTTTCTTTTTAATGCATGTGGGTTAATGTAAAACTTATGTTTATGTGTTATTTTAATTTATTTAGATTGATCTACAACTTGTTTTCATGTGTAGTGTATTTTTATATATTTAAACTTGTGGACATCAAATTCTTGATTTATGTATGTGTGTATGTGTAGGAAAATACAAAAAGATGAAAATTATAGAAACCAGTTTACTCGATCGGTCGAACCGGTTAAACCGGAAACCGGTAACCAAACTGGTTTCACTAAAAAACCGGTTTTTAAAACATTGGGTCTGGGTAAACCGGGTTTAACAACCGGAACCATGTTAGGAACCAGAACCGGTCTCTGTAAAAAGTTTAAAACATGCATATTTCATTCGTTTGAAGTCAAATTGACACGAGGTTTGTTCTAGAGTGTAGTTTATAGTTTTGTACATGATTTTAGACTATGATTTTGTCATTTTTGGGTTTATATTCGACTATTCGTTGACTTACAGTCTCTCAAAGTCAGGATATTAAAGCTGAAAATTTTATGTTTTTCAGTTTGTTTGTTTGTTGTTGTTGGTTTTTTTTTTTTTTTTTTTTTTTTTTTTTTTTTTTTTTTTTTTTTAAATTCTGTGATAGTTTAAAAACATACATATCTAATTCCTTTGAAGTCGGAATAGCATGCGGTTTTTTTCGAAAGTGTAGTATAGAGCTTGTACATGATTTTAGACTTTAACTTTGTCATTTTTAGTTTCATATTCATTGATTTATAGTCTTCAAAAGTCGGGATATCAAAGCTACAAAATTTCTGTTTTTCGGCTTTATTTTTGTATTTTGTGAAATTTTAAAACATGCATATCTAATTCGTTTAAACTCGAATTATCATGAGGTTTTTTTGCAACATGTAGTTTAGAGTTTGTACATAATTTTAAACTATAAGTTTGTCATTTTTGGTTTAATATTCAATGACTTACAGTCCCCAAAGTTAGGATATGGAAGTTGAAAATTTTTAAAGTTCAACCACTAAGTAATTACTAAAACATTCCGGTTTTCCGGTTTTAAACCCACTTTATCCGGTTCCATCCGACCCACTTTGATGTTTCTGGGTTTCCGGTTCTAGACTCACTTTACCTGGTACCTTACCCGGAACCGAACCAGAACCAATTCTTATATACCGGTCTGGTTTTCGGTCCTACAAAATCTCGTTAACCAGTTCATGGGTTTTCCGGGTTCGGGTCTACCGGTCCGGGTACCCACTCTCATCCCTAGTCGTGTGCATGCTATGTTATTATATTATGTGTTTGCTTTCCAACTAGACATATCATCATGTTAACGAGGGGTAGTGTGTCTTAGTATTCCACATAATTTTCCTTTTAATTTTGTTTATTTTTTTAACAAGTAATTTTTTTAACAAATATTTAATTTGGTAAGCGAATATTATTTTTTTAAACAAATATTAATTTTTAAAAACACAAACATAATAATATTAAATTTTGACTTACAACATAAAAACGACTTAAAAATTAACTTAAGAGTTAAAACATAAATGATTTAAACATAAACTTAAAACATAACTTAAAATCAGACTTAAAACATAAATGAATTAAACCTAAACTTAATAAACAATTTCAAACATTGTTATCCCAATTAAATTTCTACGTAGGCTCTGTTTTCGCATTTTCCACAATCCGACGAGTCGACTTAGGCAACCTACCATCATCTTGCAGGAAGAGTTTTAGTGCTTCATGAATCTTTGAGAGGAGTCTATTATTGGTGTGCAAACTCAATCTCACATCGGTAAAAAGAGAAACTAGATGCTAGTATATAATACAATGAGTAATCCCTTCTATCACCAATTGGTATTAGAAAATGGAACCTCATTGTTCTTTTGTGTTAGCATGGTTGGACTAGTAGCGTTCCTAACAAATGATATTAGAGCTACAGTCATAACCCAGGTGACGTAGTCGACATAGGTGGCGCAATCCCTAGTAATTCCTGGTCCTACGAAGTTGATCTTGAAGTCTTGTACCAAAAGTCTTCTTGATGGCCCATCTCAGGTGAGCATATCAAGAGAGTATCAGCGGTATGAAAAATGATTGGATCAGATGAGCAATCGTTGAAAGGGAAGCCAAGATCGGAACTTGGGTTTGAGGGGAGGATTGTTGGGGTGCAAACCCAATCTCACATCGGTAAAAAAAAGAAACTAGATGCTAACATATAAGGTAATGAATAATCCCTTATATCACTAATTGATTTTAGAAAATCAAACCTCATTTTTCTTCTATGTTGGCATGATTGGTTTTAGAAAATCAAACCTCATTGTAAAAGCCTCTATATAAAGCAGAGACTAAAAGCAATTAAACCATTTTCCATAAATATATGTAACACAACACAATAGTTGAAGGTTTGAGTTAGTTTAAAATATTATTTGTATGGAGCGAAACACATATAACACACTGTTTCTGTCACACCCCCGAACCAGACGGCGGAAACGTTTGGGGGCTTGTGCGTGACTTCATCTTGAAATATCATTACAGTGAATATAAATGAAACATAACGTCATCATTACCATGCATAATATAATACAACTGCCATTGTTTACATCAAGTACAATCTTTTAAATAACATGACCAAAACATTCAATGTATGATGTTTGACAGTACACAAAACAAAATCCCCTATTCTTGTTGATTCTTCTGCTTAACGAGTCCCTGAGAATACAAATTATTTTGAAAACGTCAACATATATAATGTTGGTGAGTTCATAAGTATATTTGAGAAAATGATTTGTATAACTTTGTAATCACAAGAAAATCCTGTATTTTCTTAAAATAGTTTGGTATGTTTATGTCTGATCTTGTATTAATGCATGTGTGTTATTGTTTAATAGAATGTCAAAAGTGATTGAAGAGAATGTATATAGAATGTCCCCGGACAACCCGATGTTGCCCGTAAAAGAAGAATAGTTAATGCTGTCGTACCAACACCGAGGCACGTGATAGTGTGACATCCCGGAACTTTTATCTTGCACACTTAGTCAATTCAATCAAAGTTAAACTTGTGTTGTTGACTTCTTGCACTGTTTGAGGGTTCGTTTAAGTTATTCTAAGTTTGAGCATGACCAAGGTTGAATTTAGGAATGGGTCAGCAAGTCGTATACTGTCGAAACAAGGCCATGCACACCCTTAGAGGGAGTGTACGACCGTACACATGGGTGTGCGGCAGCACACACACCTCCTGGCAGCACACTCCCTTCTAGACAGCACACCCACCCTATATAAAGGGTAGACCCCTTTCCTTTCATTCCTTTAACACCTTGGCAGCACACAACACCATTTCTCTCAAGCTTCTTCAACCACAAACCTTCCAAGGCTGCAAAAACGTGAGTAAACCATCCTTTTACTTATTTTGTTTGAAGAACCACTTGATCTAAGCCTTTAATCACCAAGTCCTGTCATGTTCTTCATCTACTTGAAGGAGTGCGGCTGCACACCCTCATATGGTGGCCGCACACTCCTAAAAGACCCTCCAAAGTGAGAGTTTGACTTCCATATTCGAGATAGACATGCCCCTAGCCTTGTTGAACCTTGGAAATGGCATTTTTGGACATCTTTGTGTGGGGTGTACGACCGCACACACCTGTGTACGGCCGCACACACACTTGTGCGGCAGCACACTCCAAGTGTGCGGCAGCACACCCAAGTGTGCGACCACACACTCATCTTAGGACCACAAACACACTTCTAGGACCCCTAACTTGCACTACAACGGAGAATAGACCTAGGACACTTCATGGATTGCAAGTATGGACCTTAAAACACCCCAAGAACACCTTCCATCATGAGTGTACGGCCGCACACCCCTTGGGCTGCACACCCATGGCCGCACACACCTTAAAGGTGGCCATACACTCACCTCATGCAATCCTTTAAGGCTCTAACACTTAGTGCAAGTAGCCCCAAGTTCCTAGAGTGGTTCTCCATCACATTTAGTAGCGAAATACCTTCATTTGACTCCTTTATGTATCATTGCATGTTAATTAGGATCAAATCGTGTTCAAGGCTTCACTTGAACATCCCGCATTCCGTATCGATCCTTCATTCAAATCACCCGAGGTGAGTTCATACCCCTACATTTTCCGTGTTTTTAATGTTTTCAGGGGGGGGGGGGGAATACAAGCCAAACTCAAAGTATTTTGTTAAGTTTTAAAGTTATTAATACAGTCCAACGATTTCCACGTTTAATAACATATTCGAATATTTTATCTCTTTTTGGAATATGTTGGGCATAAGGGAAACTTCTATTTTGGAAATCCAACTTCATAGCTTTCAGAAAGGTTTTTACAAAGCATTTTCCATATCAACTCTAATAAACTATAATGGGTATAGTTTGGGATAACCCTCTAGGCAGTTTCTACTTAATCAGATTTCATAAATGAATATATATAAACTATGGCAGATTTAGTTTATGTTATATATCTTCTCAGGAGTATAAAGTACTATTATTCAAGGATAATTATTGTTTTATACTGTTTCTCGCTAGTAAACTAGATTATACAGAATTGTGAGGCTCTACTTCAAAATTGTACCCTTAGGTGTATAGTGATAAATCCTACCTCAGTATAACCAGAGTCTCCTGGAGGGAGAGCGTGAGATTTGTGAATAGATCTATTCGGGACTGACAATCCCACACCCGTACTGCTAGCTACAGTTGGGCAGGCATGCCTAGGGTGACAAATGTCATTTAACTAGACGCCCGAAGAACGTTGGAAAGGTCTCTAGTCATATCAAGCATGGTTATACGACTCACAAATAAGTATAAGCTAATTTTGGTTTACGGACTCTATTCTTCATTTGTTTTATTTTAAGTAATAAAACTACTTTTATATATACTGATAGCAATCAGGGATCTCTAAGCTTGCATCTCTACCTCTAGGATGGATAACTTGTTTTTAGGGAAAATATAGGATTTTCCCGGAATAACACTGGCTTTTCTAAAAACTGCTGGTTTATTACTCTACCAACGGATATTCATTCCATGACTCCTTGAATTATACATGTCATGTATGAATCTGGAAGTCATGGAAGGAATGGGTTTTTCAAACCTGCTTTTCGTAAGAAAATATAGGATTTTCTTGAGAAACACTTTTCAAATGAATCAAAGAATATTTTTCCACTAAAACTAAATGCTTATGAACTCACCAGCTTTATGCTGATATTCTTTCAAAACTGCTTGTATTCTCAGGGAATTAGTAGACACGTACTTCCAGGAGTTCGGAGAAGTCGGAGCGTAGAGTCACGTCTTTCAATTTTACTTTTGACATGAACAAAACTATGTATTAAATAATGTAAACCTTTTTTATATATGTATTCAATGTCTGGTTGTGTTTACTATGCTTGCTATGATACAATTGTTGTGATACTACACATGACGTCCTCCACCCCAGGACGTTTCCACCGTCCCGGTTCTGGGGTGTGACAGATAGCATACGCATCGAGGCAGCTGAAGCCTCATGAGACGAGGTATCCCACCCACGATTTGGAGTTGGGGGCAGTAGTGTTCGCCCTCAAGATATGGCGCCATTATTTGTATGGGGTTCGGTGTATAATATACACAGACCACAAGAGTTTGAAGTATCTGATGGATCAGCCCAACCTGAATATGCGCCAGAGGAGATGGTTGGATGTGGTAAAGGATTACGACTGTGAGATCTTGTACCACCCGGGTGACGACACACATTTTATATGACTAGTTCCAATCCGATGTCATTGGCCGCGTACCAATAACACTAGACTGGGGGGACTTGATGATATATGGTCCATTAGCATGGCCCAGACTGCTCCAGCGCGCCAGCCTGGCCTGGCGCGCTCCTGCCAGCCCTGCCTAGCGTTCCCTTGCCAGCCTTGATGGGGACTCCATTGCCAGTCTTGCTGGGACTCTCCAGCCGGCCCGGCCAGGCGCTCCCTCGCCTAGCACTCCCCTGCCATCCTTTATTGGTGCGCGCCCGCCAGCCCTGCCTGGGGCACGCCCGCCAGCCAGCCCCGCCCGGCGCCTCCGGGCGGCCTTGCCCAGCTCCTTGCTAGTTGGGCCTGAATTGGGCTGGCCCAAGGCCTGACCCAATTCCCCTTGACCTAATTGTCCACTATAAATAGAATAATGCCTCCTCCATGAAGGGGACCTCTCCTAGACCTTTCCCTAGACTCTTCCCCCTTGGCTCAGTCGCCACACTATACTCCGTCCGGGTGGCTCAGCCTCCACCTGCCGCCGTCAGCCACCATACACCACCACCAGCACCAAGATGGTTCTCTCCAGCTAAGGAGAACCATCTCAGATCTTTCAGATGATCTAACTTGACTGTCGGAGTCCGCTCCCGGGGCACAGTCCCTGGGGTGGCTCTAACGACCTTGTCTGTTGTGACATCGCAGATCCGTCTCCGGCGTAGAAGCACTTTTTCAGAGCAGGTGGTCGGAGCCGATGCCGCATCATTTGGCGCCATCCCGGACTCGAACGAGCATAAATCATCTCGTTCTTGTCTAGATCTGCTCAGATCTGTCGTTTCAGCTAAGGTTTTCCTCAGATCTGTTCATTTCTAGCACCATTTAGTTCAGATCCGTTTGGCTTTGGCCAAGATCTGTTCAAATCGATTTGGTTCTTGACAAGATCCTTTCAGATCTGTCTAACCATCGTTCAGATCTCTTGATCTGCTTAGTTTTATGCACATATCTTTTGATTTGCTCGTTTTTTAGCTCAGATCTTTTGATCTGTTACAGTTTTCTCTCTTAGATCTTCAGATCTGCCTTTTTTTTTGCTCAGATGTCTAGATATGTTTTGTTTTAGTTCATCTGAGCAACCCTCAAGTCTTAAAAGACTTTATCAGATCTCATTTTCATTTATATTTGGATGGATTATTCAGAAAGTTTGGGAGAAAAGAGATTTCTATGAGTTTTTCCCCATCTTTGTTCTTATTTTCGAATTTTATTCACCAAGTTGAAGAACAAACAATATTTTACAAGTATTTATCTCTTTTGCTTGTTCATTTTCAAGAAAATCGGTTTTGGTTTCTGATTTCTCATGTACAACTTCATTCAAGTTGTTTATCTGATGCTTCCTCTAGAAGCTTAGAGATGGAAAACAAAAGATTTTCAGATCTGTTGAGCAAGTTGAAGATTAAAGAAGGTTTAGTGAGCAAAAACCTTTTTAGATCCGTTTTTTGTTCATATGTTTGGGGTTTGTTGAGCAATTTCAGAAGAAAAGAAATTTTTATGAGTTTCTACCTCATTTTTTTTGTTTCAGAAAAACGATTTTAGTCTAGATTTTCTGTAAAGAACTTCAATTCCTGAAGCATTTATTTGTACATACAGCCATATGACTTGTACATTTTACAAAAACTTTCAAAAAAAAAGAGAAGAAGAAGAGATGAGCTTTCATGGGTTTTCAGAAAATCCCATTTGATGTATGATTTTCAAGTTTATTGAAGTTGTTTATAAGCTTGAAAGAAAAAATAAGTTTCTATGAATTTTTACCCCCTCAAAATTTCAGAAAACACATTTTCATCGTAGATCAGTTTTACCATTATTCTCAATGATTTACTAAGAAAATTGAGAAGCAAAGAAGCTTTTATAAATTTTATCATATTCCAGTTCATATATAATATAAAATTCATTTTAGTAATGAATTTATGTGTATAAGTTTGTTTAAGTTGCGCTTTAATTTTTATACATTTCAAAACATTGGTAAAAGTTTACTCTATGGTTTTACCATTTAAGTTAATGGTTCTAAAAAAAAAAATGGAAAGGAGTTCTACTAAAAGAGCAGCTCTAGCTCTGTAAAAAGAGATTCATACAAAAGCAAGAGGTCGTACAAAAAAAAGTGTGTATATAGAGAAAATCACATTCATGATAAATCACTCAAATACATAAAAAATGGTGTATATCGTGTCTATCTACTGCCGACAAAAAAAAAGGGTAAAGGTGCAGTGCACTAGACTAATGACAAGACAAATGACAGAGTTGTTTATACAAAAACAAAGCTGGACCCCACCTGGTTCAATCTCTTATGTACAGGAAAAACAAAAGAAGCGGACCCACCATGTGACCTTTGCCGATGAACGATCATCAGCCTCCGTACCTCTCGACGACGCACCACCAATAGCAACCCCGTCCCATTGTCGACAGCAACCAAGTTGACCACCTATAGACGTCGGCGACCGGAATCAGTTTGTGGCCATTCCCAGCTTGCAGACCGCCAGTTCCGGACGAAGCAACTCCAACGCCGATAACCAGTCCATCACAGTTACCGGACCACCATCAATACCGGTGACGAATCCTGCCGAAGCTCACCAAAACCTGCAACAAGTGACCCAACAACCATCGCCACAATTTTTTGGCCATCTCAGGTCAGGTCACCTGCATATCCTGGTGAAGCAACATCCATGGAGAACCTGTTGCTCTAATCTCCATCTACAACCAATCTCTTCCCGGCGGAAAAGTACCAAGGCACCACCGGTATCGATCCTTGAACCCAATTTCTCGGTCCGCCGCCGTCAATTAAAACAGGAGCGACAATGACTGTTACTCTTGCACCGTTCGGCGGCCATCTGCATAGTATACATTCGCCGGATCGACGTTGACAGGAGCCACAGACTCTGATACTCGACCTCAATTCCTTGATCCATCACCAGCGACCAGATTCAGGGTACCTTCATTCACCGCTCGCTGTTCCGACCTCCTTTCCCACCGTTGCCCTCCGGCGACGAACCACAAGGACAGTTGCATCTGGTAGGATGCATCCTTTGCTCAGTTTCTGTGACGACGGGTACCAACCGACTGGTCCTTTTTCCGAATCATAACAAAATATTGGGCGTACCCTAAATCAATTTTGGGCTGATTATTCAAATGGGCTCCTGAATATGTTATTGGGGCCATAGTTCGAAAATGGGTCACAATATTTAATTTGGACTCCTTTTATATTGGTTTTTATTTTGGGTTGGATCAACAACTTAATGGGCTAATTCTGTGAGACGAGGATCAACAATATAAAGTTCTTGTGCCACAATTCCTCTAAACAAAATTCATTTTCAAAATATGCACTACGGCTCCGACTCACCCGACATCTTCAAAAAAAAAATCAATCAAAGCTCGTGCACTCCAATCCAGTCAAGCTAAATCTGATTCTATAAGATGTGGTCCGACCATCTCAATGTTTTCAAGAAAAAAAGGAGGGGGAAGAGTAGTACATTACTACTACTACTCGTGAAGCATTCCGAAATAGCCATCAGTAACTGCGCTGCGCGGTCATCAGCAGCCATGTTGACCAATCCCGGGAAGTGTCGCTAATCAACTCTCACATTCATGTTGACCGACCCCCGCTAGTCTTACTGCCCAGCTCTTAGTAGTCGCACAGCTCGACCTTCAGCAGTGACACGACCTAGCTCAGCAGCTGCAAAGCCCAACCACCAACAGCTACTTTGTCCGACTCCCAGCAGTCGCGCTGCTTAACTTTCACCAACCGTGCTACCCAATTTTGTTAGTACTTGGGTTGCCTAGCTCTTTCCAGCAGCTATGTATCTCGCCTTTCAGCGGCTATACATCCGTCTTCGCCTCCTCTAAAGAAAAAAAAAAGAGAGGGGGGGGGGGAATAGTGTTGGTACGACACTATGTAGAAGTGATTTTTATTCCTAAGGGGAAGAGTTAAAGTACATAAAGAGCTGACACCATGAATGATGGTGTATCCCCGAGGTGACGTTGGTATTCCTGATTGAAAGAGTAGCCGCGTGGTCCAACTCTCGGTAGTCTTGTTGCCCAACTCTCAATAGTCGTGTTACTTACCTATCGCTAGCAGCTCGCTGCCCGGGCCTCAACGGCCCTGCTGACCAGTTCCTGACAGCAGTGTTGCTACGCACCACTTGACGGTAGCTACACTATCCAGCTCTAAGTAGCATCCCCACATAGCCCTCGACAAACAGTCAAGACACCGAGACATCAATTATTAGTACGACTAGCGAGGCAGCAAAGCATCAGGTACCATTCCACTTTAACCCAAACTGATCACACGAGCTAGACGCATAGATTGTGGGGTGCTACGCCCAATCATGCGAGGTTCAGTACCCTCGCCTCGAGTCGCCTGGCTTCTCAGCCCGACTCCATTATAGCGGCAAGCTCCGCATGCGAGGTTCAACACCCTCGCCTCGAGTCGCCTGGCTTCTCAGCCCGACTCCATTATAGCGGCAAGCTCCGCCTGCGAGGTTCAGTACCCTCGCCTCGAGTCGCCTGGCTTCTCAGCCCGACTCCATCATAGCGGAAAGCTCCGCATGTGAGGTTCAGTACAATCGCCTCGAGTCGCCTGGCTTCTCAGCCCGACTCCATCACAGCGGCAAGCTCCGTATGCGAGGTTCAGTACCCTCGCCTCGAGTCGCCTGGCTTCTCAGCCCGACTCCATTATAGCGGCAAGCTCCGCATGTGAGGTTCAACACCCTCGCCTCGAGTCGCCTGGTTTCTCAGCCCGACTCCATTATAGCGGCAAGCTCCGCCTGCGAGGTTCAATACCCTCGTATCGAGTCGCCTGGCTTCTTAGCCCGACTCCATTATAGCAACATGCTCCGATCCATTCCACGCGATGCTCTCTCGCGTGATTTATCTACGATCGCTGGCAGCCAAGCCCGATCCATTCCACGTGATGCTCTCTCGCGTGATTTATCTACAATCGCTGGCAGCCAAGCCTGATCCATTCCACGCGATGCTCTCTCGCGTGATCTATCTACGATCGTTAGCAGCCAAACCCGATCTGTTATACACGAGGATTTCCCGCATGACATCTCCATGTTCGCTGGCGCCAAAGCCCGAGCTATTCTCCTAAGTCGCGCAACATAATTCGCGCGTCGTCGCGCACCATAAGTCGTGCATCACAAGCTTATTCCACGTCTAACACCATGATCTCGGTGTTTCCTCTCTCACAGTCATCATGGTTCTCTTGTGCTCGGACGATCGATGAGGTGTTATCTACATTACAACCTGCTATAGTGAGGTTACTCTCCAGCAAGGAGGTCATCCCGACATCGGCCCTGCTGCCTATTACCTTACAGCATCTCTGTTTCCTGGCTCTCGGAAACGGTCTTGCTATGCAGCCTCGCCGTGTACCCCACATCATCTCTGTTTCCTGGCTCTCAGAAACGGTCTTGCTGTGCAACCTTATCTGTAGCCTCGCCGCGTACCCTACAGCATCTCTGTTTCCTGGCTCTCAGAAACGGTCTTTCTATGCAGCCTCGCCGCGTACCCCACAACATCTCTGTTTACTGGCTCTCGAAAACGGCCTTGCTACGTAACCCTACCTGTAGCCTCGTTGTGTATCCCTCAGCATCATTGTTGCCTGGCCCTCGGAAATGGTCTTGCTGCGCAACCCATACCTCTGGCCTCACCGCTTATCCCTTAGCACCTCTGCTGCCTGGATCTCGGCAACAGTCTCACGACATATTTCTTATCAATAGCCTCACTGCTTGTCCCTCAAGAATTCTGTTGTCTGGCTATGGACAATAGTCTCACTGCGTGACCCTCGCTAGCAACCTAGTCGCCCAGCTCTCGGAATCTCTTCCACTTATATTATGGTCAACAACCTCATGGTTTATTGGTTTGACAACATAGTCTGACGCGGCTACCTACGCTACCCACATCAGACTGGGGGGAATCCAGCTAGGTGTAGCCCAAGCAAGAAAGACCCTCAAGACGGTTATTAATGCAGACTGTGTAGATGGTTACAGGTGACATTCCATATGCGCATGACTACCACAACAATCGTGTCGAATAACAGTCTCAGAGACTGAATGGCGAGCTTACGCGCCTTAGCTACCTCGGTCCGACATTCCATCGACATCAGTGTCTCGTAACACTCTTTAGCAGCCTCGGTCCGCATGATCGCAACAATAGTTACGTTGCATCGCACCGATCGGCTCACACTCCTCCCAATGAAGGAGTATCAAGCCAGATCAAGCTGCATAAGTAATGCTTGGCTCTTCGCACAACCCCACGATTCTCGTGGGTAAGGTTCGGTCATTCCTCTTTATTATTTATTGTATTGGTGCTTTATCTAGTCCGATCCGATTGTCAGCAACCCAATCGCATCAGACTAGGGGGACTTGACGACGCACAGTTTATATGACTAGTTCCAGTCCGATGTCATTGGCCGCGTACCAATAACACCAGACTGGGGGGACTTGATGATATATGGTCCATTAGCATGGCCCAGACTGCTCCAGCGCACCAGCCTGTCCTGGCGCGCTCCTGCCAGCCCTGCCTGGCGTTCCATTGCTAACCTTGATGGGGACTCCCTTGCCAGTCCTGCTGGGGACTCTCCAGCCGGCCCGGCCAGGCGCTCCCTCGCCTGGCGCTCCCCTGCCATCCTTTCCTGGTGCGCGCCCGCCAGCCCCGCCCGGCGCCTCCGGGCGGCCTTGCCCAACTCCTTGCTAGTTGGGCCTGAATTGGGCTGGCCCAAGGCCTGACCCAATTCCCCTTGACCTAATTGTCCACTATAAATAGAATAGTTCCTACTCCATGAAGGGGGACCTCTCCTAGACCTTTCCCTAGACTCTTCCCCCTTGGCTCAGTCGCCACACTATACTCCGACCGGGTGGCTCAGCCTCTACCCGCCGCCGTCAGCCATCATACACCACCACCAGCACCAAGATGGTTCTCTCCAGCTAAGGAGAACCATCTCAGATCTTCCAGATGATCTAACTTGACCGTCGGAGTCCGCTCCCGGGGCACAGTCCCTGGGGTGGCTCTAACGGCCTTGTCTGTTGTGACATCGCAGATCCGTCTCCGGCGTAGAAGCACTTTTTCAGAGCAGGTGGTCGGAGCCGATGTCACATCACCGGGCAAGGCTAACGTGGTAGCTGATGCTCTAAGCCGTAGGGCAGAGAGTGCCCTGATTCGAGACATATGTATGAGGATGACGGTGATGACTCCGGTGTTGGATACTATTCGAGAGGCCCAGGCAGAGGCTGTGAGACCGGAGAACCGCAAAAGGGAGCGGGTGATTAGACATGTGTCCGAGTTTGTGACGCATAGCCGAGGGCTCATGACCTTTCGTGGTCGGATTGGGTGTCGTATACGGGCGGGGCACATAGCACCTTGATGGAGGAGGCGCATAGATCGAGATTCTCGATCCATCCCGGGGCCACGAAGATGTATTTGGACCTGAAGAGAGACTATTGGTGGCCCTGTATGAAGAGGGATGTTGCATGGGTAGTAGAGAGGTGCTTGACCTGTCGCCGGGTTAAGGCCGAGCACCAGCGTCCGCATGGCAAGTTGCAGCCACTAGAGGTTCCCCAGAGGAAGTGTGAACAAATTTCTATGCTTTTTATCACCAAATTGCCAAGGACCGCGAGGGGTGTTGATGCAATTTGGGTGATTGTAGACCGGCTAACGAAGAGCGCTCACTTCCTTGCTATCAGTGAGAGCTCTTATGCGGAGAGGCTGGCAGAGACATATGTGAGAGAGGTGGTGTCGCGGCATGGAGTGCCGATCTCGATTGTGTCAGACCGAGATGTACGTTTCACTTCCAGGTTCTGGAAGAAATTCCATGAGGAGTTGGGTACGAGATTGCATTTCAGTACTGCTTACCACCCACAGACGGACGGGCAGAGTGCGCGGACGATTCAGACACTCGAGGACATGCTTCAGGCATGTGTTATGGACTTCGGTGGAAGTTGGGACACATACCTACCTTTGGATGAGTTTTCTTACAACAACAGCCACCATTCGAGTATTGGTATGCCTCCCTTTGATCTTTTATATGGGAGGAGGTGTCGGACCCCCATCTGTTGGGGAGAGGTAGGGCAGCGAGTGATGGGTAGCACTGAGATAGTGCTTAAGACGACTGAGCAGATACAGCAGGTCAGACAAAGGTTACTGACATCCCAGAGCCATCAGAAGAGTTATGCGGATAGGCGGCGATCCGAGCTCGAGTTCCAGGTTGAAGATTTCGTACTCCTGAAGGTATCTACTTGGAAAGGAGTGATCCGATTCAGGAAGAGGGGCAAGCTGGGGCCCCAATACATTGGTCCGTTCAGGGTGACCACGAGGGTGGGTAAGGTAGCATACCGTCTGGAGCTACCCGAGGAGTTGAGTCAGATCCATGATACCTTCCATGTATCCCAGTTGAGGAAGTGTATAGCCGATGAGACAACGGTTGTGCCGCTAGAGGATATTCAGGTGGACGCAAGTTTGAATTACATTGAGAGGCCGATCGCGATCTTAGATCGGAAGATCAAGGTTCTGAGGAACAAGGAGGTGCCCCTGGTTCAGGTCCAGTGGCAACATCGGAGAGGGTCCGAGCTGACCTGGGAGCCGGAGATGGAGATGCGAGAGCAGCATCCAGAGTTGTTTGTAGAGTGATACTTCGAGGGCGAAGTCTGATTCTAGTGGGGGAGAATTGTAACATCCGGATTTCCAGGTATCATAATTTAAATATTTATTTTTGAGTTGAGAAGAGGGACTCAACGAGTTGACGCCTAGACTCGTCGAGTAGGATCGCGATTGATGACTCGGATTAATGAATGGACTCGACGAGTCGGTGAGGCGACTCGACGAGTCCGCACTGTTGGCAGAAACCCTAAATCTTTGGGCCTAAGCCCTATTTAAAGGCATTTATAGCCTTCAGTTGCGGCTACCTTCCCAGAAGAAAGAACCCTAGCATATTTGAGCGTGTGTAGTGAGAGAGAGAGCCATCTTGAACCATTTGTTGTGATTTTGCTAAGGAGGAGAAGAGATCCAGCAAGAAGGACCAAAGGAGGTTGTTGTTTTGAGGCTTTCAAGCAAGGAGGCTTCAATTTGAGGAAGCAATTCGGACCTTTTCTTCTTTATTGTGTAGGCTTCTTGAATCAAGGGTTTCTTTACCCTTTCTTGAGTTGGAATAAGAGCATGAGAGGTACCAATGTGAAATAGACCTTAGATCTGGACCTTGAATCAAGGGTTTCTTTACCCTTTCTTGATTTGGATCCGTAAATTCTGGAAGTTTGGAAATTTTGTCTACTTTGTTCACAATTTTTCTCATAATTTTTAATAGTCTCTAACAAGTGTGAAATTGCTCACCTTCACAGGCTGGTCCGAAATTATTTCAAATATGATAGACAGTTTTGTAAAATTCGCCAAAAATTGTAGAAATATCGTATAAAAACGTGAGAGTAGTCATTTTAAAGGTATAAACTTGAACTTTTTGCATGTAAAACAGTTTTGAAAAATATTATCATTAAGATGGTCAAAACAGTTCGAGATTGGACCAAAACTTTTCTGTCAAGGGCTAAATTTTGAGTTTAGTTTATAGATCTTTGAACACAACACTCATTTTTACTATTTTAAGTGTATAAATCCCAGATCTACAAGTTTACATGTATTATATGTGATAACACATACTTTTCTCAAGGTTTTCATGTAGATCCAAGTGATAAACTTAATATTCTTAACATATTTTTAGATTTATGAAGTAAATAGCACATAATCAACAAATAAGTCATGAAAAACACACATATTCATGCATATACACATAGATCTACATAAAGCAACTTGTATCCTCCCCCAAAACCAAGTAAAAATCGAAAATAGGGGGTATGAACTCACCTTGTTTGAAGATTTCGATTTTTGATGAAGAAATGAAGAGATCTCGGCCCTAGAAGTGTTTTTGAGATGATTTTCGGGCTCTAAGGTGTTCTAAGAGCATGATTCATGAAAACATGAGTGTAAGAGGAGTGAATAAGTTTAAAGATGAAGTATATCACTTGGGTTTGTAAGATCTTACCACAAATATGAAACTTGAAGTGATTCTTTGAAGATCTCCCTTAATCCACGATTTCTTTGGGAGATGAAGGATGGAGAAGAGTTGAGAGAATATGGGTTGAATTTGAAATGAGGGAGAGGGTGGAGAGTGAGAGATATGCCGAGAGTGTTATGAAGAGAGGAGGAGGAGAAAAATTATTGCATGGAGGGTAATAGTCTTTATGGATGTATGTGATACAATTACGTGTTGTCAAGTGCTTAATCCATGCATTCTCCCATTAATCTTTTTCTCTTTTCTTTTTTTTTTACACATATATTTTATACATATTGGGCCGAGATTTTGGGCCAAAAGGAATAAGAATGGGTAGTTTGGGTCCATTCTAGGTTTAGTTCAAATTTCTAGAGCCCAATAATGGTTTTCGGCCCATTGGGCCCTTGTGGGTAAGTCACGGCCCAAAATGACATAACAAAATGAATTTATGGCTTACTAGGGTTAATTGGATTAGTTATGACCCAATAAGGCCCATTAGGGTTAGAATGAATCATTCTAAGTCCAATGGTCCAAAATGTTATAGGTTTATGAATTGGGTCCATTTAGAATCCAAATAGGGTTTCCAAGCCCAAAATAGTTGAATTGAACGCTTATTGGTCCATTAGGCCCAATAAAGAGATCCTAGTCCAATATGGATTCAAACCGAGATTCTTAGGGTTTTCAGACTCTTAGTTGAACACATGAGGTGTATTTGAATGAGCATAGAGCATGATTTTCTCTTAATGTACAAGTTATTATACTAAGTGAATAATTACATGAGAGTAGAATTTCCTAGCAAAAATGCTAGTTATGACATCATCCCCCCGTTAGAGGGAATTTCGTCCCGAATTTTTTTCGAAAGATAGGTTCATGAATGAGAGAATAGGTGAGGGCACTTCTGCTAGAGCTACCGAGGTCCGGCCAGCGAAGGCCGAGGCACCGAAGGCTCACGGGAGAGCCTTTCAGTTGACATCGGAGGAGGTCCACGCAGCGCCCGATGTCGCGGCTGGTATGTATTCTTTTATTTACTTATACCAAGTTTGAGATATTGTGCTTATTCTGTGGTATGCATAGGTACTTTTCTTGTGAGTTCTGTACCTGCTTTGGTGTTATTTGACTCGGGTGCGAGTCGATCTTTCGTGTCATTAGCGTTTAGCCAGCACATCAGTACCTGACGAGAGGCGTTGAGTTGACCTCTACGAGTTTCTATAGCTGACGAGCGAGCGGTTTATGCTACTGATGTGATTCGAGGATGTGTACTCGAGATTTTCGGTGTTGAGTTCCCGATAGATCTGGTACCGATTGCGATGGGTGATGTCTGTGTCATCGTGGGCATGGACTGGTTGAGCTGATTTGGAGCTGTTATAGACTGCGAGCGGCAGTTGGTGACCATACGAGACCCTAGTGGGGGAGTACTTACGGTGTATGGCGAGGGTACCCGGTCTGGGTCAGCATTTTGTTCGGCTGCCAGAGCGAGACAGAGTCTACAGCAGGGCTGTAGAGGGTTTGTAGCCTATGTGATGGATACACGAATTGCCGCAGAGAGGCCGAGTTCTGTCGGTGAGGTACCAATAGTGCGAGAGTTTCCGGATGTTTTCCCCGAGGAGTTGTCGGGTGTGCCTCCCGAGAGGCAAGTGGAGTTCCGCATTGATTTGGTTCCGGGGGCAGCACCTATTGCCAAGGCACCCTATCGCCTTGCGCCACCGGAGATGCAGGAGTTATCCTCGCAGCTTCAGGAGCTGCTGGGGAAGGGATTCATCCGACCGAGTAGCTCGTCGTGGGGAGCGCCGATCCTTTTTGTCAAGAAAAAGGATGGTTCACACCGGATGTGCATTGATTATCGGGAGTTGAACAAATTAACGGTCAAGAACCGTTATCCATTGCCGATGATCGACGATCTGTTCGATCAGTTGCAGGGTGCGTCTTGGTTTTCCAAGATAGACTTGAGGTCTGGATATCACCAGATGAGGGTGCATGATGAGGATATCCAGAAGACAACATTTAGGACTCGTTATGGGCATTACGAGTTCGTGGTGATGCCTTTTGGGCTCACCAATGCACCAGCGGCGTTCATGGACCTCATGAACCGAGTATGCAGGCCGATGTTGGATCTATCGGTGATTGTGTTCATCGACGACATTCTAGTGTATTCGAGGACCAGAGAGCAGCATGAGGAGCACCTGAGGGAGATCCTTGGAGTATTGAGATCGGAGAGGCTTTATGCCAAATTCTCCAAGTGTGATTTCTGGTTACGAGAGGTCCAGTTCCTGGGACATCTCGTTAATCAGAATGAGATATTGGTCGATTCGGCCATGATTGAGGCTGTCAAGAGTTGGGAGGTGCCGAGATCCCCCACCGAGATCAGGAGTTTTCTGGGGTTGGCCGGCTACTATCGGAGATTTATCCGGGATTTCTCCAAGATTGCCGTTCCCCTCACCAGATTGACCCGGAAGGGCGTTGCTTTTTCTTGGGGTCCAGAGCAGCAGACCTCGTTTGAGACCCTTCGCCAGAGACTATGCGAAGCCTTAGTGTTAGCCCTTCCGGAGGGAATGGAGGATTTTGTGGTTTACTGTGATGCGTTTATATCAGGGTTGGGTGCGGTGCTTATGCAGAGAGGGCATGTGATAGCATACGCATCGACGAGTCAGATCGTGTTGCACCACGATTCGGGATCAGTGGTAACCCGTCGAGAGAAAGGTTAACTCGACGAGTCGAGTGAGGCCTTAGGAGGATTCAGAGGACACGCATGGACTCGACGAGTCACCCGAGTGCACTCGACGAGTCTGGTCAAAGTTGGACCGTTGACTGGGGTTGACTTTTAGGGTTTGGTCAACATTTGGACATCGAACCATTGGAGGGGTAAAATGGTCTTTTCTCCTTCTGAGAGAATATAGGGAGGGATTAGTCTAGCCTTTGAGAGCCGTATTAATTAGAGATAATTACTTTATGTGATTAGGCGGAGGCTAGATCAGATATTCGAGTTCGAGACTTTCCGAGATTACCTGAGTCTTCTCACTATACATTACCTAGAGTGGTAACTATGTGCAGACCGGAGGGTCTTATGTGTTATGTGTATGTTGAGTTTATGTGCTTGTGATATATGTATGCTATGTGTTATATAGACCGGACCGGAGGGTCCTACGATTTAGACTGGACCAGAGGGTCCAACGATTTAGACTGGACCGGAGGGTCCAACGAGCTAGACCGGACTGGAGGGTCCAACGAGCTACGGGACCGAAGGGTCCCGCTGAGACACATTGACCGGAGGGTCATACCGAGTTATAGCCTCGAGTGGCTTATGTGTTGTATGTGGTATTTTGGGGAACTCACTAAGCATTTATGCTTACCGTGTTATGTGATATGTGTTTCAGGTACCAACGAGGATCGCGGTAAGGCGCCGGCATGATTTGTATACACTGGCAGAGGATTATGTTTTGAGATTCTGGGATATGTTTTATTATGATGACATTTGATACATGAGATTTTGAGAATATTATATGAGTTTTATTGTGGAAAAATGAAAAATTGTTTTAAAAATTTACGTTGTTACAATATCTTGTATGGTTAGATATGCCAGTTCACTATAAACAATGCTCTGATACCAATCTGTCACACCCCCGAACCAGACGGCGGAAACGTCCGGGGCTTGTGCGTGACTTCATCTTGAAATATCATTACAGTGAATATAAATGAAACATAACATCATCATTACCATGCATAATATAATACAACTGCCATTGTTTACATCAAGTACAATCTTTTAAATAACATGACCAAAACATTCAATGTATGATGTTTGACAGTACACAAAACAAAATCCCCTATTCTTGTTGATTCGTCTGCTTAACGAGTACCTGAGAATACAAATTATTTTGAAAACGTCAACATATATAATGTTGGTGAGTTCATAAGTGTATTTGAGAAAATGATTTGTATAACTTTGTAATCATTAGAAAATCCTGTATTTTCTTAAAATAGTTTGGTATGTTTATGTCTGATCTTGTATTAATGCATGTGTGTTATTGTTTAATGGAATGTCAAAAGTGATTGAAGAGAATGTATATAGAATGTCCCCGGACAACCCGATGTTGCCCGTAAAAGAAGAATAGTTAATGCTGCCGTACCAACACCGAGGTGGGGTACCAGTGTGAGTAAGTTACCGAGTAATCCAATCATAAAAGAAAGTAGTCTTCCGCAAACTTCATAACGTTAATTCCTCTAAGTGAGCCGTTATAACCATACTAAATAATGACAATTTCACCTGTCTTGGCGTTTGTGAACGCCGACTGAAAAATAGAATAAGGTTATAGTCACCCTAGACTGATGTAGTCTAACTGTAGCGAACAACTCAGGTGTGAGGTGTCATCCCCGTATAGATCTATACACAAAACCCCGCTCTCTCTCCAAGAGACTCTGATTATAACTACAGGCTACGATCGAACACTTAATAGGTGTCAACTGACAAAAACTCTTTAGATCCTTAATCGAATTTACGCGAAGATAAACGTATAAAACTCATTCCAGGCCCAACGAACCATGTAAGTGAGCCACTAGGGCATCGCTAAACATGTGAGTCATTTCAAAACCTAATATGAATGAGATTTTATAACATGGGCCCAAAATATATGTAAAAGGACAACTAAGACCCATTTCACATGTAATGTATTTATAGGCCCAAATAGCACGCAAATAGTATACAAAACCTATCAAACATATAAATGGGCCACTAAGGCCCAATAACCTAGAAATGATCAAAATTAATCCGTTTGTTAGTTTATTGTTGGTTTTGGTTCAAGTATTCACTAAAATAGCATAAAAGGCCCACTTTTTGTAAAAATGACGTTTTTGGCCCAATAAGCCAAAAATTTACAATTAAGGCCCAATTTTTGTAAAAATAACACTTTAGTCCCCATTTTGTTCAAAACTTGTGTTTATGACTAGTTTGTGGTAAAAATAACATTTTAAACCCATTTTTGTCAAAAATATCATTTTTGGCTTGATTTTTGTGAAAACTCACATTTTTCTGGTTTTTGGCTTTTCTGACATAGTTGTTGGAAAATTTGTAGAAAAATCATCGTAAGTCGAAATTTGGATCCGTAAATTCTGGAAGTTTGGAAATTTTGTCTACTTTGTTTACAATTTTTCTAATAATTTTTAATGGTCTCTAACAAGTGTGAAATTGCTCACCTTCACAGGCTGGTCCGAAATTATTTCAAATATGATCGACAGTTTTGTAAAATTCGCCAAAAATTGTAGAAAAATCGTATGAAAACGTGAGAGTATTCATTTTAAAGGTATAAACTTGAACGTTTTGCATGTAAAACAGTTTTGAAAAATATTATCATTAAGATGGTCAAAACAGTTCGAGATTGGACCAAAACTTTTCTGTCAAGGGCTGAATTTTGAGTTTAGTTTATAGATCTTTGAACACAACACTCATTTTTACTATTTTAAGTGTATAAATCCCAGATCTACTAGTTTACATGTATTATATGTGATAACACATATTTTTCTCAAGGTTTTCATGTAGATCCAAGTGATAAACTTAATATTCTTAACATATTTTTAGATTTATGAAGTAAATAACACATAATCAACAAATAAGTCATGAAAAACACACATATTCTTGCATATACACATAGATCTACATAAAGCAACTTGTATTCTCCCCCAAAACCAAGTAAAAATCGAAAATAGGGGGTATGAACTCACCTTGTTTGAAGATTTCGATTTTTGATGAAGAAATGAAGAGATCTCGGCCCTAGAAGTGTTTTTGAGATGATTTTCGGGCTCTAAGGTGTTCTAAGAGCATGATTCATGAAAACATGAGTGTAAGAGGAGTGAATAAGTTTAAAGATGAAGTATATCACTTGGGTTTGTAAGATCTTACCACAAATATGAAACTTGAAGTGATTCTTTGAAGATCTCCCTTAATCCACGATTTCTTTGGGAGATGAAGGATGGAGAAGAGTTGAGAGAATATGGGTTGAATTTGAAATGAGGGAGAGGGTGGAGAGTGAGAGATAGGCCGAGAGTGTTATGAAGAGAGGAGGAGGAGAAAAATTATTGCATGGAGGGTAATAGTCTTTATGGATGTATGTGATACAATTACGTGTTGTCAAGTGCTTAATCCATGCATTCTCCCATTAATCTTTTTCTCTTTTCTTTTTTTTACACATATATTTTATATATATTGGGCCGAGATTTTGGGCCAAAAGGAATAAGAATGGGTAGTTTGGGTCCATTCTAGGTTTAGTTCAAATTTCTAGAGCCCAATAATGGTTTTCGGCCCATTGGGCCCTTGTGGGTAAGTCACGGCCCAAAATGGCATAACAAAATGAATTTATGGCTTACTAGGGTTAATTGGATTAGTTATGACCCAATAAGGCCCATTAGGGTTAGAATGAATCATTCTAAGTCCAATGGTCCAAAATGTTATAGGTTTATGAATTGGGTCCATTTAGAATCCAAATAGGGTTTCCAGGCCCAAAATAGTTGAATTGAACGCTTATTGGTCCATTAGGCCCAATAAAGAGATCCTAGTCCAATATGGATTCAAACCAGGATTTTTAGGGTTTTCAGACTCTTAGTTGAACACATGAGGTGTATTTGAATGAGCATAGAACATGATTTTCTCTTAGTGTACAAGTTATTATACTAAGTGAATAATTACATGAGAGTAGAATTTCCTAGCAAAAATGCTAGTTGTGACAGTTTCACTTGAATGTGAGATGAAACACGACAAAAAATATCTAAGACCAAGAAGATGATATCCATGATGAATTCAACATCCACGAAAAGACAATTGAAATAACAAAGATGTTTACAATTGTACCTTTAGAGAAAAGATTATGTTTTTAATTTTAATCTTCATGTATTACATAATTAAACAAAAAAATATCTCTTGGATTTATGATTGTCAATCCCAACTTAAACCTGCCAAACCAACCTAGTAATTAGCATTTTTTTAACTTGTTTAATTAAATAGGTTGATTTATGGTTGAAATTGTTTACAACCGACTAATCCGTTTAACATTTAAAATATTTTTTATTTATATTTTTAGTATTATTATATTATTGATTATTTTTTTTGTTACTAGTAACCATTGTTGGGAATCAAGTCGGTGAAAATGAAAGTGAGTTGGGTAGCATTTACGAATAAAACATGTGTAGTGTTTTTATAATTGTAAACATTTGATTTGTGTTTGTGCATTGACTTATAGACTTATCGTTGTATTATTTTCAAATGTGAATAATTATTGGAGTTTTTAAGTTTTGTGTAATTTTTTTAAAAGGATTATTTGATTTTTAAGGTTTTATTTATTTATTTTGAAAATTAAAATGGATCAAATGTTTGTTAAATAGGTGGGGTTGCCAAAAACAATAAACATGTCAGTCTGATTTCAACATGTTTATTAAAAATGTTGATTTGGGTTGGGTTGACAATTCTCAAACCTATTTACGTGGTTTGGATATATATTTTTTCAATCCGATTAGTTAAACATGTCAATCTGTTTATCATCTAATCCAACGCATTGTGATCCTTACTTGGATTGGAGTAAACTTTTATTAAAAACTATATTTTATTTGTTTACTAATCTTATAAAATAAAATAAAATAAAAACCCGTTTATGTACTTATTGGGTTGCCGTACTTCCACCCTAGATCGGAGTTATAACCGGTTAACAACTAATCCGATGCCCGATTTTGATACATGTAATATCCACATTATCACAGTTTACTTTGTAATGTTTAGTAGGGTGATAGGTGCAACCAATGGATGGAAAAGTATGCTTAGTGGGTAATTACTAATTAGTTTGAAAGTAGTGGGTAGCCTATTTATATGTTGTCTTTCACGTTTAAGCCTACCTTAGCTGTTTGTCCAGCTTGTTTATTTTAATCTTAGGCTGCCTACCATCATTTAACATTTCATATTCTATTACGTTTGATAGCCCCTTTCAGATGCAAAGTCAAAGTGGGTTTATTTATAAGAGATACTATTTTGACAAAAAAAAAAATTCAAGATGATAACACAGGTAACATTGTAATAAAACAAAAAGGTTAATATCATTATATATACAAATCTATCAAACAACCCAATTTTAATTTTTTTTATAAATGTTATTAATTCTACATAAATAAATTAAAATATTAGTATCAAGCCACTTTTAGAACATTAGATGAATCATATTATACTTCATACAATCTAGAATAGTGGTACCAGAGCTACTTTTAGAACATTAGATAACAATCTTATTTTTCTACTATTTTTTATAATGTTCTTGGAAATAGTAAAAAAACAGCTTAATTGTTAAAAATTGGTTGTATAAAGTTTTGATGATTTTAATATTTTTACTTTTAGTAAAGTATCAATATAATTGCTTTTACTTGAAAAAAAATGTTATCATCAAAGTTGAGTTTTTGATAAGATTAAATACGACGTTTTTGCCCGAATATTTTATGTTTGAATGTGTTATTGATTGTTCTCATTGTGTGCATAACTAAGTTGTGGTTTTTTGTTCTTGTAACTTTTGCAAAGTATTTGCAATAGTTCGAGTTGTAAAATTTTAATTTCTTGTAATTTTAGTAATTTTTAAAGGAATATTCAGATAAGTCCTACTATTTTGGGAAATTTTTTTAATAAAGTTCTCTTTTTTTTTAACAGAAAAAATCCCGACTATTTAACCTTTTAAATAGAAAAGCTAAAGAAACCGACTAATTTATTCACTTAAGCCATTTTAACCTGTTTCGTAGGTTATGAGACCAAATTGTTAATTTTTACAAAATAATGTGATTTTTTTACAGATTTCGTAAAAAATTTGTATATAATGTATAAACATATATATTTTTTATGTATTTATGAAAATTTTAAAGTTTTTATATGTATATGTTAACGTATTTTTATGTGTTTTAAATATATAAACGTATTTTTTATGTATTTATATGTATTTTTAAGTATTTTAAATATTTTTTATGTGTTATTTTTTATGTATTACGTATTTATATGTATTTATGTATTTTAAATTTTTTTTATATAGATGTTTATGTATTTTAATTGTATAAACGTATTTTTTATGTATTTATATGTATTTTTAAGTATTTTACATATTTTTTTAAGTATTTTTATGTATTACGTATTTATATATATTTTTATGTATTTATGTATTTTTTAAGTTTTTTATATAGATGTTTTTGTACTTTCATGTGTTTTAAATGTATAAACCTATAAACTTATTTTTTTCGTATGTATATGTATTTTTAAGTATTTAACATATTTTTTATGTATTTTTATGTGTTATTTTATGTATTATATATTTATATGTATTTTAACGTATTTATTTATTTTTTAAAGTTTTGATATAGATATTTATGTATTTGAAATGTATAACCGTATTCTTTTTTATGTATTTATGTATTTTTTTACTTTAAGTCGTCTTCACCATTTTATCCAATTCTCACAGCTTTTTTCGAGTATGTCAGATGCTTTTCCTATATGCCCACATAATTTAAGCTTTTCTCATTCGTTTATATTGAAATTAAACATCGAATTAAAAAAATAGTAATTTATAAGTTTTCGAATTAAACATCGAAAAGCTTTTCACTTATAAGTTTTCGTATATGCATAAATTATTATTTTGTTTTTTTAATTTCAAGATAAGCGAATGAGAATAGCTGAAAATATGTGGGTATGTAGGAAAACAAACTAGACATACTCGAAGAAGTTTTGGGAACTGGATGATATTGTGAAGACGACTTGAAGTAAAAAAATATATAAATACATTAAATAATACGGTTATACATTTAAAATACATAAAAATACATAAACATCTATATAAAAAGTAAAAAAATATACATAAATACGTAAAAATACTTATAAATATGTAATACATAAAAAAACACATAAAAATATGTAAATTACTTAAAAATACATATAAATATCTAGAAAAAATACGTTTATATATTTAAAATGCATTAAAATACAGATACATGTATGTAAAAACCTAAAAAAAATACATAAATACGTATTAATACATATAAATATGTAATACATAAAAAAATAACATATCAAAATACATAAAAAATACTTAAATTACTTATAAATACATATAAATACGAAAAAAATACATTTATACATTTAAAATACATAAAAATATATAAACATATACATATAAAAACTAAAAAAAAAATACATAAATACATCTAAATATGTAAAAAAATATGTTTATACATTACATACAAATTTTGACAAAATCTGCAGAAAAGTCTCATTATTTTGCAAAAATTAACGATTTGGTCTCATCACCTGCTAAACAGGTCAAAAAGGGCTAAAATTGATAAATTAACCGGTTTCTTGGTGTAACGTCTCAAAAATCATAAGTAAAAATTGCATTTTTAATTCAACCCAAAATCATCAAATATTCATCTCAAACCATCCAAAAGTATTTCAGAATAAAATAGTTATCAAAGTACAATCCCAAAATCATAAAAGTGCGGAAACATGGATGAATGCATATGGACGAAGATAGAATCAAATGTCGTAACATACCATATCTAGAGCCCGATTTTGTAAAACATCATTTGTACAAGTCAGATTTTGTACCAAATTATTGGTTTTGGGATAAACATTGTGAAACATCCATTGATGAAAATACGTCTTTAGGGGTGGATGATTCATACACAACGTTGAATGAAGATCATGAATATAGTTACAGAGAAATGGTAATAGATGCAATGACTCTAGATTTTACACCTAGTAATCCTGAGGAGGAGCCAATAACAGAAGATAAATTATTTTTTAATATGCTAGAGGCAACCTATAAAGAGTCGTGGTCTGGATGTAAAAAGGCCACACAACAGTCTGCTGTAGCTAGACTATTGAATATAAAATCGGAGTATCGCATACCTGAACGATGTTATGATGCTATATGCCAATTGATGAAGGATGGGTTACCGGAGGAGAATAATATGGTAGGTAGTTTATGCGAGAGCAAAAAGCTAATACAATCACTAGGTTTGCCTATGGAGGTGATTGACTGCTGCAGGTCTGGATGTATGATATATTGGAGGGGAGACAATGAGATTTATCGGTGTAAATTTTGCAATGAAGACAGGTACAAACCGTCGAAAAATTTGTCCACATGGTCGCGCGTACCCTTTAAGAGAATGCATTACTTTCCTTTGACTTCAAGGTTGAAGTGACCATATGCTTCACAAGCCACAACCGCTTCCATGCGATGGAACGCTGAGGATCATGGACATGATGATGGTATAATGTGTCATCCATTAGATTCTGAAGCTTGGAAGCACTTTGACAGAATTCATCCTTCATTTGTAGCTGAAATACGTAATGTTAGATTAGGCCTATGTACTGATGGGTTTGCACCACATGGCGCATTTGGAAAACAATATTCATCCTGGCCTATCATTATAACACCTTATAATTTGCCACCTTCTATGTGCGTGAAAGATCCTTACATGTTTTGACTACAGTTATACGAGGGCCTACAAACCCCAAGCATAAAATAAATGTATTTCTGCAACTGGTTGTTGCAGAATTGGGGCAGTTGTGCGAAGAAGACGTATTAACATATGATATATCTTTAAAACAAAATTTTCAATTACGAGCAACTTTGATGTGGACAATTAGTGATTTTCCAGCTTATGCAATGCTGTCAGGATGGTCTACAACATGTAAGCTAGCATGTCCACATTATGGTAAATATACACAAGTATTCACGCTAAAGAATGGTAAAAAGATGTCATGGTTTGACTGTCATAGAAGATTCCTCCAGGCTAATCACCCATATAGAAAGGATAAGAATAAGTTCAAGAGGAATCATTTAGAGACAGAAGGTACTCCTCCTACTAACAATGGTGAAGAAACTTTAACGAAAATTGAAAAAGTAGGTTTGGTAAAGGTGACTGAACTAAATGTTGATGATGTAAACAAAGCATGTGGCAATGATGGTTGGAAAAAGAAAAACATATTTTAGGATTTACCATATTGGAAAACAAACCTCATTAGACATAATTTTGATGTTATGCATATTGAGAAAAATGTATTTGAGAACTTTTTTTACACTGTAATGGATGTCAAAGTGAAGACAAAGGGCAATTCATCAGCAAGAAAAGATCTGAAACTCTATTGTAGGAAGAGAAAAGGAATCAAAGAAGAGCAAAGAGGGTACTATGCTCTAGACAAGCATCAAAAGAAGTCCATATGCGAATGGGTGGAGAAATTGCATTTCCCTGATGGTTATGTTTCTAATTTGGGGAGGTGTGTTGATATGACCACATGTAGACTGTTCGGAATGAAAAACCATGATTTTCATGTTTTTATGCAAATATTGATGCCAATTGCATTTCGTAAGATGTTGCCAACAAATATGTGGGAAGCATTAATAGAGTTGAGCCATTTCTTTAAAACATTAACTACAACATCAATCACTACACAAGACATGAAAAGGATTGAAACCGAGATCCCAATAATTCTACGTAACATCCCAAAAACCAGGAGAAATTTTTTCATTTAATTAAGATTTACAATCATAAGTTTGATTCCAAAATCCATCACATAATCGTCATATCAAATCATCAGAGTGACAATATCAATAAGTGCGGAAAATAGTGGGGAGTGAATGTTGCGCCATCAAGTCGGGCCCTTCCCCTTAGTACCCAGAGTACCTGAAACCACAATACAAACTATTGGCAAAAGCTTAGTGAGTTTTCCCAAAGCACCACATACCAAACATACAACTGGGCCTCGCCCAGGGGTATATTCCAACCCAATAAGCAAGTATGGGCCCCGCCCTAGGGTATATTTCAACCCGATCGTACGATAGTGGGCCCCGCCCTGGGGTATATTTCAACCCGAACATGCCATAATGGGCCTCGCCCTTGGGTATATTTCAACCCGACATACCATATTGGGCCCCCCATCCTGGGGTATATTTCAATCCGATTATACAAACACACACATATATATATATATATATATATATATATATATATATATATATATATATATATATATATATATATATATATATATATGTATCACACCACAACTAACATTCTACATAACCGAATAATGGACCGACATTGGTGCCTTCGACCCATGGATATAGGGAGGAGACTCACCTCGGTCTGCTGGTAAATACTAACTGCTCGGCTACTGATCCGGAAAATCCCACACTGAACATACAAAAATTACCCTAATTACGAATGGGTTAAAAATCATGACTACGGGCCTAAATTCTAATCCAACTCTTAAGGTTAGCACCCCCCCCCCCCCCCGCCCCTTCACCTTACCCATAATGAAATTAATCAACCCTGACCTAAAACACAATAATGGGCCCTAAGACCCAAAAGGCCCAACTCATAATACTTAAGGCCCACAACAAAAATCTAAGGCCCACATTCTCTAAACAGGCCAAAGCCCAAAAACTAGCAAAGGCCCAAAAGCCACAAAAGTCCAACAATTGTCCACAGGCCCACTAAGGTGTACGCGTGGTATAATACCAGTACCCTTGGATTACTCAATCCCAAGCAGTATGCATGGCATACATCTTAGTACGCTTAATGTACTGAGCTGTTAAGCACTTTCAGCCATTAAGTGCTTGATCCATCCAATCACTTACGACAACTTCCAGATCTCGGTCATTTAAGGGGTCCAAGGGCATAAAGTTGGCCACTTTATGCCTTTGCATGTCTTATGGGAGTCCAACATCCAATTTTATCCATCAAGACTCACTTTAAGGACCTATATCCATGCATGATGTCATAACAACCATCAAGATATCATTCTTATGCCTCTAACACACCAAAGGGACTAAGATCTAGCATTACAAGCTTCTGGAGTTTCCCAACTCACAAAAGAGAATCCATGGACCCAAAAGAACTCATAAACAAACCCTAACTCTAACTATCAAAGGAAACAACAAGGTATGAGCTTTTTACCTTCAAAAGCTTCCTAAGATGATGTAGATTCAGGATCTTGAAGCTCAACCACGTCCAATGCTTGCACACCAAGTTCTTCTTCTTGAAAACACACCAAAAAGGCCACCAAAGTTACTTCCAAGCTCAAAGATCCCTCTTAATAGCAAACTAGGGTTTTAGGGACGTTAATGATGGGTTTTATGTACTCTAATATTCCTATGGTGCGCATACAACCCTAATGCTTTGGATCTAATTTTTCTCTAATTATACATGCAACATTGTTTTTCCAAAGCATAAAGCCTAAAACTAGCATGCAAGGTAACATTTAAATCATAAAAACAGTTAGAAGATTACCTTATGTAGTAGCTTGCTTGTCTTTGACCTTTAGGAGCCTAGCACCTCAAGTGTGATGCCTCAAATGTCTTATAACAAACCAAGAACAAGAAAATGGACCTGAGAGAGAGGCTTGGGAGCTCAAAATCGGCTAGCTACAACTAGTGTGCATGAGTGGGCCGATTTTAGGTGTTAGGGACTTCTTTTATAGCTTAGGATTACAACCATGCAAACCCTAATGACTCTTCATATTTCTTAGTCTTTTGGGCTAAACCTTCTTGGACTTTCACATAGGTTTAGTCCAACTCTAATCAACATGAGTCATGAGTCCAACTAGAAGTATTACAGATTTACTTAATCAGTATCTGTATCTTTAATTAGTTTCTTTTGATCACTAAATTAATACCAAATTAATGCTTGCTCAATACTAATTATATAATGTGATTTCTCAATTAATATATTATACTTATAATATATTAATAAATCACAATAACCTCTTCCTCAAGTATCCATCCTATCAAATTGTTCCAGAGTGTTACAACCCAAATGGACCATGCTATTATCGGGTCAAATACATACAAATTATAGTTATGGGCTTAGACACCTAATCCAACAGTCTCCCACTTGGATAAGTCTAATAACTATAACTGCCAATGTAGCTTCAAAATCCGAGTAGCAATCGTAGCTCTCTAAAATCCAATGTCGAATCTTGACGCGCCATTTAGACAAGGGATCATATAATCCTCTGTTCTTCAAGATATCATGCAGACAAACACATGGAACATAGTCATACTTATTGTCCAACAGTTTGTTTCCCAATTTCTAATTTGTTTGACATAGAACTTAATTGAACACATCAATTTAGTCCTGACCGGGCCCGACACATAATTCAAAACAAAATCATTGAGGGGACCAAGATATCGCTTTTGATCCTCTTAGGATAAAAGGAATAGATAAACTTCGACTTATATGCTTGTACTAACTATTTGTTAAATCATACATAACAACACGTTTTATAACATCAAGTTACTGATGTGGTTTGGCACTGTCAATGTACAACCAACTCATAATCAACAACTCATATATCTCGGTTTGAAAATTATACAATATTATCATCTCACAATCACTCGTGATAAATTCCATGAAGTGATTCATGTGAGTGTGGGTTGATCCAATACTCAAATCTTATTTCAAGAGTACTCATGAACGTTGTTGCAAACCTTTGCAATGTCTAACTCCTTAGACAATATTACAAAACCCATTCATGACAGTCTACTTACATAACCTACTTCCAAAGGATGATCGACTGTGGATAGTTTGAATAATCTTATTATTTTGGAAGTCAAAACATGCAAAATGAAACAATAGTAAAAAATTGACACAAGATAGTAACTTTACTTATAAATAAAACTCCATTTATTCAATCATCAAATGTCAATTACATTTTAGCTATTACAAATTTCTAAATATCTATCTAATCATTAAAACTAATATTGTCCTTCAGCCCAATACTCCTTGCATGTAGCAAGTGCTTATCCCTGCTGAGTCCCTTTGTAAGGGGATCTATTGGGTTCCTCTCTGACGATATTCTCTTCGCTACGAGTAGTCCTTCTGTTGGGTTTTGAGCATTCTAACACTCCTATGGTGTACATGCAACCCTAGATGCTTTGGATCCATGTTTTCTCTATTATACATGCAAACTTTCATTTTCCAAAGCATCATCCTAACTAGCATACAATGGAGTATCTATACTACAAGATTCTAGTTAGATGACATACCTTTTGTTGTTGCTTGCTATCCTTGATGTATCTGGCCTTTAAGAACTTAGCACCAATAGTGTGAATGCCTCAAATGTAATCACAACACACCTAGGACAAAGGATAACTTGAGAGAGAATGGTTTGCTCTAGAAATCGGCTCTATGACTCTTCCAAAGATCACTAGTGTCCATTTTACCAACAAAGGGGCTTCTTATATAGTGTGGCACAACTAGGGTTACACCATGAAAACCCTAATGTGCATGACTTTCCACATTCCTTAGGCTCCATGGGTTTTAACCTCCATGGAGTATCCATGGGTCACCACATGGGTTTAGCCCAACACAGAGAACTATGGATCATAAGTCCACTTCATAAGAATGAATGATTTACACAATCAATCCCCATATATTTAATTAGTCTCTTTTGATCACTAAATTAATTCCAAATTAATTCTTGATCAATACTAATTAAATAATATGATTTCATATTAATATATTAGAACTTATAATATATTAATAAATCATAAATAACCTCTTCTCAAAAGTCCATCCTATCAAATTGCCCTGGTGATATGCAACCCAAATGGACCATGCTACTCTTGGGTCAAGTACATACCAATTATAGTTATGGACTTAGACACTAATCCAACAGTCTCCCACTTGGATAAGTCTAATAACTATTATTGCAAGTACGACTCCACAACCCGACTAGCAATCATAGCTCTTAAAAGCCGTTGTCGAACTCTGACCTAGTCAATGACGCTTCCATTAGATAAGGGGTCATATATTCCTCCATTCTAGATATCGTATGGACATGAGACATGGATTATAATCATTCTCTCTGTCCATTTGTTGTTTCCCGATTTCCGACTTATGATGATCGAGTAATTGAACAAATCAAATCAGTCTAGGGGTGGCCAAGCACTTAGGGGTGTCATCACTAAATCATCGAGGGGCCCACATATATCACTTTTATCCCTCCAAGGGTAAAAGGAATGGATAAACTTTGACTCATATGCTTGCTCTATCTACTCATCAAGTCACACACAACGATATGTTTTATAACACCGAGTTACCGATGCGTTTACATATCATCAATGTGCAACCGACTTGTAAATTGCAACTCATATCTCTCCGTTTCAAGAATATAAGATATTATCGTCTCATGATCATTCGTGATAAAATCCATGAAATGATTCAAATGAGCGTGGGTTGAATCTAATACTCGAATCCTATTCCAGGAGTACTCATGAACACTGCAGCTATGTCTAAAACACCTAGACAAACTACAGACCCATTCATGAAAGTCTTGCCTCAATACCTACTTCCAAAGTATGATTGACTGTGGATGGTTTGAATAACCTAGTTATCCAGGAAGTCAAAACATGCAAAGCGAAACACAATAATAATACTAATCCTATATGGCCCAAAAACTTTTGAGTCATATTGATTACTCATTATTCATTGTATAATGTTTCGAATAATCAACTTAATACTTGAATTAAAACAATAGTTGTCCCATGCTCCAAGCATGCACACTATGCTTGTCTATGGTCCTGCCTTTGTGAAATAGATCAATAGAAAAAACATTTCAATGATGCGCATTTCACAATTCCAAATCTTTATTGCAAGTGTAAGAATTCCAAATTCTTGTCACTGCAAGGAAGTGTTAGATTCTAAACTATCATGCAATGATTCTTCTGTAATGTCTAGGTACCAAAAGTCACAGAGACTTGACCAATGATATTACAAAATATTCCTTTGGAGATTTTTACAAGACAATTCCATGGAAATGAAGTCTCAAATTCAAAGTACATTCCTTTGAACATCCTTCTTACATTAAGTTTTCTAATCTTACACAGATTTAAAGAATATCTTCCACTTATGGAAACATTTCCATATTCCCATTTTGTCCATCACTTCTGAACAAGAGTTACCTCTTCTCAGAGTATGTCAATATGGTCCTTTCCAAAATTTAAAATATACTCCCAACTGTCCATGAGCAACCAATCTTTGGTAAACCTCAGATTGTCCTCGACAATTGCTTAACCATTTTAGTCATATCCGGTTCTATTCCTTTTTCCCTCTTAATGCCCTAGTCATTTGGAAAAATTAGAACATGAGAATATTATAGCATATGCAATCGATCCTATACCCGAAGCATATGGGATGCGATTCATAATGTATAATATAAAGACATGATACTTGATCAACCTTTTGCTACAATATTTCTATTTGCCATGTTCTCACAATTCGAGTTATGAAGAGGGATGTCGTAATCATAATCAAATTTTGAGAACGCAATTAACATTTCCATATATAGAATTTCCTTATGTTGAACCATTCCAACATAGCATTCATATATATTTTACTAAATTTGATTAAATCTCAATCTAAGCTTTTATATTTGAAATGAAGTATAAATTCCTCTCCCTTAATTATAGAAAAACAACTTTTCAAATCCACAACTTTGCGAATTGAAACTTTTGTTTTCTATAATTAATATTGCTAACTTGCAATACTTACCATAATAATTATGCTCCTACTAGCATAATAATTATTATCTTACCAGCATAACACTTATGCTCCCACTAGATTTGATATGTACCCAGAAATCAGCTGGACTTCTAGAAATCAATACTCATTGACTTTCATTACCAAAGTTCAGATTTATGATACAAGATGCTTCGATAAGACTTTATCTAGGCTTCTCAAAATCATACACCTTTCCTTAGATAGCTCACATGTGTGTCTTAACTATTCAGAACTTACGACAATAAGTTCCAAATGCTTAGACCCTTTTGCCATTTATCACAGCTCGAACTATGAAGAGGGATGCCGTAATCATAGTCGAATTTGAGAATGCAAATATCACAATTGCTATCTCCTTAAAATCTAATTAGTGAAAGCGTTTCTTCACAATCATTTTCATGAATTGGAGAGAAACCTTATGACACTTAGATTTTATGGTGTATGTGTTCCTATCCATGTGAATTTGTCAAACCATAATTAAAAGACAAGGTTAGTGACAAATCCAAACTCATATGGATTGAACTTGTTCAATCTTAATTTCTTTCCACTTGGCAGCACAAGGGTCTACCATCACTTCCAAGGTTGTTATGAAAACAACTGAGAACTCATAGAACTCATATGCATAGTCAACTTTAACTGGAATGGGAACAAAAACAAGAATATGTCAACACGATAGGTTACAAACCTCAAGTCGTGTGCTAGTGTTTAACAATAGGTTTACTCTTGATTAGTTCTTGAAACTTCCAAGATCTTTTAGACTCCCACTGACCTCTTGACATATAAGATTCACTTTATCAAAGAACATTACTTGACAAACAAATATTCAAGATTTAGTTGGGTTTCTTATCAAGACAAACACTTCACACAATTGGCCTTAGTTGGTCTTTGTTTTATCCAAAACATCACAACTATACCAATTTCAAATGTACAAGAGTAAGAAACATGTTACTCTACATTTGATGAGTGTTATAAACCTTCTTAATTTAGTGTCACTTAAGGCACAAGCTTGGAGTATGACTCTAATACTTGTTTTTGGAACGAAGTATGACTCATCTTCTAGATTTAACCAATTCAACAATTCACGATTCCTCTTCTTAGCCATACAAATGCACTAAGATATCCTTAAAGGATCAATTGTGACTTGGTTTTCATAATCATTAAGATGATCATAAAACACGATACTCAAGTACTCTCCCATCTTTTTAGATTGAAGAAACTTCTATCTTTCTGCCTAATTTGATTCTTCTTATTCGTTCTGCTATACATTGAAATCTTTTCAACTATTCAGAATTATACTTAATCTTGTAAGTATAACCATATTTACTAAACTTTAGTAAATCATGACGAATAGTATTATCGATCTTTGTGGTGGATCTGACCAGCACACACCTAGTGTATCTGATCCCCTAGTCCTTCACTTGACTCACATATTCATGTGAACAAGGAATTAACCTTAATTTCCCACAGAAAAAGGTTCTCATTCATCACACACTACAAGTTGCATGACTCCAAGTTTCTATCCAACTGAAAGTTGGGTGATGAGAATCTTTCCTTATTTGGAAAATTCTCGATACTACCACAAACGAAAGAATCAAATCCATTGCCATACATAGAAACATACAAATATCAATTTTCACAAATGCCATTGTAAGGAGATGTTGGGTAATACATGCATCAAATACACTCTATAACTAGGCTGCGGAAGAATCGAAACAACAAAACGATTTACCTAAGTGTACATGCACCCTATGGATCTATGGCTTCATACTATTACTTCTACCCTATGAAATCCGAAAATACAAGGAAGAATACTAACCTCTTTAGTAGCTAATGATCTTCGAGCTTGACTCCTTGTGCGTGCCACCTTGTTTGGATGATGAGGATCCAAACCAGAATCCCTCTCTTGGTTCACACCCAATGAACTCAAAGAGTAGAAACAAATATTAAACTAGGAGGGATGAACTATCAGGAAAGTTCTTCCACAACGAGGGAGAAAGAAGGTGGCGAATATTCAAGCCAAAATGAGCAAGGAGGGATGAATCCCTAAGGCCCTATTTATAGCCTTGGATACCTCCTAGGGTTTTATCCTTCCATCCATGTGGGATGGGATAGGCTAAGAACGAAATTCCCTTTATCCAAAGGGAGATTTCGTCCAACCCCCTTCATTCTAGGGTTCTGGAATGTTCCCTGATCAACCAACTATTGATTAATTCACATTCAACCCTTCTATTAATTAAACTGTTAATTAATTCCCAAATTGTTTTCCAATTAGTTTCTAATTAATTATGAAACAATAATAATTAATAAACTAATCACTCCTATTATTTATTCTACTCAACTTTGAGTCTTGAGGGCAACCCAAGAGGACCCTGCTATTATTAGAAATATCACCAACTAGTTAATGTCACAACTAGGAATTTTGATGCTTTGTAACAACAACAATGATAACATTTGTGAACCAAAAATGTGAAAGCATGTATGATGCTTATTCAATAACAACAAACTTCCATCAAACACTTTATACAAGCACTCCAAATAGTCAACAAAGAATTGGAAACCCTAGAAACCCCGGTTTAAGTCCATTTTGGATTAGGATTTTCTTATTTGGGCCTAATGGACCAATAAGCTTCCAATTTTACTATTTTGGGCTTAGAACTCCTATATGGACTCTAATTGGACCCACTTTCATTTATTTTAATATTTTGGGCCATAATGGGCCCAGAATGAAATAAAATACCCTAAGGGGGCCATAACAAATCTAATTAACTTAAAAAGGCCATAAGACTCATACTTTGATGTAAATTGGGCCCATATCTTGGACTTAAGCACAATAAGCCCAATTTCTTTTCTTCCTTCCCCTTCTCTCGGCCCAACTACACAAATGGGGGGAAGAGTTGACTTTTTACTTGCCACCTCACAATTGTACATGGGGTATCCATGCACCCTTCCCATATTTCCAAGCATCCATCACTTCACACTCTCTTCTCCTCTCTCTTTTCTTCTTCGGCTGAGAACCACAAAGGGAAAGACACACACACACACACACAATTCACTCAAACACTCTTCCTTCTTCTTCATCAAAAATTTCGAGATATAGGAGCTTTCAAGTAGGATTCTCCCTAAGAGTCATCATCTAAGGTAAGTTGATGCTTAAATTCATGATCTAGCTACTTCATTTCATCAAAAATCTCTTCTAAATCTATTCAAACTCGTGATCTTGCATCTTAGAACACATTTAAGCCAAAGATCCACCAAGAAGCTTGTTAGGCGAAGATTTGCATCAAACTTCTTCCATTTTTCTTCTAAACCGAATCCACAAACTCAAGGTGAGTTCATACCCCTCTCTTTTCGAATTTCATAAGTTTTATAGGGGAGAATACAAGTAAAATGTGTAGATCTATGTGTATGTGTATGCTATGTATGATTTTATGCATGTATGTGTGATTTTATGTGCTTATGTCTTGAATATGTAAACAAAAAGGGAAGAAAACTCGAGATCTATGGCATGAGTAAGAAAACAAACAAGAACTAAGGTATATTACACTAAACAAGTCAAGAAAATTACCCTCCAAGATTATGATAAACATATTGTAACATAAAACTAATTTTTGGGCTTAAATTGTCAAATAAACAAAAGTTGAGTTAAAAATTGCCATTCACGGTTTTCTTAAGGGTCAAAAGAGTCAAATCAGTTAAAACAAATGTTTTTATGAATATTATGCTCTTCAAAGGACTTGAAATGTAAACATTAGCTTAATGGGCTAATTTTTGGGCTTTTCGGCCCATTAAGCCCAAAGTTGCGAAAATCATGACTTTCAAAGGGCTGAAATGGTAAATTCTTCAAAACAGGGGATAAAAAGTTAAACAAAACTATTTCAAGGGTTAAAATGCTTTTCTTTTCCAAAAAAGATAAAAAATGTAAAGTTTTTGGATTTTGGGCCAAAGTTGTAAAAATTGCGAAAAGTTTGGACTTTAACCGAAAAACACTTTGCTGGAAGGTCTGAAACTGCCAAAGAATAAGTTTTGAGCTAAAAATATCATTTGAACAAGTCTATGATTCAAAAGTGTCAAGAAAATGGTCTAAGGGTTTAAAATGTCTTTTCTTTTGTATAAAGGACTAAAATTGTTATTTTTATTAAAGAAGGGCTGAAAAGGTCAAACCAATATTTTGAATCAATTATTTTATTTTAAGATATTTGAGTCAAAAGAATACCAATTTACAACTTACGAAAACAGAATGAAGAATATACCTATATTTTTAAAAACATCATTATAAACAACCGAACGGTCTCGTGCCGATCCAAAAATAACAATCGTTCAATCAAACCTTCCAACAATTATGCAATACCTAAAACAAGTAAACATTCAAACTTTGGGCTTGAAAGCTCCAATCATGCTAGTTGGACCTTTGTGATCCATTAACATGACCGTTGGGCCCAAGGGATAATGGTAACCGATGTTATTGGGCCTTCTATGACCCAATTCCATATTAAAGGGACCTTCAATGGCTTTTAAGTGCCATTGGGCATTAGTGGCCCATTAGCATTGCTAGTAAGGTCCAAGTAATCAAATGCGAAATGGGCCATCGTGTCCTTCGTATACCCAACAGCCTAAAATAACTCACGGAAGTAGCAGGACTTTGTATTACTCTTCTCCTCGTTTGCTAGGCTTATGTGTAATCAAAGTAAACAAATTCAGGTCGTTAATCAATAGTAATCTAGGTGGTTTGGATTAAGTGAGTAATAACGGACGACACCTCTATGGGTCGTTCGTAGTTGGTAGTTATAACCAGTCATTACCATGCATGGTTACAACGACTCACAAAAATTTGATAATATCCGACACCACCCGAGTAATCAAGGAAGAGTAATCAAAAATCATTTGTTGTGGCGGTGTAGCAATTCGTAAACAAGTATATTTCGCGTTATCGGAAAACATCGGGTTTTTCGAGGAAATCAACACCACTCGCTTGTAATTTCTATAACTATAATACAAAACTCCCTTTTATATACACGTTTTGAAATCATTCATGCATCAACTTATGGATCTTCACACTTTGATAAACTATTGCCTTTCAGAAAATATCGGATTTTCTGGGTTTTACAAACTACACAAATCATTTTTATCACAACCTTGCTTATGAACTCACCAACATTTCATATGTTGACGTTTTTCAAAATAACTTGTATTCTCAGGTAACAGGTAAGCTGAAGGGTAATATCAAGTATGTTAGGATATTATGTTTTGAAAACTCTCAAACAATTTAGGGTTGTGGATGTGTAATATTTAAAACAATGTACTGGATGTGAACAATATCAGTTGTAATGTATTGATGCATGGTGATGTTTATGTTATGATTCATGTATATTCATTGTGATGATATTCAATTTAAGTCATGCGAGCCCTCGGACGTTTCCGCCGTCTGGTTTCGGGGGTGTGACAGGTTGGTATCAGAGCTCTGTTTATAGTGAACTGGCATATCTAACCACACATTGATATGCAACTATAAACCAAAGAGGGACTAAAACAACTCTGAACAAAACAAAATAAAACACAACGATAAAACATCTTTACTTGTGCGATATAGGAAAAAGAACATAATACCAAATCAAATAAAATAATGCTGACATCTTGGTTAAGTCGGGATTGTTCTTAGTTGTAGTAAGGGGTGGATGTAGCCTGACCAACTACATTTTCTCCGAAGTACAACTATTACATACCCCGGTGAAAACCTCGATGGTCGGTAGACCTAAAAACATACCCCTTTGTTACCAAGAAAAGAACATCAACTCAAATTACATAATAATTAAAACATCTTAGGAATAATGTTAGTACATTTATATACTCTCGCAGACAGTATGGCCGGCTTCCATCACCCCGGAGATCCGTATTTCCCTAATCAGGGAAATAACGGATGGTTGGAGGAGGAACCTGAAGAAGACCCTGAGGAAGGGTCTGAAGAGGAACCTGAGGCGGAAGTCGAGGGCGGACCTGCCGAGCCAGTGGAGGTCCTGGAAGAAGAAGAAGCCGAAGAGGACTTCGAGGAGGAACCTAGCGATGATGATGATTCGAACACAGAGTCCGAAGTCATCAACCCCCTTACCCGACTAGGGTGCCCGCTCACCGGATGGGCCCGACTGGCCCTACACCCCCCTGGGGTATCGACCTTTGGAGGTGGAGCAGACAGCAGGGATAACGACCTCCATTTGGCATGTCACGTGAGTTCTACGACTTGTTGGGAGGGAGGACCAGCTGATCGCGCGCTTCCGGTCATGGTGAGACGATTGCGGAACACTGCCGACCTAGCTCAGAGCACCGTCGATCAGATGCACTAGATGCGGGCTAGAGTTGAGCGTGCAGAACAGGAGACACGAGAGGTTATCCGAGAGTTCCACATGAGACAGGTGAGATGGGAGACTCGCCTCCGAGACGCGGAACGACAGGTGGTTCGCCTTCAGGGAGCGTCCACTTCTTCAGCACCACCCCCTGGCGCATCCCCCCACGACTAGGACTAGTCATATCTATCCATAGTATTATGCTTATGTGACCTATGCTATGTACCATCGACTCTATGTTTAAGTGATTACACTACTCATAGAGCCGTTACGCTGCCGAACTTGCACCACTAATGTGTGCTCCTTCGAGCAAATTTTCATGAAACAAAAATGCGGATAATATTAATGGAAAAATTTTATGTGTTCTATTGTGATGTTCTTATCTGTTATGATTGTATGTTAACATGCGGAACCACTTAAGTATACACAATACACCTAGTTTTTAGGACCACAATCTCACAAAAATCATAGGCGCTCAACATCTTTCCGTTCCATGACAGAAAGATGCCCCAACGACCAACCCGTGGAAACCCTGGACCAACCCCACCCGAAGTCAACTCGGCTGCATTCCAAGCAGCTGTATCTGCTGCGATTACTGCAGCCATGGCGCAAATCCACCAAGGGAACAATGGTGGAGTCAATGGGCAAGGGGCTGGAAGTTCGAACAACGGAATAAATCAAGGACCTACCAAGACATGCTCCTAAAAGGACTTCACCAACGCCAAGCCACGAACCTTTAATGGCACGGGTGGAATGATAACCCTAAAGAGATGGATGGAAAAGGTGGAATCAGTATTTGAGATATGTGAATGCCCCGAGGAGGTGAAAGTGAAGTTCGCCGCATGCACATTCGTTGACCAAGCTCTCACTTGGTGGAATGGACATGTAGAGGCCATGACTCTCCCCGTAGCCAACGCTATGCCGTGGGCGGAGTTGAAAGAAATGCTGATGGCTGAGTACTGCCCGCGAGGCGAAATTCAGATAATGGAGCAAGAGTTATGGAATCTCACCGTCCGAAACTCCGACATAGATGCATACATATCAAGGTTTAGCGAGCTGTCATTGTTGTGCCCTGGCATGATTACTTCAGAGGGAAAGAAAATCGAACGATTCATCTGGGGATTAACCTCCCCAATTCAAGGAAATGTAATAGCTGCAAACCCTGAAACATTCGACAGTGCCAAGAGGTTGGCCAAGAAACTATACGATCACAACAACAAGAAGGGCGAGAAGCCAGTGGAAACTGAGAGCAAGAAGGAGAGTGACAACAAGAAAGGAAAGAACAACAAAAGAAAAGGGCGACAAGGCTCAGAGTCGTCAAAGAAGCAACAGACAGTGACAGTCAGTGCTGCAACCACCTAAGTACCCTCCACACCACATGCTCCAGCTTCAGCTAATCCAAGTGCCCCTAGGCAGTATTCTGGGAATCTCCCAAAGTGCAACAAGTGCAGTCTCCATCATAATGGTGAATGCAGGGAGATGCATTGAACCAGTTGCAATCGAAAGGGTCACATGGCAAGGTATTGCAGGACCTATCCTCCCCAGAGCCAACAACAAGGAAACAACAACAACAACAACCGCAACAACAACAACACCAACAACAACGACAATAATGCAGGATCAAGCCCCACCTGCTATGGATGTGGAAAGACTGGGCATATCTGTCGAAACTGCCCCAACATCAACAACCCCAGAAGCTTAATGAAACCTTTACGGTGGAAATGGCTAATGGGAAAACAGAATCCACTGGGGAAATCTACATCGGATGTACCCTGACCTTGAACCATCACGTCTTTCAAATAAAATTAATGCCTGTTTCCATTAGGAGTTTTGATGTGATTATCGGCATGGATTGGTTAAGCCCCCACCATGATGAAATTATGTGTCACGCGAAGGCCGTTCGCCTTCGCCTCCAAATCACGAAACACTAATTATATACGGAGACAAATCCAGCACGAACCTTCGTCTTATCTCGTGCATTAAGGCACAGAAGTATCTACGAAAGAAGGACTTGACGTTTCTAGCTCATATAGTGGATAAGTCCAAAGAAGAGATCAATATTCGAAACATCCCTGTGGCTTGCGATTTCCCGGATGTCTTTCCGGAGGATCTTCCAGGGATACCCCCAGAAAGACAAGTCGAGTTCCGAATCGATCTAGTGCCAGGAGCTACTCCCATCGCCAAATCGCCCTACGGATTGGCTCCTGCGGAGATGCAAGAGTTGTCCAATCAACTCAGCGAGCTTTTGGATAAAGGATTCATCCGACCCAGCTTCTCACCTTGGGGAGCTCCGGTTCTCTTTGTTAAGAAGAAAGACGGTACCTTTAGGATGTGTATTGACTATAGGGAACTTAACAAGCTCACTATCAAAAACCGCTATCCACTTCCGCAAATCGACGATCTATTCGACCAGCTCCAAGGAGCAAGTTACTTCTCTAAGATAGATCTGCGATCTGGATACCACCAACTCAAAGTCCGGGAGGAGGATATCCCCAAAACCGCCTTCCGAACTCGTTATGGACATTATGAATTTGTCGTAATGCCCTTCGGTCTAACGAATGCCCCTGCCGCATTCATGGACCTAATGAATCGAATCTGCCGACCATTCCTTGACAACTTTGTCATCGTTTTCATCGACGATATCCTCGTCTATTCTCGAAGCGAAGAAGAACACGGCCGACATCTCCGACAAATCCTGGAAACCCTGCGAACCGAAAAGTTATACGCAAAACTCTCTAAGTGTGAGTTTTGGCTCTGTAGTGTGAACTTTTTAGGTCATGTTGTTAGTCAAGAAGGGATACATGTGGATCCTTCTAAGGTCAAAGCCATTGAAGGATGGGCGATCCCAACAACACCCACATAAATTTGCCAATTTTTAGGCCTCGCAGGCTACTACAGGAGATTCATTCAGAACTTTTCCAAAACAGCCAAGCCACTTACCTCGCTTACACAAAAGGGCGTACCTTTTGAATGGACAGATAAACAAGAAGCTGCATTCCGAACTCTGAAGCAAGCACTCTGCAGTGCGCCGGTGCTATCACTACCGGAAGGAACAGAAGACTTTGTAGTTTACTGTGATGCGTCGAATCAGGGTTTGGGCTGTGTACTCATGCAACGTGGAAAGGTGATAGCTTATGCGTCCCGACAACTAAAGACACATGAAGTGAATTATACCACCCATGACCTGGAATTAGGAGCTGTGGTCTTCGCCCTGAAAATTTGGAGGCACTACCTTTATGGTACCAAGTGCACCATTTTCACCGACCACAAGAGTCTCCAGCACATCTTAAATCAAAAGGAGTTAAACATGAGGCAACGAAGATGGGTTGAATTGCTGAACGATTACGAGTGCGAAATCAAGTACCACCCAGCTAAAGCTAACGTAGTAGCTGATGCCTTGAGTCGGAAGGATTACTCGAATCGTCGTTTGAAGACTCTCTCAATAACCATCCAATCCCACCTGACCTCGCAAATCAGAGCAGCCCAGTCGGATGCCATGAAGGCAGAAAACAGGACGAGCGAAGCGCTACGTGGAATGGAAAAGAATTTCGAAGTGAAGGAGGATGGAGCATATTACTTCATGAACCGCATTTAGGTCCCTAAACTTGGGGGATTCAGAGAAGTAGTCATGAATGAAGCCCACAAGACGCGATACTCCATCCATCCGGGTTCAGATAAAATGTACTTGGATGTCAAGCAACATTATTGGTGGCCTAACATGAAGGCATAGATTGCCACTTACGTTAGCAAGTGCCTCACATGTGCTAAAGTAAAAGTGGAATATCAAAAGCCCTCGGGATTACTACAGCAACCAGTAATTCCCGAGTGGAAATGGGAAAGGATTACTATGGACTTTATGACCAAGCTACCCAAGACGACTGATGGTTTGGATACCATATGGGTAATAGTTGATAGATTGACAAAATCCGCTCATTTCCTGCCAATAAAAGAATCATACAAGATGGAACGTCTGACAAGGACCTATATCAAGGAAATCGTGAGACTCCACGGAGTGCCAATATCTATCATCTCAGATAGAGATAGTAGGTTTACTTCACGCTTTTGGAAATCCCTTCAGAAAGCTATGGGAACACAACTTGACATGAGCACTGCCTACCACCCATAAACGGATGGTCAAAGCGAACGAACCATTCAAACCCTTAAAGATATTCTTCGCGCATGTGTGATAGACTTTGGAAAGTCGTGGGATACCACTTGCCTTTGATCGAATTCTCGTACAATAACAGTTATCACTCAAGCATCAAAGTCGCTCCTTTCGAGGCATTGTATGGGCGTAAATGTAGATCACCGTTGTGTTGGGGAGAGGTAGGGGACACCCAGTCAGCAAAAGGACAAACATCAGACAATGCACTAACGGGGCCAGAAATCATACGCGAGACGACCGAGAAGATAATTCAAATCAGAGCCCGACTGCAATCATCACGAGACAGACAAAAGAGCTACGCCGATAAGCGGCGAAAGCCCTTGGAATTCAGAGTCGGGGATAAGGTGTTATTAAAGGTATCTCCTTGGAAAGGGGTGATTCGTTTTGGGAAACGGGGAAAGCTAAACCCTCGATACATTGGACCCTTCGAGATTCTTGCCCGAATCGGTCCAGTGGCTTATAGACTGCAGCTACCCGCTGAGCTCAGCAGTGTACACCCTGTGTTCCATGTTTCCAATTTAAAGAAATGCTTATCCGACGAAACTCTCGTCATTCCATTAGAAGAAATCGAAATCAACGAGAATCTCCTGTTCATCGAAGAACCAGTCGAAATCATGGACAGGGAGGTGAAGCGTACTAAGCAAAGTCGCATTCCGATTGTGAAAGTTCGATGGAACGCGAGACGCGGACCAGAATTCACATGGAAACGTAAAGACCAAATGAAGCAGAAGTACCCACACCTATTCTCGCATTCTCAAATCTAGCTTTCAAAAGAATTTCGGGACGAAATTCCCTCTAACGGGGGGATGATGTCACAACTAGGAATTTTGATGCTTTGTAACAACAACAATGATAACATTTGTGAACCAAAAATGTGAAAGCATGTATGATGCTTATTCAATAACAACAAACTTCCATCAAACACTTTATACAAGCACTCCAAATAGTCAACAAAGAATTGGAAACCCTAGAAACCCCGGTTTAAGTCCATTTTGGATTAGGATTTTCTTATTTGGGCCTAATGGACCAATAAGCTTCCAATTTTACTATTTTGGGCTTAGAACTCCTATATGGACTCTAAGTGGACCCACTTTCATTTATTTTAACATTTTGGGCCATAATGGGCCCAGAATGAAATAAAATACCCTAAGGGGGCCATAACAAATCTAATTAACTTAAAAAGGCCATAAGACTCATACTTTGATGTAAATTGGGCCCATATCTTGGACTTAAGCACAATAAGCCCAATTTCTTTTCTTCCTTCCCCTTCTCTCGGCCCAACTACACAAATGGGGGGAAGAGTTGACTTTTTACTTGCCACCTCACAATTATACATGGGGTATCCATGCACCCTTCCCATATTTCCAAGCATCCATCACTTCACACTCTCTTCTCCTCTCTCTTTTCTTCTTCGGCTGAGAACCATAAAGGGAAAGACACACACACACACACACAATTCACTCAAACACTCTCAAGGAACACTCTTCCTTCTTCTTCATCAAAAATTTCGAGATATAGGAGCTTTCAAGTAGGATTCTCCCTAAGAGTCATCATCTAAGGTAAGTTGATGCTTAAATTCATGATCTAGCTACTTCATTTCATCAAAAATCTCTTCTAAATCTATTCAAACTCGTGATCTTGCATCTTAGAACACATTTAAGCCAAAGATCCACCAAGAAGCTTGTTAGGCGAAGATTTGCATCAAACTTCTTCCATTTTTCTTCTAAACCGAATCCACAAACTCAAGGTGAGTTCATACCCCTCTCTTTTCGAATTTCATAAGTTTTATAGGGGAGAATACAAGTAAAATGTGTAGATCTATGTGTATGTGTATGCTATGTATGATTTTATGCATGTATGTGTGATTTTATGTCCTTATGTCTTGAATATGTAAACAAAAAGGGAAGAAAACTCGAGATCTATGGCATGAGTAAGAAAACAAACAAGAACTAAGGTATATTACACTAAACAAGTCAAGAAAATTACCCTCCAAGATTATGATAAACATATTGTAACATAAAACTAATTTTTGGGCTTAAATTGTCAAATAAACAAAAGTTGAGTTAAAAATTGCCATTCACGGTTTTCTTAAGGGTCAAAAGAGTCAAATCAGTTAAAACAAATGTTTTTATGAATATTATGCTCTTCAAAGGACTTGAAATGTATATATTAGCTTAATGGGCTAATTTTTGGGCTTTTCGGCCCATTAAGCCCAAAGTTGCGAAAATCATGACTTTCAAAGGGCTGAAATGGTAAATTCTTCAAAACAGGGGATAAAAAGTTAAACAAAACTATTTCAAGGGTTAAAATGCTTTTCTTTTCCAAAAAAGATAAAAAATGTAAAGTTTTTGGATTTTGGGCCAAAGTTGTAAAAATTGCGAAAAGTTTGGACTTTAACCGAAAAACACTTTGCTGGAAGGTCTGAAACTGCCAAAGAATAAGTTTCGAGCTAAAAATATCATTTGAACAAGTCTATGATTCAAAAGTGTCAAGAAAATGGTCTAAGGGTTTAAAATGTCTTTTCTTTTGTATAAAGGACTAAAATTGTTATTTTTATTAAAGAAGGGCTGAAAAGGTCAAACCAATATTTTGAATCAATTATTTTATTTTAAGATATTTGAGTCAAAAGAATACCAATTTACAACTTACGAAAACAGAATGAAGAATATACCTATATTTTTAAAAACATCATTATAAACAACCGAACGGTCTCGTGCCGATCCAAAAATAACAATCGTTCAATCAAACCTTCCAACAATTATGCAATACCTAAAACAAGTAAACATTCAAACTTTGGGCTTGAAAGCTCCAATCATGCTAGTTGGACCTTTGTGATCCATTAACATGACCGTTGGGCCCAAGGGATAATGGTAACCGATGTTATTGGGCCTTCTATGACCCAATTCCATATTAAAGGGACCTTCAATGGCTTTTAAGTGCCATTGGGCATTAGTGGCCCATTAGCATTGCTAGTAAGGTCCAAGTAATCAAATGCGAAATGGGCCATCGTGTCCTTCGTATACCCAACAGCCTAAAATAACTCACGGAAGTAGCAGAACTTTGTATTCCTCTTCTCCTCGTTTGCTAGGCTTATGTGTAATCAAAGTAAACAAATTCAGGTCGTTAATCAATAGTAATCTAGGTGGTTTGGATTAAGTGAGTAATAACGGACGACACCTCTATGGGTCGTTCGTAGTTGGTAGTTATAACCAGTCATTACCATTCATGGTTACAACGACTCACAAAAATTTGATAATATCCAACACCACCCGAGTAATCAAGGAAGAGTAATCAAAAATCATTTGTTGTGGCGGTGTAGCAATTCGTAAACAAGTATATTTCGCGTTATCGGAAAACATCGGGTTTTTCGAGGAAATCAACACCACTCGCTTGTAATTTCTATAACTATAATACAAAACTCCCTTTTATATACACGTTTTGAAATCATTCATGCATCAACTTATGGATCTTAACACTTTGATAAACTATTGCCTTTCAGAAAATATCGGATTTTCTGGGTTTTACAAACTACACAAATCATTTTTATCACAACTTTGCTTATTAACTCACCAACATTTCATATGTTGACGTTTTTCAAAATAACTTGTATTCTCAGGTAACAGGTAAGCTGAAGGGTAATATCAAGTATGTTAGGATATTATGTTTTGAAAACTCTCAAACAATTTAGGGTTGTGGATGTGTAATATTTAAAACAATGTACTGGATGTGAACAATATCAGTTGTAATGTATTGATGCATGGTGATGTTTATGTTATGATTCATGTATATTCATTGTGATGATATTCAATTTAAGTCACGTGAGCCCTCGGACGTTTAAGCCGTCTGGTTTCGGGGGTATGACAGTTAATGACCTTGGACACACTTCCAATAGTCTCCCACTTGGACAAGTCATCAACTATATACGGTCTTATATCCGTCTAATAATCAGCAGATAGATTGCCATCCAATGCATATGCCGAACTCTGATCTAATCAGTTTCAACCCTCAGATAAGTGATCAACTATTCCTTCATCCTCATGATATCTGTATGAATTCGAGACATGGATAATGGTCAATCTCAGAATTCAAAATTATGCTTCCCGATATAGATTTGTGACGACTACATTTGACTACTAAATCAAACACATCAATTCTAGTCAGCACCCGACCATGTATTTTAGATGTCAGCACCAAATCATCGAGGGGCCCATAGATATCGCTTCTCCTATTAAGACAGAAGGGACGAATAAACTTTGACTACATAGTCTTTGTCTATTTCATCATGTCACACATGAATATACCCGTTATAGCCACCAGTTATGGATAGCGTTGGAGTATACCAATGCATAACAGAATCTTAGAGCAAAGCCCCACATGTATCTCGGTTTGAAGAACAGAAAATATTATCATCTTAGAATTACTCGTGACTTAATCCATGAAGTAATCTCTAAGTGCGGGTTGATCCAATACTTATATCGCTATTAAGTACTCATAAGTGTTGACACAATCACTATGTCATGCTCAATCAAAATGGTTAATCCACCAACACTCATGACAGTCTTGAATCACTACTTACTTCCAAGAGTATGACCGACTGTGAATATTTGAGTACTTAGTACTCGGGAAGTGGGTTCTAAACATGCAAAAGTGAAACACAGTAATAAATAAATAGAAATGATAGCAATCCGTCACTTTATTAAGTCTCCACAAAATAAACATCAATTCTATTACAAATTCATACTATTAAATGTTTCAAGGATTATCAAACTAAACAATTAAACAACTACACCATATCTTTAGCAAATCTAATGCCTATAAATATAGTATGACTATCATGCTTGATCCTTGATAGTGGTTTAGTGAACGGATCGGCTGGATTCTCCTCTGACGATACTCTGCTCACAACAATATCTCCATCCTCGACTCGATGTCTTACATAGTGGAACTTTCTAAGTATATGTCTTGAGTTACCATGGTCTTTGGGTTCTTTAGTCAAAGCGACTGCACCCTCATTATCACAAAAGATTTCCAAGGGATCCTTGATGCTCGGAACAACACCAAGATCATCAATGAAATTCTTCAGCCATGTAGCTTCTTTTGCAGCTTCACTAGCTGATATATACTCTGACTCGCACGTAGAGTCCGCCACTGTCGACTGCTTGGAGCTCTTCCAAGTGACCGCTCCTCCATTGAGCAAGAATACCCATCCTGACTGCGAACATGAGTTGTCCCTATCAGTCTGGAAACTGGCATCTGTATAACCTGTAACTTTCAACTCATCTTTACCCCCATTTACCAAGAACATATCCTTTGTTCTTCTTAGGTATTTCAGAATGTTCTTTACTGCCGTCCAATGACTTTCGCCTGGGTTGTCTTGAAAACGACTCACCATAATCAGAGCAAATGAGACGTCAGGACGAGTACATGTCATGGCATACATGATCGATCCTATAGCGGAAGCATATGGGACTCGACTCATTCTTTCCTGTTCATCACTAGAACTAGGACGTTGAGTCTTACTCAATTTCGTGCCATGTTGCATAGGTAGATATCCTTTCTTGGAGTCCTGCATCTTGAATTTCTTCAAGATCTTATCCAAGTATGTACTCTGGCTCAGTCCTATTAGACGTTTTGATCTATCTCTATAGATCCTTATACCAAGTATGTATGCAGCTTCTCCTAGATCTTTCATAGCGAAACAACTCCCAAGCCACGTCTTAACACCTTGCAACATCGGGATATCGTTTCCTATATGGAGTATGTCATCCACATACAACACTAGGAAGACTACATTACTCCAACTAGCTTTGATATATACGCAGGACTCTCCTTCACTTCTTGAAAAACCAAACTCCTTGATCTTTTCATGAAAGCAAAGGTTCCAGCTGCGAGACGCTTGTTTTAGTCCATATATGGACCTTTCAAGCTTACACACTCTATTTGGATATTTTGGATCTATGAAACCCTCTGGTTGTGCCATGTACACTTCCTCTGTGAGTTTTCCATTAAGGAAAACGGTTTTCACATCCATTTGCCATACTTCATAATCATGAAAAGCTTCTATGGCAAGTAATATCCTAATAGACTTGATCTTGGCTACTGGTGAAAAAGTTTCCTCATAATCAATTCCTTGAGTCTGAGTGTAACCCTTTGCAACCAACCTAGCCTTGAACGTGTGCACATTCCCATCCATGCATGTCTTCTTCTTGAAGATCCATTTGCACCCGACAATTTTAATGCCAGGAGCAGGATCAACCAAATTCCAAAATTGGTTGTCATGCATTGACTGAATCTCGCTCTCCATGCTTTCCTTCCACTTAGCAGCCTCAGTGCCTGCCATCGCTTCCCTATAGTTGGATGGCTCATCCATATCAACCAGTGTACGATCACTGATCAATACGTCTCCTTCTGTGCTCACATGAAAACCATAGAACTCAGGAGGAGCACGAACTCTATTGGATCTGCGAAGGGGAGGTGGAGATATATCATTTTGCTCAACAGGTTGCTCAGCCCCGAGTTGAGGTTCCTCAACGGGTTGTCGCTCCTCAGGTTGAGTGCTAGTGTCTACTAAAGGTTCTTCTTCATTTGTCTCTTGAAGCTCTTCAAGGTCTATGTGGCTCCCACTGTCCTCTTTGGAAATGAGATCCCTCTCAAGGAAGAATCCCCTTCGAGCAACAAACACTTTGTTTTCCGAAGGCTTGTAGAACAAGTATCCAAACGACTTTTGTGGATAGCCAATGAAGTAACACTTCTCTGACCGGGGTTCGAGCTTGTCATTCGCCCCGCGACGAATAAAAGCTTCGCATCCCCAAACCTTTATATGTGCTAGAGAAGGACGTGTCCCACTCCACATTTCAGAGGGTGTTTTAGCAACCTTCTTAGTAGGTACGAGGTTTAGGATATGCGCGGCTGTCTCTAAGGCATACCCCCAAAAAGATATCGGAAGTGTAGCTCGACTCATCATAGATCGAACCATGTCCAACAATGTTCGATTTCTCCTTTCAGCCACACCATTCAACTGTGGTGTTCTGGGAGGAGACAATTGTGAAACTATTCCACAATTCTTAAGATGATCGTAGAATTCAAGACTTAAGTATTCTCCACCCCTATCGGATCGGAGCATCTTGATCTTTCTGCCCAATTGGTTCTCTACTTCGTTTTCAAACTCTTTGAACACCTAGAAAGTTTCTGACTTATGGTTGATTAGATAGATATATCCATATCTACTGAAATCATCGATAAAAGTCACGAAGTATCTTTCTCCATGTCTTGTGGCAGATTTGAAGGGTCCACAAACATCTGTGTGGATGAGGTCCAACAAATCTTTGCCTCTTTCACAGTGGCCTGTGAATGGCGCTTTTGTCATCTTGCCAAGTAAGCAAGATTCGCATACATCATCCGATTTGAGGTCGAATGATTCCAAGATTCCATCAGATTGGAGTTTGGCAATGCGTTTCTTGTTTATATGGCCAAGTCGACAATGCCACAAACATGATTTATCTAATTCACTATTAGATGAACCAACATTCATAATTAGTTTATCAAAATCACTATCACAAACAACACTTTCATACACACCGTTACAAGGACTAGCTTTAAAAAAAAAGAACCATTCTTATAAACCAAAATGTCACCATTATCATTATCAAAAGAAAAACGGCAACAATCCTTATAAAGTGCATGAAAAGAAATAATGTTTCGTGCCATATCAGGCGAGTAGCAACAATTTAATAAACTAAGATAAACACCACCACTAAGCATGAGCTCATAGTTCCCAATCCTTGTAACAGTTGACTTGTGCCTGTTTCCCATGATTAGGTTGAGCTCACCATGCTTCAACTTCTTACTTTGTCTTAGTCCCTGCATATCAGAGCAAATGTGAGTACCACACCCTGTATCAAGAATCCAAGAACTAGAAATAGATGTGCTATGAAGTTCTATCATGAACATAAATGAGGTGTTAGCCACCTTGAATTTGCCCTTCATAAGGTCCTCGAGGTATTTAGGGCAACTACGCTTCCAGTGTCCCTTTTCCTGACAGTAAAAACAAATGGCTTCACTTGGATCAGCAGAAGGTGCTATTTCAGCTTGAGCCCTTTTCTTGGGAGCAGGTTCAGACTGTCCGACCTTACCCTTATCCTTTCCTTTGGGTTGAGGCGCCCTTTTCCTTTTAGCAGAACTACGATCAACGGCCAATACTGGAGCAGTAAGGTTAGAGTTGTTGGGTTTCTTCATGTTCGCTTCAGCAGTTTTGAGCATGCCATGCAACTCCATCAAGGTCTTGTCAAGTCCATTCATATTGAAGTTCATGATGACCTGCGAATATAAACTAGTAAGCGAGTTCAAAACCATGTCAATGGCCAACTCCTTAGGTAGCTCGACACCTAGATTCCTAAGTCTGTCTATGTACAACTTCATCTTTTGGACGTGCGTACACACAGAAGCTCCCTCTTGTAGTTTACATGCCATGAGGGACTTAACGATCTCGAATCGTTCTTGCCTAGCTTGCTCTTGGAACATCTCCTCGAGTTGCTGGTTTATGTCAAATGCATCCCATGTTTCAAAGTTCTTCTGGAGACCAGAAGACATGGTCGCTAACATAAGGCAAGCCACTTTGGTAGATTCATCGTAATGCTTGTTGTAGGCAGTAACTTCTTCTGGGGTAGGGTTCTCTCCAAGTATGGGAACATCTTCGTCGAGAACATACTCTTTGTTCTCATATCTTAACGTGATCCTCAAGGTCCTGATCCAATCAAGATAGTTGGATCCATCCTCCTTGAGTTTCTCCCTATTAAGAACCGGCATTAGAGAGAAGCTTGAGTTTTGAGTTAGGGGAGGAGGAGGAGGAGGCAGATTGTTGTTGTTGTTGTTGGCTTGGCTCGACATCTACAAAAGACAAGATTCCAATTAGTTTGATATAAGTCCTTAATTAATAATCACCCTAAATAAATTATTTGATTAAGGCTAGGATCCATATTTGGCTTCATGATGCGTAAAGGGATGCCGTAAACACACCACAAAGTTATTTAGGTAGACAAAGCTCTTTGTCAATTTCAATCACTATGAAATTCCTAGATCTTTGAGATTCATTGATTATCAATGGCATGTTAATCTCGGATTATGTTCATCTCAAATTCAATGACGGGGATGTCGCGGATCATTGAACAGATGGTGAATCACCCATACAAAATTGTGTGGTCCCCGGCTCAAGTTACGCTTGAGATTCGCGAGTCTCACATCATTCTCTACCTATACTCTCAAATTGACGTGCCGGTTAACCACACAAGCTCCATCAACAAGTTATAAAGAGAATGTGCAATTTTTTTGGATAACATAAGATTCACTTTTATTTAAATAAAACAGGATTTTTTTTTATACTTGTATTTAGAATACTTTTAGATTGACCATCATCACTATCAAACCCTTTCGGTAACTCCATTCTCAAAATGCAATAGGGCGGTGAGGTAAATTTAAAACACTTTAAATTTAGTTGTCTATTATTAATTCAAATTAATTACAAGGATGCAATATAACAATTAATAAGACATGAGGGGTTAATATTTAAATTTATAAAACTCTATTATAAATAATATTAAAATATTTAAATTCCTATTTAAATAATAAATAAATATTCAAATTCAAATAGCCATATTTAAATGATATTTATCTATTTTCAGATTTACACAATTAAAATTTGACATTTATCCATATTTATCAAAACTTCAAATTCGAAAAAGGAGGAAAATTCGAAAATCCCGAATCTGCTGAGTTCACGTCGTGAACAACATGTTCACGTTGTGAACCCCGATTAGGGTTTTATCACATTACGAATTTTTGATTACTCATTCATCATTCAGTTTCAAACAAGTATTTTTCAGAAAATATGGATGTAGGGTGATAGTAACCATGAACCAATGGCTCTGATACCACTGTTGGGTAATACATGCATCAAATACACTCTATAACTAGGCAGCGGAAGAATCGAAACAACAAAACGATTTACCTAAGAGTACATGCACCCTATGGATCTATGGCTTCATACTATTACTTCTACCCTATGAAATCCGAAAATACAAGGAAGAATACTAACCTCTTTAGCAGCTAATGATCTTCGAGCTTGACTCCTTGTGCGTGCCACCTTGTTTGGATGATAAGGATCCAAACCAGAATCCCTCTCTTGGTTCACACCCAATGAACTCAAAGAGTAGAAACAAATATTAAACTAGGAGGGATGAACTATCAGGAAAGTTCTTCCACAACGAGGGAGAAAGAAGGTGGCGAATACTCAAGCCAAAATGAGAAAGGAGGAATGAATCCCTAAGGCCCTATTTATAGCCTTGGATACCTCCTAGGGTTTTATCCTTCTATCCATGTGGGATGGGATAGGCTAAGAACGAAATTCCCTTTATCCAAAGGGAGATTTCGTCCAACCCCCTTCATTCTAGGGTTCTGGAATGTTCCCTGATCAACCAACTATTGATTAATTCACATTCAACCCTTCTATTAACTAAACTGTTAATTAATTCCCAAATTGTTTTCCCATTAGTTTCTAATTAATTATTAAACAATAATAATTAATAAACTAATCACTCCTATTATTTATTCTACTCAACTTTGAGTCTTGAGGGAAACCCAAGAGGACCCTGCTATTATTAGAAATATCACCAACTAGTTATTATTAGAAATATCACCAACTAGTTAATGACCTTGGACACATATTTCTAAGCCATCTATCATAACTCCTAAGCAACAGCTCAAAATTCTGATCATCGAACCATGTGATCGAAATCCATTTCTTCGCGATCAGAATCAGCCTACTCTTCCTTTAAGCTTCCTCTCTTTTCGATCCTACAAAACATCAAAATGCGACCTAGTCACATCATGTATTAAGAATCTCCAAATAGGAACTTAATAGAGTTAGATAGTAGACTTACCTGAAGCAGAGTCATACACTCTGACTTTACCATCCTTGTGATCTTTCAGGTAAATATGACAGCTTCGAAACCAATTCCCCTTCTTTTGGCAACATAAATATATGGACTCTCTGGGAATGGTATACATGACTATCTCAGACTTAGCATTTCTCTTTACCATTCGGTCAAATGACTTGACTATGGCCAAGCCCTTTCCATCGGGAAGAGAAACCTTTTCTGGACTTCCAACGTTACCATTGTCAATGTCCATGGAAGTTTGGGAGTAGATCTTCCAATCAAATTTGCTTAACCACTGCGCCAAATCATTGCTGATTCAGCAGCAACAAGCAAATATGTTAGATCAATAAGGGTCATATAGTGATCTCCCATATAGTAGTCCTTAAAGAACCCACTATATGACTTAGGAAGTGATTGAAGAACCCAGTCAATAGCCAACTTCCTCGAGACTTTGACACCCAACTCTCCCAGGATGTCAAATTTGTAAATTCATCTCCAAGACATGAGCACATACAGACTTTCCTTCCTGCCAATAGGGCTTTGAGTGACCTTGAACTTGTGGGTTAGAGAGAATTATTGGAGGAGGTGGAGGAAGTGAAGTATGATTTCCAGTCCCATTAATGCACGACAAAGGGATTAATCTTTCACCTCGATCGCCATGTGAGACATCATCTTCATTAGGAAGGCCTTTTCCAAAAGGATAAGGAAGACCATAGTTGTCTGAACTTAGATATTTATGAGGGAGAAATTCAAGTTTAGTTGATTTTAGTCCTTAATATAACACCCAACATGAAATATTAAGGCTAGGACCCAACACAATATTTTACAATTTGGAAGAGGGATGCCGTAATCCAATTGCAAAATATTTGAAGGTAGGTAAATGACGATTTACCAATTTCCACCACGAAAAACGAAAAAGAATTTTAGGTTTTAAGTGAATTGAAACTCCTAGATCTATTGAGATTCATTGAACTTTTGAATGACATGTTTAAATCTCGATTGTGCCCTTCAAGTTTGTGACTGGGATGCCGAGGATCATAAACAAGGTGTGAATAACCATGCAAATTAGCTTGGTACACTCAATGTTACAACCACCTAATCAATGTGTCGGTTAACCACAAACGCTCCATTGATCTATGATTAACATCAAGCTATCATTTGCTACGCACTGTCAGTCCAGGTTAGTGTGTCGGTTAACCACACACTCTCCACTAACGACTTAACAAGGTGCAAAGTGCAATTTCATGGGTTAGCACCAAAATCACATTTTTCCTAAAGTAACTAAGATTGGGAATTTAATAAAAGTTTAGTTACTTTATAATTATCATTATACTTTTAATTAGAATTCAAATGTCCTGTCAAACTCGTTCGACTAACGACCCTCCACTAGTGAAGGAAGCGGTGGGTGAGAGTGGACACCCATTAAACTGCCATTTTATAGGCAGTAACCTTATACCCCCCCCCCCTTATAGACCGGCTTCGTGAATGAGGCCTACTAATGGTAAGACTGACTTTACTCTTATACATATATATAAATATTAAACCTATAATATTATAATAGTATAAGGGTTGAATTGTAAACTTTTAAAATTCTAGGGTTTGGAACTAAATGTTTCAAGGTAAGACTTTGCATTTACAAATTCCAAAACTTGAGGGCAAGTTTTGAACTATTCAAAAACTTTTGGTATCCATAACTTATGAGTTTAATATAGGTTTTAATGAAAAGACTCTTGAAAATCCATAACTTGAGGACAAATTATGGATTTCATAAAACCATTTATGGGAAAAAGACTCTTCAAGTTCATAACCTATGATTTTAATGATCTCTTTAAAAGAAAAACTTTTCATTTTCCATTACTTGAGGACAAGTTATGGAATTCATCAAAATCATTTAGATCAAAAATTCTAACAAGAAAATCAAACAATTTGCCTGTGATCTAAATTAAACTCATAAGAACAAGACAATTCATATCAAACAAATTTCATGTAATTAGCCTAACCATATAATCTAATACAAAACATGAAACTTTGACAATTATCTTTTAAATTGGATAAGCATGATCATTACCACATCAAAAATAGGTTTATAAGTTCAAAAACAGTTTAGGGTAATGATCCTAGTCCAATTCCAACCTTAAAACTCGAAAATCTGCACTCAGGAGCACCAACTCGTCGAGTACATGAACTGACTCAGCGAGTTGGTCAGTTTATAGGGTGGACTCGGCGAGTTTCCCAGTGGACACGACGAGTTCACTGTCCAGGAAGTAGAAAATCGATTTTTTCAAACTTTGAAAACAAGTAGCATCAAGTATAATGTAAAACAACCTGAATTTGATACCACTGTTGGGTTTTGAGCATTCTAACACTCCTATGGTGTACATGCAATGCTAGATTCTTTGGATATATGTTTTCTCTATTATACATGCAAACTTTCATTTTCCAAAGCATCATCCTAACTAGCATACAATGGAGTATTTATACTACAAGATTCTAGTTAGATGACATACTGTGACATCCCCATTTTCACGGCCAGAAAAGACCGATTTTGTTTATGCTTGTTTGAAAATCAGAGTAACATTTTACATAAAAGTGTTGCGGAATTTGTTCCCAAAATAAAAATATGATAAAGATTTATCAAAGCATTTCCGTAGAAATGTATTTCATTAAAAAGACTCGGGATGTCATGTTCGATACAGATCAAAAGCATAAACAGTACAATGTAAGCCTTACTACATTATTTCATATCTACAGGCCTATATCTGTAATCCCTCATCCAAAACATCACATCTATGCTCGAACGCCACTACCAATAATACATGAAACTGAGTGGGTCAGGCTTGGGATTCCGGTGAGCACATAGGGTTTTCAACCCACAATAAATAAGTTATTTAATTTCATCAACCAACAATAACCCGATTACCCGTTCCGGTTATCCTCACTTTACGTCCCTAAACACCTATCATAAGGGACCTAGCCTAAGGATCATCATCGGGATGGACACTACTACTAAGGGGATTCCTCAGCAATAAATGTCCTTAAGGCAACCATGAGGGGGATAGAGTACACCGGTGAACACATCGTTCACAAACACCTACAGGTTGCGAGCCTGCTAGCGTTCCACTGGACTGTCTAGAAGAGTCCATGGTCGTCATCCATACTCCGCTAGATGACAGAATCAACAACAACAACATCGAGGCCTCTCATCATTTTATCACACATCATTTTTTACATCTACCCATGTTTTACCCCAACATTTTTGTAGATATAAAATACATATACAGTTTAAATCATTTAAAACATGTATAAAAATCTTTCATCAGCATAGACAACAAGTATTCAGACAATATGCACACATAGCACGTAATTTATATTAAATACTTCATATCTATGTGTAATATGAAAGTGACTATGTACTCACTTGATTAGGTGGCGACTCGGTACTCGGACAGCACTTCGTTATCTCAAAACAATTTTCCCTTGACAAAACCTAGTATCAATACCACTAGGGTTTAGTCTAACGTTATCCGCGACTAATCAATAGTCTAGCTATTATTACTGTTATATAAGCGTTAAACAACACTCTATATAACTCATAATAATAGCCCAAATAATTATTTTAAGTTCCTAATAATGTTACTATAATTAAATAAAAGCTATATTAAAAATAGCGTAGGCGTAGCTCACTTACAGCGGGTTTTATAGAAAACCGGGCTTTGCTTGGAGCAGCGTTTCCGAACCGAAAGACCCTTTTTCTCGGGACTCCGGGAGCCTCGGGGCTTCCTTCGGGTGCTAGGGGGTTTACATAGGCTTAGGAGGGGGTTAGGGGTGGTAGAGAGAGAAACTAGTGAGAGAAAGAAGGTGGAAAGGTGCAAGGAAGTCGGCAGCCCTCACATGCCTTTTATAGGCGCGAGCCCTCTCGGAACGCTGGGCGTTCAGAACTGCTACGCGGGGCGTAGCTTCGGATAAGGCGCCATGTGGCGAAGTCTCGCTGGGGCGACGTGGACGAAGCTGGGCCGAGGAGTGCGAGGCGTACGCTGGGCGTACCGAGTTCGGACGCGGGGCGTAATGCGAAGGGTGGCATGTCGTAATCCGAAGCTGGCTCATCGAACGGCTGTGGTTTGGTCACGTCATCATTTCATGTATTAGCTTCGCAAATTGCACACTTAACTTCTAAAAATCATAACTTTCACATACGAGCTCCGTTTTCGACGTTATTTATATCCACGCGTAGGCGGGAACATACTCTACAACTTTCGTTTAGACTTCGTCGGCTAATTTTGACTTTATTTTAAAAGTTATATTTTTAACAGGCCGGGACAAGATTGGTCCGTTAAAAATTCATAACTTCTTCATCCGACGTCCATTCTCGTCTGTCTTTTTATCGTTACGCTACTATTAACGAGGTCTTCGATTCTCGTTTAGGTTGTGTCGGCTAAAAATCACTCGATCTAATATTCGAACTTCGGGCTGTACACTGTTAAGCCGAAACTTCGAAAAATCATAACTTCCTCATACAAAGTCAGATTTGGGCGTTCTTTTTATGGACGCTCTCGGTTTAACGTTTTCTACGACTTTCGTTTAGATCGATAAGCTAAAAGTCGCTCTATCGTAAATTCACTATTTACGCTTCCCAGTGTCGTGCTGGTTCCGTCGCGAAACTTCGACGAGTCATAACTTCTTTGTTATAACTTGGATTTCGGCGTTCTTTATACCCCCGGAATCCTTGTTTCGACCACTACAACTTTATGTAGAGATATCGGGTTTATCTCACACTTTAATTTTGACGCTTATTTTTATCCTTTATTTATTATACATTTATAAATAAATAATAAGCATATAAATTCACATAATTCACATAATACTCAAATATTTCATCTTTATTACATCAAAAAGAATTACAATAGTTGACCTAGACTATTACATCATCTACTACTGCTTAGCCCTGAAACACGAGCGTTACAATTCTCTCCCCCTTAGGATGATTCCGTCCCGGAATCATGCATCAGCAAACAGATGCGGATAGCGACTCATCATGTCACTCTCTGTTTCCCAAGTGAGATTCGGCCGATTCGTATGTTTCCAACAGACTAGCACTAAGTCGACCATCTTGCGTCGTAACTTCTTAGTCTTATGGTCAACAATTGCCTCGGACTCTTCAATCAGCCTCTTGTTTTCATCCATTCTTAACTCTGAGATCGGAATTATGTCGGGAACTTCTCTCGTGAACTTCCTCAAATAACACACATGGAAGGTGTTATGAATACCATCTAGTTCTTCCAGTAATTCGAGCTTGTAAGCTTGGTTCCCAATCTTCTGAAGAACTTTGAACGGTCCAATACACCTCGCACTCAACTTTCCTCGTTTCCCGAATCTTATAAGTCCCTTCCATGGTGAGACTTTAAGCAAAACCGAATCCCCAACTTCGAAGGTAATCGGTCGTCTTTTCTTGTCAGCATAACTCTTCTGACGATCATGAGTTGCTAACATTCTTTCCCTAATCACCTTTAGCTTCTCAGCAGTCTCATGGACTATCTCGGGGCCAATAAACTGCTTTTCTCCAGCCTCAAGCCAACAAGATGGCGTACAACACTTATGTCCGTACAAAGCTTGATAAGGTGCCATCTTGATGCTCGAGTGGAAACTATTGTTGTAGGAAAACTCTACCAAAGGTAAGTGCTCGTCCCAGTTCCCTTGGAACTCGAGGGTACATGCTCTCAGCATATCTTCGAGTGTTTGTATCGTTCTTTCGCTCTGACCATCAGTCTATGGATGGTAAGGTGTGCTCAAACATAATTTTGTACCCAATTACTCTTATAGACTTCTCCAAAACCTAGAGGTGAAATGACTATCACGATCTGATACAAATCGTTAGCGGAACACCGTGAAGTCTTACCACTTCCTTCACGTAAGCATTTGCAAGCTTATCCATAGACCACTTCTCGTTGGCTGCTATGAAGTGTGCACTCTTCGTGAAACGATCCACGACCACCCAAATCATGTCGTGACCACTCTTCGTTCTGGGCAGTTTAGTCACAAAATCCATGGTGATGTCTTCCCATTTACCCATGGGTACAGGTAAAGGTTCTAAACTACCATACAGTTTCTGATGTTGTGCCTTAACTCTTGCACAAGTTACGCACTCGGCCACATACTTTGCAACATCGAGCTTCATCGTCGGCCACCAGTAGTAGGGTTTTAGGTCCCTATACATTTTTGTGCTACCGGGATGAATCGAGTACATGGTTTTTTGCGCTTCTTCCATCAGAAGTTCTCTTATTCCTCCCGTCTTAGGTACCCAAATCCGAACTTGGAATACCTTCAGTCCTTGACTATTTGTACCAAACACTAACGTTTTTCCCAAACGTTCTTCCTTTCGGTCATTATTCTCTAAAGCTTCTTTTTGAGCTTTCCTGATACTTTCCACAATCGTCGACACAACTTCTATTCTCAACGCTCTTGGCCTTTTCTTTTCAAGGTTGACTTTTTGACTAAGAGCATCAGCGACAACGTTCGCTTTACCGGGGTGGTAAAGTATCTCACAGTCGTAGTCCTTGAGTAACTCTAGCCAGCGTCGTTGCCTCATATTCAATTCCTTCTGATTAAAGAGATACTGGAGACTCTTATGATTAGTGAAAAGTTTGCACTTTGTGCCATAAAGGTAATGCCTCCATATCTTTAGGGCAAATACTACCGCTGCCAACTCCAAATCATGAGTGGGGTAGTTCTTTTCATGCTCCTTCAATTTTCGAGATGCATATGCTATCACCTTTTCTCTTTGGGTCAGAACACAGCCCAACCCGACTCGAGATGCGTCACTATAGACTGCGAAGTCTTCAACTCCATCGGGTAGAGAAAGAATCGGTGCTTCACATAATTTCTTCTTTAGCTTCTAGAATGCTTCTTCATGCTTCTCACTCCATGTATAAGTAGCTCCTTTGTGGGTCAAATCTGTCAATGGAGCAGCTATCGAAGAAAAGCCTTGGATAAACCTTCGGTAATATCCAGCTAATCCCAGAATGCTTCGAATCTCCGTGGGACTTTTTGGTCGTTTCCACTTCATCACCGCTTCGATCTTTGCTGGGTCAACCATTATCCCTTCTTCTTTAACCACATGACCCAAGAATTGGACTTCTCGGATCCAAAAATCACATTTGGAGAACTTTGCATACAACTTCTCCTTCTTCAATACTTCTAACACTTACCGCAAGTGTCTGCCATACTCCTCTTGATTTTTCGAGTAAATCAGAATGTCATCTATGAACACTATCACGGATTTATCGAGGAATGGTTTACAAACCCTGTTCATCAAATCCATGAACGCTGCTGGAGCATTGGTTAGTCGAAACGACATAACCAAGAACTCATAGTGTCCATATCTTGTTCTGAATGCAGTCTTCTCGATATCCTGATCTCTCACCTTCAGCTGATGATATCCTGACCTAAGATCGATCTTTGAGAAATAGCTCGAACCTTGCAGCTGATCGAATAGGTCATCAATCCTTGGCAATGGATACTTGTTCTTCACCGTTGCCTTGTTCAGCTCTCGGTAGTCTATACACATTCTCATGCTTCCGTCTTTTTTCTTCACGAATAGCACCGGTGCTCCCCAGGGTGATGAACTAGGTCGAATGAAACCGTTGTCCAACAACTCCTGAAGTTGCGTCATAAGCTCCTTCATCTCCGTCGATGCTAATCGGTACGGTGCCTTCGCTATCGGTGTTGTTCCTGGTAACAAGTCTATTCTGAACTCTACTTGTCTATCAGGTGGTAATCCAGGAAGATCTTCGGGAAAGACTTCTGGATAATCACACACCATTGGTATACTCTGCACCTCCTTTTTCTCTTTCTTTGCATCGATCACGAATTCCAAGTACGATGCACATCCCTTGGACAAACATTTTCTGGCTTTCATCAGGGAGATGATTCCAGAATCTACTCTGTGTTTGTCCCCGTACACCATAAATGACTCTTTTCCGGGTGGGTTCACCCTTACTATCTTCTTCCTGCAAAGAATCTCAGCATCGTTGGCGCTAAGCCAATCCATTCCCAGAACGATGTCAAAACCGTTCAAATCTATGGGCAACAACTCTTCGTGGAATTCGTTTCCATTTAGGTCGATGACGATGTTCCTAATACGATTACTAACAGGTACGAATTTGCCACTAGAAACTTCCACAATTAGGGCATTATCAAGTTTTTCTACGGGCAATGCTAGTTTCCCACCAAACTTATGTGACACAAAGGAGTAGTTTGCTCCGGAATCAAACAGTATATTGGCAGGCAAACCATTTACAAGGAAGGTACCTGAAGCGACATATGCTTCCTCCTTTGCAGCTTCGAGCGTCATCTGGAAGGCTCTGGCCTTCAGCTTTGTTGGAATGTTGGGTCTTCCTGCCTCCTTCTTCTTCGGGCAGTCCCTCGAAATGTGTCCTTCCTCGTTGCACTCATATCAGACCTTCTTAGTGAACGTGCACTCGTTGGCATAGTGCCCGAGATTTCCACACTTGAAACAGGTGACCCCTCCATCACATTTTCCTTGGTGCTTCTTCTTGCATTTGTCGCACCATTTCGCTTCGAATCCTCCTCCTCTCGAACCAGACTTCGAGAATTTACCCTTCTTGCTGGACCTCGAGGATCCATCGAATTTCCTTTTTTCACCAACCTCGGCCCTCTCCTGACCCCTTTCCTTCTGCTGGATCTCCACATTCTTAGCTGCTCAAACAGCTGATTTCAGAGTTGTTGCCATCTTGACCGTCAGGCCAAAGTCGGCTGGCAGTCCATTTGCGAACCTCTCAATTTTGGAGAGTTCGGTTGGCACCAGGTATGGAAATAACTTCATCTTCTCAGTGAATGCGGTAGAATAGTCATCAATGCTCATTCTCCCCTTCTTCAAGTTTTGGAACTCATTGTTCAAATCAATCAGATCTATCTCTGAACAATACTGCATCTTCAGTTGTTCCAAGAACTCTTCCCATGACATCTTCAGGGCTTCTCCTCGTGGCATTGTATCTGCCAATAGCTTCCACCAGCTCAAGACTCCAGTTTTTAGTTGTCTTACTGCAAAGACGGTCTTCTGTTTCTCGCTACAGCTGCAGCTCTCGAACACCATCTCCATTTCGGAGATCCAATCCATAATCTCAACAGGCTTTGGGCTTCCTGAGAGACTTGGTGGCTTCGCACCCAAGAAATTCTTATACATCCGCCTATTCTTGTCGTTTCCCCTCTCCGGGTCATTCCTTCGTTCTCCTTGAGTCCCAACTTGACTCACATGGCGGCTATAGTTCCCTTCCTCTGATTGCTCGGGAATCAGCTCGGGTTGCTCAATGGGCATGGTAGGTTCGTCCCTATTTGCGTGCAACATCTACCTCATTTCCTCCCTTTGTTCTGCTAACATAGCACGAATCATGGCTTGTACTCCAGCCATGGTGATTGGCTCGGGTGTAACTTCTACTACAACAGGTATTTGTTGAATCACTGGGGGTTGATTCCTATTCCCATTTGCATTCCCAACTCTACTGCGGGTTCTTACCATTTTGATCTATACACCGAATAAGGTGAATTTAAATCTTTATTTAGGATAGACGTTTAAATCATCCTTATCGCTCTGAAACGTTTACATGCTAGTTCTAATATCGTAGTCGTACGTTTAGAATCCTAAACACATAAGGTTTCCAGATCCGGTCGGCAACAGACTAAAGATCCGAACAAATAACAGCATGTCAGGCATAAAGCATTTAGCACGTAAAAGCATTTTAGGCACAATTCCTAAAATAAGCTAGTGCTCACACCTCACAATCATCGCTTAGCATTCTAAGTTTAAGTCTAGAAATCCTACAAACTCCTAGTTCGCTTAAACTAATGCTCTGATACCAACTGTGACATCCCCATTTTCACGGCCAGAAAAGACCGATTTTGTTTATGCTTGTTTGAAAATCAGAGTAACATTTTACATAAAAGTGTTGCGGAATTTGTTCCCAAAATAAAAATATGATAAAGATTTATCAAAGCATTTCCGTAGAAATGTATTTCATTAAAAAGACTCGGGATGTCATGTTCGATACAGATCAAAAGCATAAACAGTACAATATAAGTCTTACTACATTATTTCATATCTACAGGCCTATATCTATAATCCCTCATCCAAAACATCACATCTATGCTCGAACGCCACTACCTGTAATACATGAAACTGATGGGTCAGGCTTGGGAGCCTGGTGAGCACATAGGGTTTTCAACCCACAATAAATAAGTTATTTAATTTCATCAACCAACAATAACCCGATTACCCGTTCCGGTTATCCTCACTTTACGTCCCTAAACACCTATCATAAGGGACCTAGCCTAAGGATCATCATCGGGATGGACACTACTACTAAGGGGATTCCTCAGCAATAAATGTCCTTAAGGCAACCATGAGGGGGATGGAGTACACCGGTGAACACATCGTTCACAAACACCTACAGGTTGCGAGCGTGCTAGCGTTCCACTGGACTGTCTAGAAGAGTCCGTGGTCGTCATCCATACTCCGCTAGATGACAGAATCAACAACAACAACATTGAGGCCTCTCATCATTTTATCATACATCGTCTTTTACATCTACCCATGTTTTACCCCAACATTTTTGTAGATATAAAATACATATACAGTTTAAATCATTTAAAACATGTATAAAAATCTTTCATCAGCATAGACAGCAAGTATTCAGACAATATGCACACATATCACGTAATTTATATTAAATACTTCATATCTATGTGTAATATGAAAGTGACTATGTACTCACTTGATTAGGTGGTGACTCGGTACTCGGACAGCACTTCGTTATCTCAAAACAATTTTCCCTTGACAAAACCTAGTACAATACCACTAGGGTTTAGTCTAACGTTATCCGCGATTAATCCATAGTCTAGCTATTATTACTGTTATATAAGCGTTAAACAACACTCTATATAACTCATAATAATAGCCCAAATAATTATTTTAAGTTCCTAATAATGTTACTATAATTAAATAAAAGCTATATTAAAAATAGCGTAGGCATAGCTCACTTACAGCGGGTTTTATAGAAAACCGGGCTTTGCTTGGAGCAGCGTTTCCGAACCGAAAGACCCTTTTTCTCGGGACTCCGGGAGCCTCGGGGCTTCCTTCGGGTGCTAGGGGGTTACCTAGGCTTAGGAGGGGGTTAGGGGTGGTAGAGAGAGAAACTAGTGAGAGAAAGAAGGTGGAAAGGTGCAAGGAAGTCGGCAGCCCTCGCATGCCTTTTATAGGCGCGAGCCCTCTTGGAACGCTGGGCGTTCAGAATTGCTATGCGGGGCGTAGCTTCGGATAAGGCGCCATGTGGCGAAGTCTCGGTGGGGCGACGTGGACGAAGCTGGGCCGAGGAGTGTGAGGTGTACGCTGGACGTACCGAGTTCAGACGCGGGGCATAATGCGAAGGGTGGCATGTCGTAATCCGAAGCGGGCTCATCGAACGGCTGTGGTTTGGCCCCGTCATCATTTCATGCATCAGCTTCCCAAATTGCACACTTAACTTCTAAAAATCATAACTTTCGCATACGAGCTCCGTTTTCGACGTTATTTATATCCACACGTAGGCGGGAACGTACACTACAACTTTCGTTTAGACTTCGTCGGCTAATTTTGACTTTATTTTAAAAGTTATATTTTTAACAGGCCGGGACAAGATTGGTCCGTTAAAAATTCATAACTTCTTCATCCGACGTCCGTTCTCGTCTGTCTTTTTATCGTTACGCTACTATTAACGAGGTCTTCGATTCTCGTTTAGGTTGTGTCGGCTAAAAATCACTCGATCTAATATTCGAACTTCGGGCTGTACACTGTTAAGCCGAAACTTCGAAAAATCATAACTTCCTCATACGAAGTCAGATTTGGGCGTTCTTTTTATGGACGCTCTCGGTTTAACGTTTTTTATGAATTTCGTTTAGATCGCTAAGGCTAAAAGTCGCTCTATCGTAAATTCACTATTTACGCTTCCCAGTGTCGTGCCGGTTCCGTCGCGAAACTTCGACGGGTCATAACTTCTTCGTTATAACTCGGATTTCAGCGTTCTTTACACCCCCGAAATCCTTGTTTCGACCACTACAACTTTATGTAGAGATATAGGGTTTATCTCACACTTTAATTTTGACGCTTATTTTTATCCTTTATTTATTATACATTTATAAATAAATAATACGTATATAAATTCACATAATACTCAAATATTTCATCTTTATTACATCAAAAAGAGTTACAATAGTTGACCTAGACTATTACATCATCTACTACTGCTTAGCCCTGAAACACGGGCGTTACACATACCTTTTGTTGTTGCTTGTTATCCTTGATGTATTTGGTCTTTAAGAACTTAACACCAATAGCGTGAATGCCTCAAATGGAATCACAACACACATAGGACAAAGGATAACTTGAGAGAGAATGGCTTTCTCTAGAAATCGGCTCTATGACTCTTCCAAAGATCACTAGTGTCCATTTTACCAACCAAGGGGCTTCTTATATAGTGTGGCACAACTAGGGTTACACCATGAAAACCCTAATGTGCATGACTTTCCACATTCCTTAGGCTCCATGGGTTTTAACCTCCATGGAGTATCCATGGTTCACCACATGCGTTTAGCCCAACATAGAGAACTATGGATCATAAGCCCACTTTATAAGAATGAATGATTTACACAATCAATCCCCATATATTTAATTAGTCTCTTTTGATCACTAAATTAATTCCAAATTAATTCTTGATCAATACTAATTAAATAATATGATTTCATATTAATATATTAGAACTTATAATATATTAATAAATCATAAATAACCTCTTCTCAAAAGTCCATCCTATCAAATTCCCCTGGTGATATGCAACCCAAATGGACCATGCTACTCTCGGGTCAAGTACATACCAATTATAGTTATGGACTTAGACACTAATCCAACACCTTCTTCTACTTTATGTCTTATAAAGTGGTATTTTCTGTCGATGTGCATAGATCTACCATGATCCCTTGGTTCCTTGGCTAAGGCAACTGCACTTTCATTTTCACAGAAAATATCCATAGGCTCCTTTACAGATGGTACAACTCCAAGGTCTCCAATTAAGTTCTTCAGCCAGATTGCTTCCTTTGTTGATTCGCTTGCTGCTATGTACTCTGATTCGCACGTTGAATCAGCCACAGTTTCCTGCTTGGAACTTTTTCCATGTTATTTCTCCACCATTAAGGGTAAATACCCATCCCGACTGAGAGCGGAAATTATCTCTGTCGGTCTGAAATCTGGCGTCACTATACCCTGTCACTCTCAAGTCATCACTCCCACCGAGGGTAAGGACCCAGTCCTTAGTCCTCCGCAAGTACTTAAGAATGTTCTTTACCGCAGTCTAGTGAGCTTTACCAGGGTTCCCTTGATATCTGCTGACCATGCTCAAAGCAAAGGCCACATCAGGGCAAGTACAACTCATAGCATACATGATTCTCAATATCCTTATCCCTAGAATGTAGGCAGCTTCTCAGAGGTGCTTCATAGAGAAACACTTCCCAATCCAGGACTTAACCTCCTGCAAGGTTGGAATGTTGTTTCCTATGAGCAGTATGTCATCCACATACAACACGAGAAAGCTAACTATACTCCAACTAGCTTTGACATATACACAAGACTCATCCTCGCTTCTCGAAAATCCAAACTCTTTGAATTTATCATCGAAACACAGATTCCATCTGCGAGATGCTTGTTTCAATCCATAAATGGATTTCTCAAGCTTACACACTCTATTAGGGTACTTTGCATTGACAAAACCCTCTGTCTGACTCATGTAAACATCTTCAACCAACTTCCCATTAAGGAAAGCGGTTTTGACATCTATTTTCCATATTTCATAATCATGAAATGCAGCTATGGCTAGCATAACCCTTATATATTTAATCTTAGCCACTGGTGAGAAGGTCTCATCATAGTCAACTCCAGGAGTTTGAGTAAAGCCCTTCGCAACCAATCGTGCCTTATATGTGTGTACTTTCCCATCCATGTCGGTCTTCTTCTTGAAGATCCATTTGCACCCGACTGTCTTATGACCCGATACATTGTCAACCAAGCTCCAAACTTGATTGTCATACATGGAATGTATCTCTCCGTCCATTGCCTCTTTCCATTTCGCAGACTCGAGGCCTGTCATGGCTTCCTTGTAGTTTTTAGGTTCATCCAAATTTACCAGTGTCCTATCACTGATAAATGTATCACCTTCAGTAGTAATATGGAAACCATAAAACGCAGGTGCATGTCTAACTCTACTGGAACGCCTCAGAGGTAAGGACTCGTCAATCGGTGCAACAGGAGTTTCCTCCTCGGGTTGAGTGCCAGTGTTAGAGGTTCCTTCATCGTTTGATTCTTGAAGCTCTTCAAGATCAATTTGCCTCCCACTGTCTTCTTGGCATATGAGTTCTCTCTCTCAGAAAACCCCTCTCCTCGCAATGAAGACAACATTGTCACTTGTCTATAGAGGAGATATCCAAAGGACTTCTGCGGATAGCCGATGAAAATACACCGCTCACTACGAGGCTCGAGCTTGTCATGAGTCTCTCATCTTACGAAAGCCTCGCAACCCCAAACCTTGATATGTGCCAATAAGGGAACCTTCCATGTCCACATCTCGTGAGGTGTTTTGGCAACCTTCTTAGTCGGGACTAGATTAAGGATATGGGCGGCAGTCTCTAAGGCATACCCCCAGAATGAGATAGGTAACGAAGCTCGACTCATCATGGAACGAACCATGTCCAACAAGGTTCGATTCCGCCTCTCAGCCACACCATTCAACTGCGGTGTCCTAGGTGGCGTCAATTGCGAAACGATTCTGTATTCCTTGAGGTAGTCGTGGAATTCAATACTAAGATACTCACCACCTCGATCGGATTAGAGCATCTTAATTTTCCTGCCTAGCTGATTCTCCACTTCTTGCTTAAACTCTTTGAACTTTTCAAAGGTTTCTGACTTGTGCTTGATTAAGTAGATTTACCCATATCTGCTATAATCATCGGTGAAAGTCACATAGAAGCGGTTCGCATCCCTTGTGGTAGATCTAAAGGATCCACATTCATCCGTATGTATGAGATCCAATAAACCCTCACCCCTTTCACAAGTAGCAGTGAAGGGTGACTTGGTCATCTTTCCAAGTAAACAAGATTTGCACGTGTCATCCGAATTGAGGTCGAATGACTCCAACACTCCATCCTTTTGGAGTTGGGCTACGCGTTTCTTGTTGACATGTCCAAGACGAAAATGCCACAAGCATGATTTGTCCAAACCATTGGACGAATCAATATGCAACACATTATTTCCTAAGTTATCTACAATATGCACAGTTTCATATACTCCATTACAAGGCAATGCTTCAAAATAGAAAGTACCATTCAAGAAAGCATTAATAGAACCAATTTCATTATTAAACAAAAATCTAAAACCTTGTCTGTAAAAACCATGAAAAGAAATAGTGTTTCTCGCCATTTCTGACGAGTAGCAACAATCATTTAAATCTAAACCTAACCCACTACTAAGCACTAAAGAGTAAACTCCAATCTTGGTGACATGCAACACTTTCCTATTCCCCATGATCAGGTTCATCTTCCCATGCTCCACATCCCTACTTCTTCTTACACTATACAAATCAGAACAAATATGAAAACCACATCCTATATCAAGGACCCAAGAAATAGCATGTGATGAGTTGTTAGATTGAATAGTATAAATATCTGCGAAGGAGGGCTTTATCTTCCCATCCTTGATGTCCGGCAGATACTTCGGGCTGCTTCGTTTCCAATGCCCTTTGTCGTGACAGTAGAAGCACTCTGCTTCTTTTGGGTTGGAAGAAAGAGTAGCAGTACCAGCTTTGGTCCCGCTAGAAGAGGATCCATCATGGGGTTTACCCTTGTGGCTCTTAGAAGGAGATTTCCTCTTCTTTCCTTTCCCTTGCCCAATAGCCAAGACAGGGGCAATAGTAGTAGGAGCAGATGCAACAGATTTCCCTTTTAGACTACTCTCAACAGTCCTTAGCAGGCCTTGAAGATTGCTCAGAGTGACCTCCTCCTTGTTCATATGATAAGTCATACGAAACTGGTCATAACAAGGAGGCAGCGAGTGTAGAATGATATATATGGCCAGCTCCTCGTCGAAGTTCACATTCAACTTTAGTAAGCGGTCCACAAACCTTTTCATTTTCTGCAAGTGGGCCGTGATGGACTCTCCATCCTTCATTTTGGTAGTGATCATTGAGGCGATGATCTCGTACCTCTCCTGCCTAGCACTTTGATGGTACCTTTCCATCAAATCTTGGTGCATCTCGTATGGATAGTAGTCCTGATAGGACTTTTGGAGTTCAGCAGTCATTGTTGCGAGCATGATGCAATGAACCTTCGTAGCATCTCGCTCATGAGTTTCGTACGCAACAATTTCCTTGGGAGTAGCAGTGTTCACGTTAACCTCCTTCAGCTCCTTGTCGAGAACATACTCTTTGTCCTCGTAGTGGGTGACAATGCGCATGTTGCGGATCCAATCATTAAAATCGGTTCCATCAAATATCACCCTCCCACACAAGTTCATGAGTGAGAATGAGCCAAAAGGGGTCGAGCCAGAAGCGTTGTTGTTTTGAGTAGACATCTGAAATAGAAAAGGAACAAAGTTTAGATTAGATAATAATCCCCAATTAAACACCCAAATGAGAAATTAGGGCTAGAACCCAACATAATTATTTACAATTCAGAAGAGGGATGTCGTAATCTAATTGCAAATAATATGAAGGTAGGTAAATGACGATTTACCAATTTCCACCATGAAAAACGAAAAAGACAATTAAGTTTTAAATTAATTGAAATTCCTAGATTCTTTTAAGATTCATTGAACTTTTCAATGGCATGTTTAAATCTCGATATGCCCTTCAAGTTTGTGACTGGGATACCGAGGATCACAAACAAGGTGTGAATAACCATGCAAATGTACTTGGTACTCTCGATGTCATTTACCACCTAATCAATGTGTCGGTTAGCCACACACGCTCCATTGATCTATGATAAACACCTCCACTAACGACTTGGCAAAGTGCAAAGTGTAATTTCATGGAATAGCATCATTTCACATTTTACCTAAAGTAATTAAGATTGGGAATTTATAAAAACATTTAGTTACTTTATTAAAATCATTATAGTTATTAATGTGGAATTAGTTGCCCTATCCTACCCGTTCGGCTAACGACCCTCCACCAATCAAGGAAGCAGTGAGTGAGACTGGACACCCATTAAACCACCATTTTATAGGCAGTAACCTTATACCCCCTCATAGATCGGCTTCGTGAATGAGGTCTAATAATGGTAAGACTGACTTATCTTATACATATATATAATTATTAATCTTATAATAGTATAATAGTATAAGGGTTGAATTTTAAACTTGTAAAATTCTAGGGTTTAGAATTTAAATATTTCAAAATTAAAACTATTAATCAAAAATTTAAATTCCAAGACTTGAGGGCAAGTTTTAAAACTTTTCAAAACATCTTATAGACCAAATTTGAAAAATAATTAAATAATCATATTATTAATCTTTTATCACATAATTTGACCTAATCTATTTCAAGGCAAGATAATTCAAATCAAAAATACAAATAATTAATTTTATCTTATAAACAAGTAATTATCTTATTTATTGACAATTATCTTTCAATTGTATTAGGATAATCAATACCATATTGAAAAATTCGAATTTTATCTGTCAAAAACGTTTTTGGTAATTATCCTAATTCAATTATGGCCAAAATCTCGAAAAATCTGCCAATAGACGAGCCGACTCGCCGAGTCACAGACTGGACTCGTCGAGTTCATTAGGTGACTCAACGAGTTCATCAGTCAGATGCAAAATTTTCGACTTTTGAGCTTTGAACAATTTAGCTATGCATCAAATACAAAAGAAAAACGACCTAGGCTCTGATACCACTGTTGGGTTATGAGCAAAACATCAATCCTATAGTGCACATGCAAACCCTAAAGCTTTGGATCTAGGTTTTTCTAATTGTACATGCAATAATTCTCCAAAGCTTGTAAACCCTAATACTAGCATACAATAATAAAAAAAACTACATCTAATAAACAAGTTACAATGTTACCTTTGATTGTAGCTTGATAATATTGAACCTTTGAAAACCTAGCACCTCAAATGTGATGCCTCTAATGGATCACAAACACCAAAGCAATTGGAGAATCTTGGAGAGAGAGGGAGGAGGCTCAAAAGTCGGTTGGCTATCCTTCTTAAGGTTCAGTGGCCGATTTTGCCCATCCCAAGGGTTCCTTATATAGCTGAGCAGTTAAGGTTTCAGTCAAAACCCTAATCCAGTTGCTTAGTCCTTAAGCAGCCCAAAGGATCCTTCCAGAAGGCCCCTTGGACAATTTCTATGTGGACTCCCACATAGAATTCGTTCATTGCTTCCTTATGGATCCTAAGCCCAACTATGTAACTATCTTATAATTACAATATCAGTCCCCTTGATTTAATTAATCTCTTTTGACCACAAAATTAATTCTAAATTAATTCTTGACCAATATTAATTAAATAATATGATTTCTCTTTTAATATATTATTAGTATAATATATTAATAACCTCTTTCTCCATTATTCATCCAGTTAAGTTGCTTTGGTGAAGGCAACCCAAAAGGACCATGCTACAACCGGATCAAGTACATACAAAATATAGTTATGGGCTTAGACACCTAATCCAACATGATCATCCCATCCTTTATGTCTTGTAAGTATTTGGGGCAGCTTCGCTTCCAGTGCCCTTTTTCATGACAATGGAAACACTCTGCTTTCTTTGGATTTGAGGAGGGTGTAGCAGGACCACCTTTGGATCCACTAGAAGAGGATCCAACATGGGACTTTCCCTTGTGGCTCTTTGAGGAAGCTTTCCTCTTCTTTCCCTTCCCTTGTCCAATTGCCAAGACAGGGGCATCAGCAGTAGGAGTAGAAACAACAGATTTTCCTTTAAGACTACTTTCAGCAGTTCTTAAAAGACCTTGAAGTTTGCTTAGAGTCACCTCCTCCTTGTTCATATGATAAGTCATACGAAACTGATCATAACAAGGAGGCAAAGAGTGTAGGATAATGTCAATTGACAATTCTTCATCGAAATTGACATTCAACTTTAGTAAGCGGTCCACAAACCTTTGCATCTTTTGCAAGTGGGCCGTGATAGACTCCCCATCCTTCATTTTGGTAGTAATCATGGAGGCTATGATTTCATACCTTTCCTGCCTAGCAATGTGATGGTACCTTTCCATCAAATCATGGTGCATTTCATAAGGAAAAAAGTCCTCATAGGACTTCTGAAGCTCAGCAGTCATGGTAGCAATCATAATACACGACACCTTTGTCGTGTCCCTCTCATGGGTCTTGAACTCAGCAATCTGTTCGGGAGTAGCGGTAGATTCATCAATCTCCTTAAGCTCTCTATCTAGGACATATTCTTTGTCCTCGTAGCGAATGGCCATTCGGACGTTTCGAATCCAATCATTGAAGTTCGATCCATCAAATATGACCCTCCCACATTAGTTCATGAAGGAGAAAGAGCCTGAAGAGTTTGGGTTTGAAGCAGTGTTGGAAGACATTTGAAAAGAAAGATAAAGTTTAGATTAGATAATGATCCTTAATATAACACCCAAAATGAGATATTAAGGCTATGACCCAACACAGTATTTTACAATTCGGAAGAGGGATGCTGTAATCCAATTGCAAAATATTTGAAGGTAGGTAAATGACGATTTACTAATATCCACCATGAAAAACGAAATTGATTATTAAGTTTTAAATGAATTGAAATTCCTAGATTCTTTTTAGATTCATTGAACTTTTAATGGTATGTTTAAATCTCGATTACGCCCTTCAAGTTTGTGACTGGGATGCCGAAGATCACAAACAAGGTGTGAATAACCATGCAAATTAGCTTGGTACACTTAATGTTACAAATCACCTAATCAATGTGCCGGTTAACCACACACGCTCCATTGATCCATGATTAACATCAAGCTACCCTTTTCCACACATTGTCAGTCCCAAATTAGTGTGCCGGTTAACCACATACGCTCCACTAACGACTTAACAAGGTGCAAAGTACAATTTCATGGAATAGCACTATTTTCACATTTTTCCTAAAGTAACTAAGATTGGGAATTTATAAAAGTTTAATTACTTTAATAATTATCATTATACTTATTAATGAAGATTAATGTCCTATCCTACCCGTTCGGCTAACGACCCTCCACCAGTCAAGGAAGCGGTGGGTGAGAGTGGACACCCATTAAACCACTATTTTATAGGCAGTAACCTTATACCCCCCTTAGAGACCGACTTCGTGAATGAGACCTACTAACTAATATATATATATATATATATATATATATATATATATATATATATATATATATATATATATATATATACTAGTTTATAACCCGTGGGAACCACGGGTACAAAATTAGTTAAATTTTTATAGTAAAAATTCAAAGTTATTAATCAATTATTTTAAATAAATTATTAATTAAGAGATTTTTTAGTTATATAAAATTATAAGCATTGATTTAAATAAATATATGAAATTATTTCACTTTATAATTTGTATTAATTTTATTTTAATGTTATTAATTTAATGTAGATAGAGTGATAAATTTAAAATTTAAAATTTAAATTTTAAAATGAATAATCAATAGGTTGACAAGTGGCAAATATTAATTAGGAGACATAATATGGTGACACATGACAAAAAAAGAATAAAATATGCATTAATTAAGAAGTCTAATAAGATGACACATGTCAAAAGGAGAATAAAACTATTCTTTTATTATAATAGGGATATATATATATATATATATATATATATATATATATATATATAAGTATTAAGCTTTAATATTATAATAGTATAAGGGTTGAATTTTAAACATTTAAAATTCTAGGGTTTGGAATTAAAGTTTCATAAATGAGACTCTTCAAGTTCCAAAACCTGAGGGAAAGTTTTGTAACTTGTCAAAACCTTTTGATTTCCATAACTTATGGATTTTTAAGTTCCATGAATGAGACCTTTCAAAATCCAAACTTGAGGAAAGTTATGAAACCTTTCAAGATCTCGTGAATTCTATAACTTACAATAGTTAATGGTTTCATAAATAAAGACTTTTCATATTCCATATCTTGAGGACAAGTTATGGAACTTTTCAAAAAACACATAGATCAAATTAAACTAATCCAATTATCATATAATTCCTCATTTACCAATTAGACCTAGTTCATATTCAAGATAGCTTCAAATTTTACAAATAATTAGTTTTTCATAAAATCAAGTAATTATCTTAAAATTTGACAAACTTCATGTTTTTGGATGGGGATAAACATTACCATATTAGTAAAATCAAATTTTATTAACCAAAACAGTTTGTGGTAATGATCCTAATCCAAAATAGGCCAAAAACTCAAAAATTCTACCACCAGATGAGCCAACTCGTCGAGCCAGGCTTTGGACTCGTCGAGTTCATGGCAAAACTCATCCAACTCGTCGATTCCATCTATGGAATCGTCGATTTCATCAGACAGTGTCTAGAAAAGTCATTTTTCCAACTTTGAAAATCACACATTTGCATCAATATAATAGAAAACAACCTAAGCTATGATACCACTGATGGGTTTTATGTACTCTAACTAACATTCCTATGGTGCACATACAACCCTAATGCTTTGGATCTAAGTTTTCTCTAATTATACATGCAACATTGTTTTTCCAAAGCATGAAGCCTAAACTAGCATGCAAGGTAACATTTAAATCATAAAAACAGTTAGAAGATTACCTTGTGTAGTAGCTTGCTTGTCTTTGACCTTTAGGAGCCTAACACCTCAAGTGTGATGCCTCAAATGTCTTATAACAAACTAAGAACAAGATAATGGACTTGAGAGAGAGGCTTGGGAGCTCAAAATCGGCTAGCTACAAGTAGAGTGCATGAGTGGGCCGATTTTAGGTGTTAGGGACTTCTTTTATAACTTAGGATTACAACCATGCAAACCCTAATGACTTTTCATATTTCTTAGTCTTTTGGGCTAAACCTTCTTGGACTTTCACATAGGTTTAGTCCAACTCTAATCAACATGAGTCATAGTCCAACTATAAGTATTACTGATTTACTTAATCAGTCCCTGTATCTTTAATTAGTTTCTTTTGATCACTAATTAATACCAAATTAATTCTTGATCAATACTAATTAAATAATGTGATTTCTCAATTAATATATTATACTTATAATATATTAATAAATCACAATAACCTCTTCCTCAAGTATCCATCCTATCAAATTGTTCTAGAGTGTTACAACCCAAATGGATCATGCTATTATCGGGTCAAGTACATACCAATTATAGTGATGGGCTTAGACACCTAATCCAATAGTTAATAAGCAGTGGAGGTTGATAAGGGTGAGGGTCAAAGAGTCACAAGTGAGCTTAAATAGGGCTCATGCCCTAAAATTAGGGTTTTAGCATTGGCCACGTACGCCCCGCGTACGTGGGTCAAGTTCCCACTTCCTCATGCCCATGCACGCTAAGCGTACATAAACGTACACCCAACGTACGTGGGGACTCCTTTCGAAATTTAATTTTTGCTTCGAGTGTTAAAAGGGAACATACCAAGGTCCAGGTGTTACAAATCTCTCCCACTTGAATTAGACTCAAAGTCCGCTGATGCAAATAAATCTGGGTAGTGCTCTCTCATCTCGTCCTCCGTCTCCCATGTCCACTCAGAACTCTTACGGTGCTGCCATTGCACCTTCACTGTGTTCACCACCTTTTTACGCAGAGTTATAGTTTTCCTATCAAGAATCGCGACCGGCTTCTCAACGTAACTCAGGCGCTCATCCACCTGAATATCATCCAATGAGATCACCGCTGAATCATCGGCTACACATTTTCGTAACTATGACACATGGAAAGTGTTATGGATCTGATTGAGCTCATCAGGAAGATCCAACTGGTATGCAACCCTACCCACTCGGGCAGTAATCCTGAATGGACCAATGAATCGGGGACCCGGCTTACCCCGCTTCCGAATTCGGATGACACCTTTCCAAGGTGACCCCTTTAGCAACACAAAGTCTCCCACCTGAAACTCAAGGTCCGAACGGCGTCGGTGAGTGTAACTCTTCTGGCGACTCTGCGCTACCCGCAACCTGTCGTGAACCTACTGGATCAAATCAGTGGTCTTAAGCACCACCTCGGTGCTCCCCATGATCCGATGTCTGACCTCCCCCCCCCTAACAAAATAGGGTCCTACACCTCATTCCATATAACATCTCGAATGGTGGCCGATCAATGCTAGCATGATAACTATTGTTGTAGGATAACTCTAAAAGTGGAAGGTAAGTATCCCAACTCCCTCCAAAATCTAGCACGCAAGCCCAAAGCATATCCTCGAGCGTCTAGATCGTCTGCTCGCTCTGTCTGTCGGTCTAGGGGTGGTATGATGTACTGAAATGCAGCTGAGTTCCCAACTCCACGTGGAACTTCCTCCAAAATCGAGAGGTGAAACGAACATCTCGATCTGAGACCACAGACACAGGTACCCCATGCCTAACCACCACCTCCCGGATATAAATCTCATCTAGCTTCTCTGCGGATATACTCTCGACAATCGGGATAAAATGTGCACTATTGGTCAGTCTGTCCACAACAACCCATATCGAATCAACACCACGTGCCGTCTTGGGCAATTTGGTGATGAAATTCATAGTGATCTCCTCCCACTTCCACATGGGAATGGGCAACGTATGAACCTTGTCGTGAGGTCTCTGACGTTCGGCTTTGAACTTCCTACAAGTCAAACACCGCTCAAAAAACCAAGAAAATTCCCTCTTCACGTAGGGCCACCAGTAGCTTAATCTCAAGTCTCGGTACATCTTCGTGGCCCCCGGATAGATAGAAAACTTTGATTTATGCACCTCCTCCAAAACCGTCTATCTCACTCCAGCTGATGTCGGAACCCAGACCCTACCAAACTGAGTTAATAACCCCCGACTGTCCCTAACAAACAAAGGAATCTGCCCTTTTATCCGCTCAGTCTTCCAATTTTCCTTTTTCAATCCTTCCACCCGAGCCTCCTTAATCAAATCCATCAAGGGTGAAGTGATAGTCATCCTCAAACAAATATCTTAGATCGATGAGCACACCGCCTTACGGCTCAACGCATCGGCCACCACATTGGCCTTTCCAAGGTGGTACAAAATCTCGCAGTCATAGTCTTTTACCACATCCAACCACCTCTGCTGCCGCATATTCAAGTTCAGATGATCCATAAATACTTCAAACTCTTTATGATCAGTGTAAATAGTGCATCATACCCCGTAAAAATAGTGCCTCCGGATCTTGAGGGAAAACACCACCACCCCCAACTCTAAATCATGTGTGCGGTAATTCGCCTCGTGAGGCTTCAGCTGCCTCGAGGCGTAAGCAATCACATGCCATCTCTGCATAAGAACAACTCCCAATCCTGAAATAGAAGCGTCATAGTAAACCACAAAATCATCCAATCCCTCATGTAACACGAGGATCTGGGCCTCGCACAACCTCTGCCTCAGAGTCTCGAAGGCCAACTGCTGATCCGGACCCCACTGAAAGGTCACATTCTTCTTGGTCAGCTGGGTCAGAGGCACCACAATCTTGGAGAAGTCATGAATAAATCTCTGATAATACCCCACAAGAACCAAGAAGCTCCGAATCTCATATGCGTTTTTCAGAACCTCCCAACGCATCTCTGAAAAAAAAAGCTCGAGTGGAAGGGTCCATTGTTAACGCGTACTTTCTTCATGAAGCATTGATATTTTGCTCTCATTATTTCAAGATTGATGTACCTACATGTAATAGAAAGTTGCCTCGAAATGATGATGAAGGAGGAGATGAGAAATCTAATGATGATGACAACGAAACTTTAGATATATTTTCATGTCTTGGTCGTCATTATGGACAATTGAAGACTAGAATGTTGTCTGATGAGGAATTCAATGCTGCCCATTCTTACATACTCCTTAACGAAGATAAGATTAAAACTTACATCGGGTAAAATATGTTTTTGTTAAATAATATATTTATTTGTTGTTTAATTGCTCCAAATAACATTAATTAAAATGATTTTGTTTATTACATCATAGTAACTTTGAAAATGTAATTTAAACGGTAATACAACAAATTTAAAGATCACTTGAAAGATCTTTTGGGGGATATGGATCAACCTGACCTTGCAGCTGAAGTGGAAAAGAATTTTGCAATATGGTTTCAAAACTATGTGGGTGATAAGTTTTTTTTAGTTTTTATTTTTATTATTGTTTTTTATATATGGTTATAATTAGTGCATCACCATTTGTCGTGTAGGCACGTAAAAAAAAAGATAAATAACAAGTATATATTTGACCTTTCCAGAATGTCATTGAGGACAATCAAATTATATAATGTATATTTTGTCAATAGTTACAAGTTTCACACGAAAGCTCACGGTCTGAACAAATCAACAATGAATACCAGATTGTGTATTAGTAGCTAAGGAGGTGACTATTATGGCCAGGTAGTGGAAATTTTACAAGTAGGGTACCCTCGTTAAACAAGGAAAAGCACAGTTTTGTTTAAATGTCATTGTTATGATCCAACACCTAACATAGGAGTTAAGGTTCACAAATAATATAACTTTGTCGAAATAAACGTCAAAAGAAAATATAACAAGTTTGAGCCATTTGTTTTAGACATGCAAGCCACTTAGGTGTGTTACGTTCCTTACCCAACTTAAAAAAACAACTCCGACTGGTTGGCTGTATTGAAAGTTAAACCTCGTGGTTGGACTGATGTATATGAAAATGATAATAAAAAAGACGTTGCTTTCCAAGAGGATGAAATTGTATCAAATGAAATCATTACATTAACTACAGATACAGATGACTATGATGATCAGGACATGTCAAGCAAGGATTCAGATGATGAAAATTTCATTGATGAAGAAATTGAATTTAATGATGATGACAATGATGGTATTCCTGACAAGGAGGGTAGTTATGAGTATAGTACATCGAGCAATGAAGAAGAAGAGGAGGAAGAAGATATTGAGTTAATCTTATATTGTTTCTTTAAGGATGGTTATATTTAGTTTTTTATGCGAATTGGTAAATGTGATGTTACGTATTACTGCCCTTGGACAGAATTAAGTGCAGTTTGCTCATTCTTTGTACTGCAGTTTTTTTTTTTTTTTTTTTTTTGAAATGGTATAAAGTTATTCAACCTAAAATAAAACATAACAAATGTTTCTTTCATGTAATAGTAAAGACATTTATAAAATTCAACCATAAAATAAACAAATTATATTATCACTTTAAATACATATCATTCAAACCATAGACATTATATTGTAAAATACATTACAAAAATTAATTCCTATCAACTTCGCTAGGCTTTTTTTTCCATAGCAAACAACCAACATAAATAGAATTCCGTAGCATAATTCCGTAGGTAAATAGCTATGAATGTTATTTCCGTAGCAAAGCAACTATGATTTTTTTTTCTGTTGAAAATTCCTATTGCAGATTAATCACGGTATTTAATTTCGTAGCATAATTACAATGAAAAGTATTTTCGTAACAATTTTCGTTGCAAAATTGCCACGAATGGCTTTTCCATAGCAATATCGGTAACAATATTACCAACGGATTTCGAGTCGGTAACAATTTCCGTAGCAGTTCTCATGTTCGCTACCGAAAATTAATTCCGTAGAAAATATGGTAGCAAAGTAGCTATGGAACGACATTCCATAGCACGATCCGTTGCAGAATTACAACGGAAATACGTTCCATAACAACCTTCCGTTGCAATTTCGGTTTTTTCTTGTAGTGCTTTGAAAGTAAATGGAAAATTCTACAGGATATTGGTTAGTCATGATTTGTTGTATGGATCCAAATGTTGTTCAATTAAGGAAGAGCATGAACGGAAAGTAGAGGTTACAGAAATGAGGATGTTACTGCAGACTTATGGTAAAACTTTATTGGACAGAGTTCCAAATAATGATTTTAGGAATTCGTTAGGAGTGGCATTGATTTTGATAAATCAAGGAAGGAAGATTGTGGTTTGGACATGTATAGAGGAGACAACCAACACCCATTGTTACGAGGGTGGATAGAATCGTTGTTACCGAAGCAAGGAAGAGAGGACATCCGAGAAGGAAGTGGGAAGATAATGTGAAGTTAGACTTGAAAGAGTTAACTTTTACAGAAGACATGTTCTCTGATAGGAAGACATGGAGGCTAGTATCAGAGTAATGTAGTGTGATAGAAATAAAATAGGTACTAGATTTTCCTTCCCATTGTTTATGCTATAGGTATTAAGCCCTTATCATCTTACATTTATTTGCATGATAGTTCTTGTTTGTATTTACTAGTATCAACCCCTTGCCTTTGCATTGCTCCTACAAAAAAAAAATTTGTTTACGTTTTCCCCCACTTGGCTATTAGTTTAATTTGTTTATATTTGTTTTTACGTCATTATATATTGACGTTTTAAATGTAGGAATATTATCTTATTTTATTGTATTTTATTTTATTTTTCTTATTGTTCTTTTTCTTTTCTTTTGGAGATCTTTTGTGGAAATATATCATGCATATTCTTATGGGATTGTGCCTATTTTTATGAAATCGGTTGTATTGTTATTAGTATTGTTATTGTTTGTAATTAAGTAACGTAGAAAAAAAAAGTCATGGTTTTCTAAAACTCTTTGAGATGTTGCCAGTTTTTAAAGGAGATTAATTTTGAAGTATTTGTAAGAAATTTGTATCTTATTTTGTATGAATTTTAAGTTTTTGATGGTTTATTGATATTTATTACTATTATTATTATTTTTTAATCAGAAGAGAAGAATTATAATTTTTATCATTTAACACTTTCATTCGACAATCTTATCATATAACATGTTTTCATTCGAAACCTATAAATTATTATGATATTTTTATTATTCAGTGCAAAAGCATTAAGACGTTTACCAAACAACCATATAACTTATTGAATGACTAAATTAGTATATTGATGGCATAAACGCTATAACAATCATAACTTATTGAATGACTAAATTAGTATAAAAGCTTACAAAAGCTGGTGATAATTATTAATCAATAAACAAGTAAACCTGAAAAAAATGCCGTATAAAACAAATTTAAAGTTTTAAAAGGGAAATTCTTCTCCAACTAAATTACAAGTCAAATGTCTCCCGTGAATTATTACATGGTCATAACTCACTCTTTTCTTTATGATCCATGTCGCCTTCAAGCAGTTGAAATATTGTCTGTGTTTCTTTGCACATAGATTTGTTCCTTTATTTATAAGAAATAATAAATTGCAAGTTGGGTAATGTAATACAATTCCAATCTAGGATAAAATTTTCAAGGCTATCCATGAGTGCTGCAATCAATGCTTGTCACACGACATATCAAACCAACCAAGTTCCTCCTTTTTTTTGTGTGTTTTTTCACTCTTGGATTCATGGAAAAGATCTCTCAAGTAGGTTTTCGGAGTAGTGTTTATACTAAAAAAAGAAAAGAAAAAAAAAAACGATGATTTACTTATTTAAAAAAAAAACGAGAAACAATTACACAACAATGGAGGACCAAGCATATATACTTGCTACCATACCAACTACCGGATATATATTTGTATCAAGAATTAATTACAAAGTCAACTATGAACACTCCCTACATGATTCAATACCTGATGCCATCACAATCCAATCTTTATCTATCTGCTTTTTTCATAAATCACAAGACAAATGGCTCATTAGGGTTCAATGAAGAAGATAAAGTGAGAAGAACTTTGTTTCCACCATGGCTGTTCATCATACGACTATGAACATCTTCATTATCTTCATCTCTGTAACTTTGCTCATCACTCATGCTCTTTCACTTCCTTTGTGTACAGATTCAAGTAATCAACTTCTCAGAAACCCCATTACGTTTTAGCGCACTTCCAGTTTATAATTTTGTTGATGTTTCTAATGATTCTTGTGTATATATAACAGGTGCTCCACTTAAACCCAAGACTCCTCTGGTTTTCTGTAACTACAATGGCAGTTCGTGCTGCGATTCTATCCAAGATACGAATATACAGAAGCAGTTTGTATCCATAAATATATCTCAACCTGCTTGTGCTTCTCTTCTCAAATCCATCCTCTGTTCTGTAAGTTTCTTGGTTATAACTTGAATGTTTGGATTTTAAGCAAGTTTTGGGTTTTATGTATCAAGAAAAACTTGAATGTTTCCATTTTTCAGAGATGCGATCCATTTTCAGCAGAGCTTTTCACCATTAAAACTGTTCCTCGACAAGTTCCTGTGCTCTGCAACTCTACAGTTTCATCAAACTCATCACAAACCAACCAAGCTAACAACAATTTCTGTGAAAAAGTATGGGACACCTGTCAGAATGTATCCGTAAGGAATTCACCATTTTCGCCATTGTTACAAGGTCAAGCTCCAACACCAGCCAATTCAAGCAACAAGCTCACTGACATCTGGCAATCAAGATCGGATTTTTGTAACGTAGTTGGAGGACCTTCACTCGAAGATTCCGTCTGCTTCAATGGCGAAAAAGTCCAACTAAACATAACCACCAACAGCACCAAATCTCCCCCAACTGGCATGTGTTTGGAGAAAATCGGAAACGGTTCATACCTTGACATGGCGGGTCACACTGACGGGTCGAACCGGGCTTTCTTCTCCAACCAAAAAGGCCAAATTTGGTTAGTCACAGTTCCTGAAATCGGGTCTGGACGTGGGTTGGATCTTGATGAGTCCAACCCGTTTCTTGATTTGACAGATGAGGTTTACTTCGATACACAATTCGGGTTGATGTCGATAGCTTTGCATCCAAATTTCGCTCAAAATGGAAGGTTCTTTGCTTCTTTCAACTGTGACAAATCCGAAAATCCAAGTTGCTCTGGAAGGTGTGCCTGTAACTCCGATGTAAAATGCGACCCTTCAAAGCTACCTGCGGATGACGCCGCCGAGCCTTGCCGGTATCAAACCGTTGTGGCAGAATACACCGTTAATGGGACATCATCCTCACGGGCATCTGTAGTAAGTTTTCGATCACATAGATGGGAAGAGAAATTTTTAGCTGTTTCTTATATTTGGAGTCTGTTTTTTCTGCAGATTCCGGTGGCTTCGCCGGTGGAAACGAGGAGGATATTCACGATGGGTCTTCCGTTCACATCTCACCATGGTGGACAGATTCTTTTTGGACCAGACGATGGGTACTTGTATTTCATGATGGGAGATGGTGGAGGAGGTGATCCTTACAATTTTGCACAGAACAAGAAGTCGTTACTTGGGAAGATTATGAGATTTGATGTCGATAAAATACCCAGTAAGTTTGAGAAAGAAGACGCATTTGACTTTTAAAGTCAACAGTGTTGAATTTCAATTTCAAATTTGAGTCGAATTGTTGGACACATTTAGAAATTCTTAGAGGGAAGATTAGATTTTCATAAACGATCTGCAAAGAAGAAAAAGTTGTGTCCAATTTAATAAAAAAACCAACGTGAACTTTGAATCTTGAAGAGTATGGTTTGACCTAAAGAAGTCAAATCTTTATTTATCAAAATTTGAACTCTCAAGTCTAAATCCAGGTGAATCGGAAATTACAAGTTTGGGATTATGGGGAAACTATTCAATCCCAAGAGACAATCCATATGTTGAAGATAAAGATTTGCTGCCAGAAATCTGGGCTTTAGGGTTTAGTAATCCATGGCGATGCAGTTTTGACGCAGAAAGACCTTCGTATTTCATGTGTGCAGACGTAGGCCAGGTATTACATATCGACTAAACTGCACAAATGGTCGGTGTGGTTTGTCGAAAATTGTCACTTTGGTCCAAAAAAGTTTGGACTAGCACCAGTGGTCCAAAAGTTTGATTTTGTTGCGAGTTTGGTCCAATTTACTTTGAATTTTTTTAAAATGGCAGATTTGCCCTTTCTTAATTTCATTTTCTATTTTTTTATTTTGTTATATTTCTGATTTAAATTAAACAAAAAAAAAATTTGTTTTCAATCCTCCCTCCTATAAACAACACCACCACCACCGATCACCATCTCTCTCTCTCTCTCTCTCTCTCACTCTCTCTCTCGTTGGAACACCTCCGATCTCAACCCTCACCAGCATGCTCTTTGTTTCTTCTCCGGCGATGGAACAAATCTGCAAATGAGGGTTTGCTTCGAGCTAGGTTTTGCTGAGGAACAATCAAGTCGGAGGAGAAGATGAAAGGCGGCGAGAGGCAATATTTTTGCTTCTGACGGTGGTATCCCACAAACCGACTTCCAGATCTGGACGGAGGCGGATCTGAATCGTCGCCACCAGATCTGTCGATTCAGGCTTTGTAAGGATGCATTTCAGATTCTCGGAGGTGGCTTCGTCTAGAAACCCTCAAGATCGATGATCTGTAAACGTCGTTGTCTTCACAAATCAACGACGTCCTTCTTCGTTGAAAACCCTAATCCATATGAGATAAGGTGGCGGCGGTAGGGTTTCAGAAGTTGGTGATGGTTTTTGTCAAAAATCAGGGTTATGGATATGGTTTCCGGTGGAGAAGAGGAACCAAGAAAGTGACAAAAGGGTCTCCGGTGGTGGGAATCGATTAGGATTTGTTGTAGGTGATGCAACTTTTAGATTTGTTGGAGGTTGCTAGTGACGGAGACAATGGGGGCCGAAGGTGGGGTTAAAGGCGGTGGTGCCAACGACGAAGACGGTGGTGACGTCGACAATGATTTTGGATGACGGTGGTTTCCGTCGGTGACACCGATTTCTGGCGATGGCACCGGTTTCCGGGCTTTATGAAGTGGTTCTTGAGAACCATGAAGAACAAACGAAGAGGGAAGGAAAAATATTGGGGGAGAGAGAGAGAGAGAGATTTATTTTTATTTTCTTGTTTTTTAGAGAGAGATAGAGATTTATTTTTATTTTTATTTTATTTTTTTTTAAATCTAAAAATCAGGAAAACAAATAAGAAAAAAGATAAAGTATATTAACAGGGGTAGATCCGTCATTTTGAAAAAAATCAGAACAGATTGGACTAAAGACGCAACAAAATGAAAGTTTTGGACCACTGGTGCTAGTCCAAACCTTTTTGGACCAAAGTGGCAATTTTCGACATACCACAGGGACCATTTATGCAGTTTTGTCTTACATATTTACATTTAACATTCTCCTTCGACTATTGAAACTACGTTTATTGTTTATAACCTTGTTAACGTTTGTTATCTATTACTAGAACGAATACGAAGAGGTGGATATGATCACAAGAAATGGCAACTATGGATGGCGGGTTTACGAGGGACCCACCACTTACACTCCTGAAAAAAGTCCCGGAGGAAACACGTCGGTGACTTCTATAAACCCTGTTTTTCCGGTGATGGGATACAAACACTCTGACATAAACAAGAACGAAGGTTCGGCTTCAATCACCGGAGGGTTTTTCTATCGGTCCACAACCGATCCTTGCTTGCATGGAAGGTAAACAAGTCAAGATCCTTACTTCCATTAAGAGGGTGTTTGGGATTAATTTTAAATGACTTTTGTCTTTTAACTTTTCTAAAAAGTAAAAATATGTTTGGAAGATACAAAAGTTCTTTTCAAAATAACTTTTGTAAAGAAGAAAAAGATAGGTTTTCAAAAGTCATGAAAGTGTGACTTTTTGTGACTTTTAGACTTTTAAAGCTAAATTACACTCAAAAGTCAAGAAATACAACCCAAACCTTTTTAAAAACAACTTTTGGCTTTTGCATCCTTAAAAGCTAAACTCAAAAAAAACTTTTACAAAAAAAACTTTAAAGCTCAAAAAGTAATCTCAAACATCCCCTAACACAGAATCATATCCTTCCAACAATCCCTAGGCCAGCGAAGAGATTGTTGGAAGTATTATTATTGGATTGATTCTTATGTACCTATTCGCATCACATGATTTTTTTTGAATATAATATTCGCGACACAGAAAAGTTTCATTATCTTGGAAAAAAAATTGATAAAATCTTTAAAAAAATTTAACAAAAAAAAATCATATTATTTTAAGAAAATCGTCAATTCTTATTTAAAAAAAAGACTTCTGTTAATTTAGACAAAATCTTAAATAATCGGGGTTTTTCTGTTCAAAAATATTTTTATGATTTTATTAAAAGTTTTCTTAAAATAATGAGACTTTTCTGTATAAAATCCAGTTCAGTTGTTGAAAGAATAATCCTTTTGCAGAAATGATGTCTGCATATATGATAAATAATATTGAATCTTCGTAATATGTAGTTATTTATACGGAGATCTATACGCTCATGAGATGTGGGCAGGAGTTGAAACGCCTGAAAATAGTGGGATTTTTACAGTGAACAATATCTCCTTCACATGTGCGAAGGATTCTCCAGAACCGTGTAGCCTAGTCCCGGGCAGTTCGCTTCCTGCCCTAGGTTACCTGTTTTCATTCGGGCAGGATAACAACAAGGACATATATCTATTATCAAGCAGCGGTGTGTATAGAGTTGTTCCTCCAAGCCGTTGTGGTTACACTTGCGAGTATGAAACTACAACCACGGGTCCCACCACCGGTCCAATGACACCCACTCGTAATTCAAGTGCAAACATATTGAAGGGTTCTTGCAAGAGCCTCTTTGTGTTTCTCTTCTTTTTCCTTGTGTTAGGCTTCTCCACTCCATAATAACTTTCGAGATCATGAGTCTAGTTTGAGCCTTTACACTAATATTGTAATATTGATGTCTTCAAGTATTATTTCTTATTGACATTGAAAAACACTTCTATCCGGTATACTTGATTTACATCTCATATTTTATATTGTCTTTGTGATGTAGAATGGTCTACTCAAGGGTGAAAAACTAATTTTGTAGAAACTTCGCATATAACATAAACACAGCAAACGTAAACAAGAAAATGTAAATCAAAACGTCTACAACAAAGAAGATATATGCAATGGTTTAAACATGATACCCACTTACGGATTCTCACATTCTTACAACACAGAAAAACAATATATGATGAGGGAAAGGAAAAGATGTAGAATCATAGATTAAAGTCCAACAAAATCTTTTTTTTCCTCCAGTTCTACAGTAAATTACATTACAATGACCCACCCCAAGGATTCCTGTTGTATCAAAACTTCCCCATTATATAAAACCCATCTGAGAAAGAAGGGGGAAAGGGAGAATAAAGAAACAAAATAATCAAAGAATCTCAAAAGGGAAAGGGAGCTATCTTGATTGGGCCCACTACATTCCTCCTATTCAATGAAAATTTGTGGGATGGTTGTCATCTCATGTTGCAGCATTCAGGGCGTCCATGGCGTTGTAACTTGTTCCACATGCACATCATTTGTCTAGGAGACTGATAATGAGCTGTATAATACTCTTCAATGCAACCAAACTGACAAAACTTCAAACTGTGCACATATTCTACACGTTTTTTTGTGCTATTATACTGCTCTACCCACATTCCCATACTCACATCTTCCATCTTGAACAGCTTCAATTTATGCTTCTCAAACTCCATTGCAATAAACTCTGCAACATCTGATGATAGAATGTACCCTGGACCATTTGCATATGGTGGATAATCCTCTTCCGGCCATTCCTGATTAAAAAAAAATAAAAATACATACAAATTGAAACACAAGGTTTTGGAATACAAAAGGAATGGAATCTATCATCGGAATTGGAATCTTGAATTTGAATGGAATGGAATTGGTACCTCGTATGTGACAGACCATTTGCCATATCTTAGGGGTTTATGATAGTAATTGATGTTTCCTACATATAGGCTTTTCCCTTCTCCTATTTTATTTGCTTCATTAAGAACAGCATCAACTCTAACAAATGTGTCATCATCACACTTCATGATATATTTAGCTGATGCAGTTCGAACCTGAATTAAAAATTAAAATAACATCCAAAATTAGTACTTTTCTCATGAAAAGAGCTTTAAGAGTCTCCAACATATATAGAGACAGATAGAAGTAGAACTAACCCCATATTCACATATAGCAACGGTTTTCAAGACAACAAGGTCATAATTGTCCATGTAAGGCACAATGACAATATCGCCAAAGAAATCGGCTTCTTTCTTCAATTCGTAGTTCACTTCTTTTCTTGCATGCTGACATGAAGAACAAATTGTGTAAAGTTGATGTCTAAAGCTAAAATAAGAATTTTGAAAAGCATGTGTTAAGTGTGTTACTTACTAATGCAACAAAGAAACGGGCGACAACATGTGAAGATTTAATAAGATTATGTTGCATCCAAGATTTTCTAACAGCCATTCTTTCAGCAAAATGATTTCCTGCTGAAAGAATACCAATGAAGAGATCAATGGGTTCATTTGGAAGAGGTGGGGCCTTCCATTTATCTGACATTTCTAAGTGTCTTTGAGGGGCAAAACTGGGATGTGCTGAGGGTAATGATGCAGCAAATACAGCAGTCACATCAATATCTCCATTCAAAGCCAATCCAGTGGCGTCTTCCAATGCAAAACCCTGATAGAAAGTGGAACGTCTAAGAGAATGGTTTATCAAAATGACGAAAATAGCCCAAATGGTGCTACTAACTACTTACAGTTCTATATGGGAATGAAGTAATGTGTCTTCCATCAACGTTTACATGATAACCCTCTAATCCTGCACTAAGAGTTAACACGAATAGCTTCCCTTCTGCAAAAGGGTAAGGCCAGTCAAAAGTCACCTTCTTTGTTCGACCTATGAGCCTGTTCAACCACCAGCTTGATTTTGACTCCTCTGAATGATCATCATCATCACGAATCCACTTCTCACACTTCACTTGACCATCAACTAGAAAAAGAACCCAAAAAATTAGGTAATGAGATCGGTAGATAGTTAGAAAGTTAATCAAATTAGGTCTGGAATTCAATTGGGATTTAGGACTTACCGGTTTCTTCATCAGCTCTGGATTTCCATCCTTCACAACGATGAGCAGATCCCCATTGCATCCGATAACATGTATTCTGTTCAATCACAGGCTTGCCACTCCAATCGCCTTTTAACCTAGGGTTAAAATGCAAAATCCTTGGTGGGTCTTCACCATCAACGGTTTTTAAGCCCTGTAACTCCATCATGAACTGCGACACCATCAAATACTGTCCGGATTTCAACAACGAAATCTTTGGGTCCTGCTCAGGATGAGCTTCTCGAGGTCGACCCACAAGAGTTATATGTGATCCCAATGTCATTCCACAGGGAAGCACAATGATGCTTCCTTTTTCGCGGAAAACAGACCCTGATAGTGTAATCGAATTAGGGCAACTCTCTCTGGTTTTGTTTTTCACACCGTTGATGGTGATGTTTTCCGAGGGTAATTTAAGTTTACCCGATTCGAGTTCTTCCCAGTACTTCTTCCCTACTGAAAAAGCTTCCGTTGCAGATTTTTGAATGCCCCCAAATCCATCTTTTGGTTCGCCGTTCAAACTATTGATGTCGAAATTCAACGTGGATAAAGCTTTGAACTCACGGATTTTTCGAGAATGCCTGGAACTAACAGGGATTTTGGCAGCGATTTGAGGGAGATTTAGAGGGCGAATCGGGGCTTCTTTTTCTTGTAATTCTTCTTCACTGTCTAGGGCGTAGGGTTTTTTGGAAAATTTGTCAGAGAAGAAGAAAACACTAGACTCGTCTTCTTGACTAACTATTTTCGACACAAAGGGAACTTCTAGACCAACCATGAGCAGATACAAAAATCCTAAACCGATCAGAAACTGAATCGATCTTTTCTGTCTTAAAGACATGAACCAGTCTAATTTAGTTCGCTTCATGTCCAAGTTCTTCCGATTACCCAAAACTCAGAAAGAATTTGAACAAGAAACAAACACCCACAACTCAGAAAACCCTAACGGTAATATGATTTCTTGTAATCATGAAAAAGACTCGAACCCAGTTTCAAAATTGGACTCGATTTCTAGAATACCTGGCCCCCCACTCCCCAAATTGAAGATGAAACACACCTCAGAGAGAGAAACGAAGAGGGCGTTACCCCACGGACGCGTTTTGATGGTGGAGTTGTAGAGAGAGAGGGGTTGTAGTGTGTGTTTGTGTGTGAGAGAGAATGTGTGGAAGGGTGGAGGAAGCTTTAACACTTCACAGGTCGGTCGCCTGCCTGGAACAAACAAAAGTTCAATTTATTCTCCATCAATTCAAATCTAATTCAAAAAGGATACCGTTTTTAGTTTTTGTTATTTTCATTTAGTTTATTTCGATTCGATTTTAATTTTATCAAATTTATTCCATTTATATCAAATTCATAAAATTATTATTTTTCATTTTATAGAAAAATTATGTGTTAACATCTTAAAGTGTAATTATATTAAGGAAATAAACAATGAAGTACTAAAACCTTTTAATGCGAGAATAAAACCATAAGAAATTATGTCGATATGTGTTTGTTCTTATGTCGATAGGTATTAATATATAAATACAAAAAAATAGCAAAATAGCTATATATTTTATAATAAAATAACCAGAAAATCTTGAATATAAAAATAATAAAAGGCATCATCCAAACGATGCGCATCAACTCGTTCAAGCTTCATATGGAAAGTTAATCGTAGAAAATATAATAATATTGTAGATTTGTTAGAGTTTGAACATTAAGCTTTGTGTATCGATTTATGGACATTAAATCAGAGACTGTTTCAAGGTACAAAATCTTCAATATAAAAACATGTTTTGTAGGGTTTCAAATAAAAATTAGATACCCTCATGTGAAATTATCCTTTGTCGATAATTGTACAATTAGATTTCTTATTAGCCACAAGAATATGTCATTATTTGTTGCAAATTAGATATATATTATATATACCTCTTAAATATCAAGGAATAGTATGATTATAATTTTGGATCTTATATTCTTTTATTTGTATTAGTTATAATTTTGATTCGGTTTTGGTTCCTATAGTTTTTAATTTGTATTAATTATATTAGCAGTTTACCCGTGCAAAGCGGCGGAGCGCATAAGTTCTTTCGGTAATATGTTTCCTTTGAAAATATTATGTTCCAAAAGAAAGTACATGTCGAAGAAAATATAATCAAACTATGTGTTATTTGTTACATGACTTATCAACTCATCACGTGGAGGTAGTATTACGTCGGGCTGACTTTGAATACCAACGTATAAACAAAAATATCTCATTAAGAGTGTAAATTATGACATGTCTCAAATAAAAGATTATGGTTAAATGCAATGTTGTACAATTTAGATTTTCATGTGATAACTCTGGATATATAGTTGGGTTGTTATTTTATACCTGGTTTCGTTATGTTTCGTTCCGTCTGGCGTTGATAAGGGTTGCTATTATAAATCAACTTTCTTTGACCAAAATCTAATACACATGTAGGAGATGCATTGGTAATATCCATCAAATTTGGTCGTGGTTTATCTACCGGTGTGGTCTCAATGTTGAGGAGTCGGGCAGTAGGATGGAGATGCTCAACATTTTGGAAGTCTCGGCTCATGGAATGAATAAGAACAACCTCAAATTAGCTCTTACTTTTTTGTTGCTTTGGTCGGTTTTTGAAGGACCAAAACTCACTTGTGTTCGACTCCAAAAGATGTTCTCCTTTTAAAACGACGGATGAGATTCAATTGATCTCTTTTAATTGGATCAAGCCTAGATAGGTTTTTCATTGTATTAGTTGGTTGGATTGATCTATATCTCTCTTTTTGACAACTATTCTCGACTTTAGCATTTTAAATAATTCATAATTTTTTATATATTAAAAGTCGAACACATCATCATAATGATATTATTTTTAATTTTAAATTTTTAGTTTTAAATCTTCAAGTCTAAATTAAACGTCTAAATTTTAAACTTTGAAGTTTCACATGTAAGGTTATGTTTAAATATTAATAATTAAATTTTGTTATAAATTGTTTTTCAGACTTTGTTATTAGAAATTGTTTCTTGTATTTTAACAATATAATAACAATATCTTTTCAATTTTTTGCATATAATATTTAAAAAATCAAATAACATTCACAATAACTACTTGAAATTTTTTTGAACGCCAAAACATATCAAGAAAAGAAAAAGACCGACTAGGAAAATGGCCAAACAAAGTTTTACATCTAGAAAGACAATGTAATGAAAAAACACCAAAAGAATACACCATAGATTCTACATAACAGACATTGGACCAGGGAAAGCATGACAAGGTCATGTACTATAAAATCAGACCATCACATGTATAAAAATTTCTCCATACAACAGTATCAAATAAAACCCAATAGAATCCACAGAAGAGAATAAAATACATATAGCTACACAAGAATTTGCAAAAATGCTTTAAATGAAATCCAACCCCGACTTAGTTAAATTCCATTATTTAATAGCATAAATGAATGCGAGACCTAACCTTTTAATTGAGACCTGATCATCAACAATACAACCACCCCTCGACAGAAATTGTGAAACAATAAATAAATAAATCTGCAAAATGATATATATATATATATATATATATATATATATATATATATATATATATAGAGAGAGAGAGAGAGAGAGATAGATGTGGAACTACAAGAGTCATCAAACTAAATGTATACATTGTAGTACTTCTTCATGCTAGATGTTGATAGATTGTTTAATGAAAGATTATTAATTTGTTTTAGCAAAATATAATAACAAAGATAGTTTAAAATGACCAATATACCCCTCCCCTCCCCTGCCATAACCACATTCCCCTTATAGATACAGTCAAATATCATATAAACCATATGCATAGTTGCACATACATATACACATCGATACACAAACAAACACATACCTGATGCCTGATGATCCACACACACATTCCAAGTTGTCCAGACAAGCACCCCTCCCCCATCAAAGCACCCACATGTCTAACAGTCCTGAAAATGAAATGCGAAATTTTTAACTATGAAAACTGAACAAATATTAAAAAAAAGTGTTTTTTCCCACCCTGGATTTTTGATGTTCAGTCAATCACCACAACATTCCATCCATATATAAAGACCCTTTTACCTTCAAAAACCAATATAAACCAACAAAGAGACATCAAACTCATAATTTATAAAAATATGGACAATTTGCCATCTAAAATGATCGTGAAAAGAGTAATTTAGAGAAACTAATGAATACCTTCATACCCTATTAATGTTGCCAACATGATCCTCAAACTGAAATCTAATTCCTGAACATGATTAATTCAAAAGAGACTGCAAAGGATACATCAGGTTACACTATTAATGTTGCCAACATGATTATTTAAAAGTAAATAAACGATAAAGATCAAAGAGGCAAAGGAAAGTCCCGAGTCTAAAATGGTAAGACTGCACCCTTGATGTATGTTTGTCTCATTTGAATTGAAAAATGTAAAAGGGAAATAACAAAAACCATTGAGGCTTTTCATCAATCACCTGATCTGCAACAACATGAAAATAGCTTGAGGTACCAGTAAGAGATGGACTTCACATTCTTTTCAAAAACCTTTAGCAACCTTTTAAAACAAATTATGAATCAAATATTAAAAAAAAAACTTCAATGTTCAACAGAAAGGCATGGAAAACAGCAAAACAGGAACCCTAATCGGAACTATGATTCCTCATCATTAGTTGTTGGGAAATCACCAAATTTTCGTTATTGTTGATGTTCAATTTCATACCTCTGATTTTTTTCCTACGCCTCCTTTCACTCATGCTTTTGTTTATCTTTATCCCAGATTCGAAAACAATGTGATTTTTAAGAGTCTCTCTCCAACAAGAAAAACAAAGGAAATAATAACAGGGGTAGCAATCTTCCTCTATCTGCAAGTATTATTTATATTAATGTTTCAAGTATCAAATAATAGTATAAGCTTATTTAATATATCAATATGCAAGCAAGCCATCACATAAAACTATCACTTATTGCTTTTAGAGAGAGACCATCAGATACACACATACACAGGGGGAGAGAGACAGAGAATGGGTGTAAGCTATCAGATTCTTCTTATCAGAGCTATGATTAACGAAATGAAGCACAAGTTTACCTTTGCCTTCATCTTTAAGTGTGAGATTATCTTCTTCATCTTACTACTTTTCTTTTTTTAGTGAGGGAAAGGGTTCTTTTATGGATGAAACAAAGAGGAAATGTTAGTACCATAGAAAAGCTTATATCCTCGAAAGGTCAACCCTTAAGCTACCAAGGTTGTGATAAACATATCAAGCCAACAGTTTCGTTGCCAAAAAATAGACATATGACATGAATCTTTCATAGAAAGTGTGTTAATACCAGCTAAGAACGAAAATGACAAACAAAAACCAAAAATCACTCAAGTAAATTGGCAAAAAAAGAACAAATAGAAAAATCGAAGAAAAAAAATCATAAGAAACAAATTCATCTAAAATTGACCATGTTACAAACACTAAACTACAATCACCAGTACCAATAGTAAACAGGTTGAGAAAAAAGTTATAATTTTGTATTTCACCTAATCTGTACACATAATCATCGTTTCTTTGTTCCCTTTGCATTTTCTCCAAGTTAGGTAGCCCCTTTGATTTTCTATGTATGAGAAAAATCTAACCTGACATCAATCAAAACAAAAGAGTTAGCCTGAGTGACCGCGGTCGGTATTTATGCGTGGTGGTCGTCGTCTACATCTTCTGCAGGTGGGAGTTGGTCATCGATTGAGAGAATTTAGAATTTTAGGGTTTTAATTGGCTGGGAGAGGAGATGCATTTATATAACATGTATCTCGTATGTATGAACGAATCAATTGCTGGAAATGAGAGGATACGATTAGATTGTTGAAAATGAGGGGATACTAATTCAAATTTCAAACGTGTTGTTGTGATATAGAGTACTTCAACCCATGAGTAGTGAAGAAAGAGAAACACGGTGGTGGTACGCAGGACGTAACTGAGTGGACTTAGGGTTTTTTTTTACTGAGAGAGGAAGAAAACTTGTTTAGTAGAAAGAGAAATGGGATGATTTCTACGAAGGAGAAGAAGAACGGATATAGGGGAAGGGGGCCAAGAACCGAAAGATTTTTGCCGGGATCTTAGGCTTCTTCACAACTATCATCAGGACTAAAGAACTGGGTCAAACCCCCATAAGAATATGCAGTGGTTAATTGTACTTCATTCTTCATGTTTTGTACGACTTAAAAAATATTATTATTTTATTGATAGCTACTTGTACCATTAACTTAATGATTTGAACGTCTTAAAAAAATATTATTATTATATTGAATCTATTTATAGAAATAGTGAGATTTCTTTTATAAGATAGTAAAGATTTTTAGTCCATATGATATTTAATTTCAATAATTGAAGTTTTATCTCTATAATTTATAAATTAAAGTATTTATAGTTTTCTCTCTATAGTATAAGAATAGTCTCTATGTAATAGAAATATCAGATAAATGGTCCACGTATAATTGCGATATTATATAAATGGCTCATATATAATAGAAATTATAGTAATGATCTGGTTTAATAATGAAATTGTTATGTAACGTCTGGTTCCTGGTATGCATTTAAACTTATAATTTATTCATGTTTACAGAGCAACTCGACGAGTTGGAAGCCCCAGACTCGTCGAGCAGAGATGTTTTGGACCGCGCGTTTTAGTGACCAACTCGACGAGTTGAGAGGTCTCAACTCGACGAGTTGCCAGGCAGATATGAAACCCTAATTTTCGGGGTTTGCACCCTATTTAAACAACTTAAGTCCTAGGGTTTAGCCTTATTTCCAACCTCCAAGTCCCGAAACCCTATCCTCGAAAACCTTAAATCCATTTGAGTGTTGAGAGCCATTTTTGACTGTTTTTGGTGTGTGTTGAAGCCATTGGAAGAAAGAAAAGCTTGAAGACACAAGAAGGAGCTACTAGATCCAGAATCCTTGCTCATCAACGGTATTTTGCTGGTATAAAGCTTGAACCTTGTCTTGTGGTCATTTAGATCTCCATTTTTGAGTTCTTTGCTTGCTTTTGGTCCAAATGATATGATTCTTCGGATTTGGACATCCCAAATGAAGAATACTTCAGATCTAGGGTCTTGAGGGGTTTTCATGGCATAAATGTGCCAACTTTATGGACATGGAAGTCCCATGCAACCTTTAGACCATCATTTTGGCCTTTTGGAGCTTTTAAGGGCCATGCATGTGGAAAAAGTTGGGACTTTACGTGATCTTTTAGTCCCTAGGGCCCATATCTATGACCTCATGGTCTATCTTGTAGTTTTGGTGGATTTTGGATTAAGACTTTGGCCTTTTTGGGTTAGGGTTTGAGTTTACTCTCTTTAGGAAGAATATTAGTGGGTAAAGTTGGAAACTTTACCTTTCTAGAGGCATTTCCAGTCTAGATATGGAGTATAAGGTGTAGATCTGAAGAGTAATGGCTTAATGTATTGATAAGGGTTAACAGACTGAAGAACTCGACGAGTTCACGGAAGAACTCGACGAGTTGTATTGAGAAGTCCTGATTCTGTTGAGAAGGAAGAGCTCGACGAGTTGGAGGAAAACTCGACGAGTTGAATCGCGATATCAGGATTCTGTGATTCATGGAAACTCGACGAGTTGAAGGGCAACTCGACGAGTTGAGTCAACTCGGAGCATTGACTTTTTTTGACTTTGACCAAGGTTGACCCTTAAGGGGTTATGAGTATGAAGGGTACTTAAAGGAAATCTTTTATGTTTAGGGGATTGAGTTGGATTGATATTCGAAGCCGAGGACTATTCAGCTGCTTTCCAGTATTTGAGGTGAGTTACCTTCCCGGTATGAGTGGGTCGAAGGCACCAATGCCGGCCCATTAGTAGTTGTGTATAGTAGAGATGATTGTCTTTGTGATAATTGTCTGATATGCCACTATCTGTAGAGATTTATGTGTTTGTACGCTATGTTATTATGTGGTAGTGGTAGGAGGGGTGAAACAGACCTCGTAGCCAGTTGAGATAAACCGGAGGGTAGTTCGGGCACCCAGATATGCCTGACAGTATGTTATGATATGTTGTTATGTGGTAGTGGTAGGGGTGAGATAGACCCCGTAACCGGTTGAAATAAACCGGAGGGTAGGTTGGGCACCCAGGTATGTCTGACATGGGTAGGTTGAGCACCCAGGTATGCTTAGCAGGGTAGGTCGGGCACCCAGATATGCCTGACAGGGTAGGTCGGGCACCCATATATGTCCGACAGTATGTGATTGTGTGGTATGATGGGGGAACTCACTAAGCTTCGTGCTTACGGTTTTTAGTTTTGGTTTCAGGTACTTCTTCCTCGAAAGGAAATGAGTCGGCATGATCGCAGGGCATCACACTATGTTTTTCCGCACATGAGATCTTTGGGAGTTTTACTTTGATATTATTTTTCTATGGGGCGTTTTGGTTATTTGACATATTGGTTTGATTATGATATTGGATGGCACTGTGGATGTTTTCAGACTTCTGTTTTTAAAATTACTAAATTAAAAATGAAATTTTTGGTCATGAATTTTGGGACGTTACAAGTTGGTATCAGAGCCTTGGTTTGAGGGATTTAGACACACTTTCGGGGGTGTATGGACTCAAATCAAGGGTTTGAGAGGTTTTTACAAGAAAAATAATTTTTCTAAAAATTAAAATTAAGGGTTTTTTACAAGAACAAGGAGTGTGATGCGTGCAATCATCCGATCTCAAGTAAGTTTTCCCAAGATACCACACATGTTTATTATGATATATGATATGGTTATGAGAATTGCATGCTAGATTAGGCTAATGATCTAGGAAGGATGCCTTGTATGCCTACTGTATGTGCTTATTGAACTGCATGCTAGTACTGATTAGTCAGTAATATAATGGCCTGATTAGGATATGCTTGGTTTCGGTTACTCAATGCTTGAATGTTGTTTGCTTTGTGCTTTTGAGAGTTCTAGTTATCTTTAACTAACTAGTAAACGAATATGCTAAGTTACATATTATAAGGACTAAATAATTTCAGAAGGTTAGGTTTAGCCCTATTTTGCAGCTCTCGTCTGAGTCTAACCGTTGTAGGGAGAGACCTCTCATTCGAAGAATTATCTAGTCTTAGTAATATGTAATGGTATTCGCGAGCTAGTTAGGGAGAGATAACAAAGACTTATTATGCAGCTGATGGTGGAGAGTGGGTCGGAGATTACCCTAGGGTAAGCCTAGGATGAGATTAGTGACAAGAATTATTTGGTGGGGAATTGTATTCATGGATAGGAAGCGGCTTGGGTAATCCAAGGCGACCCAGGAGGAGGGTATGGATAGATGTGGAAGGTAGTATGTGTCACACCCCCAAACCGGAACGGCGGAAACGTTCGGGGGCGGAGGACGTCATGTACAGTATCACAACAACTGTATAATAGTAATCACATTAACAACAACCATTGTAATAATAACATATAATTTACATTGTGTTCAAAACATTTCAGGATTTACATTAAAACTATAACAAAAGTTAAGAAGTAAGGCTCCATCTTCGAAACACCTGAGAGGGTACCTGCCTACTACCGTTCCTGAGAATACAAGTGGTTTGAAAAAGTGTTAACATTAAAGTTGGTGAGTTCATAAGTATTTTTGTTATAAAAGTATACAATTTGTTCTTTGGAAAAGTTCGCATGTTCCTCCAGAAAATCCTATATTTTCTTAATGAGTAATATGACCGTACTCGTTCCTTCTATGATTATTTAGTGAATACAAATTATATATAATACAGATCGAATAAACAGTTGAATGTGTGGATCTGCCCTAAGCCCACAACCAAATAAGGAACTGGAAGTAAGGCGGAAGTCACACATTCCACTGTCTGCCGGATCTTCATTACATATAACTCTATTTTATTCACCAAGTAATCACATAATTAACATTAATGATTCTTTTAGATATAATAAATGTGTTTCCTTCATAAAATCCTATATTTTCTTGGTAAAACGGTAACCACGATAGTCCCTTCTATATTCACTTAGTTTATACTAGCTATATATAACCTAATATCGAACGGACAGTTGAATGTGTGAATCTACCCTAAGCCCACAACCAAATAAGGAACAGGAAGTAAGGCGGAAGTCACACATTCCACTGCCTATCGGATATTATTTATATATAACTCTGATGTATAAACTAAGGAATTATAGAATTAAACATTAAAGGTCCTTTATGCTATACTAGTTTATAAATAAGTGTTGAACCTTTTGTAAATATATTCCTAGTTCCACTTACTTTATTGTAAAACATTGTTTTCAGTAATAATTGTTATTGTTTTCAGAAAGTTAAATCGAAAACTATTTACCTTTAAAATAACGATGTTTATCATAGAAAATCCTATATTTTCTATAAAACTATTTTGTAGTTTTAATCGTTCTAAGACCGAAAAGCACAAGTATAATTAGCATACTATGTTTATGTCTTTAATGTTCTTTGTTTTATCCTTGTTATTATTACTGCGAATATTTGTACTGTATTTAGCGAGTACGAGTGTTCTGATAATTGAAAATAATTAACTTTCATAATATAATCCCTACCAGGTCCTTCTATAATCGCTTGGTGTATACAAGTCATGTATAATTAAGATTGGAAATACAGTCGACTGAGTGACTCTGCCCTAAATCCATAACCAGACAAGGAACAAAAAATAAGGCGGAATCACTCACTCTATGCCTACGAATCTTAATTATAAATGACCCTAATGTATACACTAAGCCATCATAGCTTACCTGCAATGGTTCTTAGTTTTTATATGAACGATGGGTTAACTTATATTTTAAATTTTAATTGTCAAATATTTTTCGTGAAAATTCGATGTTTAATTATTGTTGTTTAGAAAATGTACCAAAATCCTAGAAGGTTCCACGTTGCTCCTTTATGTCCTATCGTTAAACTCCTCCCGCTCCTCCGTCATTCTTCTCTGTTGGACAATCTCTTTTCAAATATCCCATTTCACCACATAAATAGCATACTGGACTTACTCCGACATTGAGGGTTGAAGTCATATGTTGGATCGGAGTCCTACAAAAGCGGGCGGTGTGTCCCTTCTTGTTGCACCTATTGCATTGCAACTCTCGGAAAATTCCATAACGATAATAGTTGCACTTGTTGCAGTGTGGGAGGTTTCCTAAATATGGTGTTGTCGGTGTCGAGATAGTAGGGTCGGTGGGGGTAGGGACTGTTACAACTTGTTGCCTTTTGATAGGCCCTTGAGTCGAACTGTCCCCTTTTTCGTTCCGGAACTTTCGTTTTATGTTTTCAGGTTTGTGGGTTGGGATATTCTTGTAGGTAGATACTCGTAGGTTTCCTAGGTTGTTATTACGGTTTGAATTGTCTACACCATTTCCATTTTCACTAGCGTTATTTGCATTGAAATATGCCATGACGGCTGTCACGGCGGCCGTAACCGCAGCTTGAAAAGTAGCAGAGTCTATCTGCAGAAATGGCGTTTCGTCGGTTGGCTGGTTATTTCCATGTGAAGACATGATTCTGTTATATGATGTGAAATGAAATCGTAAGTACTTATGGTCGTTGCTAGTTGTACTTTATCTATTTATATATACATATAAATTTCTCATTTTGTGGTATGATTCTCAATGTTTTGACCTCCATCCCTATAATGCATTCCTAGTAGAGAGTAGAAATAAGTTTTGTACAAAGGTTAAGTTCACCCGATAAGTCTATGAGAAGGCATCTTTCTACCATAAGTTTTAAAAGAATGAAACGGTAGTAAGTCTTTATTATTAGTCTATAACTCATGTGTCGATTGAACTATGTTATCTTGGTTATGTGTGTATTATGTTCTGACTCTTATAGAGTTTAATAAACAATTCATAATAGAAGTCTATATAGAATAAACTTATGAATTTTTAATAGTTATCGTCCTTATACAAAGTTCTTTGACTTGATGTACTAGTATTTGTTGTTACAAAAGAAGTAATAAGCCTAACATGTAGTGTGAGCAGTGTAATCACTAACTCACTAAGTTATATCATATTATAATTTACTTGTATGACGTATTGAGTACTTTCTGTTTTTCTCCTGATAGAATAAGGTTCGTTAATGATTTCTCTAGTGCTTTTCACTTCATTCGGTCTTTTCTCAGAATTCTTCTCATGAACCCTCTTTTGGTTCTTCCTCAACTCTTCTGTTAGCTATTGCAATAGAGTGGTTACATCTACCTACGTTTTTCGTGCGATAATGGGAATGTCTAAAGAATCTACGAGATTAACTAAAACATTCCTAAAGAAATTTTTATGGTGTGATCCCTACCGAGTCCTTCTATAATCACATAGTGTATAAAAGTTATATATACCTCAGATCTAATAGACCTTCGAATAAGTGATCATACTCTATATCCACATCCAAACAAAGAAAAGGAAGTAAAGCGAAACCACATATTCTAAGTTTATAAGATCTTAATTATATATAACCTTGGGAGTATACACTTTGCAATTATAGACCTACCAGTAAGGGTCTTTTAAATTTTCACATAAGTTAGTTATTGTACTTAAAATACTCCTATAGTATTTTAATTATATGTTTGATTCTAGAGTTTCTTGGTATATGCAGTTGATAAGTTTCTAGACTTATTGTTATTGTATATTATCATAAAATACTCCTATAGTATTTTAAACTTTATGTTTGGTTCTAGTATTCCTTTGTATATAGGGTTGGTAAGTTTTGGACTTGCTGCAACACCACTATCACTCCCAAACACATGTTAGCCGTATCTCAAATAAATATAGTTGATCAGGCTATATTTATCCCAGATATGATTACATAACTGTCTAGGTTTGACTGTAGTGTCCAACATCCAAATACTTTTGTTTTGTTCTTCTTGTGATACTTGTTCTAGTGTGTGTGTATATATATATATATATATATATATATATATATATATATATATATATATATATGCACGTATGTATACTTTTATAAAATATTGTTATATTTTAAAGTATACTTTTAGTCAGAGCATTTCGGCCCCATTGTATTTATAGTTGTATATATTTTATACGTTGATATACTTAGTTCACTATAAACAATGCTCTGATACCAATCTGTCACACCCCCAAACCGGAACGAAAGAAACGTTCGGGGGCAGAGGACGTCATGTACAGTATCACAACAATTGTATAATAGTAATCAAAGTAACAACAACCATTGTAATAATAACATATAATCTAGATTGTGTTCAAAACATTTCATGATTTACATTAAAACTATAACAAAAGTTAAGACGTAAGGCTCCGTCTTCGAAACACCTGAGAGGGTACCTGCCTACTAACGTTCCTGAGAATACATGTGGTTTGAAAAAGTGTCAACATTAAAGTTGGTGAGTTCATAAGTATTTTTGTTATAAAAGTATACAATTTGTTCTTTGGAAAAGTTCGCTTGTTCCTCAAGAAAATCCTATATTTTCTTAATGAGTAATATGACCATACTCGTTCCTTCTATGATTATTTAGTGAATACAAATTATATATAATACAGATCGAATAGACAGTTGAATGTGTGGATCTGCCCTAAGCCCACAACCAAACAAGGAACATGAAGTAAGGCGGAAGTCATTACATATAACTCTAGTTTATTCACCAAGTAATCACAGAATTAACATTAATGATTCTTTTAGATATAATGAATGTGTTTCCTTCAGACAATCCTATATTTTCTTGGTAAAATGGTAACCACGATAGTCCCTTCTATAATCACTTAGTTTATACTAGCTATATATAACCTAATATCGAACGGACAGTTGAATGTGTGAATCTGCCCTAAGCCCACAACCAAACAAGGAACAGGAAGTAAGGCGGAAGTCACACATTCCACTGTCTATCAGATATTATTTATATATAACTCTGATGTATAAACTAAGGAATTATAGAATTAACCATTAAAGGTCCTTTATGTTATACTAGTTTATAAATAAGTGTTGAACCTTTGTAAATATATTCCTAGTTCCACTTACTTTATTGTAAAACATTGTTTTTAGTAATAATTGTTATTGTTTTCAGAAAGTTAAATAGAAAACTGTTTACCTTTAAAATAACGATGTTTATCATAGAATATGCTATATTTTCTATAAAACTGTTTTGTAGTTTTAATCGTTCTAAGACCGAAAAGCACAAGTATAATTACCATACTTAGTTTAATGATACCTAGTTTTATTTATGAGAAAAACTAGCTGAAGATGTGTTTGCCTAAAAAACTCGATGTGACGATACTACCCTCCTATGATCACTTAATACATACGAGCTGTATATAACCGAGATCGAACAGACGGTTGAATGGGTGAGTCTGCCCTAAGCCCACAACCAAACAAGGAACAGGAAGTAAGGCGGAAATCACACATTCCACTGTTTACCGGACTTCAATTTTATATAACCCTATTATATATACTGAGTGATCACATAATTAATATCCCTTGAGACTGTTTAGGAAAAGTATATTACTACGTAAATATATCGTTGTTTTCTTCTTGTGAGTTCTTATAACCATACTAATATGACGGATAACCTGATATGACATGAATCGTTTGTCTATATCAAAAATGACGTTTGTCACCCAGAACAACTGTAGCTAATAGTCAGGGCGCAAGATTGTCAGTCCCGTATAGATCTATACACAAACTCACGCTCTCCCTCCAGGAGACTCTGGTTCATAAGGCTAGACTTCCATTGGTACTTAGGTAAGTACAGGAAGACGTGTCTTACAATTAGCTTCAACGAATTTACAAGTAATAATGCAAAAACCTTTTTATAAATAACAAGTAATTTTGTAAAAAGATCCATTTGTTCCATAAACTATACTTATTATAGTTTATAAGTTTATTTCCATGTTTTAACCTGAACTTTGTAAAATAGTTCATATGATCCATAAACTATACCTATTACAGTTTATAAGTTTATTTCCATGTTTTAACAAGTTTCACGTTTAAAGACATATTAATGGTAAGAAAAACATAATAAGTAAATTATATTTTAAAACACAAAATTTCTTGTGTTTTACTTGTATTCCCCCCCTAGAAACATTGAAAAAGCTTGGAAATATATGGGGGTATGAACTCACCTCGTGTACGTGTTTCTGGTTAGATTCAATGTGGTTGCGATGATTCCCGGGGTAAAATACGTGTAATTAACCGTATCCTAATTATATTTTACACATAATTATATGCATAAATTAGATAACTAATAATATTAACATGATAATTAATATTAATTTGTATAAATCACTAACTAATTGTGGAGAACTTCTGGGTATTGATTTGGATGCTTGAAGGTTAACTGGATAATTTTTTGTAGATACGAAGAATTGTTTTGATACTTGAGAGAATAAGGAAGTCTTGTGGTCACTGTATGTGTAAAATGAAGGATAATTCCAAAGAATGACTTAAGTATGAAGGAAAAGGTAAGGCGGTTGAGTTGATTATCACATTGGGAGGATAAATGTGTGAAATATCTAGACATTTTTGGGGTTGTGTTCGGCCATAAAGATGATGAATTCGGTCTTATTATGTATTAGTTAAGTGAATTCGGTCCTTATGTATCTTAAATTGGAGAATTCGGTCATAAAGTGGATGTCATAACTGAATTTATAAAGTTTGTTTCAAAGATGCTAAAAACCGAATTCTCTTGTTTCTAGATGTTCCAAAACCGAATTCACTTTGGTCCTAAGATTCTCTAGACCGAATTCTCACTTACAAAGTGTTAAATTTAGATTTTTAATTTCCCTTTTGACTTATGTTGACTCGTAACACTTTATTTAAGCATATAATTGTATGGTTTACAATATAAGTATTCATAACTTATATGAATATTGTTTTCAATGTGTAAATGTATATATTTGTGGTATCTAAAGTTCTTATTGTATTATTGTTATAATGTTAATTCACTTGTACTCGGTTAGAGTTTAGGCTTTGGTGGGTCTAAAAATTTCGAGTTGTGACAGTATGGGCCCGTACTACTGAAAGCAGAGGATCCGTACTTGACTCTTGGAGAGCTGCGGGGAACCAGGAGTGGTAGAGTGTGAGACCTCTCGATGATTATGTATGACCCTGACGATTGTATGGTTTGTTTCAGAATGGTGGTGACGTGTCATGGAGCAGGGGGCTCAGGATCGGGTCTTGTTCGAGTACGGGTTCCGAACCAGTTGATGACGGATTGTGCGAGTTCATTGCATCCGAGATTACGAGAGGCATCCTTGAGTCGACCCCGGTGATTTTCGGGTCGATCAAGGAGGGTATCCTTGAGTTGATGGAGGATCGCCTTAGGGCATTCAGGAGTGACATGGCACCTGGACATTCTGGGACTTGTACGCTCTCCTTCAAGGATTTCGGGGGATGCGGAGCACCAGACTTCAGCGGGGTGATGGACCCCATTGTAGCTAGACAATGGATTGCAGATATCGTATCTGCACAGGCGACAAGCTTCTGCCCTGAGGGGTCGAAGGTCAGATTTGCTGATGGGTGTTTGAGGGAGCGAGCTAGAGACTGGTGGGAGGCAGTCGGTGATACTTTGGGAACTCCAGCCATTGAGGCCATGACCTGGTCGGATTTTGTGTCCAGGTTTCGGGCGGAGTTTGCGCCAGCTGTGGAGTTCAGATATAGCTAGGGAGTTTTTGGACATGAGACAGACTACTGAGATGGTGGCAGAGATTACCGCCAAATTCAGGGAGAGGGCCTTGTAGGTGCCCCAGTACGCGAGTGATGAGGAGATGAAGAAAACCCGGTACCATGATATGTTGAGAGCTGAAATTCAGAAATATGTCAGTTATTCAGCGTGCCCGACTTTGGATGATATGATAGCCAGGGCATGAGAAAGGGAGATTGATATAAAGCACATTAGGAAGAGGAAGGCGGAGGCTGGGCGGACGACTGGGGTTTCGGTGAAGAAACCCAAGGGGTTCGACTCGAGGTCGAAGGGGCTATTAGGGCCGGAGCTGCTGTGGGAAATGTGGCAAGCCACATGAGGGAGTTTGCAGGGTTGGGAGATTGGGCTGCTACAAGTGCGGCAAGACTGGGCACTTTAGCCAGGATTGTATTGCCCCTACCCCGATCATCCAAACATCAGACCTGATTTGCTTCCATTACAATTAGAGGGGCCATAAAAAGGCTAACTGCCCGAGATTGGTATCAGGAGCGCCAGTGGCGGCGCCAGCTCCAGCGACCCTGCGGATCACATATGGCCGTCTGGGTAAGTCAGATGCTCCTATGGTGAGGAGTCGAGCTTTCCAGTTGACCGCCGAGGAGGCGCGTATCGCACCAGATGTGGTGACGGGTATGCTTCTTCTCCCTATCTTTTATTATATGTCAGTTTGATATTTATATTCCATGTATTATGTTTTAGGATCGTTCCATGTGAACGGTATCCCAATATTGGTGTTATTCGACTCGGGGGCTACCCGATCGTTTGTATCTCTTGCACTCAGCAAGAGGTTTTCCGAGTCTACGAGCATGTTGGATTGTCCTTTAGAGGTCGAAATTGCGGACAATTGATCCGTACGGGCTTTAAAAGTTTGTAGGGATTGTGTTCTGAGGATGTGCGACGAGCGTTATCTCGTGGATTTGGTTCCCATTCCTTTGTGTGGGAACAAGGTCATCATAGGTATGGATTGGTTGAGCCCCAATGGGGCGGTGATCGACTGTGAGCAACAGTTGGTTCGGGTTAGGATCCCAAGTGGGGGAGAGTTGGTGATTCAGGGTGAGAGACCACAACGTGGATCGGTCATGTGTTCTGCAGCGAGAGCCAGACGCTACCTTCATCAGGGATGTGCAAGTTTTGTCGCCTACGTTATGGATACCCGGGGGAAGGGTAAGGCGACCGTGGATGGTGTGTCGGTGGTGCGGGAATATCTGAACGTATTCCCAGAGGATTTGCCTGGGGTACCTCCGGAGAGACAGGTGGAGTTCAAGATTGACCTAGTTTCGGGTGCGGCTCTGATAGCCAAGGCACCGTAACAGCTCCTCCCGAGATGCAGGAGTCGTCTACACAACTGCAGGAGCTGTTAGATAAGGGATTTATCAGGCTGAGCAGTTCTCCTTGAAGAGCCCCGATTTTTTTTGTGAAGAAGAAGGACGGGTCCCATCGGATGTGTATAGACTACCAGGAGTTAAATAAGGTAACGATGAAGAACCGTTATCCCCTCCCTAGGATTGCCGATCTATTTGACCAAATACAGGGTGCATCTTGGTTCTCCAAGATCGATCTGCGATCGAGTTATCACCAGATGCGAGTCAAGGACGATGATGTGCAGAAGATAGCCTTTCAGACTCGATATGGTCATTACGAGTTCGTGGTGATGCCGTTTGGGCTCACCAATGCTCCTGCCACGTTCATTGATCTCATGAACCGCGTATGCAGACCGATGCTGGATCGGTCTGTGGTAATCTTTATTGATGACATCTTGGTTTACTCCAAGACACAGGAGCAGCACGAGGAGCACTTGAGGGAGGTGCTGGAGACATTGAGGAGGGAGAGACTTTTTGCAAAGTTCTCCAAGTATGAGTTCTGGTTGCGCGAGGTGCAGTTTCTGGGGAACCTTGTCAACCAGAACGATATATTGATCGATCCGGCCAAGGTAGAGGCTGTGATGAGATGGGAGGTTCCGAGGTCTCCATCTGAGATTCATAATTTTCTTGGTCTGGCGGGTTATTATCGGAGATTCATCCAGGATTTCTCCAAGATTGCTATTCCACTGACCCGATTAACCAAGAAGTCGGTGAGATTCCGTTGGGGGCCTGAGCAGCAGGCAACTTTCGAGACTTTGAGGCAGAAGTTGTGTGAGGCACTGATATTGACCATGCAGAGGTCATTGAGGATATCGTAGTGTATTGTGACGTGTCTATCATGGGCTTAGGCGTGGTGTTGATGTAGAGAGGACGTTTCATCACTTACACCTCGAGGCAGTTGAAGCCTCACAAGGCGAATTACCCGACACAAGACCTGGAGTTAGGGGCAGTTGTTTTTGCCCTCAAAATTTGGCGACACTACCTCTATGGGGTCCATTGTACTATTTACACGGATCACAAAATCCTGAGGTACTTGATGGACCAACCAAATCTGAATATGAGACAATGACGGTGGTTGGGCATGGTGAAGGATTACGATTGTGAGATCCTCTACCACTCGGGAAAGGCCAATGTTGTGGCCGATACCCTTAGCCGCAAGGCGTTCGCGGCCCCGATCAGAGACATCTGTATGATGATGACAGTGATTACTCCGTTGCTGGAACAGATTCGGGAGGCACTGGTAGAGGCTATGAAGGAAGAGCACCGGAAAAGTGAGCGCATTGTGGGGCAGGTTGTTTCCTTTGATTACGATAGCCGTGGATTGTTGACACTTCATCGGAGAGTGTGGGTTCCATATCTTGGGGGTGTGCGCCAGGTTCTGATGGAGGAGGCACACAAATCTAGATTTTCTATCCATCCCGGAGTGATGAAGATGTATAGGGATCTTCGTCCTGACTATTGGTGGCCCTGCATGAAGCGGGATGTAGCCTGGTACGTTGAGAGATGCTTGACTTGCAGGAAAGTCAAAGCAGAGAACCAGAGACCCCACGGTAAGATGCAGCCATTGTATATTCCAGTGTGGAAGTGGGAGGAGATCACTATGGACTTCATTACGAAGTTGCCTCGGATGACGCGCAGAGTTGACGCGATATTGGTCATCGTGGATCGATTGACCAAGAGGGCCCATTTCATACCGATTTAGGAGAGTATTTCGGCCGAGAAGCTGGCAGACATCTACATCAGGGAGGTAGTAGCTCGACATGGGGTTCCGGTTTTTGTGATTTCTGACAGGGATGTGCGATTCACTTCCAGATTCTGGAGGAAATTTCATGAAGAGTTGGGTAATCGCCTCCACTTCAGTACAACTTTTCACCCTCATACGGATGGGCAGAGTGAGAGGACGATTCAGACTCTGGAGGATATGCTACCGATATGTGTATTGGATTTTGGTGGGAGTTGGGATACGTATCTTCCGTTGGTGGAATTTTCGTATAACAACAGTTATCACGCTAGCATTGATCGACCTCCCTTCGAGATGCTCTATGGGAGGAAATGTAGGACCCCAATCTGCTGGGGAGAGTTCGGTCAAAGAGTCATAGGGAGTATCGAAGTGGTACTCAAGACCACTGAGACGATCCACCAGGTCCAGATCAGGCTCCAGACTGCTCAGAGTCGACAAAATAGCTACACCGACAAGCGCCGGTCGGACCTAGAGTTTTAAGTAGGGGATATGGTTCTTCTGAAGGTGTCACCTTGGAAAGGTTTCATCCGGTTCAGGAAGCGGGGGAAACTAGGTCCCAGATACATCAGTTCGTTCAGGGTTTTGGCTTGGGTGGGCCGGGTTACGTATCGAATGGATCTGCCAGTCGAGCTTAGTCAGATCCACAACACTTTTCATGTCTCCCAGCTGCAGAAGTGCTTAGTAAACAATTTCACGGTTGTGCCTTTAGAGGATATTCATGTGGACGCCCTACTGAACTACGTCAAGAGGCCAGTGGCGATTCTGTATCGGAAGGCGAAAACCTTGAGGAACAAGGTTGTGCAATTAGTGAAGGTGCAGTGGCTGCACTATAAGGGGTCAAAATGGACATGGGAGCTAGAGGAGGAGATGAGAGAGCATTACCCAGGATTATTCGAGACAAAAGACTTCGAGGACGAAGTCTGAGACAAGTGGGGGAGAATTGTAACGCCTGGTTCCTGGTATGCATTTAAACTTATAGTTTATTCATGTTTATAAAGCAACTCGACGAGTTGGAAGCCCCAGACTCTAGATGTTTTGGACCGTGCATTTTAGTGACCAACTCGACGAGTTGAGAGGTCTCAACTCGATGAGTTGGCAGGCAGATATGAAACCCTAATTTCCAGGGTTTGCACCCTATTTAAACAACTTAAGTCCTAGGGTTTAGCCTCATTTCCAGCCTCCAATTCTCTAAACCCTATCCTCAAAAACCCTAAATCCATTTGAGTGTTGAGAGCCATTTTTGAGTGTTTTTGGTGTGTGTTGAAGCCATTGGAACCAGGAAAAGCTTGAAGACACAAGAAGGAGCTACTAGATCCAGAATCCTTGCCTCATCCACGACATTTTGCTGGTATAAAGCTTGAACCTTGTCTTTTGGTCATTTAGATCTCCATTTTTGAGTTCTTTGCTTGTTTTTGGTCCAAATGATATGATTCTTGGGATTTAGACGTCCCAAATGGAGAATACTTCAGATCTAGGGTCTTGAGGGGTTTTCATGGCATAAAGGTGCCAACTTTATGGCCATGGAAGTCCCATGCAACCTTTAGACCATCATTTTGGCCTTTTTGAGCTTCTAAGGGCCATGCATGTGGAAAAAGCTGGGACTTTACGTGATCTTTTAGTCCCTAGGGCCCAGATCTATGACCTCATGGTCTATCTTGTAGTTTTGGTGGCTTTTGGATTAAGACTTTGGCCTTTTTGGGTTATGGTTTGAATTTAATCTCTTTAGGAAGAATATTAGTGGGTAAAGTTGGAAACTTTACCCTTCTAGAGGCATTTCCAGTCTAGATCTGGAGTATAGGGTGTAGATCTGAAGAGTAATGGCTTAATGTATTGAGAAGGGTTAACAGACTGAAGAACTCGACGAGTTCATGGAAGAACTCGACGAGTTGTATTGAGAAGTCTTGATTCTGTTGAGAATGAAGAACTCGACGAGTTGGAGGAAAACTCAACGAGTTGAATCGCGATATCAGGATTCTGTGATTCATGGAAACTCGGCGAGTTGAAGGGCAACTCGACGAGTTGAGTCAACTTGGAGTGTTGACTTTGACTTTGACTTTGACCAAGGTTGACCCTTAAGGGGTTATGAGTATGAAAGGGTACTTAAAGGAAATCTTTTATGTTTAGGGGATTGAGTTGGATTGATATTCGGAGCCAGGGAATATTCAGCTGCTTTCCATTATTCGAGGTGAGTTACCTTCTCGGTATGAGTGGGTCGAAGGCACCAATGCCGACCCATTAGTAGTTGTGTATAGTATATATGATTGTCTTTGTGATAATTGTCTGGTATGCCACTATCTGTAGAGATTTATGTGCTTGTTGTTGGATTAATGTCTAAGTCCATAACTATATTTGGTATGTACTTGACCCGACCCGACATGGTCCATTTGGGTTGCACTTCACCGGCACAATTTATATGGATAGTCTTTTGAGAATAGTATATTTATGATTTATATTAATATATTATAAGTTCTAATATATTAATATGGAATCATATTATTTAATTAGTATTGATCAAGAATTAATTTAGAATTAATTAAGTGATCAAAAAGAACTAATTAAATATGGACTCTTATATATATGGAATGGGCCAAGTTCATTTAGGTTGGGCTAAGCTTTCATGGATGGTCCATGGAACTTTTAACCCATGGATCCTATGTAAATGAAAGGTCATGGGTATTAGGGTTTACATGGATGTAACCCTAATCCTCCATAATATATAAAGGGGTCCTTGGCTCACAAAATTGACACAAGTGTGTGAAAATAAGAGTGGGTCGATTTTAGTGTGCATACATATTCTCTCAAGTTCTTCCAAGGTGTTTTGGTGATTTGTGATTCCATTTGAGGCTTCCACACTATTGGGGCTAAGCTCTTAAAGCTTGAAGACATCAAGCTACATCAAAAGGTATGTCATCTAACTAGAACTTTGTAGTATAGGTGCTTCATAATATGCTAGTTAGGATGAAACCTTGGAATAGTTAATATTTGCATGTATAATAGAGAAAACATAGATCCAAGGTTTATAGGGTTGCATGTACACCATAGAAGTGTTAGAATGCTCAAAACCCAACACTTGTACGCTATGTTATTATATGGTAGTGGTAGGAGGGGTGAAACAGACCTCGTCACCGGTTGAGATAAGCTGAAGGGTAGGTCGGGCACCCAAATATGCCTGACAGTAGGGATGAGATTTAGAACCGGAAAACCGGACCGAAACCGGAATCGGAACAGAACTAGAACCGTTAGAACCAGAATATATAGAATCGGTTCTGGTTCCGGGTTTAAGAATTGGCTTTATCCGGGTTCCGGGTAATCCGAGTTTGGGTCCATCGGGTCCGGGTAAACCGGGTCTAAAAACCGAAACCGGTGTTAGGAACCGGAACCGGTTTTTGTGAAACGTTTAAAAGATGCATATCTCATTCGTTTCAACTCCGATTGACATGTGATTTTTTCCAACATGTAGTTTAGAGTTTGTACATGATTTTAGACTATAAATTTGCCATTTTTAGTTTTATATTCATTGATTTACAGTCCCCCAAAGTCGAGATATCAAAGCTGAAAGTTTTTAGTTTTTCAGTTTTTTTGTGTTTTGTGAAAGTTTTAAAACATGCATATCTAATTCGTTTGAAATCAGATTGATATGTGATTTTTTCCAACTTGTAGTTTACAGTTTGTACATGAGTTTAGACTATAATTTTGTCATTTTTGGTTTAATATTCAATGATTTACAGTCCCCCGAAGTCGGGATATCAAAACTGAAAATTTTCAACTTTTATTAGTTTTAAAAGTTTGATCTAAATGTTTTAAGGAGTTACATATTTTGTCATAAAATTTTGGAGCTCAAAAGTTTTTTTTTTAAAGTTGTGATCTTAAGGGTTTTTGAAACTTCCATAAGTTATGGAAATGAAAGTTTTTTTTTAAAAAAAAAAAATTTGATTCAAAGTTTTTATGGAGTTACAAAATTTGGTGTTAATGTTTTAAAGAATTCCATAACTTGTTCTTAAGTTATGGAACATGGAAAGTTTCATCATAAAACACCATTAATTCCATAAGTTATGGAATCCAAAGGTTTTCAAGAATTACAAAACTTGCCCTCAAGTTTTGGAATTTGAGAAAAGTTTTTTATGAAAAAAAGAATTGAATTCTAAAACTCTTGGGTTCATAACTTAAACAATTAATTAAATGGTTTTAATTTTGAGTTTAATAATTGGAATTATGATGTTTTGTTGAATAGTTCAAATTAACTCTTATGGACTTTATTAATAGTTAATTAAAGCGTTTAATTAAAAGAGTATTATTAATCCATAAATATATGGTTTGAGTTTAATTAAATTAAAAGTCTAGTTTAATTAATAGATTAAACCACCAAGTATTTTAAATGTCTAAAATACACCCTTATACTATTATAATATTAAAAGTTTAATATATTATATGTATAAGAGCAAGTCGTCTTACCATTAGTAGGCCTCATTCACGAAGCCGGTCTATAAGGGGGGTATAAGGTTACTGCCTATAAAATGGCAGTTTAATGGGTGTCCACTCTCACTCACCGCTTCCTTGACCGGTGGAGGGTCGTTAGCCGAACAGGTAGAACAAGGACTATAATTCTCCCTTCATTATAAGTATAATGATAAATACTATGTAACTAAACACTTATAAATTCCCAATCTTAGTTACTTAGGAAAATGTGAATAAGGTGCTAATCCATGAAATTACACTTTGCACTTTGTTTAAGCTGTTAGTGGAGCGTGTGTGGTTAACCGGCACACTAACCTAGACTTAACAAGGTAGGCAAAGGGTAACTTAATGTTTATCATAGTATCGTTGGAGCGTGTGTGGTTAACCGACACATCGATTGAGGGGTAAATATTAAGGGTACCAAGTATATTTGCATGGTTACTTCACACCTTGTTTTGTGATCCTCGACATCCCAGTCACAAAACCTGAAGGGCACACTCGAGATTGAAACATGCCATTGAAAAGTTCAATGAATCTCAAAAGAATCTAGGAGTTTCAAAACCAATTAAAACCTAATAATACATTTCGTTTATCTTGGTGGAAATTGGTGAATCGTCATTCGCCTACCTTCAAATATTTTATAGCTTGGATTACGACATCCCTCTTCCAAGTTATAAAATAGTTTGTTGGGTCCTAGCCTTAATATATCATATTGGGTGTTATATTAAGGACTTAAATCAACTTTACGTGAATTTATCCCATTGTTAATGTCTGGTTTAGACAACAATGATCTTCCCAAACCAAGCTTTCCTAATGAATATGACTTCCCGAGTTTGGCTCATGGAAGTCATACTTCTCTTCCTCCACCTCCTCCAATTATTCTCCCTAACCCACAAGTTCAAGGTCACTCAAGCCCTAATGGCAAGCAAGGTCTATGTGTGATCACATCTTAGAGATGAAGTTACATATTGACAAGCCGGGAGAGTTGGGTGTCAAAGTCTTGAGAAAGTTGGATGTTCAATCACTTTCTAAGTCACATAGTGAGTTCCTTTGGGACTACTATGAAACAGATTATGACATGAACCTTAATGATCATATCTATTTGCTTGGTGCTGTTGAATCAGCAATGATTTGGAACGATAGTAAAGCAAATTTGATTAGAAGATCAACTTCCCAAAAACTTTATGGACAGTGACAATGGTGACACTGGAAATCCAGAAAAAGCATTCTCTTCCCAATGGAAAGGGATTGGCCATAGTCAACCCGGTTGACCAAATGGTAAAGAGAAAGGCTAAGTCTGAGATAGTCCCATTACCAAAGGGTCCATATGTTTATTTTGCCAAAGGAAGGGGCGTTGATTGCAAAGCTACCAAATTTACCTAAGGATGTTAAAGTCAATAAGTTTGACTCTACATCAGGTAGAGCCCATTATCTAACTCTGTTAAGTTCTATTCTGAGATCCTCATTACATGATGTGACTGGGTCACATGTTGATGTTTTAAGAATCAAAGAATAGAGAGAAATCTTAAAGGAAGTATATGCTGATTCTGATCGCGAAGGTGGATTTCGATCGCATCAGAATTTTGAGCAGTTGCTTAAGAAGTTATGATATATTGCTAAGGAATAGATAACAACAATTTTCCATGTGGATTGTAAGGATAAGTTTTTCCGTAAAGTTTTAAAATAAAAGAAAATTGTTTAATTTTATTTATTTGAAGTATCCTTACAATGGTATTTGTGGAAAATTGTTGCTTATATGATTCCACTGATAACAATATTGGAAAATGGATTTGATTCTTTCATTTGTGGTAGTGTCTAAATTTACCAAATCAGGAAAATTCCTCATCACCCAAGTTTCAATTGGACCGAAACTTGGAATCATGCAAGTTGAATAGTATGATGAATGAGAACTTTCAAGCATTGGAAAATCAAGACTAATTACTTGTTCACATGGATGTGTGAGTCAAGTGAAGGACTAAAGGGATCGAGTACACATTCTTGTGCACTGGTCATGTCCACCACAAAGCTCGTTAAGACTATTTGATTTACTAAAGTTTAGTAAATATGGTTATACTTACAAGTTTAAGTATAATTCTGAAACATTGGAAAAGTCTCAATGTATGGCAGAACGAATGGGAAGAATCAAATTAGGCAGAAAGATAAAAGTTTCTCAAATCTGAAAAGATGGGAGAGTACTTTAGTATCATGTTTGTGATCATCTTAATGATTTAGAAATCATATCACAATTAGTCCTCTAAAGGTCATCTTAGTGCATTCTTATGACTAAGAAGAGGAGTCATGAATTGTTGAAATGGTTAGATCAGGAAGATGAGTCATACTTCGTTCCAAAACAATTCTTAGAGTCATACTCCAAGATTGTAACTTGAGTGACATATCTTAAATAAAGGTTTAAAACACTTGTCAAATGTAAGAGTAAAAGTGTCCTACTCTTGTACATTTGAAATTGGTAAGTTGTGATGTTTTGGATAAAACAAAGGCCAACTAAGGCCAATTGTGTGAAGTGTTTGTCTTGATAAAGAATCCGCACTATCTCTTGAATATTTGGCAAGATAGTCTTATATGTCAAGAGGATAGTGGGAGTCTTAAAGATCCTAAAAGGAATTTCAAGAACTAATCAAGAATAAAACCTGAGGTTCTTCACTAGCACACGACTTGAGGTTTATAACCTATCGTGTTGACATATTCTGTGCCCATTCCAGTTAAAGTTGGCTTTGCATAGGAGTTCTGAAAGTTCTCAATTGGTTGCATAACAACTTGGAAGCAATGGCAGACCCTGTACTGCCAGGTGGCAAGAAGTTAAGATTACATAAGTTCAGTCCATATGAGTTTGGATTTGTCATTATCCTTGGCTTGTGACTATGGTTTTGACGATTCACATGGATAAGAACACATACACCATAAAATCTAAGGGTCATAAGGTTTCTCTCCGATTCATGAAAATGATGGTGAGGAAACACTTCCACCAAGTAGATTTGAACCAGATGGCAAAAGGTCTAAACAATTGAGACAATGATTACAGCATACCTTTTCATAGTTCTGAAATTGTTTAGACACACATGCATGCTATCTAAGGAAAGGTGTATGATTTTGATAAAGTTTTATCAAAGCATCTCGTATCAGAAATCTGAACTTTGGTAAGAAAGTCAATAAAGTATTGATTTCTAGAAGTCCAGCTGATTTCTGAGTACATGTCAAAGCTAGTGAGAGAATAAGTGTTATGCTAATAATCATCATGTTAGTGGGAGCATGATAATTATTGTTAGTGTTGCAAGTTAGCAATGTTAATTATAGAAAACAAAAGTTTCAATTCGTGAGGCTGCAGGGATTGAAAAAGTTGTTTTGCTATAATTAAGGGAGAGGATATACTTCATTTCAGTTCTAAAGGCTTAGATTGAGACCTTAATAATCTTTAGTCAAGAATATATATATGAATTTCATGTTGGATTGGTTCAACTTAAGGAAATTCTATATATTGCGTTCTCAAAATTCGATTATGATTACGGCATCCCTCTTCATAGTCAAATTTTGAAAACATGGCAAATAAAAATATTGTAGCAAAAGACTGGTCTAGAATCATGTCTTTATGTGAGACATCATGAATCGTGTACCATTTGCTTTGGGTACAGGATCGATTGCATATGCTATCTAGAATGGAGGAATATATGATCCCTTATCTAATGGAGGAATATATGATTCCTTATCTAATGGACAAGTCATTGACAAGGTCAGAGTTCGACATCGGCTTTAAGAGCTACGATTGCCAGTTAGGTTTTGAAGTCATACTCAATAATAGTTTTAGACTTATCCAAGTGGGAGACTGTTGGATTAATGTCTAAGTCCATAACTATATTTGGTATGTACTTGACCCGACCCGGCATGGTCCATTTGGGTTGCACTTCACCGGCACAATTTATATGGATAGTCTTTTGAGAATAGTATATTTATGATTTATATTAATATATTATAAGTTCTAATATATTAATATGGAATCATATTATTTAATTAGTATTGATCAAGAATTAATTTAGAATTAATTAAGTGATCAAAAAGAACTAATTAAATATGGACTCTTATATATATGGAATGGGCCAAGTTCATTTAGGTTGGGCTAAGCTTTCATGGATGGTCCATGGAGCTTTTAACCCATGGATCCTATGTAAATGAAAGGTCATGGGTATTAGGGTTTACATGGATGTAACCCTAATCCTCCATAATATATAAAGGGGTCCTTGGCTCACAAAATTGACACAAGTGTGTGAAAATAAGAGTGGGCCGATTTTAGTGTGCATACATATTCTCTCAAGTTCTTCCAAGTTGTTTTGGTGATTTGTGATTCCATTTGAGGCTTCCACACTATTGGGGCTAAGCTCTTAAAGCTTGAAGACATCAAGCTACATCAAAAGGTATTTCATCTAACTAGAACTTTGTAGTATAGGTGCTTCATAATATGCTAGTTAGGATGAAACCTTGGAATAGTTAATATTTGCATGTATAATAGAGAAAACATAGATCGAAGGTCTATAGGGTTGCATGTACACCATAGGAGTGTTAGAATGCTCAAAACCCAACACTTGTACGCTATGTTATTATATGGTAGTGGTAGGAGGGGTGAAACAGACCTCGTAACCGGTTGAGATAAGCCGAAGGGTAGGTCGGGCACCCAAATATGCCTGACAGTAGGGATGAGATTTAGAACCGGAAAACATGACCGAAACCGGAATCGGAACAGAACTAGAACCGTTAGAACTAGAATATATAGAATCGGTTCTGGTTCCGGGTTTAAGAATTGGCTTTATCCGGGTTCCAGGTAATCCGAGTTTGGGTCCATCGGGTCCGGGTAAACCGGGTCTAAAAACCGAAACCGGTGTTAGGAACCGGAACCACTTTTTGGGCCGGAACCGGTTTTTGTGAAACGTTTAAAAGATGCATATCTCATTCGTTTCAACTCCGATTGACATGTGATTTTTTCCAACATGTAGTTTAGAGTTTGTACATGATTTTAGACTATAAATTTGCCGTTTTTAGTTTTATATTCATTGATTTACAGTCCCCCAAAGTCGAGATATCAAAGCTGAAAGTTTTTAGTTTTTCAGTTTTTTTGTATTCTGTGAAAGTTTTAAAACATGCATATCTAATTCGTTTGAAATCAGATTGATATGTGATTTTTTCCAACTTGTAGTTTACAGTTTGTACATGAGTTTAGACTATAATTTTGTCATTTTTGGTTTAATATTCAATGATTTACAGTCCCCCGAAGTCGGGATATCAAAACTGAAAATTTTCAACTTTTATTAGTTTTAAAAGTTTGATCTAAATGTTTTAAGGAGTTACATATTTTGTCATAAAATTTTGGAGCTCAAAAGTTTTTTTTTTATAGTTGTGATCTTAAGGGTTTTTGAAACTTCCATAAGTTATGGAAATGAAAGTTTTTTTAAAAAAAAAAAAATTTGATTCAAAGTTTTTATGGAGTTACAAAATTTGGTGTTAATGTTTTAAAGAATTCCATAACTTGTTCTTAAGTTATGGAACATGGAAAGTTTCATCATAAAACACCATTAATTCCATAAGTTATGGAATCCAAAGGTTTTCAAGAATTACAAAACTTGCCCTCAAGTTTTGGAATTTGAGAAAAGTTTTTTATGAAAAAAAGAATTGAATTCTAAAACTCTTGGGTTCATAACTTAAACAATTAATTAAATGGTTTTAATTTTGAGTTTAATAATTGGAATTATGATGTTTTGTTGAATAGTTCAAATTAACTCTTATGGACTTTATTAATAGTTAATTAAAGCGTTTAATTAAAAGAGTATTATTAATCCATAAATATATGGTTTGAGTTTAATTAAATTAAAAGTCTAGTTTAATTAATAGATTAAACCACCAAGTATTTTAAATGTCTAAAATACACCCTTATACTATTATAATATTAAAAGTTTAATATATTATATGTATAAGAGCAAGTCGTCTTACCATTAGTAGGCCTCATTCACGAAGCCGGTCTATAAGGGGGGTATAAGGTTACTGCCTATAAAATGGCAGTTTAATGGGTGTCCACTCTCACTCACCGCTTCCTTGACCAGTGGAGGGTCGTTAGCCGAACAGGTAGGACAAGGACTATAGTTCTCCCTTCATTATAAGTATAATGATAAATACTAAGTAACTAAACACTTATAAATTCCCAATCTTAGTTACTTAGGAAAATGTGAATAAGGTGCTAATCCATGAAATTACACTTTGCACTTTGTTTAAGCTGTTAGTGGAGCGTGTGTGGTTAACCGGCACACTAACCTGGACTTAACAAGGTAGGAAAATGGTAACTTAATGTTTATCATAGTATCGTTGGAGCATGTGTGGTTAACCGACACATCGATTGAGGGATAAATATTAAGGGTACCAAGTATATTTGCATGGTTACTTCACACCTTGTTTTGTGATCCTCGGCATCCCAGTCACAAAACCTGAAGGGCACACTCGAGATTGAAACATGCCATTGAAAAGTTCAATGAATCTCAAAAGAATCTAGGAGTTTCAAAACCAATTAAAACCTAATAATACATTTCGTTTATCTTGGTGGAAATTGGTGAATCGTCATTCGCCTACCTTCAAATATTTTATAGCTTGGATTACGGCATCCCTCTTCCAAGTTATAAAATAGTTTGTTGGGTCCTAGCCTTAATATATCATATTGGGTGTTATATTAAGGACTTAAATCAACTTTACGTGAATTTCTCCCATTGTTGATGTCTGGTTTAGACAACAATGATCTTCCCAAACCAAGCTTTCCTAATGAATATGACTTCCCGAGTTTGGCTCATGGAAGTCATACTTCTCTTCCTCCACCTCCTCTAATTATTCTCCCTAACCCACAAGTTCAAGGTCACTCAAGCCCTAATGGCAAGCAAGGTCTATGTGTGATCACATCTTAGAGATGAAGTCACATATTGACAAGCCGGGAGAGTTGGGTGTCAAAGTCTTGAGAAAGTTGGATGTTCAATCACTTTCTAAGTCACATAGTGAGTTCCTTTGGGACTACTATGAAACAGACTATGACATGAACCTTAATGATCATATCTATTTGCTTGGTGCTGTTGAATCAGCAATGATTTGGAACGATAGTAAAACAAATTTGATTAGAAGATCAACTTCCCAAAAACTTTATGGACAGTGACAATGGTGACACTGGAAATCTAGAAAAAGCATTCTCTTCCCAATGGAAAAGGATTGGCCATAGTCAACCCGGTTGACCAAATGGTAAAGAGAAAGGCTAAGTCTGAGATAGTCCCATTACCAAAGGGTCCATATGTTTATTTTGCCAAAGGAAGGGGCGTTGATTGCAAAGCTGCCAAATTTACCTAAGGATGTTAAAGTCAATAAGTTTGACTCTACATCAGGTAGAGCCCATTATCTAACTCTGTTAAGTTCTATTCTGAGATCCTCATTACATGATGTGACTGGGTCACATGTTGATGTTTTAAGAATCAAAGAATAGAGAGAAATCTTAAAGGAAGTATATGCTGATTCTGATCGCGAAGGTGGATTTCAATCGCATCAGAATTTTGAGCAGTTGCTTAAGAAGTTATGATATATTGCTAAGGAATAGATAACAACAATTTTCCATGTGGATTGTAAGGATAAGTTTTTCCGCAAAGTTTTAAAATAAAAGAAAATTGTTTAATTTTATTTATTTGAAGTATCCTTACAATGACATTTGTGGAGAATTGTTGCTTATATGATTCCACTGATAGCAATATTGGAAAATGGATTTGATTCTTTCATTTGTGGTAGTGTCTAAATTTACCAAATCAGGAAAGTTCCTCATCACCCAAGTTTCAATTGGACCGAATCTTGGAATCATGCAAGTTGAATAGTATGATGAATGAGAACTTTCAAGCATTGGAAAATCAAGACTAATTACTTGTTCACATGGATGTGTGAGTCAAGTGAAGGACTAAAGGGATCGAGTACACATTCTTGTGCACTGGTCATGTCCACCACAAAGCTCGTTAATACTATTTGATTTACTAAAGTTTAGTAAATATGGTTATACTTACAAGTTTAAGTATAATTCTGAAACATTGGAAAAGTCTCAATGTATGGCAGAACGAATGGGAAGAATCAAATTAGGCAGAAAGATAAAAGTTTCTCAAATCTGAAAAGATGGGAGAGTACTTTAGTATCATGTTTGTGATCATCTTAATGATTTAGAAATCATATCACAATTAGTCCTCTAAAGGTCATCTTAGTGCATTCTTATGACTAAAAAGAGGAGTCATGAATTGTTGAAATGGTTAGATCGGGAAGATGAGTCATACTTCGTTCCAAAACAATTCTTAGAGTCATACTCCAAGATTGTAACTTGAGTGACATATCTTAAATAAAGGTTTAAAACACTTGTCAAATGTAAGAGTAAAAGTGTCCTACTCTTGTACATTTGAAATTGATAAGTTGTGATGTTTTGGATAAAACAAAGACCAACTAAGGCCAATTGTGTGAAGTGTTTGTCTTGATAAAGAATCCGCACTATCTCTTGAATATTTGGCAAGATAGTCTTATATGTCAAGAGGATAGTGGGAGTCTTAAAGATCCTAAAAGGAATTTCAAGAACTAATCAAGAATAAAACCTGAGGTTCTTCACTAGCACACGACTTGAGGTTTATAACCTATCGTGTTGACATATTCTGTGCCCATTCCAGTTAAATTTGGCTTTTCATAGGAGTTCTGAAAGTTCTTAATTGGTTGCATAACAACTTGGAAGCAATGGCAGACCCTGTACTGCCAGGTGGCAAGAAGTTAAGATTGCATAAGTTCAGTCCATATGAGTTTGGATTTGTCATTATCCTTGGCTTGTGACTATGGTTTTGACGATTCACATGGATAAGAACACATACACCATAAAATCTAAGGGTCATAAGGTTTCTCTCCGATTCATGAAAATGATGGTGAGGAAACACTTCCACCAAGTAGATTTGAAGCAGATGACAAAAGGTCTAAACAATTGAGACAATGATTACGACATACCTTTTCATAGTTCTGAAATTGTTTAGACACACATGCATGCTATCTAAGGAAAGGTGTATGATTTTGATAAAGTTTTATCAGAGCATCTCGTATCAGAAATCTGAACTTCGGTAAGAAAGTCAATAAAGTATTGATTTCTAGAAGTCCAGCTGATTTCTGAGTACATGTCAAAGCTAGTGAGAGAATAAGTGTTATGCTAATAATCATCATGTTAGTGGGAGCATGATAATTATTGTTAGTGTTGCAAGTTAGCAATGTTAATTATAGAAAACAAAAGTTTCAATTCGTGAGGCTGCAGGGATTGAAAAAGTTGTTTTGCTATAATTAAGGGAGAGGATATACTTCATTTCAGTTCTAAAGGCTTAGATTGAGACCTTAATAATCTTTAGTCAAGAATATATATATGAATTTCATGTTGGATTGGTTCAACTTAAGGAAATTCTATATATTGCGTTCTCAAAATTCGATTATGATTACGGCATCCCTCTTCATAGTCAAATTTTGAAAACATGGCAAATAAAAATATTGTAGCAAAAGACTGGTCTAGAATCATGTCTTTATGTGAGACATCATGAATCGTGTACCATTTGCTTTGGGTACAGGATCGATTGCATATGCTATCTAGAATGGAGGAATATATGATCCCTTATCTAATGGAGGAATATATGATCCCTTATCTAATGGACAAGTCATTGACAAGGTCAGAGTTCGACATCGGCTTTAAGAGCTACGATTGCCAGTTAGGTTTTGAAGTCATACTCAATAATAGTTTTAGACTTATCCAAGTGGGAGACTGTTGGATTAATTTCTAAGTCCATAACTATATTTGGTATGTACTTGACCCGAACCGGCATGGTCCATTTGGGTTGCACTTCACCGGCACAATTTATATGGATAGTCTTTTGAGAATAGTATATTTATGATTTATATTAATATATTATAAGTTCTAATATATTAATATGGAATCATATTATTTAATTAGTATTGATCAAGAATTAATTTAGAATTAATTAAGTGATCAAAAAGAACTAATTAAATATGGACTCTTATATATATGGAATGGGCCAAGTTCATTTAGGTTGGGCTAAGCTTTCATGGATGGTCCATGGAGCTTTTAACCCATGGATCCTATGTAAATGAAAGGTCATGGGTATTAGGGTTTACATGGATGTAACCCTAATCCTCCATAATATATAAAGGGGTCCTTGGCTCACAAAATTGACACAAGTGTGTGAAAATAAGAGTGGGCCGATTTTAGTGTGCATACATATTCTCTCAAGTTCTTCCAAGTTGTTTTGGTGATTTGTGATTCCATTTGAGGCTTCCACACTATTGGGGCTAAGCTCTTAAAGCTTGAAGACATCAAGCTACATCAAAAGGTATTTCATCTAACTAGAACTTTGTAGTATAGGTGCTTCATAATATGCTAGTTAGGATGAAACCTTGGAATAGTTAATATTTGCATGTATAATAGAGAAAACATAGATCCAAGGTTTATAGGGTTGCATGTACACCATAGGAGTGTTAGAATGCTCAAAACCCAACACTTGTACGCTATGTTATTATATGGTAGTGGTAGGAGGGGTGAAACAGACCTCGTAACCGGTTGAGATAAGCCGAAGGGTAGGTCGGGCACCCAAATATGCCTGACAGTAGGGATGAGATTTAGAACCGGAAAACCGGACCGAAACCGGAATCGGAACAGAACTAGAACCGTTAGAACTAGAATATATAGAATCGGTTCTGGTTTCGGGTTTAAGAATTGGCTTTATCCGGGTTCCGGGTAATCCGGGTTTGGGTCCATCGGGTCCGGGTAAACCAGGTCTAAAAACCGAAACCAGTGTTAGGAACCGGAACCACTTTTTGGGTCGGAACCGGTTTTTGTGCAACGTTTAAAAGATGCATATCTCATTCGTTTCAACTCCGATTGACATGTGGTTGTTTCCAACATGTAGTTTAGAGTTTGTACATGATTTTAGACTATAAATTTGCCATTTTTTGTTTTATATTCATTGATTTACAGTCCCCCAAAGTTGAGATCTCAAAGCTGAAAGTTTTTAGTTTTTTAGTTTTTTTGTATTCTGTGAAAGTTTTAAAACATGCATATCTAATTCGTTTGAAATCAGATTGATATGTGGTTTTTTCCAACTTGTAGTTTACAGTTTGTACATGAGTTTAGACTATAATTTTGTCATTTTTGGTTTAATATTCAATGATTTACAGTCCCCCGAAGTCGGGATATCAAAACTGAAAATTTTCAACTTTTCAGCTATTTGTTTTTGTACTTTGTATTCTGTGAAAATGTTAACACATGCATATCTCATTCGTTTAAAGTCGGATTGACATGCGGTTTTTTTAAGAGTGTAGTTTAGAGTTTGTACATGATTTTAGACTATAATTTTGTCAATTTTGGTTTCATATTCAATGAGTTACAGTCCCCCAAAGTCGGGATATCAATATGAAAATTTTCAAAGTTCAACCCACTAAGTAGTAAGTAATTACCCAAAAACTCCAGTTTTTTTTGGGTTTTCTGGTTCTAAACCCACTTTATCCAGTTCCAACCTACCCACTTTGATATTTCCGGATTTTCCGGTTTTAGACCCACTTTACCGGGTATCGTACCTGGAACCGAACCAGAACCGGTTCGTATATACCGGTCCGTATTCCGGTTCTACAAAATCCCGTTAACCGGTTACGGGTTTTCTGGGTCTGGGTCCATCCGGTCTGGGTTTGGACCCACTTTCATCCCTACCTGACAGTATGTTATGATATGTTGTTATGTGGTAATGGTAGGGGGTGAGATAGATCCCGTAACCGGTTGAAATAAACCGGATGGTAGGTTGGGCACCCAGGTATGCTTGAAATGGGTAGGTTGAGCACATGTATGCTCAGAAGGGTAGGTCGGGCACCCAGATATGCCTGACAGGGTAGGTCGGGCACCCAGATATGTCCGACAGTATGTGATTATGTGGTATGATGGGGGAACTCACTTAACTTCGTGCTTACGGTTTTCAGTTTTGGTTTCAGGTACTTCTTCCTCGAAAGGAAAGGAGTCGGCATGATCGCAACACATCACACTATGTTTTTCCGCACATGAGATCTTTGGGAGTTGTACTCTGATACTATTTTTCTATGGCACATTTTGGTTATTTGACATATTAGGTTGATTATGATATGGGATGACACTATGGATGTTTTTAGACTTCTGTTTTTATGATTACTAAATTAAAAATGAAATTTTTGGTCATGAATTTTGGGACGTTACATGTTGGAACATGTATCCAATGTCATAATTAAATTGGTCAAGGCCATAATTAAATTTGTATAAAGTCATTTTTAGGTTGTCCTCAATAATTAGCTATAAATGATTTTAGGAGAGAGAGAGATAAAATGATTTGTTAATTTATTATATGATTAATAAATTGATTTAAATTAATTAATTATTAATCAAAATTAATCTGGATTAATTCGGGATTAATTGAAATTAATTAAAGATACAAGGGCTGAACTGTAATTGTTCATAATTAACTAAGGAAGGCAATTCTAGATGGTACCTATGGGGTGGAGGTTTCATAGGGCTCCGGAAGGGTTATGGAAGCCATTCTGGTAATTGATAAGGATAACTGGCTAGAATAAATAAAATCCAAATATTTAATTATTCAAATTAGTGTTTATCATGGAGATCCACCAGCTATAAATAGGGAACATTAGGCTCATAAAAACCGACCATAGCATTCTAAAGGCTGAAAATCAGATTTCTCTCTCTTCCATCCTCTCTCCTTTTCGTTCCTAGTATTCTAGGTTTTTTGGTGTGAGCTATTAGATGCATCCACATTATTGGTGCTTGTTTTCCATGAGCTATTGAAAATCAAAGGAGTAATTATATATATATATATATATATATATATATATATATATATATATATATATATATATATATATATAGTTAAGGTATGTTTACTAATCTGATTTATAACTACATATAAGTAGATGTAATCGACTTTCATAGTATGTTGTTGTGACACCCCCGACTGCCGGCGAAAACGCTGAGGTGCGCTATGTAAATCAGTAATCACAGTTATTGAACATACATTAAACAATACAAATATAATCTTCTATTAATAATGAAACATAAATTACATTGAAAAATAGTATTGCTAAATAACTCCACACCCCTAACAGATCGACATTTACAATGGTATAGTAAAATAATGGGAAGTCTTCTATGCAAATCCTTCCACCCTGCTAATAAACCTGAGAATGCATGCATTAAGATACGTCAACAAAATATGTTGGTGAGCTCTACAGGTTTTTGACACGATGTACCTCTGTAATCAAAAGTATTTTATAAATTGTTATCTGGTTGGCCAGTTTATATAAAAACATACTTTTCTAACCAAAGTATAAAACGAAACGAGTTTTAAAAGTGATTTTGGATTCAGGCATAAATATTGCTTGTTTAAATACAAAAGTATAAAACTTAAAAAAAGTATAAGTTATTCAAACTTATATCTAAAATTACTTTTTCTATGACCAAAATGTATTTTATATAAAGATTTTGAATATCATGTTATATAAAATAAAGTCATGTCACACCTTTTAAAAGTATAAAAAATAACCAACTTCGCCCTTATAATTATGTACAAGCTATTGTATTGTTTATTTTTTATAACTCATTAATTATGAGTTTATAAGCATTGTATGGTCGTGTCGTAGTATTTGTTAAGTGTTATCTTACTTAATTTGGGAACCGTCACCTAATCAGTGGGGCAAACTTCCTCCCATATAAATGTTGTGTTTTCATGTCGCAATAATTAGTAATTATTTTCTTACCTAATTTGGAAATCGACACTTAATCAGTAGAACAAAATCATTCCCACTACTTACAGTCTCATTTCAACTCGTAAATGTGAACAATCCTCACATAAATTTCATTCCAAATTCTATACATAAAAAAGACAAACTTCGGGGTTTATGATGAGCTCATAACCGTACTATGACATGACACCTCTGTACCAGCACTAGAAAAGAGTATGCTGAAGGTCATCTCCAACGTTTTGACACGTTGGGAAAATAAAGACCGAACGTCAACGCCTAACTCGACTCGTCAAGCGATAGTTGTAGCTAGCAAGTGTAGGCGGGCATGTCTACCCGTATAAGTCCATAAAATGGATCATATATCTATTGTTCTTCGTTCCTTGCGGATTAACGGTTATAAAACAAAGGTTTTTCACTAATATTTGCGGTCTTAGATTTTCCTAACTAACATAGTTCATATAGGGAAACCCGAGTGTGTTGGATCCTAACAATGCGTTTTGGCATCCTAACCTAAACTTTCCGTTATAAGATTTTAATTTCTTACAATTTGGTTGTTTAGGAATAATCTTTGATTGAAGTCTTTTGGTATTTGAGATACATAAGACTTAAATGATTTCTAAAATTTATCGTCTATTATGACAAAATTTGGGCAGCATAACATCTATTTTTATAACATTTTCCAGGTTTCAACCAACATGAAATACACAAATTCCATAGAATTAATAAGTCACATTATTGATACGATACGATATTTCATAATTAATGATTCTTAAATCATTAAGTTAATCATTTCATTTTATGCCACAAACATTCGTAATTTAGTAAAAAATGAGTTATATTTTTATAGCTAGTATAAAAATATATTAATAAATTTTTACATTCATTTTTACATAACCTTATATGTTAAAAGTTAAATCTGATAATTTTTACTAATAATTATATAATTTCATAAACTTGATTTTTTCCATCATTTATGGCATTGTACTTTCTTTTTATGCATAAATATGTTGAATAACATTTTTTATTATATAATATCTTTTTATTTTTTTTAACATGCTCAAACTTATATATGAAAAATACCATAATCTTTATAAATCATTAAATATATTTGCACCATTATATCATTCTACTTATAATCTTGTCATTTTTCTTAATAATTACATTCATATTTCACAAGGTATAAGTATATCATCTTTTAGCATTCTACTTTAGCTTATATGATTCATTAATAATTTATAACCTTTTAAATTTCCATTCCATAAACTTTTAACCAATAACAAAGTATAATGCCATTTTGAGTATAAAAACTTGAAAATTAACAAAACTTCCTTAAACTTGCATGTATTCTCCCCCAAATACGGAAACTATAAAAGAGGAGTCATAGAAACTCACCCTTGAAGCGTGAGTTTGATTTGTTTGGAGTTGGTTGATTTTCATGAAGCGTCACGTGAGAAACCGCATCTTGATGCCTATTCGAGCTAAAACAAACCAATGTACTATTTTTAAAATATTTTAAACTAAAGGGACTTGTTTTGGAATAATTTAAATTTAAAAGGGTTGTTCTGTAACTATCTAACACAAGGGACTGTTTTTGTGATAGATTATATCCAAAAGGACTACTTCTGTGATAATTTACCTTAAAATGGGTTGTTTTGGTCTTTTAATATAAAAAGGGTTGTTTTGTGTAACACCGTAAATTTTCAAACAAAATTTTCATTTAAAATCACATAATTCTCTTAACACATTTCACAAAAATCCCATTTATTTAATTTACAAAAAACACAACTCCATAATGAATTAATTAATAGTCCAGGATCCTCAAAACATAACTCTTTCTCGGGTGTGTACAATCAAGCCGACGCCTTCCCGCGATCCTGAAAAGAACCTGAAACACATATCAGATAACACGGTAAGCACGAAGCTTAGTGAGTTCCACAAAATACCACACATATCTCATTAGCCTCTCATGGCTATATCTCAAATAAGACCCTCCGATCAATATGTCTCAGTGGAACCCTCCGGTCCCACAACTAGGGTGGACCCTCCGGTCCTAACTCAGATGGACCCTCTGGTCCTAACTCAGTAAGCTCAGAAACATACACAACATAAATCACAAAGACATAATGCAGGATATCACAATACTCAATATAAGCACATAAGACCCTTCGGTCACACAAAGGTTACCGCTCTAGGTAAAGTATAGTGAGAAGACTCACCTCGGATGATGAACAGCTCCTATAGATGTTGTTGCTGCACCGGCCTCTAACTCTGGACCAACATCCACAATTACTCCATTAAGATATAAGTCAAAATCCTCACTCTTTAGGTCTAAAGGTAGTCCACTAACTAGCCCATTAATAACCTAAAACTCATTGGGCCCACCAAGGCCCAATAATGAATGGGCTCTCCCGAGGCCCAACACAAGGGCCCAAGGCATAATATAATATTTCTCTGCTCAAAGTCTCTAATACACAAGCCCAAAGATCCAGGCCCAACCCTCAAGGCCCATTATAAAATTCAGTCCAAAAAGCCCACAGTGAGGTTACGCGGGGCGTACCACCCTTGGTACGCTCAACGTACTCTAGCATGCATGAATCTGATCGGGGACACCAACCCAGTACGCGGGGCGTACTGGAATTACGGTGGGCATACGCCCAGTTTTGCTTAGTCCATTCTCTTGGTCTTAACCCATTAAGACCGTAACTTATTTCTCCCTAATAGCTCTTACTCCATAAAGTGAGTGACTTTAAGCCTGTGCATGGCTGATATGGTCATAAACACAGAAAACACACACTCTCTCATCTCAAAAAGCTCATTTCTCTTGCATGGCTTGATTCCAACAACCAAGGCTTGATTTTTATGACACTACACCACTAATCATACTCAAAAGGGTTGATCATAGTCTCTGGAGCTCAATATCTCATAAAGTCTCAAACTTTTGGGACAAAACCCTAAAATACTCTACTATAATGCACAAATCAAAAGAGTGAGAAAGCTTGAAGCTTTATACCTCAATATGAAGCTCCCAACATAGATATGCTCAGATCCAAGGGCCCGGACTCTCACTCCTTCTTCTCCAAAGCTTCTTCTTCACTCCAAGAACACACAAAGTCACTCAAAGGCTCTCAAATGCAGTCACAAGCTCTATGAACGAAGGTTTAGGGTTTTGGAGGGTTTGTTGACTGAGAATGGTGGCCAGGTATGAGGCCATCACCAATTGACATACCACAAATCTCTGATCCTCTCAATAAAATATCCAGTTCTCCCCCACTCAGGGTTCGAACCATCACCAATTGACATACCACAATCTACCCCACAGACTGGCTCGCCAGATGTACCAATTCCGGCTCATGGAATGTACCACACAACACTCGATGATCTTCCGGATAATAATCAAATAACTCCAAGTATCCTGTAGCCCAGACAAAATCTCATAATCCTCGTAACGTGACTGCCTCTAGTCATCTCGATGTCTCAGACCGACATGCTGCCGGATATCCCAACTGTCCCGAATTAGTCCCGAATCTGAATCTGGAAATAATGCACAATCACACACCTTTTCTCCGATCCTTCATCCAAAGTTCCATCGTGTGGATCGTCATCACAACAGGAGACTTCACTCTCACAGCCGATACACGATATAAGCAACGAGGGCCACCACCCCGGTACACTCCTCTTAATCACCTGCAACTGCTGCTAAAAAGTATGCCTCACCCAAGAAGGTACTTTCTTGTTCTCTTCCACCTCAGTACCCACTAATTCCTCTCTCATGGTATAAAAATACCTCACGGTAGACATGCTGCTCAATTACTCTGGTGAAAAGGTCGCAACCATATGCTACCCCACGGGGTTTACCTCCAACTCTGAAACCGAAAGCTCGATATATCTTTTGCTTCTCCGAGGAAACGGGAACAATGTAACTCTTGTCACAGAGAGTGACATCTCAACTATCAGTCGATTACTAAACTCCGGCACGCAATTCTCCATAAAGCATCATCTCTACTCTTCCCTGAGTCATGTGACTCCAACTGGCATCTCACCAAAATCTCTCGAAAACTAACTCGATTTCCCTCTCAAGGTATGCCCCACTGAAACTCATTCAACATGGCCCTCTGGCCCCTCACTCTATCATATCCGTCCTTAGTCTAAACAATCACAACAGAATAACTGGTAAAACCAGAAGCACTAACCGCCACGCATCATGGTACTCGAAGCATGTGATCACCTCTCGATCTGCTACAGATCATGGTACTCGAACCATGTTATCACCTCTCAATCTACTACGAAACATGGTACTCGAACCATGTTATCACCTCTCAATCTTCTACGAATCATGGTACTCGAACCATGTTATCACTGTTGGGTTATGAGCATTCTAACACTCCTAAGTGTACATGCAACCCTAAATACCTTGGATCTATGTTTTCTCTATTATACATACAATTATGAACATCCAAGGTATTATCCTAATCTAGCATACAAAATAATAAATATAACAAGATAAAATACATACCTCTTTGATGTAGAATGTCTTCATGAAGCTTGAGTGCCTAGTGCCCCAAGTGTGACACCTCAAATGGTTCACACAACACCAAATACACTTGGAATAACTTGAGAGAAACTTGAACACTCCTTAAAATCTTCTAGCCCTCACACTCACACATTAGTGCACGATTTCTTGAGCCATGGGATTCTTTTATATGGTGGCTATTAGGGTTACACCATGTAACTCATAACTTTACCCATTCCTTATGCTCCATGGATTTTAACCTCCATGGAGTATCCATGGGTCACCCCATGGACTTAGTCCAACATAAGGAATCTTGGATCACAAGCCCACATATATAAGAATGAATGATTTACACAATCAACCCATACATTTAATTAGTCCCTTTTTGATCACTTAATTAATTCCAAATTAATTCTTGATCAATACTAATTAAATAACCTTATTAATATATTAGAACTTATAATATATTAACCAACCTTAAGTGTTATTTCTCTCATTATAGTCTATCCAAATGCATGATGCCATGCAACCTAAATGGACCATGCCGGGTCGGGTCAAGTCTTACCAATTATAGTTATGGACTTAGACATTAATCCAACAGTCTCCCACTTGGATAAGTCTAAAACTATTATTGCGTATGACTTCAGGAATCGATCAGCAATCGTAGCTCTCAAAAGCTTCTGTCGAACTCTGACCTTGTCGATGACTTGTCCATTAGATAAGGGATCATATATTCCTCCATTCTAGATATCATATGGACTGAGACATGGATTATCAATCATTCTCTCTGTCCATTTGTTGTTTCCCAATTTCCGATTCATGATGACTGACTGATTGAACAAATCAAATCAGTCCTGGCTTGGCCAAGCACTCACATGTATCATCTTTAAATCATCGAGGGGCCCACAAATATCGCTTTTATCCCGAAGGTAAAAGGAATGGATAAACTTCGACTCATATGGCTTGTTCTACTACTTGTTGAATCATACACAAAGGCACGTTTTATAACATCGAGTTACCGAATGCGTTTTCGTGCAATCAATGTACAACCAACTCATAGTAACAACTCATATCTCTAGGTTTGAAGAATATAATATATTATCGTCTCATGATCACTCGTGATAAAATCCATGAAGTGATTCAAATGAGCGCGGGTTGAATCCAATACTCAGAACTTATGAGCACTCATGAGTGTTGTAGCACCACTTTGTCCACCAACTTGGACCTCTACAAACCAACCCATGACAGTCTTGATTCATATCTACTTCCAACATATGACCGACTGTGGATGGTTTGAATAACTTAATCATTCAGGAAGAGCGACTTAGTTGTTCTGGAAGTCAAAACATGCAAAGTGAAACACAAGAATAAATGAATCAAATATGGTATCAAACCCTATGAATATAAATAAACACTTTTATTTATCACCATACTGATTACTCATTATTCATTGTTTCGGTTTTATCAACTTTATACTTGAATTAAAAACACTAGTTGTCCCATGCTCCAAGCATGTACACTATGTTTTTCTTAAACAATAGCTTTGCCATACACCAAGTATGCACTCTATGTTTGTGTATGATCCTTACTTTGTGAAATAAACCAATTGAACATAATTTCAATGATTCTAATTTCACACTCCCAAATCCTTATCGAAAAATGTGAGAATTTCAAATTTCTATCATTTATCGAAATCTGTTTAGATTTTAAACTTATATGCACTGACCCTCCTGTAATGAATATGTACAAAGTCACAAAGACTTGTCAACAATCATTATAAGGTATTCCAATGGAGATAAACTCCATGGAAACTAAGTCTCATATTCAAAGTACATTGCTTTGGACATGCTTCTTGCATTAAGTTTTCTAATCTTACACAGATAACTTCCACCTATGGAGACAACTCCATATTCTCATTTTGACTATCACTTCTGAATAAGAGATGCCTCTTTTCAGAATATGTCAATATGGTCCTTCCAAAATTAGCACTAGACTTCCAACTGTCCCTGAACAACCAATCTTTGGTAAACCTCAGATTGTCCTCGAAAATTGCTTAATCATTTTAGTCATATCCAATTCTAGACCTTTTTCCTTCTTAATGCCTCTGGGCATTTGAAAAAATTTAGAAATGACAAATATTACAGCATATGCAATCGATCCTGTACCCAAAGCAAATGGTACACGATTCATGATGTCTCACATAAAGACATGATTCTAGACCAGTCTTTTGCTACAATATTTTTATTTGCCATGTTTTCAAAATTTGACTATGAAGAGGGATGCCGTAATCATAATCGAATTTTGAGAACGCAATATATAGAATTTCCTTAAGTTGAACCAATCCAACATGAAATTCATATATATATTCTTGACTAAAGATTATTAAGGTCTCAATCTAAGCCTTTAGAACTGAAATGAAGTATATCCTCTCCCTTAATTATAGCAAAACAACTTTTTCAATCCCTGCAGCCTCACGAATTGAAACTTTTGTTTTCTATAATTAACATTGCTAACTTGCAACACTAACAATAATTATCATGCTCCCACTAACATGATGATTATTAGCATAACACTTATTCTCCCACTAGCTTTGACATGTACTCAGAAATCAGCTGGACTTCTAGAAATCAATACTTTATTGACTTTCTTACCAAAGTTCAGATTTCTGATACGAGATGCTTTGATAAAACTTTATCAAAATCATACACCTTTCCTTAGATAGCATGCATGTGTGTCTAAACAATTTCAGAACTATGAAAAGGTATGCCGTAATCATTGTCTCAATTGTTTAGACCTTTTGCCATCTGCTTCAAATCTACTTGGTGGAAGTGTTTCCTCACCATCATTTTCATGAATCGGAGAGAAACCTTATGACCCTTAGATTTTATGGTGTATGTGTTCTTATCCATGTGAATCGTCAAAACCATAGTCACAAGACAAGGACAATGACAAATCCAAACTCATATGGACTGAACTTATGCAATCTTAACTTCTTGCCACCTGGCAGTACATGGCCTGCCATTGCTTCCAAGTTGTTATGCAACTAATTGAGAACTTTCAGAACTCCTATGCAAAGCCAACTTTAACTGGAATGGGCATAGAATATGTCAACATGATAGGTTATAAACCTCAAGTCGTGTGCTAGTGAAGAACCTTAGGTTTTATTCTTGATTAGTTCTTGAAATTCTTTTTAGGATCTTTAAGACTCCCACTTTCCTCTTGACATATAAGACTATCTTGCCAAATATTCAAGAGATAGTGCAGATTCTTTATCAAGACAAACACTTTACACAGTTGGCCTAAGTTGGTCTCTGTTTTATCCAAAACATCACAACTTACCAATTTCAAATGTACAAGAGTAGATAACCTTTTAATCTTACGTTTGACTAGTGTTAACAAACCCTCTTTAAGATATGTCACTCAAGTTACAATCTTGGAGTATGACTCTAAGAATTGTTTTGGAACGAAGTATGACTCATCTTTTTGATTTAACCATTTCAACAATTCATGACTCCTCTTCTTAGTCATAAGAATGCACTAAGATGACTTTAGAGGACCAATTGTGATATGGTATCTTAATCATTAAGATGATCATAAACATGATACTAAAGTACTCTCCCATCTTTTCAGATTTGAGAAACTTTTATCTTTCTGCCATACTTTGATTCTTCTTATTCGTTCTGTCTCACATTGAAACTTCTCCAATGCTACAGACTTATACTTAAACTTATAAGTATAACCATATTTACTGAACTTAAGTAAATCATGACGAATAGTCTTCTTGATCTTTTGTGGTGGACTTGACCAGTGCACAAGAATGTGTACTCGATCCCTTAGTCCTTTCCTTATTCACATAAGGAATTAGTCTTAATTTTCCAAGCTGAAAGTTCTCATTCATCATACTATACAACTTGCATGATTCCAAGTTTCGGTCCAATTGAACCTTGGGTGATGAGAATCTTTCCTTATTTGGTAATATTAGACACTACCACAACCGAAAGAATCAAATCCATTTTTCCAATATTGCTATCAATGGAATCTTATAAGCAACAACTTTTCATAAATGCCATTGTAAGGATACTTAAAATAAATAAAATCAAAACCTTTTTATTTTATTTTAAAACTTTGCGGAAAAACTTATCCTTACAATCCATATGAAAACCTTGTTGTTATCTATTCCTAAGCAATATAAATATCATAACTCTTAAGTAATAGCCCAAAATTCTGATCACCGAACCATGCGATTGAAATCCATCTTCGCGATCAGAATCAGCATGTACTTAATAGAGTTAGACAATGGACTTTACCTGAAGTAGAGCCAAACTTATTGACTTTAACATCCTTAGGTAAATTTGGCAACTTCGTAACCAATGCCCCTTCCTTTGGCAATAGTTACCTATGGACCCTTGATAATGGGACTATCTCAGACTTCGCCTCTCTCTTTACCATTGGGTCAACCGAGTTGACTATGGCCGTTCCCTTTCCATTGGGAAGAGAGAGCTTTACTGGATATCCAATGTCATCATTGTCAATATCCATAGCGTTTTAGGAAGTTGATCTTAGCAAATAGATAAGATCATTAAGGGTCTTGTCTTAGTCTGTTTCATAGGATTCCCAAAAGAACTCACTATGTGACTTAGAAAGTAGTTGAGCCACCAACTTTCTCAAGACTTTGACACCCAACTCTCCCAGCTTGTCAATATGTGACTTCATCTCTAAGATGTGATCACACATAGACCTTGCTTGCCATTAGGGCTTGAGTGACCTTGAACTTGTGGGTTAGGGAGAATAATTGGAGGAGGTGGAGGAAGTAAAGTTCCAAGAGATTTGGGAAGATCATAGATGTCTGAACTAGACATCTTTTGGGAGATATTCAAGATAGTTGATCTAAAGTCCTTAATATGACACCCAATATGAAATATTAAGGCTAGGACCCAACAAACTATTTTATAACTTAGAAGAGGGATGCCGTAATCCAAGCTATAAAATATTTGAAGGTAGGTGAATGACGATTCACCAATTTCCACCATGAAAAACGAAATAATTTATTAGGTTTTAATTGGATTTGAAAGTCCTAGATCTTTGAGATTCATTGAACTGTTCAAAGGCATGTTTCAATCTCGAGTGTGCCCTTCAGGTTTTGTGACTGGGATGCCGAGGATCACAAAACAAGGTGTGAATAACCATGCAAATATACTTGGTACCCTTAATATTTACCCCTTAATCAGTGTGCCGGTTAACCACACACGCTCCACCGATACTATGATAAATATTAAGTTACCCTTTGCCTACCTTGTTAAGTCCAGGTTAGTGTGCCGGTTAACCACACATGCTCCACTAACGACTTAAGCAAAGTGCAAAGTGTAATTTCATGGGTTAGCACCAAATTCACATTTTCCTAAGTAACTAAGATTGGGTATTAATAAGAGTTTAGTTACTTAGTATTTATCATTAATACTTTTAATGAAAGGAGAATTATAGTCCTTGTCCTACCCGTTCGGCTAACGACCCTCCACCAGTCAAGGAAGCGGTGGGTGAGAGTGGACACCCATTAAACTGCCATTTTATAGGCAGTAACCTTATACCCCCCTTATAGACCGGCTTCGTGAATGAGGCCTACTAACGGTAAGACCGACTTTACTCTTATACATATATATAAATATTATTAACTTATAATATTATAAAGTATAAGGGTTGAATTTTAACTTTTAAAATTCTAAGGGCTAACTTGGAATTAAAGTATTCATAAGTGAAAGCTTTTCAAATTCCAAAACTTGAGGGCAAGTTTTGAAACTATTCAAAACTAATTAATTCCATAACTTATGAGTTTAAAGTAGTTTTAATTAAAAAAAAAAAACTCTTCAAGTTCCATAACTTGAGGACAAGTTATGGAAGACTTTAAACTAATTAATAAAAAAAAATAACTTTTTTTATTGTAACTTATGGAACTAATTAAGGTTACACTTTTTTTTTAATTTAATGAAGAGACTCTTGAACCTCCATAACTTGAGGACAAGTTATGGAGTCATAAAACCATTTAATTAGAACTAGACTCTTCATTTTGTAACCTTTGCCAACTTTAATGAGTTTTATGATTCTTAAATGTGACTTTTCATATAACTTGAGGACAAGTTACAAAAACACACTTTGGAATCAACTCTTAGATTAAAATGGATTGAAAACAACTATTTCACACAACTTTTCTATTAATCTAAGAACCTCATAAGAACAAGATAATTCAAATCATCAATCTTCAAGAAATTAGCATGAACATACAAACTAATACAAATCTTGAAATTATGACAAATATCTTAGAAATTGGATTAGCATGAACATTACCACATCAAAAACAAGTTTATAAGTCCAAAATCATCTTAGGGTAATGTTCCTAGTCCAATTCCAGCCAAAACAATCGAATATATGCATCCAACTCGATTTTTCAGCTACTTTTGCAAGTATAACAAGAAAACAAGCCTAGGCTCTGATACGACTGTTGGGTTATGAGCATTCTAACACTCCTAAGTGTACATGCAACCCTAAATACCTTGGATCTATGTTTTCTCTATTATACATACAATTATGAACATCCAAGGTATTATCCTAATCTAGCATACAAAATAATAAATATAACAAGATAGAATACATCCCTCTTTGATGTAGAATGTCTTCATGAAGCTTGAGTGCCTAGTGCCCCAAGTGTGACACCTCAAATGGTTCACACAACACCAAATACACTTGGAATAACTTGAGAGAAACTTGAACACTCCTTGAAATCGTCTAGCCCTCACACTCACACATTAGTGCACGATTTCTTGAGCCATGTGATTCTTTTATATGGTGGCTATTAGGGTTACACCATGTAACTCATAACTTTACCCATTCCTTATGCTCCATGGATTTTAACCTCCATGGAGAATCCATGGGTCACCCCATGGACTTAGTCCAACATAAGGAATCTTGGATCACAAGCCCACATATATAAGAATGAATGATTTACACAATCAACCCATATATTTAATTAGTCTCCTTTTGATCACTTAATTAATTCCAAATTAATTCTTGATCAATACTAATTAAATAACCTTATTAATATATTAGAACTTATAATATATTAACCAACCTTAAGTGTTATTTCTCTCATTATAGTCTATCCAAATGCATGATGCCATGCAACCCAAATGGACCATGCCGGGTCGGGTCAAGTCTTACCAATTATAGTTATGGACTTAGACATTAATCCAACAATCACCTCTCAATCTGCTACGAATCATGGTACTCGAACCATGTTATCACCTCTCAATCTGTTACTTAGAACCTCTAGGGTTCTCCCTGCTTCGAGTATGGGTCCTCTGCTTTCAGTAGTATGGGCCCATACTACCTTCCACATCTACCCATACTTTCCACACGGATCGTCCTAGATTTCCTAAGTAGCTGCTCAACCTTCTCGATCACTAATCTCGTTACACATGGTTGCTCTCCAAGGAATACTCTCCTCTGTCAGCGTACTCAACAGAATAAAGTCACTCCCCAGGCTCTTCCTAGGTTCTCACACTTCTCTGCCATCAGCTGCTGAAGAACTCCTCATGATGCCAACCATCTACCTCCTGAATATCGTCATATTCACTCGGTAGCTGACTCCCATCATCAAGGGTTCCACAAAGCACAAAGCAAGCAGCATTCGGGCATCGAATAATCTCCACCAACACGTAAAACCACTCTAGGCTACAACTCCACTTGCTCTACTCACACTCAAAAGGTATCACCAAACTCAAGCAACCCTACTTCTCGCGGGTATCTCACTACTCTCTCAGTAAACTCCTCAAATGCACATCTAGGTATCTCTCCTAGACTATCACTCAACTCAGAACTCTCTCTAGGTGATTCCTGCTAAATACTCTTACTCAGCTCATACTCAAAATCACATCACAGATAACAACAACTCCTAGGCTAAGGAATCACAAATCAGGCCACTCTAGTCCTAAAATATGAAATACCTAGCCTACCCTCTAGCATGCATAATATCTCATAAAACATCTCATAAATATCTCATAACACAAAAGTAAGGGTATTTTGGGAAATCACCGTTCGGGTTCTGGCTGATTGTACACACTGCTCTAACTCGTTTTCTGTTAAACTCTTTCTCGTTTTAGAAAAATTATGTCTTTTGAAATTTTTTCTCAAATCCTCAGTTTAAGTCCAAACACACCTACATGTGCATCTGAATCCCTCAAACCAAGGCTCTGATACCAACTTGTAACACCGTAAATTTTCAAACAAATGTTTCATTTAAAATCACATAATTCTCTTAACACATTTCACAAAAATCCCATTTATTTAATTTACAAAAACACAACTCCATAATGAATTAATTAACAGTCTAGGATCCTCAAAGCATAACTCTTTCTCGGGTGTGTACAATCAAGCCGACGCCTTCCCGCGATCCTGAAAAGAACCTGAAACACATATCACATAACAAGGTAAGCACGAAGCTTAGTGAGTTCCCCAAAATACCACACATAGCTCATTAGCCTCTCATGGTTATATCTCAAATAAGACCCTCCGGTCAATATGTCTCAGTGGAACCCTCCGGTCCCACAACTCGGGTGGACCCTCCGGTCCTAACTCAGTAAGCTCAGAAACATACACAACATAAATCACAAAGACATAATGTAGTATAGTGAGGAGACTCACCTCGGATGATGAACAGCTCCTATAGATGTTGTTGCTGCACCGGCCTCTAACTCTAGACCAAAATCCACAATTACTCCATTAAGATATAAGTCAAAATCCTCACTCTTTAGGTCTAAAGGTAGTCCACTAAATAGCCCATTAATAACCTAAAACATTATTGGGCCCACCAAGGCCCAATAATGAATGGGCTCTCCCGAGGCGCAACACAAGGGCCCAAGGAATAATATAATATTTCTCTGCTCAAAGTCTCTAATACACAAGCCCAAAGATCCAGGCCCAACCCTCAAGGCCCATTATAAAATTCAGCCCAAAAAGCCCACAATGAGGTTATACGGGGCGTACCTCCCTTGGTACGCTCAACGTACTCTAGCATGCATGAATCTGATCGGGGACACCAACCCAATACACGGGGCGTACTGGAATTACGCTGGGCGTACGCCCAATTTTGCTTAGTCCAGTCTCATGGTCTTAACCCGTTAAGACCTCAACTCATTTCTCATATCTGGACTCCCTAATAGCTCTTACTCCATAAAGTCAGTGACTTTAAGCCTTTGCATGGCTGATATGGTCATAAACACAGAAAACACACACTCTCTCATCTCAAAAAGCTCATTTCTCTTGCATGGCTTGATTCCAACGACCAAGGCTTGATTTTTATGACACTATACCACTAATTGCACTCAAAAGGGTTGATCATAGTCTCTGGAGCTCAATATCTCATAAAGTCTCAAACTTTTGGGACAAAAACCCTAAAATACTCTACTATAATGCACAAATCAAAAGAGTGAGAAAGCTTGAAGCTTTATACCTCAATATGAAGCTCCCAACATAGATATGCTCAGATCCAAGGGCCTGGACTCTCACTCCTTCTTCTCCAAAGCTTCTTCTTCACTCCAAGAACGCACAAAGTCACTCAAAGGCTCTCAAATGCACTCACAAGCTCTATGAACGAAGGTTTAGTGTTTTGGAGGGTTTGTTGACTGAGAAAGGTGGCCAGGAATGAGGCCATATCATTCTTTATATAGGGGCACCTCCCCTTATTTAGGGTTTCCTTCTGTGCCTAGTACGCCCAACGTACCCTCTGGTACGCTCACCGTACTAGGTGGCTCTGCTTAAAATTCACGCACATGAGTACGCTAAGCGTACACACACGTACGCCCAGCGTACTCCGTTGCCACCTTTTTCAATTAAAGGACTTATCTTGCCCAATCTTCAAACTGTCATAGCTCCCTTGTTATAAGTCCGTTTCCCATGAACCTCATATCCACAAAAAAGTGACGAGAAGTCCTACGCTTCAACTCGTTGCACCCCGAGACTTCCTCATGCCCGGTTTGCAGCCCGTGAATCCCTAAATCACGGACAATCCAGAACAAGATGTTACAACTCTCCCCCACCTGAATTTGATTTCGCCCTCGAAATCGCTCATTATCCACACATAGATCGAACCCAATAAGAAATCCCAATCCCAAAAAATGGATAGACCCATCTGCCGCTGCGGTACCCGTTCTGTCTCTCCAGAACTCGAAAACTCTAGTGGTCCGTCTCCCTGCCGGACCACCCTCTCAAGATATCATCATGTTAATCGCTCATTAAATAAAAAACTCTAGGAACACTCTACCAATTATGTTTCTCTATTCGACCCCAGTCGTAACTCAAAAGGAACGGAAATGCCATATCCCACCAATGACCCACCGCCTGAGTAGCTATCAGAACTCTTCTGAAGGAATAATCCTCAAACTCCCATAATCATAAGCCCCAGTTCCGCTCAAATGTTCCTTTCGACACTGAACACCAGGTCAACTCCCGACCCGACAGTTGGACTTCCTAGGCTACTCATTGCTCACACAACCATTCATTCTTTATAACTCCCTTTCACACTAGCTATCTTAGCCCTTCATGTGATACGCGAAGTCACGAAGTTCGCCTTACCTTATGCGAACACTACAATCTCCTCCTGAAGTCGCCTCACTTCCGAGTTTTGTCGTCTACTACTTACTAGTTCCGTGTGTCTCGTGGTCCTTCCCAAACCAACGAACTAGCTCACTCAAGTCTAAAACATCAGACGGAAACACATCTCTCTCAGAATGAGATCCACCCGAAATCTGAAACTGCTCGTCCTCCACATAGATAGAACCAAACTCACCCACCAGAGTCTGGTCCAACACAAAATTGGAACCACTCGTCCCAATCTAGCACTCAACTCATGACCCATGTTCCACGATTATACGCATGCATTACACCTTGATCCGTCTGATTCGCGACAACCCCTCTTTAACTCAAAACACAACGGTTTTCGACCACTGCCGAGACCCCAGTCTCGCCCTTGGCTCGACCCCCAGGTTCTCACAGACTCTTCTGGTAAGGCTACCCATTCCTAAGAGCCGCTCTGCGTCATACCCTGACTAATAAGGTTGCGTCTCCCCGCAGTTATACATCACTTTCTCTCACTGACTAACAATTGCTACGGCTCCCCGTAGTCCTATGGAACTCTCTCATTGCCTCGCGAACACTATGGCCCCCCGCAGTCTTGTGATATTCTCTCTCTCTCTCTCTCTCTCTCTCTCTCTCTCTCTCTTTTTTTTCTCTCTCGCTGGCTCACTAATGCTACGACTCCACGTAGTCTTACGGTACTCTCCCTGACTCATGTATGCTACGGCTCTCCGCAGTCACACGATACTCTCTCTAACTCACATATGCTACTGCTCTCTGCAGTCACACGATATTCTCACGTATGCTACGGCTCTCTGCAGTCACACGATACTCTCTCTAACTCACATATGCTATGGCTCTCTGCAATCACACGATACTCTCATGTATGCTACGACTCTCCGTAGTCGCACGATACTCTCACATATGCTACGGCTCTCCGCAGTCACACGATACTCTCTTATCACCCCATATTCTCATCCCCAAGTCGTTACCACACTGAGTCCACTATCAAATACTTCACGGTCCAACATAGATAGGTACACTCACCCACCCGTGTTAAGCATCACTACTTTTGACGACAACCGTCGTGGCAAACATTCTCTCTTACTGCAATTCACATTCTCGGATAATCCCGTTTGATGACAATTAACTGAAGGGTCCCCACGGGAACAATAGCCACTCGGTGGTCCACTTTCCATCTCACAAACCCAAATCTCAAATAATCCCAAAAGTATAGGGCGTCATACTCAGATACCCCGATACACCATCACAGAACCTCACTATGTCTTGTCTCATCCACAGATCTCCCACTCACGACACCATACTCGGATACAACAACATACCCTCTCAGAACCTCATAATGTCTTACCTCGACCGCTGATCTTCCACTCGCACAACTCGAAATCCTCAAAAGACCTCATTTCCCAATTTGAAGCATGGAGGAATTTGCAATGATTGAGAACACGTTGGCGACAATCCAAACCTTATCTTCTTCTGAACTCATACACATGCATTATCTCGCTCTGCACCTTACCTCATCCACATATAACCCAAGTCTTAGGTGTCTATACCGCAGATCTCCACAGCCAGTTCTCTAGCCGCACTCGAACAAATCTCTGATCCTCTCAATAAAATATCCAGTTCTCCCCCACTCAGGGTTCGAACCATCACTAATTGACATACCACAATCTACCCCACAATCTGGCTCGCCAGATGTACCAATTCCGACTCATGGAATGTACCACACAACACTCGATGATCTTCCGGATAATAATCAAATAACTCCAAGTATCCCGTAGCCCAGAAAAAATCTCATAATCCTCCTAACGTGACTGCCTCTAGTCATCTCGATGTCTCAGACCGACATGCCGCCGAATATCCCAACTGTCCTGAATTAGTCCCAAATCTCAATCTGGAAATAATGCACAATCACACACCTTTTCTCCGATCCTTCATCCAATGTCCCATCGTGTGGATCGTCATCACAACAGGAGACTTCACTCTCACAGCCGATACACGATATAAGAAACGAGGGCAACCACCCCGGTACACTCCTCTTAATCACCTGCAACTGCTGCTAAAAAGTATGCCTCACCCAAGAAGGTACTTTCTTGTTCTCTTCCACCTCAGTCCCCACTAATGCCTCTCTCATGGTATAAAAATACCTCACAATAGACATGCTGGTCAATTACTATGGTAAAAAGGTCGCAACCATATGCTACCCCACGGGGTTTACCTCCAACTCTGAAACCGAAAGCTCGATATCTCTTTTGCTTCTCCGAGGAAACGGGAACGATGTAACTCTTGTCATAGAGAGTGACATCTCAACTATCAGTCGATTACTAAACTCCGGCCGCAATTCTCCATAAAGCATCATCTCTACTCATCCCTGAGTCATGTGACTCCGACTGGCATCTCACCAAAATCTCTCGAAAACTAACTCGATTTCCCTCTCAAGGTATGCCCCACTGAAACTCGTTCAACATGGCCCTCTGGCCCCTCACTCTATCATATCCGTCCTTAGTCTAAACAATCACAACAGAATAACTGGTAAAACCAGAAGCACTAACCGCCACGAATCATGGTACTCGAAGCATGTGATCACCTCTCGATCTGCTACGGATCATGGTACTCGAACCATGTTATCACCTCTCAATCTACTACGAAACATGGTACTCGAACCATGTTATCACCTCTCAATCTTCTACGAATCATGGTACTCGAACCATGTTATCACCTCTCAATCTGCTACGAATCATGGTACTCGAACCATGTTATCACCTCTCAATCTGCTACTTAGAACCTCTAGGGTTCTCCCTGCTTCGAGTATGGGTCCTCTGCTTTCAGTAGTACGGCCCCATACTACCTTCCACATGTACCCATACTTTCCACACGGATCGTCCTAGATTTCCTAAGTAGCTGCTCAACCTTCTCGATCACTAATCTCGTTACACATGGTTGCTCTCCAGCGAATACTCTTCTCTATCAGCGTACTCAACTAAATAAAGTCACTCCCCAGGCTCTTCCTAGGTTCTCACACTTTCTGCCATCAGCTGCTGAAGAACTCCTCATGATGCCAACCATCTACCTCCTGAATATCGTCATATTCACTCGGTAGCTGACTCCCATCATCAAGAGTTCCACAAAGCACAAAGCAAGCAGCATTCGGGCATCGAATAATCTCCACCAACACGTAAAACCACTCTAGGCTACAACTCCACTTGCTCTACTCACACTCAAAAGGTATCACCAAACTCAAGCAACCCTACTTCTCGCGGGTATCTCACTACTCTCTCAGTAAACTCCTCAAATGCACATCTAGGTATCTCTCCTAGACTATCACTCAACTCAGAACTCTCTCTAGGTGATTCCTGCTAAATACTCTTACTCAGCTCATACTCAAAATCACATCACAGATAACAACAACTCCTAGGCTAAGGAATAACAAATCAGGCCACTCTAGTCCTAAAATATGAAATACCTAGCCTACCCTCTAGCATGCATAATATCTCATAAAACATCTCATAAATATCTCATAACACAAAAGTAAGGGTATTTTGGGAAATCACCGTTCGGGTTCTGGCTGATTGTACACACTGCTCTAACTCGTTTTCTCTTAAACTCTTTCTCGTTTTAGAAAAATTATGTCTTTTGAAAATTTTTCTCAAATCCTCAGTTTGAGTCCAAACACACCTGCATGTGCATCTGAATCCCTCAAACCATGGCTCTGATACCAACTTGTAACACCGTAAATTTTCAAACAAATGTTTCATTTAAAATCACATAATTCTCTTAACACATTTCACAAAAATCCCATTTATTTAATTTACAAAAACACAACTCCATAATGAATTAATTAACAGTCTAGGATCCTCAAAGCATAACTCTTTCTCGGGTGTGTACAATCAAGCCGACGCCTTCCCGCGATCCTGAAAAGAACCTGAAACACATATCACATAACAAGGTAAGCACGAAGCTTAGTGAGTTCCCCAAAATACCACACATAGCTCATTAGCCTCTCATGGCTATATCTCAAATAAGACCCTCCGGTCAATATGTCTCAGTGGAACCCTCCGGTCCCACAACTCGGGTGGACCCTCCGGTCCTAACTCAGTAAGCTCAGAAACATACACAACATAAATCACAAAGACGTAATGCAGTATAGTGAGAAGACTCACCTCGGATGATGAACAGCTCCTATAGATGTTGTTTTTGCACCGACCTCTAACTCTGGACCAAAATCCACAATTACTCCATTAAGATATAAGTCAAAATCCTCACTCTTTAGGTCTAAAGGTAGTCCGCTAACTAGCCCATTAATAACCTAAAACATTATTGGGCCCACCAAGGCCCAATAATGAATGGGCTCTCCCGAGGCCCAACACAAGGGCCCAAGGCATAATATAATATTTCTCTGCTCAAAGTCTCTAATACACAAGCCCAAAGATCCAGGCCCAACCCTCAAGGCCCATTATAAAATTCAGCCCAAAAATCCCACAGTGAGCTTCCGCGGGGCGTACCTCCCTTGGTACGCTCAGCATACTCTAGCATGCATGAATCTGATCGGGGACACCAACCCAGTACACGGGGCGTACTGGAATTACGCTGGGCGTATGCCGAGTTTTGCTTAGTCCAGTCTCATGGTCTTAACCCGTTAAGACCTCAGCTCATTTCTCATATCTGGACTCCCTAATAGCTCTTACTCCATAAAGTCAGTGACTTTAAGCCTTTGCATGGCTGATATGGTCATAAACACAGAAAACACACACGCTCTCATCTCAAAAAGGCCATTTCTCTTGCATGGCTTGATTCCAACGACCAAGGCTTGATTTTTATGACACTACACCACTAATTGCACTCAAAAGGGTTGATCATAGTCTCTGGAGCTCAATATCTCATAAAGTCTCAAACTTTTGGGACAAAAACCCTAAAATACTCTACTATAATGCACAAATCAAAAGAGTGAGAAAGCTTGAAGCTTTATACCTCAATATGAAGCTCCCAACATAGATATGCTCAGATCCAAGGGCCTGGACTCTCACTCCTTCTTCTCCAAAGCTTCTTCTTCACTCCAAGAACACACAAAGTCACTCAAAGGCTCTCAAATGCAGTCACAAGCTCTATGAACGAAGGTTTAGGGTTTTGGAGGGTTTGTTGACTGAGAATGGTGGCCAGGAATGAGGCCATCTCATTCTTTATATAGGGGCACCTCCCCTTATTTAGTGTTTCCTTCTATGCCTAGTACGCCCAGCGTACCCTCTGGTACGCCCAACGTACTAGGTGGCTCGGCTTAAAATTCACGCACATGAGTACGCTAAGCGTACACACACACGTACGCCCAACATACTCCACTGCCACCTTTTTCAATTAAAGGACTTATCTTGCCAAATCTTTAAACTGTCATAGCTCCCTTGTTATAAGTCCGTTTCTCATGAACCTCATATCCACGAAAAGGCGACGAAAAGTCCTACGCTTCAATTCGTCGCAGCCCCGAGACTTCCTCATGCCCGGTTTGCAGCCCCCGGATCCCTAAATCACGGACGATCAAGAACAGGATGTTACATTTTGTCAAACTAATACAATGGATGGATTAGTCTTGTCAAGTAGACTAAAATAAAGGGGATGCCACCCACCTCCGGCGACCCTTCGTGGCCCTTTACTCGTCGTTGGCCGCCACCAATCGAGGGGAAAATGAAGAATTGATGGGGTGGATGGGGAAAGCACCTTCGGTGCTCGCCTGCTTCGAAGAAGAAGAAGAAGAAGACCGACAACAGGGCTGTTGTTTCTTGCTCCATCGACGAGGGCTGCTCCGGCAACGCTCAATTGTTTTTCTTCTGTCCAGAAGTAAACACGAAGAAGAAGCAAGGCAACAACAATCATATTTTATAGGGATTTTGGTAGCTCCAATCTACCAAAAAGAAGGGAGAAATTGTGGGTTTCCGATGGCGAATTGTGAAAGAGAAAGAGAGACAGAGGCGGTCTCTGCAGTGTGTGGTGGCGAGGGAGGCTGCTCCAGCGACTTCTTTGTTGTTTCTCCTTTCCTAATTCGACGAAAACATGCGAAGGAGAAAGGGATGTTCGGGGTAAAGCAATTCGACAAATCACAAGGGTGTTTGTGATGGTGCTCGTCAAAGCAAATGGAGGAAGGAAGGAGGAGTTGTCTCAACTGGAATGGAAGTCACCAGCAACCCTCTTCCTTGGCCGATGGTGAAGAAAGAAACGGGGGATAGAAAGATTAGTAAAAATAATAATTTTTTACTCCTCTTAGTTTTCAATTGAAGCAATAAGTTGAATTATTAGGAGTCTTTGTTGACCTTTAGATTTACTTTATTGTTTATAGTTTAATTAGCATTTGAATATATCTGAATTGAATTCCCATTTCCCTTGTGTTTGACACCTAGTCTTACCAAAATTATACTACTACACGATCATGTCCACATACCCCTTATAACCACTGGTGACGTACAACGTTGGAGAAGATGCACGACAAATTTGTAATCAAAACCCCATATGCATTTCAATTTGAAAATTAAAAGATATCATCATCTTAGAATTACTCGTGACTTGATCCATGAAGTAATCTCTAAGTATGGGTTTTTTCAATGCTTAAATCTCTATTTCAAGTACTCACGAGTGTTAGTGTAATCTCTATGCTATGTAGAATCTACATGGACAATCCACCAACGATCATGATAGTCTTTAGCCACTTACTCACTTCCAAGAGTACGACCAATTGTGATGGTTTGAATGTTATTATTATTATTTTGGAAGTGGGTTCCAAACATGAAAAAGCGAAAGACAATAATAAACTAACAAAAATTGTAGCATCACCAACTCTTTATTAAGTTACTACGAAATAAACACCAAATTGGTTACAACTCATACTATTATATGTTTTGAAATAATCAAAATATCAACTAAACAGTTACATCATATCACTAGAAAATCTCATGCATATTGTCCTAGCATGACTATCATGCTTGGGTCTTGATAATGGCTTTGCGAAGGGATCAGCTAGATTATCATGTGATCATACCCTACTCACAATGATGTATCCATCTTCAGCTGTCTTTCGAATGTAGTGGTACTTCCTGGGTATGTGTCTCAACTTACCATGGTTGTTAGGTTCTTTAGTCAACATGACTGTACCTTAAGGGGGAGGAGGTGATTCAATTCAATTAAACTCAAATAAAACAAACGAAACTAGAGAATGGATTTAAAGAGAAAGAGATAAAGATATTTTCACATAGATTTCGGCTTCACCTTCAAATATGATAGATTCCAATTGAGTGTAATGAATATTAGTTATTATTTACCGATCTCTAAAGTATTATTTGTCTAGGTCGGAAAACTAAATTGCATAATTTTAAAGGCGATTATCTAAACGATTATAATTAAATTCGTATCATGAAATATTTGATCTAGAAATTAACTTCAATAGTTATTAAAGTCAATAATAAGCATAAGTTAGTTAACAAATGCTTCTCCTACACATTAAAATTGCAATTTTACTACCTAAACCTAGGTTTTGTCAAACGCTAATAATAATTATTTAATGATCATAAAACAATTATGAAACAAGCTAATAAAACTAGATTGATAGTCTAAGTTGTAGTAACCTTAACAATAAGTAATAAAAATCAAAACTTTAACACATAAGGATTTTTTTATCAAACAGACATAATATATTAAAAAAAATCAACATTCGTACAACTCAATCACAACAAATCATCAAGTTAATCTAATATAGTAAAAACATTAGGGTTTTACCCCATCATCAAAAGACAAAAACAATAAAACATAAGAAACGATTTACAAAATACGATCATTAAGAAAACCTGTAGAGAAATGATATTATGAGGATATATCTTGGACAAGGTTTGATAAATCAAACCTTGAGTAAACAACAACAATGGAGGTTAGTAATGATTTCCAGTCAAGTCTAGAATATATCTAGTCAACCCTTGAAGAACAACAACCAAATATTTAACGCAATGATAACAATAAAGATGTGAGAACAAACAAAGAGAATGTATTAAAGAGTGAATGACAGATGTAATTCTTGATTCATAAAGGTGCATAGAATACATGGGTTGACACTTCTATTTAAAGCATTAGGAGCTACAAAAGACAAAAAGAGACAAATGTATAAAAATCGTGGACTGTTGATCAACATCCTGAATTCTGTCAAGGCATCACTGTTGATCTTTTCCCCTAAGTCTATAAGATATGACAAACAAAACAATCCAAAGTACTACTTGTCTTGTATACTTTGACATTCTCTCTTCATCGGGATAACAGCAAGCTCGAAAAGCTCTAACTTCGACTAAACGTCCATGTGATAACCGAGAGGTTTCCGTCACTGATCACCATTAGGAAAGAGTAGGAAAATAGATGTAATAGCTAGGTATTGTAATATTTGATTTTAGATATAATAATAATCAAATGTCCCATTACATTTATTTGTTAAAAACGTCCATTAAGCTAAAAAATTAGTGTCCAAAAAGTTGTAACATTTTCTAAGTTGGTTAACATACTTGGATAGTACTCGTTAACGTGATCTCAATGATATAAGATTCATAAAAATCAAACTCGAAAGGAAAGAGTTATGGATTTTATAAAAATATAAACCCACCGCATAATTACAATTAATTACGTTAAAACGTTACTTAGAGATTGGTTGAGTTCTGACTAAAAGTAAAAAAAAGGAGTTTCGTAGTACTCCTCAAGATATAAATTTTAGGAAAAAGTTTGCCGCAAACGGGGTCCGTATGAGAGAGATATGATTTTTGTAAAATCATTTATTTTTACCCCCGTTAAGCACAAAAATAAAAGTCAAAACTAGCCAAAACAACCTAAAGGAGAGTTGTAGTACCCATTAAGACCATCACATAGATATAGAGAGGGCTTAGATTGGAGCTCGCATGAAAAAGTTATGATTTTTACAGAATATTTTCGTGCGAGCCAAGTACTCGTCTCTTCACGCCACACACTTGACACCGGATTCAAGCCGATTGCGAGTGATGTGGCCAAATTGGGACGTGACACGTGGCTTTCTCTGGATGGAGCCACGATTGTCATGCGCGACGCGCACATATATTTGCGTTGTGCGCACCCCAAAACTCATGACTATAAATAGAGAGGATGGGCAGACCATTTCCGCACACCTCCCTCATTCACTCTCACTCTCATCTCAAAGGTGCTACCTTTTGGAGCGGTCGCCAGAGTCCCGACCCTGATTCAACCCTACATCAAAGGTTTCACGCGACTAGGGTGCGTACACACACCCTATTTCACTATTTTGAATGTTTTACAAGGGGGGGGGGGGATACATGTTTATCAAATGGTTTTATCAAAATATATTTGTATCTATAAATATCAAATCATTTTAAAGTTTAAATCCTTAGGATAATGTAGCTATAAATACTATGCCTAGTTATAAGCTATGATATTATGCTTAAGAGATATGATGCCTGATAGTCTAGGAGAAGATAATACCTAGATGTTGTAATGGCCAAATCCCTAGGATAACGTAGTACTTAGACGTTATTATGGTCAAATATAGGGATATGCACCGTACTTAGTTGTTACATTGCCCAAATATCTTGTTTTCAAATAACCATAATTAGGGTATATATATATATATATATATATATATATATATATATATATATATATACATACAAAATAATTATGAGATCAAAAATTATAATTATCAAATATAAGATAAAAAGATTTATATTGTGGTAGCTATAGGAAATCAATAGGGAGGATTAAAAGATAAAAGATAAAAGTTAAAAGATAAATACATAAGGTCAATGCGTTAGTAAGTTGTTATATTCATCCAAAGCCTTGATTAAATTCAACATTCTCTGATACCTATAATCGTTAATCTTCCAAGAACTAGGAAGATATGTATAGATCTATACGGGGTTTGACAACCTCACCTGCGATTGCTAGCTACAATCCCAGCAGGATAACTTTCTTATTATTGACTATTCGACGTCTAATGAAGCCTCGTGGCGGGGGGAAATTATTAGTCAAACAACGTCGATTATGGGTGTTCATGGTAATATATTAGCTCACCTTAGAGATCAAACTACCATTAGGGACGCCTTATAGTCGTAGATAAAATACGTTAGGGTCGTTAGATATCCTACAAAGATAGTAAATTACGATTAATGAATATATCCTGATAAGATAATAAGATAGGATCGTTAGATATCCTACAAAGATAGTATATTAGGATTAACGAATATATCCTAATAATATAATAATATAGGATTCCAACTTGTAACATTCCAAAAATCATGACCAAAAATTTCATTTTTAAATCATTAAATAAAACCATAGTTATCAAATCATTCCATCAAAGTATAGTCATAATATCTCAAAACATTATTATTAGAGTATCAAAACATCAGAGTATACATCCCAGGATAAAACATCTTGGTGTGTGAAATGCAGTCATCCCGAGTTCTTCTCTCTACAACTGGAAGTACCTGAAACGAAAACTGAAAACCGTAAACACGAAGCTTAGTGAGTTCCCCATACTACCATATACCATACAGATAACCACATATACTGGGCACCCGCCCCTACATCATGCCCCGCCCGACATCGGACTCTGTCCGTCATCGGGCCCCGCCCGACATCAGGCCATGCCTGGCATCGAGCCCCGCTCGGTATACAGATCTGTTTCTCTTAGGCCCCGCCAGTCTCTGGGCTCCGCCCGCTATACACATACCACAATATCACATAATCATACTAGCACATAAAGAAAAATACTCTAGATGTATTCCAGTCCTAAGGCCTCGCCTATCTTGGGCCTCACCCCTGTCCTGCTACTGATGAGTCATGGAACCCCGTCCACACTCCCACTGATAGTGAGATACGGGCCCCCGCCCACACTCACTTTTCTCCTATCACGGGCCCCGCCCCTACTCTGTTATGGATGATATATGGAACCCCATCCATACTCAGCTAGTGATGAGATATAGGACCTCGTCCACACTCACCTCCTTACCATGCATATACATGTATCACACAGACAACAAGTATAATCTAACATGCAACATTCCTCGGGCACCGCCCGGCATCGGACCTTGGTCCGAAATAACATACTATCATACCATGCCTAGGGCTAACCCTCGGGTCTTCCTACCATACATAAACTAAATAGGCCGACATTGTGGTCGTAGACCCATGCAAACAGTGAGGAGACTCACCTCACAAGCTGGCTGTCGAATCCTGCGAATAAACCTCTCGCTGCTAGCTGGCAGATCCCCGAATTGCTGATCCTTCAGCTCCCCGAGCTATCAATGCCCAAAATAACACTTAGTCCAAAATACCTTCAAAAGTCAAACTAGGTCAACCTTGGTCAAAGTCAAAGTCAACGCTCCGAGTTGACTCAACTCGTCGAGTCACCCCCTGACTCGCCGAGTTCCCTTGCTACTCACAGTCGCGAAAACACAAACCAACTCGTCGAGTCCCTTCACAGACTCGTCGAGTTCCTCCTGTACAGAATCGGGACAAACCAATTCAACTCGTCGAGTCCCTCCATGGACTCGCCGAGTTCCTAGTCTGTTTGGGCCTTCTTAATGGATTAAGCCCCTATTCTTCATATCAAGACTCCATACTTCTTTTACATACAAAAAATGCCTTCTCAAGGGTAAAGTTTCCAACTTTACCCGATACTAGTCCTTCTTAATGGTTTTAGCTAAAACCCTAGTTCTTTAGGACATAGATCTTGTTCTAAACATCATCAATACTCTAAACCAAGGCATATAAACTGAGATCTGGACTCTAAGCACTGTATCACTCGTAAAGCTTCTGCCTTTTTCCTCCATGCATGACCTATTGGGCTAAAAAGGCCAAGATGACATATTAGAGCTTGCATGGGGGCTCCTATGGCATAAAGTTTGCACCTTTATGCCACAATAGCCCTTCTAAGTCCCAGATCTGGAAGAATACCCACTTGGGTCGTCCATTCTCCACATGCTAACATACTTGGACCAAAAACCCTCATAAACATGAAAAGAAGATATCTAAGAAACCATTGAGCAAGGTTGGGACTTGCTTACCCGAAAATGTAGCAAATGATGTGTAGTTTTTGGATCTACTCTCTCCCTATTGAGCCCTCTAGCTTCCTCTTCGTCCACAAGCTTCAAAAGTACACAAGGATCACTCAAATTGGCTCACAACCTCAAACAAAGCATAGGGTTTCATGGATTAGGATTTTGTGACTTGGAGGCTGCAAATGAGGCCAAAAGGTGGGGATTAAGATGCTTAAATAGGGTACAAAACCCCAAATCTAGGGTTTCCCAAACCCAGACCAACTCGTCGAGTTGATCCTCCCCAACTCGTCGAGTAGGTCTCTCTACCCGCGTCTAAAACTAACTTCCTACTCGTCGAGTTATCCCCTATGGACTCGATGAGTTGCCTTTTGATTTGGGATTTTTCTTTCCTTATTTGGCCTTCTGCTACACCTGGCCCTCCGTCCTGCTTTTTGAGCAAAATGCTACTCCCCGGAGGTAAAATGTTGAGAGCACATCCCTCACTAGAAACGCTGATTACACAGCTCTCACCACCGCCGACGATCCTTCCTGTACACCCCGAGTACTTATACTTGGCATCCTAAGAGGGTACAACCATTACCCTGCACAGTCAATGGCCTTCCCAAGGCAAATGTACAACAAAATATTTTCCCTATCTCTATGAAGGATAAATCCTCTGCCGTTACTGAAATCCTAGCCATTCCTAGTGCCGTTCATTTCATCATTACCCACTGAATGGTTCCACTTACTATGTCCAGATACTGAACACCCAACTCAGCGTGTGAATCAGATAATCCTTCGAGTAAAAGAGTCGTCCCTGCAACGGTTAGACTCAAACGAGAGCTGCGCAATAGAGTTAAATCATTTACTATGAGATTATTTAATCCCGCTGTGAGTGACTCAGCACCTCTTGGTCAACTAGCTGCTCCACTCAAGAATTCTCTTATCATTACCTGTCCGAAGATCCTGCTGCCTCTTACCCACTTCCAACGGATTCGAGACCTCCCAAGTCCCAACTTGACTGCCATATTCTGGAACACCGGACTCCCACCCGGTTTGCTGAACTAAAGGACATCTTCTCAGTCCCTCCCATCGATCTCCGAAGAAAACTTCGGCTATAGAACTACTCTATCTACATTGACACTCATGGCTCTATAATCTTAGGATCCCCGATCCCCTACCTTGACCCTACGGTCTCTGCCAGGTCCCACCTGTCTTGCTATGATCGCACGGGCCTCGCCCACGGGTCTCCACTAAACTATAGCACGAAGTGGCCTTGGTCTCAGGTCTCACATATCTAGGGCTACACAGGACCAACTCCACCTCGACTCCCCTTACCTATCCTTTCCTGATTACGATCACGCTAACTAGGAGATACGGGCCTCACCCACACTCTACTGACTAGGTGTAACCCCCGTGTTTCTGGGCTAAGCATTAAAGACGATGTAATAGTCTATGTTAACTATTGTAACTTGTTTTGAAGTAATAAGAATGAATTAGGTGGATTTATGTGCCTTATATTTAATTATGACGATATAATAAATTAAGGATAAAAATAAGCGTCGAAAGTAAAATGTTAGATATAGCCGATATCTATGAAGAAAGTTGTAGTGGTTGAAACAAGGATTTCAGAGATATAAAGAATACCGAAATCCAAGTTATAACGAAGAAGTTATGATATGTCGAAGTTTCGCGACAGAACCGGCACGACGCTGTATGATGTAAAAAGTGAATTTACGATAAAGTGCTTTTTAGCCTTAGTGATCTAAATGAAAGTCGTAGTGTTCGTTAAACCGAGAAAGTGGATAAAAAGAATGTCTAAATCTGACTTCGTATGAGGAAGTTTTGATTTTTCTAAGTTTCGGCTTAGCAGTATGTAGCCCGAAACTCGAATTTTAGATCAAGTGATTTTTAGCCAAAACAACCTAAACGAAAATCGAAGATCTTGTTGATAGTAGTTCAACGGTAAAAAGACAGACGAAAACGGACGTCGGATGAAGAAGTTATGAATTTTTAACGGACATTTCCTGTCCCGGCCTGTTAAAAATATAACTTTAAAAATTAATTCAAAATTAGCCGACTGAGTCTAAATGAAAGTTGTAGAGCACGGTCTCACCTACGCGTGGATATAAAGAACGTCAAAAACGGAGCTTGTATGCGAAAGTTACGAATTTTTAAAGTTTGAAAATTCGGAGTACGCCCATCGTACAGAAGTACGCCCAACGTACTCGTGTAAGTGTTCCGGAGTCCGTCATCCTCCCTACTCCTTCGCATGAGAGACATGTGTCATAGCCTTGACACGTCCTATGTGATCTCTTCATACGCTCAACGTACTCGATGTACGCCCAGCATACTGGATGAAGAAGGAGTACGCCCAACGTACTCTAAATTTACACCCAACGTAATTCGAGTTTTCAGCCCCTATAAATAGTGGACGATGCCAACCGAATTGATGTTACAGTTTTCATGCTTTCACCCCTATACTTTCTTTTATATTGCAAAAATTACCCCCAAGCCTATTATATCATCCTAGCATCGTAAGCAAGCCCCGGAGAGCTCGTAGATCCCGAGAAAAAGAGTTTTCGAGCCGAAACTTTGTCCGCGTGAAGCCCGGTTTTTGGGAAAACATCCCAGTTTTATCAGAAACGATCGTTTAAAGAAATGAAGTGTTGCCCGATTATCGTTAAATAAGGTGAGTGTATAGTCACTTTCATCTTACACATAGATATGAAGTATTTTATATAAAATACGTGTTATGTGTGTATATATATATTGTTTGTTTATTTGAGATGGATGTTGAATGAATATTTTATACATGTTTAGAATGATTTAAACTGTATATGTACTTTTATCTACAAATATGTTGGGTATAACATGGGTAGATGAAATAGCTGATGTGTGATGAAATAAAATGATGAGAGACCTCGAAGTTGTTGATAATCTAGTCATCTAGCGGAGTATAGATGACGACCATAGACTTTTTATAGACAGTTCAGTGGAACGCTAGCAGGCTCGTAACCTGTAAGTGTTTTTGAACTAGGTGTTCATTAAGTATTTTGGAACGGAGTGTTCCTCAGGTATTTTGATTTACGTGTTCACCAGTTGTAATTTAAATATGCTGGCAACTGCGCCTAATGGATAATATCGACAACTGTGCTTAATAAATACAGCATAATCCTGGCAGCCGCGCCTAAAAGATAATATCCTGGCAGCTGCGCCTAAAGGATAATATTGGCAACTGAGTCTAATAGAGAAAGTCACAATCCTGGCAGCTGCGCCTAAAGGATAATATTGACAGTTGTGCTTAATAGAGAATGTCATAACTTTGGCAGCTGTACTTAAATAATAATATTGACAGCTGTGCCTAATAGATAATATTGGTAGCTGTGCCTAGTAGAGAACGTTTGCAGCTGTGCTATTGGCAACGATAGACTTTTTTCCTATTCCTTAGGACAATCCTTTGGAATGAATGAGTGAATGATAGAGGATTCTTAGGGTGGAACCTTAAGAAACTGCAGAAGTATCCCTTAAGCAGTGTTGTTACCCCGTTGATGATCCTTAGGCTAGGTCCCTTACGGCAGGTGTTTAGGGACATAAAGTGAGGATAACGAGAATGGGTAATCAGGGTTATTGTTGGTTGATGAAATTAATAAATTTATTGTTGATTGATGAAAATTAATAAATTTATTCATTGTGGGTTGAAAACCCTATATGCTCACCAGGCTCCCAAGCCAGACCCACTCAACTTTTCATATTACAGGTAGTGGAACAAGATTATAGTTGGACGATGATGGGGGATTTTGGATTATAGGCCAGTAGTTATAAATAACTGTTGTAAGGCCTATATGGTATTGTTTATGCTTTTGGTCTGTATCGGAACATGACATCCCTAGGTTTTATAATACAATGAAAATTCATTTCTTTAAGAAATTGTTTGATAAATTTTTATCATATTTTGTTTTGGGGACAAATTCCGCAACACCTTTTGAAAGATTACTCTGATTTTATTTTAAAAAGCATAAACGAAATCGGTCTTTTCTGGCCGATACAATGGGGATGTCACAGTTGGTATCAGACCATTAGTTTAAGCGAACTAGGAATTTGTAGGATTTCTAGATTTAAACTTAGAATGCTAAGTGATGATCGTGAGATGAGTGTCTACCATATTTTAGACACGAGCACTAGTATATTTTAGGAAAGATGCCTAAAATGCTTTTATGTGCTAAATGATATATGTTTGCCATATATGCCATTATTTGTTCGGATCTATGGTCTGTTGCCGACCAGATCTGGAAGCCTTATGTGTTTAGGATTCTAAGCGTACTACTACGATATTAGAACTAGCATGTAACGTTTCGGAGTGATAATGAAGATTTAAACGTCTATCGTGAATAAAGATCTAAATTCACCTAATTTGGTGTATAGATCAAAATGGCAAGAACTCGAAGTGGAGATGGAAATGCAAATAGAAATCAGCAACCTCAACCCCGAGTGATGGAATAGGTGCCAATAGTAGAAGCTGCTCCAGAACCGATCACAATGGCTGGAGTACAAGCCATGATTCAGACAATGATGGATGAACAAAGGGAGGAAATGAGACGATTATTGTTGAACAACATGAATGAACCTTCAATACCTGTTGAACAACCTGAGTTAAATGACAGTCAGTAAGGGGAGGGGATTACAGTAGATCTGTTGGTCAAACTGAACCGCTTGTGGTTAGGAGGAATAACCACGAGGATGGAGTGGAGAGAAATGGATACAAGTATAAAGACTTTATGATTTGCAAACCAGCAACTTTCACTGGAAAAGAAAATCCCGTCGGAGTAATGGATTGGATCTCGGAAATGGAATTGGCCTTCATGACATGTGGTTCTCAAGGCAAGTTACAAACCACATTTGCAATGCGTCAGTTCAGAGGTGGCGCTGTTAACTGGTGGAACACTCTAGGAAAGACCCTAAGCCCTAATGAGCCACTGCAACTGACTTGGGCAGAGTTCTTAGTGCAATTCAAGCGTAAGTACTGCTCGGCCCAAAATGTTCTTGAGCTAGAAAACCAATTTCTGACGTTGAAGAAGGGAAGTATGTCCATCGATGAATACACCAATATATTCACAGATAAAATGGAGTTTGCTTTGCGTATTGTCCCAGATGAGCTAACAAAAATTGACAGGTATGCAAAGGGACTTCCATGGGAATATGTGGTGCCAGTGCATCAGGCACTTACTTTGGAGGTAGTTATCTGGGCTGCCAAGTATATTGAAGATATGATCAAGGGAAGAGCCACCAGCAAGGTTGAAGTGGGCGAGAAAAGGAAGTTCGATGGATCATCAAAATCCAACAAGAAGAGCAAATCTGGTTCAAAGTTCGAAGGAGGAGGTGAAGCAAGATGGTGCGATAAGTGCAAGAAGAAAGACTTTGGAAAATATGGTGAGGAGGTGACATGTTTCAAATGTGGAAAGTATGGACATTATGCTAATGAATGTACATTCAATAAAAGGGTGTGTTATGAATGTAATGAAGAAGGGCACTACAAGCAAGACTGCCCAAAGAGGAAAGAAGCTACAAAAGCTAAACGTACCTCCGAAACCAAAGGCAAAAGCATTCCCAAAGATCCTTAATGAAGAAGGCGAGGATGCAAGGGATCAGGAGTAAGGACTATATGTTCCAAAATCAAGATATAACGCATCCATACAGATAGAATCTGGTAGTGTAGCCTATAAGAGGCATAATATAGGTTAAACTAGAACATCTTTGTAATCGTTTCAAGAAATAATATAAACCTTCGTTTCGTTACCTGATGTGTCAAATGATTATGTGAAATTTTTGAATGGCGACTTGGAAAACTGCGAGACAATACTTGGGGCGAGTATGAGTAGGTGTGAATAATAGTAGAGGCCTATACTACTGGAAGCACAGGACTCACACTTGGATCATGGAAAGTCACAAGGTTACCAAGAAGCTATTAAGTTATTTCATTTTATTTAAGTGTGTCGTTACCATTGTTTCGTTAATGACTAAGAAGATGATTGATATTCCGACCCTAGAGGTCATATCGAATCGAGTCCGACTAAGATGAGTATGTTACGTGGTTCGGGGAAAGTTGAGTCCAAGGTTTATTGGACCGTTTAAAGTTCTTCAGAGGATTAGGAACAAAGCTTACAAGCTAGAACTACCAGAAGAACTAGATGGTATTCATAACACTTTCCACGTGTGTTATTTGAGAAAGTTCATGGGAGAAGTTCCCAACATAATTCCCATTTCTGAGTTAAGGATGGATGAAAGCAAGAGGTTAATTGAATAACCTGAGGCAATTGTTGACCGTAAGACTAAGAAGTTGCGACGCAAGATGGTCGATTTAGTGCTTGTACGATGGAAACATACGAATGGGCCGAATCTCACCTGGGAAACGGAGAGTGACATGATGAGTTGCTATCTGCATTTGTTTGCTGATGTATGATTCCGGGGACGGAATCATCTTATGGGGGAGAGAATTGTAATGCTCGTGTTTCTGGGCTAAGCATTAAAGACGAGGTAATAGTCTAGGTCAACTATTGTAATGTGTTTTGAAGTAATAAGAATGAATTAGGTGAATTTATGTGCCTTATATTTAATTATGATGATATAATAAATTAAGGATAAAAATAAGCGTCGAAAGTAAAATGTTAGATGATATCTATGAAGAAAGTTGTAGTGGTTGAAACAAGGATTTCGGAGATATAAAGAATACCGAAATCCAAGTTATAACGAAGAAGTTATGACCTGTCGAAGTATCGCGACAGAACCGGCATGACGTTGTATGATGTAAAAAGTGAATTTACGATAAAGTGCTTTTTAGCCTTAGCGATCTAAACAAAAGTCGCAGTGTTCGTTAAACCGAGAGAGTGCATAAAAGGAATGTCTAAATCTGACTTCGTATGAGGAAGTTTTGATTTTTCTAAGTTTCGGCTTAGCAGTATGTAGCCCGAAACTCGAATTTTAGATCGAGTGATTTTTAGCCGAAACATCCTAAACGAAAATCGAAGATCTTGTTGATAGTAGTTCAACGGTAAAAAGAAAGACGAAAACGGACGTCGGATGAAGAAGTTATGAATTTTTAACGAACTTTTCCTGTCCCGGCGTGTTAAAAATATAACTATAAAAATTAATTCAAAATTAGCCGACAGAGTCTAAACGAAAGTTGTAGAGAACGGTCTCACCTAAGCGTGGATATAAAGAACGTCAAAAATGGAGCTCGTATGCGAAAGTTACGAATTTTTAAAGTTTGAAAATTCATAGTACGCCCAGCGTACAGAAGTACGCCCAACGTACTCGTGTAAGTGTTCCAGAGTCTGTCATCCTCCCTACTCCTTCGCATGAGAGACACGTGTCATAGCGTTGACGCGTCCGATGTGATCTCTTCGTACGCCCAACGTACTCGATGAACGCCCAGCGTACTGGCTGAAGAAGGAGTACGCCCAACGTACTCTAAATTTACGCCCAGCGTAATTCGAGTTTTCAGTCCCTATAAATAGTGGACGATGCCAGCCGAATTGATGTTACAATTTTCATCCTTTCACCCCTATAATTTCTTCTATATTGCAAAATTACCCCCAAGCCTATTATATCATTCTAGCATCGTGAGCAATCCCCAGAGAGCCCGAAGATCCCGAGAAAAAGAGTTTTCGAGCCGAAACTCCGTCCGCGTGAAGCCCGATTTTTGGGAAAACATCCCAGTTTTATCAGAAACGATCGTTTAAAGAAACGAAGTGCTGCCCAATTATTGTTAAATAAGGTGAGTGTATAGTCACTTTCATCTTACACATAGATATGAAGTATTTTATATAAAATACGTGTTATGTGTATATATATTGTTTGTTTATTTGAGATGGATGTTGAATGAATATTTATACATGTTTAGAATGATTTAAACTGTATATGTACTTTTATCTACAAATATGTTGGGTATAACATGTGTAGATGAAATAGCTGATGTGTGATGAAATAAAATGATGAGAGACCTCGAAGTTGTTGATAATCTAGTCATCTAGCGGAGTATAGATGACGACCACAGACTTTTTCTAGACAGTTTAGTGGAACGCTAGCAGGCTCGTAACCTGTAAGTGTTTTTGAATTAGGTGTTCACTAAGTATTTTGGAACGGAGTGTTCCTCAGGTATTTTGATTTACGTGTTCACCAGTTGTAATTTAAATATCCTGGCAGCTGCGCCTAAAGGATAATATCGATAACTGTTCTTAATAGATACAACATAATCCTGGCAGCCGCGCCTAATGGATAATATGCTGGCAGCTGCGATTAAAGGATAATATTGGCAGCTGAGTCTAATAGAGAAAGTCACAATCCTGGCAGCTACGCCTAAAGGATAATATTGACAGCTGTGCTTAATAGAGAATGTCATAATTCTGGAAGCTGTGCCTAAATAATAATATTGGCAGTTGTGCCTAATAGATAATATTGGTAGTTGTCCCTAGTAGAGAACGTTGGCAGCTGTGCTATTGGCAACGATAGACTTTTTGCCTATTCCTTAGGACAATCCTTTGGAATGAATGAGTGAATGATAGAGGATTCTTAGGGTGGAACCTTAAGAAACTGCAGAAGTATCCCTTAAGCAGTGTTGTTACCCCTTTGATGATCCTCAGGCTAGGTCCCTTACGACAGGTGTTTAGGGACATAAAGTGTAGATAACGAGAATGGGTAATCAGGGTTATTGTTGGTTGATGAAATTAATAAATTTATTGTTGATTGATGAAAATTAATAAATTTATTTATTGTGGGTTAAAAACCCTATATGCTCACCCGGATCCCAAGCCTGACCCACTCAGCTTTTTATATTACAGGTAGTGGAACAAGAGCATAGTTGGACGATGACGAGGGATTTTGGATTATAGGCCAATAGTTATAAATAACTGTTGTAAGGCCTATATTGTACTATTTATGCTTTTGGTCTGTATCGGAACATAACATCCCGAGGTTTTATAATACAATGAAAATTCATTTCTTTAAGAAATACTTTGATAAATTTTTATCATATTTTGTTTTGGGGACAAATTCCGCAACACCTTTTGAAAGATTACTCTAATTTTATTTTAAAAAGCATAAATGAAATCGGTCTTTTCTGGCCGAGAAAATGGGGATGTCACACTAGGAGATACGGGTCCCCCCGCCCACACTCCGTTAACTGGCTGCTGGTGAATGTTGTGGCTAACCCACGTTCTTACAGAACTTTCCATGCTGTCTGGCTGCTAGTGAAGGCTACGGCTATCCCGCAGTCTTACAACACTTTGCATGCTGTCTGGCTGCTAGTGAATGCTACGGCTATCCTGCAGTCTTACAACACTTCCTATTTCGATCCTGCATACGACCTAACATCCTGGCTGAATTCGCGTCCTGGCGGGAATTTCCTCAACCTGGTCCCCAAAGTCAACTATCGAAGACCATAATGACGCGAACCCCACGTTGGGAAGTTTCCCAAACTCCCAACTAACTTACTCCTCAACACAATCAGTCCCTTGGGCCGTCTTCCTTCCTAACGGAAATGCAAACTCATCCTAATTTCACACTTCCCTCTGCTCCTGAACCCCTGGAGAACTCTCCCCATCTTTGGTTCAACTAACATCTTACGGCACACCCTACTGAGAAAATCGCCAATTCTTCCTATCATCCAATGATTAATCTTGCTGGCAACCACACTTACCACTATTAGTGTTCCCAAAACTAACCAACACTAAAGCAGTAAGACCCCTGAAAACTGTCGGAACACTTCCCAGGTTCCAATCATACTTGCTACAGCTACCGCATCCTGAGAATCCACTTTACACAGAGACGTCCCCACACCCTAAGACCCATGGTATGCAGATGGCATATAATCCGAACATAAGGAGGAAGTATAATTCCAAGATACAACTACTCATATGGATGCGAGAAAATAGCAATAAAATCATAAATAAGAGCTGATAGGAAAGTAAGGGATACACACCTACAACATTGGAAGCTGCCCTGTGCCTCCCCTGTGGTCATCTGGAAAGCCCTGCTCCTCGACGTAGGTGCTTCTGCCCGGCCTTGACGGCCGTCAGTGATCCTCAACGTCGCAGGGACAGGTGTCATCACCTGTCCTGATGTAACCAAACTCAGACATTGGGCCTTCTTGTGGCCCGTCAGACTGCAATGGAAGCAGATCAGGTCTGATCCCTGGGTAGTGGTAGCAGTACAATCCCTGCTATAATGGCCGATCTGACCTCACTTGAACCAGCCATAATCACTACCACCATCACTCCTACACGCACCTTTGTGTGTCCTGCCGCACTTGCCACAACGGCTATGGTCTTGATAACCCCTTGATCTCGAATCTGACCCCTTGGTCCTCTTTCCCGACCCCGTTGGTGTCTGAATCTCGTATGGTTTCCTCTTCCTTTCTGCCTCTAAGTCAATCTCCCTCTCTCTGGCTCGAGCGATCATATCCTCCAGCGTCTTGCGGCTGGACCAGCTCACAACCTCAAACAAAGCATACAGTTTCGTGGATTAGGGTTTTGGGACTTGGAGGCTGCAATTGAGGCCAAAAGGTGGGGATTAAGATGCTTAAATAGGGTACAAAACCCCGAATCTAGGGTTTCCCAAACCCATACCAACTCGTCGAGTTGGTCCTCCCCAACTCGTCGAGTAGGTCTCTCTACCCGCGTCCAAAACTAACTTCCTACTCGTCGAGTTATCCCCTATGGACTCGACGAGTTGCCTTTTGATTTGGGATTTTTCTTTCCTTAATTGGCCTTCTGGATTCCGGGTGTTACACTTATGGAGTCATTCTCGAACTTCCAACCACCAACCGATCTTCTCAATAAATTATTTCTTCACTTCTTTAGAGGCTCATGACTTTGCAGATATGGAGATTAACCTCTTAAGCACATAAGTATGAAATAAGTGCTTTTGCATCGCTCTGAAAAATTGTTTTTAGCCTGAGTCTTTCCTTTTTAAAATTTATCTAAGCTCCAATTCAATGATAAGACTAATTGGGAGCTTTTCAATTCCATCCAGACCTGATTTTAGAGGAGGAAGGAACTTCTTGGTTTTGAACAGAGGAGCAAGTTCAACGTTATTCCGAGCATTTTCAACCATGTAGTCTCTTAGGAAACTTAATGCAGATCGGTAGGCACCTCTTGTGGGATCGATTGTTTGCTTCTATTGAAATTGGGTTGTAAGGACAAGAACATCATTTGAGTTGATTATTGGAAAGTTAGTATCTGAAATCTTGATCTTATTGAGAGTGTTCTGAACTATGTGGTAGTAGTAGAGTTGACACTTTAGACCAAATCTGTTTATAACCTCCATTCCAAATCCGTCAATCAAAGTTATTCTCGAGTTCGACGATGCTTCTTTGATTTATATGGCGTTTCTGGAATAGACGTTCTGCAATAGCTTCGTTTCAGTATTGATATGTATGGACATTTCATCAGAAGGATGAAGACTTGGAAACTTGGGACGAGACATGTAATGACTTACAAACCTCATACTATGAGTTAGAGTATGTGTTTGGTATAACTATGATTTGTGGTGAGGTTAAAACAATGAATTAATGATAATTTAGTGATACAATACGTAGGTTCTTGTATTTATTATGTTTTATCAGAAAATAAATAGAGTTAAACCAAGAAATTCTAAGAGAAAATGATAATTCACTTTGACAAGGTTCCGTGGATATAAAGTTTGTCAAAAACGGAGTCTTTATGAGAAAGTTATGGCCGTTAGAAGTTGAGATGAATGTATGTTGCTATTTATAGAAAGTTAACGAAAGTTAAAGTCAACTTTTGACCATCACGACGTGAAGGTATAGTGCTCACAATGTGAAAATGAGCGGGTCAGCATTGCACGTGTCAACCAGAGAGCGAAACGTGGCGAGACGGAGTCTATTCAAGCTTCACGACGTGACAATAGATGTGTGACGACATGAAATGAGGCAAGTCATCGGGACACTTGGCAGGAGAGGGTAATACATGGCCAAACCGGGTTTCATCTGATTGTCACAACGTGACACATAGATGCTCACGACATGACCGATGAACTGTATAAAGATATGATTTTCAAGAACATTTGAGAGGGTTTTGACACACACGATCGGGAAAGCGACTCGGGAGGTGTTTCCGAGAAATCATTACCATTGTAACGTACTAATTTACGGGAGTATGTGATTCAAATTGTGGGATCAATGGAGATATATTTTATTCCATTTTATATACGTTTATGTGATACTGGTAAAGAGTCGTTAATCCCAAGTATGTATTACGTGATTTCATGATATGGTGCTATTACGAACCCAATAGATCGACTTTTAATGAGGAAAGGGTTGCCCTATCCTACCCGTTCGGCTAATGACCCTCCACCAATCAAGGAAGCGGTGGGTGAGAGTGGACATCCACTAAACGACCATTTTATAGGCCATAACCTTATACCCCCTTATAGATCGGCTTTGTGAATGAGTCCTACTAACGGTAAGACTAGCATTTATGTTATACATATATAATAATTATTCTTATAATATTATAATAGTATAGGGTGAATTTTAAACTTGTAAAATTCTAGGATTTGGAATTTAATTATTTCAAAATTAAACTTTTAATCCAAAAATTTAAATTCCAAAACTTGAGGGCAAGTTTTGAAACATTTCAAAACAATCTAGATCAAAATTCAAATAAATAATTAAACAATTAATATTGATGATTATCTAATTTTGACCTAATCCAATTTCATGCAACATAATTGACCAAATAATTCAAATAATTAGCATTTATCATATAAAGAAATAATTATTCAATTAATTTGACATTATCTTTTATTTTGGCAAGGATAATCACATAATATCAATAAAATTCGTATTTTATCAATAAAAACGTTTTGGTAATTATCCCACAGCAAAATAGGCATAAAATCCCGAAAATCCCTCTGTCTGACTGTCCGACTCGTCGAGTCCCTTACTGGACTCGTCAAGTTCATCCTACTCGGCGAGTCCTCTTTGGGACTCGACGAGTCTGTCAGACAGAAAGCCAAAAAATCGAATTCAAGCAATGAACAATCATACAATACATCAAATACAATAGAAACCAATCAAGGCTCTGATACCACCGATGGGTTTAGAGCATAAAAACAATCTTATGTGCTCATGCAAAAACCTTAAGCTTGGATCTAGGTTTCTCTATTGTACATGGAAATCATCCAAGACTTTTGAACCCTAGATCTAGCATACATATTTCGAAATTAACCTAATAGATGAGATCTAGATGATTACCTTTCTTGAATGGCTTGAATATTCAACTCTTGGAGCTTAGTGTCACAAATGTAACACCTCTAATGGCTTACAAAAACCTCAAGCAAGAGGATGATATTGGAAAGAAGGGAAGAAGGCACAATTTCGGCTATGAACTCTCTAGGGTTTCCAGTGGCCGAAATCTGATGCCCTTAGGGTTCTATTTATACATGTGCTGCTAGGGTTTCAGTCAAAACCCTAATGGACAGCTTAGGCCTTAAGCAATCCAAGGAACCTTCTGGAATAAGGCCTCCTTGGACGAATTCAAGATGGCCTCCATCTTAATTTCGTCCATGCCCTAATCCATAAGGATTCTCAGCCCAATAACTAACTATCACACAATTGACAGTTCCAGTCCCCTTTATTTAATTAATCTCTTTCAGCCACATAATTAATTCTTAATTAATTCTTGACTAATATTAATTAAACTATATGATTTCTCCTTTAATATATTATTCATATAATATATTAATAAACCATAATAACCTCTCTCTCTTTATAAATCATCCTGTCAAGTTGCTTTGGTGAAGGAAACCCAAAAGGACCATGCACAACCGGGTCAAGTACATACCAAATATAGTTACGGGCTTAGACACTAATCCAACAGTCTCCCACTTGGATAAGTCTAGTAACTATAAATGCAAGCACGGCTTTATGATCCGATTAGCAATCGTAGCTCTCAAAGACGCTGTCGAACTCTGATCTTATCAGTAATCTGTCCTTTACATAAGGGATCGTACAGTCCTCCATTCTAGATATCATGCGGACAATTACATGGAACATAGTCATACTTATTGTCCAACAGTTTGTTTCTCGAACTCTGATTCGTCTGACATAGAACTTTATCGAACACATCAATTCAGTCCTGCCCGGGCCCGACACATAAGTCAAACCAAATCATCGAGGGGCCCAGATATCGCTTTTACCCTCTTAGGATAAAAGGAACGGATAAACTTCGACTTATATTCATTTACGATTCACTCATCGAATCAGACACAACAATGCGTTTTATAACATCAAGTTACTGATGCGTTTATGCATTATCAATGCACAACCAACTTGCAAATAATAAACCATATATCTAGGTTTTAAGACCATATGATATTATCGTCTTGCGATCACTCATGATGAATTCCATGAAGTGATTCCAGCAAGCGTGGGTCTAATCCAATGCTCAAATCTTATTCATAAGAAATCATGAATGTTGCAGCAAACCTTTGCTATGTCTAATACACTTCATACAATCTACAAACCAATTCATGACAATCTTCTTTCATACCTACTTCCAAAGTATGAGCGACTGTGGAACGTTCGAATAATCTTATTATTCAGGAAGTCAAAACATGCAAAGTGAAACAATAGGTAAACAATTAACATAAGACCGTAACTTTACTTATAAATAATACTCTTTTATTTAATCATCAAATGTCAATTACATTTATCTATCACACGTTTCTAAGCTATCTAATCTAAACTAATATCGTCCTTCAACCCAATGCTTCTAGCGTGTTGCAAGTGCTTAACCCTACTCAGTCCCTTCGTAAGGAGATCTATTGGGTTATCCTCTGACGATACCCTCTTCACTACAAGGAGTCCCTCTTCCACCTGATGTCGAATAAAATGATATTTCCTGTCGATATGTCGAGATCTGCCATGATCCCTCGGTTCCTTGGTCAAGGCAACCGCTCCTTCATTATCACAGAAAATCTCCATAGGCTCCTTTATGGCTGGCACAACTCCAAGGTCTCCAATGAAGTTATTCAACCATATTACCTCTTTTGACGCTTCGCTCGCTGCTATGTATTATGATTCACACGTTGAATCAGCTACAGTCTCTTGTTTGGAACTTTTCCAAGTTACTGCTCCTCCATTTAGGGTAAAGACCCAACCCGACTGCAAACGGTAGTTGTCTCGGTCGGTCTGAAAACTGGCGTCACTATACCCTCACACCCTTAAGTCATCACTCCCACCGAGGACTAGAAACCATTCCTTGGTCCTCTGAAGGTACTTTAGAATATTCTTGACTGTGGTCCAATGTGCTTTGCCAGGGTTCCCTTGATATCTGCTGACCATGCTCAAAGCGAAGGCCACATTAGGGCGAGTACAAGTCATAGCATACATGATCGAGCCAACTGCAGAAGCGTAAGGTACTCGGCTCATCTCTGCTATCTCGACTTCGGTACTCGGACTTTGAGTCTTACTCAACTTGGAATTACTTTGGATCGGTAACTCCCCTTTCTTGGAATTCTCCATACTAAAACGATTTAGTACCTTGTCCAAGTAAGTATTCTGACTAAGGTTCTGTTTGATAGTTGCTGACTGAGAAAGTGCTGACTAGAAAAGGTCTGTCTGAGTAATAAGTTCTGACTGAGTAAGAAAATATGTTGTTTGATTGTATATCTGACTGAAGGTGCTGACGGAGGAAAAATGACCATTTTACGCTCTTATTCTATACATTAATGGATGAAGTTGCTGAAGAACTATTAAAACATACACATTGCCAAACAAATATTTTAGTAATCTGTGAAATTGGAGAGGAAAAAAAGAACAAACATGGTATTACAATTAGAGAAGAAAATAACATTTATTTGTGAAATAATAGGTCAAAAGGGTATTTTAGTAATTTTAACAAGAAATTATCCATAAGTTTTTTGTGTTCGATATTCTACAAGTTTTGACTATTTATACACGAATACGATGGTAATCCAAAACAAAAACATTGATTTTCTAATGAGATTCACATCATTAATTTCATGAAAACCTATCTTCATCAATTTGATGTTGATTCACCAACTTGATAAGATGCTCATAGCTCTAAGATCCATCTTTTTTTTAGATCACAATCTGATATGTTTTTTCCATTCTCTTGATTAATCTAGCCACTGAAAACTCTATCATTAACAAATTATATCCTAAGGTAAAGTACAAACGATTGAAGTGAAAATTGAGAACATCACAAAACTGAAACCCAAATGTTTGGTCCAGCATATGCACACAAATGATTATTTGTTCCTACATTTACAACAAAATAACTTTTAGAAAATGGGACAAAAATCAACATCAAAATGGGAACATTCACCAACACTAGAACATTCAACAGCAAAATGGGAAAAATAAACAGAAAAATTCGGAGAAATCGACATATCAATAGAATTCAAGAGCAAACATTAACATATCATCAAAATTCGAAACTTTAGGGAGTGTTTGATAACTGCAAAATCAGAGAAATCAAACCCATACATGTTCAACAGAAAATCAGACCTGATGATGTTCAACAGCAAAGTCGAACCCATACCTAATTATGCGGAAATCACACCTGGTGAGAGAAATGAGAAGAGGCAGTCGATGGAGGTGCTGGTATGGAGGAGATCGTCAGTGAGTTATCACAGAAATCGTCGATGGTTGGTTGATGCGTGGCTATGGAGACGCTGGAAAAGAATGGTAAGGCAAGGGTAAAGAGGGAAACGTAGCTTTCTTTCTCAGTCAGCTATCTTCCCGCATCTATCTCAGTCAGATTTTTCATATCGAGTCAGATGCCCAAAGTTAGATTATCAAACACTTTTTGCTGACCGAGTCAGCCAAAAACGTCTGACTCGACTCGGTCAGACGAGTATCAAACATGACCTAAGTCCTATTAGTCTCTTACTTCTGTTTCTCACTATTCTTATTCCCAAAATATAGGCAGCCTCTCCGAGGTCCTTCATAGCGAAACACTTCCCAAGCCAGGACTTTACCTCCTTTAGGTTCGGGATGTCGTTTCCTATGAGCAGTATGTCATCGACATACAATACGAGGAAGCTAACTATACTCCCACTGGCTTTGACATATATACAGGATTCATCCTCGCTTCGCAAGAAACCAAACTCTTTGACTTTCTCGTCAAAACAAAGATTCCATCTGCGAGATGCTTGTTTCAATCCATAAATGGATTTCTCAAGCTTACACACCCTATTAGGATGCTTCACATCGACAAAACCCTCTGGCTGACTCATGTAAACATCCTCAGCCAACTTCCCATTGAGGAAAGCGGTTTTGACGTCCATCTTCCATATTTCATAGTCATGAAATGCAGCAATGGCTAGCATCACCCTAATAGACTTTATCTTCGCAACTGGTGAGAAGGTCTCATCATAGTCAACTCCGGGAGTTTGAGTGAAACCCTTCGCGACCAAATCACACTTTATAAGTGTGCACATTCCCATCCATGTCGGTCTTCTTCTTGAAGATCCATTTGCACCCGACCCTCTTACGACCTGGCACATTGTTAACCAGATTCCAAACTTGGTTGTCATACATGGACTGAATCTCGCTGTCCATAGCCTCTTTCCATTTCGCAAACTCTAGGCTTGCCATGGCTTCCTTATAGCTGTTAGGTTCGTCCAAATTTACTAGTGTACTATCACTAATAAACATATCCCCTTCAATAGTGATATGGAAACCATAAAACTGGGGTGGAACACTAACTCTTTCGGAACGTCTAAGAGGTAAGGACTCGTCAATCGATTCAACATGAGTTTCCTCCTCAAGTTAAGCGCCAGTATCAGAGGTTCCTTCATCGTTCGATTCTTGAAGCTCTTCAAGATTGATTTGCCTCCCACTGTCCCCTTGGCTTATGAGTTCTCGTTCTCGGAAAACCCCTCTCCTTGCAATGAAGACAACATTGTCACTCGGTCTATAGAAGAGATAACCAAAGGACTTCTGCGGGTAGCCGATGAAAATACACTGCTCACTACCAGGTTCGAGCTTATCGTGAGTCTCTCGTCTTATGAAAGCCTTAAAACCCCAAACCTTGATATGTGCCAACGAGGGAGCTTTCCCTGTCTACATCTCGTGAGGTGTTTTGGCAACCTTCTTCGTAGGGACTAAGTTAAGGATATGGGCGGCAGTCTCTAAGGCATACCCCCAGAATGAGATAGGTAGTGAAGCACGACTCATCATGGAACGAACCATGTCGATCAAGGTTCGATTACGCCTCTCAGCCACACCATTCAACTGCGGTGTCCTGGGCGGCGTCAATTACGAAACTATTCCGCATTCCTTGAGGTAGTCGTGGAATTCAAGACTAAGGTACTCTCCACCTCGATCGGATCGAAGCGTCTTGATTTTCCCGCCCAACTGATTCTCCACTTCTTGCTTGAACTCTTTGAACTTTTCATAGGTTTCTGACTTATGCCTGATTAAGTAGACATAGCCATATCTGCTATAATCATTGGTAAAAGTCACGTAGAATCGACTTGCATCCCTTGTGGTGGATCTAAAGGGTCCACATACATCTGTATGTATGAGATCTAATAAACCCTCACCCCTTTCACAAGAACCAGTGAAGGGTGACTTGGTCATCTTTCCAAGTAAACAAGACTCACACACGTCATCATCCCTAAGGTCGAATGACTCCAATACTCCATCCTTTTGGAGTTGGGCTATGAGTTTCTTGTTGACATGTCCAAGACGACAGTGCCACAAGCATGCTTTGTCCAAACTATTGGAAGAATCGATACACAATATATCATTTCCAAAATTGTCTACAACCATCACAGTTTCATATATTCCATTACAAGGCAATGCTTCAAAATAGAAAACACCATTAAGATAAGCATAAATAGAACCCTTTTCATTATCAAATGAAAATCTAAATCCTTGTTTATATAAACCATGAAAAGAAATGATGTTTCTTGCCATATCTGGTGAATAGCAACAATTATTCAAATCTAGTCCTAATCCATTACTAAGCACTAAAGAGTAAACTCCAATCTTGGTGACAGGCGACGATCTTCTGTTCCCCATTATCAAGTTTATCTTCCCATGCTCCACATCCCTAATTCTTCTTAGGCCCTGCAAATCAGAACAAATGTGAAAACCACATCCTGTATCAAGTACCCAAGAAATAGCATGTGATGAATCATTAGATTGAATAGTGTACATACATGCGAAGGACGGCTTGATCTTCCCATCCTTGATGTCTTGCAAGTACTTCGACCAGCTTCGTTTCTAATGCCCTATGTTGTGGCAGTGATAGCACTCTGCATCCTTTGGGTTTGAGGTGGGTGCAGCGGGACCAGCCTTGGTTCCACTAGAAGAGGTGCCATCACGGGACTTTCCCTTATGGTGGCTCTTTGAGGGAGCCTTCATCTTCTTACCCTTCCCATGCCTAATAGCTAAGACAGGGGCAACTGTAGCGGGAGTTGATGCAACAGATTTATCCTTGAGGTTGCTCTCAGCAGTCCTCAACAACCCTTGAAGCTTGCTCAACGTGACCTCCTCTTTGTTCATGTGGTAGGTCATGCGGAACTGGTTGTAGCATGGAGGTAAGGAGTGAAGAATTATGTCAATTGTCAGCTGCTCATTGAAGCCCACATTTAACTTCTGCAGGCGATCAACATATCTTTGCATCTTCTGAAGATGAGCAGTGACATACTCTCCGTCTCTCATCTTGGCCGTGTTCATCGAAGTGATGATCTCGTACCTCTCCTGCCTCGCGCTTTGATGGTATCTATCCATCAAATCCTGATGCATCTCGTAAGGGTAGAAGTCCTCGTAGGACTTTTGAAGTTCTCCGGTCATGGTAGCGAGCATGATGCAATGGACCTTCGTAGCATCACGCTCGTGAGTTTCATAAGCAGCAATCTCCTCGGGAGTAGCAGTTTCGAGGTTGATTTCCTTCAGCTCCTTGTCGAGGACATATTCCTTGTCCTCGTAGCGGGTAACCATCCTTATGTTGCGGATCCAATCATTGAAATTGTTTCCGTCAAAGATTACCCTCCCACACAAATTCATGAGTGAGAACGAGCCTGAAGAGTTCGAGCCTGAAGCATTGTTGTTGTTTGAGTTTGACATCTGAAAAAGAAAAGAGACAAAGTTTGATTAGATGAGAATCCCCAATTAGACACCCAAATGAGAAATTAGGGCTACGATCCAACAACATTATTTACAACTTAAAAGAGGGATGTCGTAATTTAAATTGCAATTAATTTGAAGGTAAGTGAATGACGATTCACTAATTTTCACCATGAAAAACAAAAACAAATAAGTTTTAAATGTATTGAAAACTCCTAGATCTTTTGAGATTCATTGAACTTTTCAATGGCATGTTTAAATCTCGATATGCCCCTCAAGTTTGTGACTGGGATACCGAGGATCACAAACAGGGTGTGAATAACCATGCAAATATACATGGTGCCCCTAATGTTACAATCATCTAATCGATGTGCCGGTTAACCACACACGCTCCATCGATCTATGACAAACATCGAGTCACCCTTTTCCACATTTGCTTAGAGCCAAATTAGTATGTCGGTTAACCTCACACGCTCCACTAACGTCTTAGCAAGGGTACAAAGTGTAATTTAATGGAATTGCATCAAATTCACTTTTTGCCTAAAGTAACTAAGAATGGGAATTTTATAAAACATCTAGTTACTTTATAAATCATAATGATTTTAAATAAGGAAAAGGGTTGCCCTATCCTACCCGTTCGGCTAACGACCCTCCACCAATCAAGGAAGCGGTGGGTGAGAGTGGACACCCATTAAACGACCATTTTATAGGCCATAACCTTATACCCCCCTTATAGATCGGCTTCGTGAATGAGACCTATTAATGGTAAGACTAGCATTTATATTATACATATATAATAATTATTCTTATAATATTATAATAGTATAGGGTTAATTTTAAACTTGTAAAATTCTAGGGTTTGGAATTTAATTATTTCAAAATTAAACTTTTAATCCAAAAAATTTAATTCCAAAACTGGAGGGCAAGTTTTGAAACATTTCAAAACAATCTAGATCAAAATTCAAATAAATAATTAAACAATTAATATTGATGATTATCTAATTTTGACCTAATCCAATTTCATGCAAGATAATTGACCAAATAATTCAAATAATTAGCATTTATCATATAAGGAAATAATTATTCAATTAATTTGACATTATCTTTTATTTTGGCAAGGATAATCACATAATATCAATAAAATTCGTATTTTATCAATCAAAAACGTTTTGGTAATTATCCCACAGCAAAATAGGCATAAAATCCCGAAAATCCCTCTGTCTGACTGTCCGACTCGTCGAGTCCCTTAATGGACTCGTCGAGTTCATCCTACTCGGCGAGTCCTCTTTGGGACTAGGCGAGTCTGTCAGAAAGAAAGCCAAAAAATCAAATTCAAGCAATGAACAATCATACAATACATTAAATACAATAGAAACCAATCAAGGCTCTGATACCACTGATGGGTTTAGAGCATAAAAACAATCCTATGTGCTCATGCAAAACCCTAAAACTTGGATCTAGGTTTCTCTATTGTACATGCAAATCATCCAAGACTTTTGAACCCTAGATCTAGCATACATATTTTGAAATTAACCTAATAGATCAGATCTAGATGATTACCTTTCTTGAATGGCTTGAATATTCAACTCTTGGAGCTTAGTGTCACAAATGTCACACCTCTAATGGCTTACAAAAACCATAAGCAAGAGGATGATATTGGAGAGAAGGGAAGAAGGCACAATTTCGGCTAGGAACTCTGTAGGGTTTCCAGTGGCCGAAATCTGATGCCCTTAGGGTTCTATTTATACATGTGCTGCTAGGGTTTCAGTCAAAACCCTAATAGACAGCTTAGGCCTTAAGCAATCCAAGGAACCATCTGGAATAAGGCCTCATTGGACGAATTCAAGATGGACTCCATCTTATTTTCGTCCATGCCCTAATCCATAAGGATTCTCCGCCCAATAACTAACTATCACACAATTGACAATTCAGTCCCCTTTATTTAATTAATCTCTTTCAGCCACATAATTAATTCTTAATTAGTTCTTGACTAATATTAATTAAACTATATGATTTCTCCCTTAGTATATTATTCATATAATATATTAATAAACCATAATAACATCACTCTCTCTATAAATCATCCCGTCAAGTTGCTCTGGTGAAGGCAACCCAAAAGGACCATGCACAACCAGGTCAAGTACATACCAAATATAGATACGGGCTTAGACAGTAATCCAAAAAGAGAGATAGAGAGATAGAGAGAGAGGTATAGATGGAGATGTAGGGAGTGAGAGGGAAGGGGAGAGGGAGAGAGAGAGAGGTAGAGATAAAAATCGAAAGAGGGAGAAGGAAAGAGAGATAGAGATAAAGATGTAGAGAGGGATAGAGAGATAGAGCTAGAGATATATAGAGGGAGAGAGAGCGAGATAGAGAGAGAGAGAGAAAGAGAGAGAGAAAGAGAGAGAGAGAGAGAGATAGAGAGAGAGAGAGAAGAGTACAGAAAATTAGAAGAAATATAGAAGTGTAAAGAATGAGTAATGAAATATGAGTATCTTGTGAAAATCTTATGGTAGCTTGAGTAGTTGTAAGTCCATTATTACTCTAATTAAAGAAAATAGTTAAGTTATAATTATTATGTGAATTGGAATAAGAATTACTCATTAAGCTCTTTGTAGCTTATCCTCTTTGTGATGTGTGTTTTACAGGTACATTTATACAAACAAGGAAAGAAGTAAAGATTACTCACTAAGCTCTTTGTAGCTTATCCTCTTTGTGATGTGTGTTTTGCAGGTAAATTTATATAAGAAAGGAAAGAATTAGAGAGATTGTAATAGCTGGCACAGATCATTGTATTTATTTTCTTTGAACTAATCCTATTGATAACTACTTGTACTAGATTGTTAATGTAAGGGTACACCAATGTGCTTTATTAGATAAAAAGTGAAAACTTTTGGGTGTACCTTGTGTTAAAAAGTTAGGTGTAACAACTTGATATCATAGCCGTTGTTTAAGTGAACTAGGTTCTTATACAAGATTCTTAATCTTAAACAATAGAATAGAGACGATGATTGATCTAATATGATGAGTATGAGTTAGTTAATTAATTAACATTTATGGAACTCTGAGATAAGTGTATATATATATATATATATATATATATATATAATTTCCCTATAAATAATGTCGTGGAGCATTACGAAGAAAGATTATGGAGCTTGATTGCGAGATTCACAATGGTATATGTGAGCACCGTGACTAGAGATACGTGGAACGATGATTGTAGATACATAGAGAGGTGATCAGAGGTACACGATATGGTTAGACTGCTATATAGCAATGTACTTTACTAATCACGACGTGGTCATAAAGCAGGATGTTATAATTGAGTTTTAGAAATCATGATGTGGAGATAATGATACCTCGACGTGACTGGATTACAACAATGTGGTTAGGATTAGACCACAATGTGGTTACGAAGAGTGAATAAATAGGGTAACATACTTTGAACTATCACGACATGACGGAGTTTTCCACGACGTGAATTGAAAGTAGATTGTTATATGATTAATTATGGCAATAAGATCACGACATGAATGGTATCATGGTATGACGTGTATTCGAGTTTAAGTTTATATGTAACTAGATAATATTATATTGTTCATGTCTTAAATTATTATTGAATGATGTCATGAAGGTAAGAATTGAGTAATAAGAGTGAGAGTTTTAACTAATAAAATAATAGAGTATGGTGAGTCACAATATGAGCTTTTTGTGACAATATTTTGTGAGTAGAAAGAATGAGTATGGTAAACACATAATGAATATTTTGTGGTAAAATATTTTGAGTAAGTGTGAAATAGCTATATTATAGTTGTATTGTGTAAAGAGTTGAGTATAGCTCTTGTATAAATTGATAATAGAGATTCAAGATTGTGTATAATGGAGTAGAGTTATTAAATATATCACATGTTGAGTTTCTTGTGATATTGAGTAAAGAGATAATTGATGTCATATAATGAGTATCTTTTGACGATTATAATGGTAGTTGGGGTGGTTGTAAATCTATTTCTGAGGTTTGTTAATTTAAAATGATGGCTTGAGTAGCCATAAACTATTATCATTATAAATGAGTTTTCGGCATTATAGCGTTGTTGCCTATAATTATATTAATTTTATGTTTTAGTGACATTGAGAGACAAATATGACTAAAAATGTAATTTAGTCATTTCCATGAATGTGTGAATAAATTTTGATATCCTTAAGACTATCATTGGTGAGAATATGTTGTAGATATCTAAAATTTGTTTGGATAACGAGATTAAATTGTAAAGATTACAATTGTAATAGGTAGCAAGGTAATTTAGTACATCATGACACAAATAGAGTTAGCCCGTGACATGTCCGATATATGTGAATGAGTGAAATAACTTCTTATTTTTAATATTATTATGCATTGTGTAATTACAGTATATACAAATTTTTATAACTAATAATTTATGGTGTTTAATAGAATTGAGAAGCATATATTGAACGTGTTAAATGGAAATGAGATAAGAAATTTTTGGTTGCTAGAGATAAATCCACCAAAAGAAGAAATGAATATACTTAGGGTTATAGTTAGAGTTATTGAATGAGTAGATATATTAAATTAGAAGTCGTGACGCGAAGCACTTTAAGAGAGAAGTATCGATTTGTAATTGTCAGGATCATTTTCCCTAGAAGTTAAAGTCGATTACTACCAAAGAGTTAGATGAAAGGAATAGTAAATTAAGACACAAGAGGTGTCTAAATATAAATATGTGAGTTTTTTAAACTTTTAAGAGACATGAAAAATGTTTAAGAAAGAGTAAGTAAAATTTAGTGTGGGAAATACAACTAGAGTAATAAATAGAAATAATGAAATGAAATAAGATTGAAGAAAGAGTCATAGATACAGAAAGACGATGAGCTTTTGGTCGAGTATAAAGAGAAATGAGTTAAAAACGTATGTGAGTTAATTGATGAAAATATGATATCATTAGAGGATTGATATCTATATTAAAAATAGAAAAATTATTCGATTATCATATAATACATTATTTCTTGTATATATACAAAGTTGAGTTAAGAGTTGAGAGTTTATTTAATTGATATATGTTGTAGTTATTATTAGTATTGTAAAAGAAATATTGTACTTAGTTCTTTTAAAGTAAAAGTTTGAATTATGTCTTTAATGGGAATACGATGATGAGTTAAGAGGAGTGAGTATTCATAGCTTATAGTTCTGACTAATAGTAAGAGAAATAATATTAGTTGAGAGTAACCAAATACTATAATAAATTATGGATAATAGTAGAAGAATACTATCAGTGAAAAAGAATTAAGGGTTGTGACTGGTAGTAAGTAAAATACTATAAGTAGAGATGGTTATTTTTAGAGAGTGAACATACATTGAGATTCGTCCTTGAGATCTCAAAAATTGATTTAGCAATCAATATGCTTTTAATAGTAGAATGGTATGTAATAACCAAAGTTTGAGAATTATAAACATGTTTGCAATACATGTAATTCTAACATTATAACAATTAGTGAGAATTTTAAACATACTATAGTAGAATTATGGTAATCGACATGATGAGGTGATGCCAGACTTAATTGATGTACTATTAAAATAGAGATAAATGATTAAGGAGTTATTAGATAAAGTTTAAGAGAAAAATAATATAAAATACCTTCGAGCATTATATGGTATAAGAAAAGAGTAAGAGTGCTTGAGACACTTAGAAAGAGTTTAAGAAAATACAAATGAGTCCTGTAATAAATTTAAGATTATGACTTGAGAATCCGAAGAGATTCAGAGGACGAAATCCTTTTAAGGAGGAGAGAACTTGTGACACTTGTTTTCATGACAGGAACTATTATGAGACATGTAATGACTTAAGAACCTCATACTATGAGTTAAAGTATGTGTTTCGTATAACTATGATTTGAGGTGAGATTAAAAAAATGAACTGATGATAATTTAGTGATACAATACCTAGGTTCTTGTATTTATTATGTTGTATCGGAAAATGAGTAGAGTTAAACCAGAAAATTCTGATAGAAAATGATAGTTCACTCTAAGAAGGTTCCGTGGATATAATATTTGTCAAAAATGGAGTTCTTTTGGGAAAGTTATGGCCGTTAGAAGTTAAGATGAATATACGTTGCTATTTTGAGAAAGTCAAAGTCAACTTTTGACCATCACGACGTGACGGTGTGATGCTCACGACGTGGCAATCAGTGGGTCAACATTACATGTGTCAATCAAAGAGCGACATGTGGCAAGACAGAATCTATTCAAGATTCACAATGTGACAATATATGTGTCACGACGTGAAGTGAGGTAAGTCATCGGGACACATGGCGGGAAAGGGTAATACATGACGAAACCGGGGTCCATCTGTCACGACGTGACACACAGATGGTCACGACGTGACCAATGAACAGTATAAATATATGACTCTCAAATCGTTTGAGAGGATTTTGACACACACGATCAGGAAAGCAGCTCAGGAGGTGTTTCCAAGAAATCATTACCGTTGTAATGTACTAATATACGAGAGTACATGGGTCAAATTGCGGGATCAATGGAGGTATATTTTATCCCATTTTATGTAAATACGTTTATGTGATACTGGTAAAGAGTCGTTAATCCTGAGTATGTATTACGTGATTTCGTGATATGGTGCTATTACGAACCACGTAATTTGTTAAATGTTAATCTTGTCATTTTGGGTTAAATACCCTAATTCATCGAGATTTGTCAAATTAATTTATGACTTGCGGGGTAAAGTTGTTAGTGAATTATATTTGAAAATATGACTAGTTTGTGTGACAAATAGTTACCAAGTCTGATTAGTGATCCAGTAATTGATCACTATTATGAATATAGTGATGTGATTAGACAAGTTCTAATGAAATTGATATATTGTCTAGATAGGGTTGGATAAATGATGAATAGGAAGGCAGCACTGAGATGGAGGCCAGATAATAGTTAGTCTTCACTAACTAACCAAGTGAATAACCTTATCTTTATGTATATTATTGTTATCTAGATACTTGATAATTATTGTGCATACTCATAGTTGAGTATTATATTTTAATGATTATTTGTTAATATTATATGAGTAGAGTAATTGTGATAATTGAAATTATAGCTGCCTGATGCTATATAAGTCACTAAATAGGATAAATGAGAATTTTAGTATTTTATTACTATTTGAGTAAATAGAAGTATGTGATTAAGATACACAGTGAAGTATAATATTCATAAAGAGTATATTCGAAATTTAAAATGTAATATTAAAATATGTGTTGTTAATTTACTATAATTGAGACATGTAGTTGAATATTATTATATGAGCTACGAATTGAGAATTTCTAACATAAATAGTAGAGTAGTGTTATATAATTTAAAATGTTAGAATAATTGTAATTTAGAGATGTAGAAAGGGAGAGGGAGAGAGAGAGAGAAAGAGCTAGAGATGAAGATGTAGAAGGAGATGGAGAATGAGCGAAAGATATATATATATATATATATATATATATATATATATATATATATATATATATATATATATATATATATATATATATATATATATATATATATATATAGAGAGAGAGAGAGGTAGAGATAGAAATGTAGAGAGGGAGAGAGAAAGTGAGATAAAGACAGAGATGTAGAGAGTGGGAGTGAGAGGGATATATATATATATATATATATATATATATATATATATATATATATATATATATACATACTAGAGTTGTAGAGAGGGAGATGGAGAGATAAATAGAGCTAGAGATGTAGAGAGAGAGAGAGAGAGGAGTAGACAAAATGAGTATGTTGTGAAAATATGAGTAACGAAATATGAGTATCTTGTGAAAATATTATGGCAGCTTGAGTAGTTGTAAGTGCAGTATTACTCTAATTAAAGAAAATAGTTAAGTTATAATTATTATGTGAATTGGAATAAGAATTACTCATTAAGCTCTTTGTAGCTTATCCTCTTTGTGATGTGTGTTTTACAGGTACATTTATACAAACAAGGAAAGAAGTAAAGAGATTGTAATACCCAACTCGGATCATTATATTTATTTTCTTTGAACCAATCATGTTGATAACTACTTGTACTGTATTGTTAATGTGTGTAAACCAATGTGTTTTTTTTAAATAAAAAGTGAAATTTTTTTGGGTGTACCATGTGTTAAAAATTCGGGTGTAACAAGAATCATCCATGGGGAGAGATCAGAAGGTCAATATGTTCTGAATCCATGGTTAGCAGAGCATAGCTCACAAATGGAACATAGTGAAAGTTGTAAATATGACCTTCAGGGAAGTATGGAGAGATGCCAAATAATGGATTCAGATTTTTCCTTGATTGCTTGAAGAAAAATACTTTATTGGATTGCTCTCTCAAACTATTCTTGAGACCAACCCTCAGTCTGTTTAAGCGAATTCATTGGGATAATCTGCTCAATTTCTATGCCTTTGCTTTTGCCCTTGATAGGAGCTCTTGGAGTTGGGATATTGATAACATTTTGGACAGCAGGAGTGACTATCACTTCCAAAATGTTTGTCACCAATTTCAAAGCAGGCAATCCATCATCGCTTTCCATTGGAGAGCCTTCATCTATTTCAAAGATGAGCGCATGAGGGATCCGAATTTCCTTCGGTTGAGTAGCTCAGAAGGCGTCAACTTTGAGTTGAGTTTTAATCTTGGCCTCTTGAATGATTTTTTTAACTAAGGCAACAAGTGTAGATAGGCATGTTAGCCACTTCGCTTTCTCTTCCTCGAAAATGAAGTTTCCGTAGGGAGGTTGTTCAGCATTGACAATTAGCATATCTTCGTTGTGTGCCACTTCATCCAAGGTTTCGTTTTTGAGTTTAAACAAATTACTCCATTTCCATCTGCTATTAACTCTTTCTCCCCCTCTTGCATCGAAGGGCCCGACCTTTGGTGCAAGCTCTACTTGTTCCTTTAGATCTCCAAACTTCTCACAAACCTTTTGAAAGCTTACATTGACAATCTTGTTGAGATTGTCGTAAGCTTTAGCGGTGGGAGCTTGCTTCTTGAGAGTATCCAAAGTTTCCTTGAAAATTAAGAAGACTTCATCAAATTTGTAATTCATAATGTCCATAAAGTGTTGGGCAGAACGAATTACTTTTATCAGAACCTGTTGAAGCACAAGGTTCATTATGTCCTTCTCCTTGATCTCTTTCTCCAACCTTTGAATTTGATTCTCATGACGAACATGAGTCTGATTGATTAATTCGTTGGTAGCAGAGATCATGTTTCCTTGGATGTTTATTATCCATTCAACAATGTCGATGTGTTGTTGGAGATTTTCTTTGTAGCGTTCCTCAGATTCCTCCATAGAATGTTTCAAACGAAGAGAGATCAACTCATCTAACTGTTTTTCATGGTATTGAATCGAAGGAGTGGCATAGTTAATCTCAGAAATAGCTTTGAGGATAAGATCCATTTTAGTATCAAGTGAGCCAACTTGAGCATTTACAGAGTCGACCTTTGTATCAACTTTGTCAACTTTGTCTTTCATCTCATGAATGGAAAAAGGATCACCAATGAGCTCATATGAGGATCCAATATCTAAGATAGGGTCCTCTTTGTGTTCAACATCCATATCATCATCATTTTAACTATCATTCTCATCATCATCATCATCGTCATCACCCCCATCTTCCATTTCTTCCGATTGCAAATTAAATGCATCTCCTGGTTTGGAAAATGACGGTTTCATGAACTTAATCACCTCTATGGGTCTCTAAATACTGGTGATAGCCGTGTCACCTTCTTCGAATAGCATTTCAACACTAGATTCATGTTCTTCATCAATAGGGACATTAGGATCCTATGAAACCTTATTTGTTTCAGGCACATCTCCAACTTTTTGGTCTGCATCAAAAGTTGGATCATTCGAAATATGAGTTGATTCGGGAACATCACCTTCAGTAACATTCCGGGGAGGATCATCTAAGAATACAGAGGTCTCAATGTCACACCCCTAAACCAGAATGGCGGAAACATTCGGGGGCGGATGACTTCACGTAGTATCATAACAGTTGAATATTTGTAAAGAAAGTAAACCCAACCATCATAAATATAATAAAAAGTTACATTGTTGCATGTAATACATGTTTCAAAAGAATATTACAAATATGATGATTTAAAATGTTTTTATAACAGGCGCCTTAGCGTTCCTTCTCCAAAAGCTGTTGGTTACCTGTATTACTGATTCCCTGAGAAATACAAGTAATTTTGAAAAAGTGTCAACAATTAAGTTGGTGAGTTCATAAGCGTTTTTGTACTAAAATTTGTATGTATTTCGGTAAAAATAGCTGAACGTGTTTCTCAAAAATCCTATATTTTCTATATATTTGTGATCGTTTGAAAAAGGTACCAAAGGCTGGAATGCAATAGTAACTTTCATGCTAAAATGGTGGAAGTGGATTTACAATGTAATACTGAATGCATTTAAGAGTTTCGTAAATCAAAATATTTCGATACTCCATGTGAGTTTTATAACCATGATATTGATCCAGACTGCCTGTAACAACGTTCTTCAGGCGTTGCAGTGTTACGACGTTTGTCACCCCAGACCTGCCGGTCTAACTATAGCTAACAGTTTAGGTGCGGGATTGTCAATCCCGTATAGATCTATACACAAGTATCACGCTCTCCTTACAAGAGATTATGGTCTATAATACAGGACTTGAAATGCGTACTTGAGAGTATTGTGAAGCCGGATGTCTCACAAAACTTAGTATTAATAGATTTACGGAATGAAAAGTCCACATTTCTTGTAAACGAAAGTGTTTCCCTTTTTACAGTGTTTATGTAAAGATGTTATGAATAACTCGTAAACTATACCCATTATAGTTTTTTCAAAAGCGTGTTCCATTTGGTGATAAAAACTCGATGTAATACCAACTTTTCATGTAAAGTGTAACGTTGGTATTAATGTTGTTGAACATTTATAAACAAAATGTAGGTAAAGTATTTGAAACCACACACAACGATGCGTATTTTAACATAAGTTTTTCTCGTGTTTCACTTGTATTTCCCCCCTAAAAAATGAAAAAGACGTGAAAATGTAGGGTTATGAACTCACCTGGAAAGTGTGGTGATTTGAAGAAAACAAGATTTTCTCGGGCGGCACCTCGATCGGAAAGTGGTATATTCCTCGGGAATCTCGGAGCTTCGGACCTTCGTCGGGACTCGGGTACGTAACCGGGGCGTCGGGATAGTTTCGGGAGGCTCGAGAGGGAGAGAATATGAGAGAAAAGGTGTAAAATGCAAAAGAAACTGGAACCCTCGCATCCTATTTATAGGGGGGCTGCCAGGCTTCGTACGCTGGGCGTACTCCGAAGTACGCGGGGCGTACCTCGTACGCTGGGTGTACGTCAGCGATGACGTCACCGGTCTCTGGTCTTTGAATGGGACGGTAGTAGAGGGTGTAGAGGCGACGTGGTTGATCCGAGGCCGTGCATTGGGTACGCTGGGCGTACTCCGAAGTACGCTGGGCGTAACCCTTCAGATAAGCCTCGAAGTGTGTGACCAAAACTTCAAAAATGCGTAACTTTCGCATACGATCTCCGTTTTTGACGTTCTTAATATCCATGCGTAGGTGAGAATGTATTCTACAACTTTCATTTAGACTCCGCCGTCTAATTTTGAATTAAATTTTTAATATTATATTTTAAATAGGCCGGGACAGGATAAATCCGTTAAAAATTCATAACTTCTTCATTCGATGTCCGTTTTCGTCTGTCTTTTCACCGTTGTACTACTATTGTCGAGACCTTCAATTCTAGTTTAGGTTGCGTCGGCTAAATTTTTTTTGATTTTTATCTCTAGTTTTTAGTTGTCTACTGCTACATCTGAAACTTCGAAAAATCATAACTTCCTCATACGAAGTCAGATTTGGGCGTTCTTTTTATACACGCTCACGGTTTAACATAATCTACGAATTTCATTTAGATACCTAAGGCTAAAAAGTATTTTATTGAAATTTCACTTTTTACGCTTAACGGTGTTTTACCGGTTGTGTCGCGGATTTTCGATTGGTCATAACTTCTTCGTTATAACTCGGATTTGAGTGTTCTTTATATTTCTGAAAACCTTGACGCTATATATAACACTTTCTGTATCCCAATTGAGACTTTAGAACACTTCATTTTTGACGCTATTTTTATTGATTCAACATAGTTTATAATATTTGACTTTTTGAACATTACATTGACTCGAAATATCGGGTTGTCACATCATCCCCCATTAGAGGGAATTTCGTCCCGAAATATAATCTAAGACAGAGTTTATGGACTAGGAAAAAGATGTGGGTATTTTTGTTTCATCTGATCTCGCGTTCCCAAGTGTATTTAGGTCCTCGCTTGGCATTCCAACGAACCTTCACAATGGGTATGCGACTTTGTTTAGTTCTTTTAATTTCCCGATCCATGACTTCTACTGGATCCTCTACGAAGTGGAGACTCTCGTTGATTTCAATTTCGTCCAGAGGGATGACGAGGGTCTCATCGGACAAGCACTTCTTTAGGTTCGACACGTGAAAGGTAGGGTGTACGTTATTGACTTCCTGCGGTAATCGAAGTTTGTATGCCACCGAGCCGATCCTGGCAAGGATCTCGAATGGTCCGATATACCTTGGGTTTAGTTTCCCACGTTTTCCAAAACGTATTAATCCCTTCCAGGGTGAGACCTTCAATAGCACCCGGTCCCCAACCTGAAATTCCAAGGCTTTTCGTCTTTTATCCGCATAACTCTTTTGTCTGTGTCTTGAAGCCTTTAGTCGTTCTCGGATTTGGACAATCTTCTCGGTAGTTTCCCTTATGATTTCCGGGCCACTGAGAGTGTTGTCGGATACTTGACCTCTAGCAAGTTGCGTGTCACCCACTTCAGCCCAGCACAAAGGTGATCTGCACTTACGGCCGTAGAGGGCTTCAAATGGAGCAACCTTGATGCTAGTGTGATAGCTATTGTTGTACGTGAACTCTACCAATGGTAAATGGGTATCCCAAGCTTTACCAAAATCGATCACACAAGCTCTTAGCATATCTTCCAAGGTTTGAATGGTTCTCTCGCTCTGACCATCGGTCTGTGGGTGGTAGGCGGTACTCATGTCCAACCTCGTTCCTAGAGATTTTTGTAGTGACTGCCAGAACCTCGAGGTGAATCTACTATCTTGGTCCGAGATAATGGATATTGGTACACCATGCAGTCGTACAATCTCCCTGACGTATGTTCTAGTTAGTTTCTCCAGCTTATCCGTTTCCTTTATTGGTAGGAAGTGCGCGGATTTGGTTAGCCTGTCGACGATCACCCAAATGGTGTCAAGTCCACCCACTGTCTTGGGTAACTTGGTTACGAAATCCATGGTTATCCGCTCCCACTTCCACTCGGGTATTTCAGGTTGTTGCAATAATCCTGAGGGCTTTTGGTACTCTACCTTGACTTTAGCGCAAGTCAGACATTTGCCTACATAGGTAGCAATTTTGGCTTTCATGTTTGGCCACCAATACAGTTTCTTGAGATCCAGATACATCTTATCTGAACCGGGATGTACGGAGTATCGAGTCTTATGGGCTTCATTCATGACAACATCTCTGAATCTGCCAAACTTCGGCGTCCAGATCCGATTCATGAAGTAACGAACCCCGTCATCCTTGACTTCAAGATTCTTATCCATTCCTCTTAAGGCTTCATTCGCCACATTTTCGGATTTCAAGGCTTCTATTTGAGCTTCCTTGATTTGTGCAGACAGGTGTGAATGGATCGTCATTGTTAAGGATTTCACTCGGCGGCCTGAGTATTCCTTTCGGCTGAGGGCATCAGCTACTACATTAGCTCTCCCGGGATGATAACGAATTTCGCACTCGTAATCGTTTAGTAGTTCTACGCACCGCCTTTTTCTCATGTTGAGTTCCTTTTGATTGAGGATGTGTTGAAGGCTTTTATGATCGGTGAAGATTGTACATTTTGTGCCGTAGAGATAGTGCCTCCAGATCTTTAGAGCGAAAACAACTGCCCCTAGTTCGAGATCGTGCGTGGTATAGTTGACCTCGTGCGTCTTGAGTTGTCTCGAGGCATATGCGATGACCATCCCTCATTGCATTAGGACAGATCCAAGTCCCTGGTTTGACGCATCACATTAGACCACAAAGTCTTCTGTTACTTATGGCAAAGATAATATAGGTGCGCTGCATAGGGCTCGCTTTAGTGTTTGGAATGCAATGTCTTGTTTTTCTCCCCAGATGAAGGTTACACCCTTCTGAGTTAGGGAGGTAAGTGGCTTAGCAATCTTCGAGAAGTTTTGTATGAACCTCCGGTAATACCCAGCGAGGCCCAAGAATTGTCGGATTTCTATTGGAGTCCTTGGAGTTGTCCGGTTCTCGATTGCCTTGATTTTGGAAGGGTCCACGTGTATCCCCTCCTTGCTGACCACGTGACCTAGGAAATCTAATTTCCGAATCCAAAATTCACACTTTGAGAATTTTGCGTATAGCTTCTTTGTCCTTAATGTTTCCAAGACCTGTCAGAGGTGCTGGCTATGTTTCTCTTTGCTCCTTGAATAGATGAGTATATCATCTATGAACACGATCACAAATTTGCCCAGGAAAGGACGACATACTCGGTTCATCAAGTCCATGAACACCGTCGGTGCATTTGTCAATCCAAAGGGCATCACTACAAACTCGTAGTGACCATAGCGAGTTCGGAATGCCGTTTTGGGAATGTCTCCTTCCAGGACTCGCAGCTGGTGGTACCCAGATCTTAAATCGATCTTTGAGAAGTAGCTCGCTCCTTGTAGTTGGTCGAACAGATCGTCTATGCGCGGTAAGTGTCACACCCCGCTAAAGCGGAAACACGAGGCGTGGCAGTACAAAGGGTTTCATAGCAAAAGTTTAAAGACAACACCAACCATAGTATTAAAAATCATTACAAATTTACAATGGGTTTGAATAATTTTTAAAGGAAATTACAATGTAAATTGAAATACAACACATGAAAATGCTCCTAAAAGTGATGTGTCCCTAAGTGCCACTTACTCGATGATTCCTGAAAAAGCATGTAAAACGAGTGTCAACTATAAAAATAGTTGGTGAGTACTCACAGATAAACAAAATAATATTGGTTCCATGAATTGAAATCAAAGTTTTGATAAAAGTTTCCAATAATAAAAGTATATTGTTAAAATGAGTAAATAAGTTTGTAAAAACAAAGTTCTTTGTCATCATGAGAGATAAAGTATGTTGCTCAAATAAGATGCAACATTCATATTCTCATGGAAGATAAAGTTCGTTACTCAAACGAGTAAACAAGTTTCATTGCTAACATGAGCAATCAATTTCGTTGCTACAAGGAGCAAACAATTTCATTGCTAAAACATGTATATAAGTTTTCAGTAATAAAAGTTCGTTGTTGTAATGAGAAACAAAGTTCATTGCTATAATTAATAACAAGTTTATTGCTATAACGAGAAACGAGTTTGTATGTGTATGAGCAAACAATGAGTCTCAACCAAACCTATGACTGAAGCCCTATCAAGATCTATGCTTATCGTTCCATAGATGAATATGGTATCATGCACTCCAGCAATAGGGCGAGTGAGGAGTTGTCAATTCCTAATAGCGCTATCCATAATGACCATTGGCTCAAAGAGTTAATGGTTAGAGATAAGGGAAGGGCCTTAGTACGATAAGTTCTCATGTTCCGTGTTGCATAGACATACATAGAGAGACATAGCAATAAAATAGCAATCATGTTTGATACAAATCGATTTAAATACAAAATTCAAATAATAGTTTTTCGGGACATGCTTTTCCACCCCAAAACATAAAAACTGAAAATAGGGGAGTGCGTGAATACTCACAATGCATTTAGATGATGCAAATGGTGCCTTGAACTACGTTCTACGTGTACCACTACCGATTCCTACAATAATGGTATTCGCTAGTGAGTCTCTAATCGAAATCTAACACTAGTATACTTACTACTACAATAAAATTATGCCAATAATGTGTCAAAATTTAATATTGATAAGTTACAAACATTTTTCTGTGGAAATTAAGTTTCAAAGAATCAATTGTTATATAACAATTTAATTGGAAATTTCCCATTATTGAAATGCTAATATTTAACATTTTAAGAGGTGTTCCAATGATTAAATATTCAAAAACTAAATCAATTTAGTTCTAAAATTTCCCAAAGTTTGCATTTCAGTTTTAATTGAAGTCAAAGACCTCAAGATAAATTTTCTTGAATTTTTGATTTGTCTGACTATTTGTCACGATTTTAGTTTCTTGAATAACCATAAAATCATGAAAAATACTAAACAGTTAATAAAATTTACCAAACTTCAGATTTTGGTTCTAAATTTACTAAAAGACTTCTAGATAAATTTTCATGGATTATGAATATGTATAACCATTTTTCATATATTTAATTCTCTAAATAGATACAAATTCATGAAAAATAGAAATCAGTTAAGAAAATACCCCAAACTCTTTATAACAATGTCATTACACATACTTAAGCTGGGAAAAATATAAAAATGGGTTTCTAAACTGTTTAACCCAATTTTATGATTTTTATGCATTTATTCTAATAAAAATGAAATAAATAGAAAACAGTTTCCAAAATTACTCAAACTTTTTATTTTACTGTTATTATACATATAGGAGCTGGGAAAAATATAAAAGATATTTTTCAGTTGGTATTTCTATTTTTCTTTGTTTTATCCCCTTAAATAATCATTAATTGAAGAATAAATAATAAAGAGTTAAAATAAATTCCCAAAAAATTTTGTAATATCATTTACAGTGTAAGTAATCTGGGAAAAATACCAAAGGTGGTTTTCATATTGTATAATCCGGTTTTGGGTATTTAAGTGTATTTAAGTGTATTTAAGTGTATTTAACCTTAGAAAATAGGAGAAAAATAGTATACAGAAGAGAAAAATCATCAAAATTTTTATGTAGGCTCCTAATGTACAACAAGAGGTTCTGGTAATTTTTCATGAATTTTGGATGATCAGAAATATTTTTTCTATTTTTAGGCCATTATAATTACAAAAATTGGGGAAAAATAGAAATGTATTATGAAAAATCTTGAAATTCTTTTTCTGAGTCTTCCACCTCTGGTAAGAGGTGCGAAAATTGCTAGATGGCATTTTCACACTCTCTAAAGTGGTTTTGTGATTTATTGGAACCACACAAAAAGAAAATCAAAAGACACATCAAACAGTAACAAAAATCGATGAAATTTTATGAGGGGTCATTATTCACCATAAGGGTCATCCACGAATGTTTCTAGGATTTATAGACCCCAAAAAGTATTTTATGAGATTTATGCCCTTGTTTTCTTGTAACAAATTTAATAAATCAAAGAAATGGTAAAAACTCTTGGGATTTTCCAGATATTCATATTATCTTAATGGGAATCTGGGAAAATTTTTATTTCGAACAGAAAGAACTTTTAGATATTTTTTATAAATAAAATCATTTACATGCACTATTAACAATGTACTTTAATCATCAAGCTCTTTAGCTTGGTGTTCATCACATGCATCACGGTTTGAAGACCATGCATGGACATATGTTGGTCATAGTGATGTTTTCAAAGGAAATACTTGAATGCATAAGGTATATGAACCTTCAAAACTTGTAAAAATCCGTATTTTAGTGTTTGACATAGGTTTTGGTCCTTGGATTTCACCATTTACAACATGCATGTTGTTTTTGGTTGAAATCCTACCACCATCATCATCAAAACCATGAGTTTGTGTGTGTGTATGTTTATGTGTTCATGATCTTTCATTAGAATGGTGTAGAAGAACAAAGAAATGCAAGAAAATCCATGAATACTTGAAGGAAAATGAAAGGAAATCGTGTTCTACCTTAATGAACACCATTAGATGATGAAGATTTTGAGTATCTTGAGTGTTCTTGGACATGTTGGCTGTAAAATTTCGTGGTTCATAGTGGGAGGAAGAGAGAAAATGTGTGTGAGAGTGTGAGAGAGAAATGAGAGAAAATGAGGGAATATGGAGTGTGAGAGAGAAGAAGAATCATTTTGTGTTGGGAAGAGGAGAGGCATCTTGGGAGGAGGGAGTCCGACTTTGGAGTGGAGAGAGGGTCTCCCTCTCTTAAATTTTATAAAATTATAACTTTATTTTATAAAAATATCAAGTTTTTATAAAATATGCACCTTATTTTAATTTTCATTCACAAAACCTTGATTTTTTTTTTTTTGCATAGAAAATAAGGTTAAATACTAATGACTTAAATTTTATTTTTTTTAAATGCATTCTAATAATTTTTATTATTATAAGATCATATTATAAGTTTCATAATTATTTTTATAGAAATTTTTAAGGTTAAAGTTTATAAATATGAGTTTTTATGGCTTTTAGGGTTTTGGAGTTTAATAAACTTTGAATATCAAAATAAATAGAATATTTGAGACTTTAAATTATCTTATGGTATTATAACTCTTTTATAGTTATAAATAATGTTTGTAATTTATTTTTATCGGTTTATTGGCATTCTATGTAGTGACTCCGAGATTCAAGCGAAATTGAGGAATCAAGTATACTAGTCCTAGTCTACAACTTTGACTTAAGTTTCTATGAGACTCCGACCTAATTTCTACTACTAGGTCAAGTGCATAATGTGTGTATATGATTCATGAAAAGGTGTTCGAGTCAAAGAGTGGCCCGAATAAGGATAGTCACTACCGTTCAGTAGATGCAGAATTCACATATCAATGTGAAATCTAAGCACATTATCCATTGTTTGTAATTGTTTCCAAGTTTCTAGTAGGTCATAACTTAGCTTCTAGTTACAAAGTCTAGTATGTGTCGTGCCTATATGTGCAACTAAGTTTAGTCAAATCTAAAACCGACTCGAATTTTGACGACTGTCACAGTAAGGGATATCGGTTCTTGATCGATTTGGAAAAAGTGTTCATTTAGAGCTAGTGTGCAGCCTACATACAAATCGTTTGTGCTTTCTGTTTTACCGTTTTCCATTTCTACTGTAAATATCTTATTGAGTGCTTGGGGTTTTTTATTAAGTAAGTGTTTGAACTTACGACTCACGAAACTCTCTCCGCACCACAGTCAAAGAGTATGCATGCATAAATGTTGTTGAGGAGAAACGTACCCGTAACCATTGTGGGATCGGCTATTGCCTCGTTCTGCCCTATTGCCAGCACTCTTCCTATGCCGCCAGCATTCTTTGCCTTAGGGCAATCCCTCTTGTAGTGCCCAGTTTCCCCACAACTATAACATGCCTGGCTCATTCCAGCACCAGGAACTTGGGTGATTGGTCGCGCCGGTGCCTTACAGAAACGGGCAGTGTGCCCTTTCCTGTCGCAGTTTTTATAGTGCATCTCCCAGCAATTCCCGTTGTGATGGTAATTGCATTTGTTGCACTTTGGTAGGTTCCCAACATATTGTTTTACCGGCGTGGGGGTAACAGGGACAACAGTGGGGGCAGTAGCGGCATGGACCGCCACTATTTGTTTCTTTGAGGGTTCTTGCGAAGCTTGACCTTTCCTCTTGCTCCAATACTTCTTGTTGTTGTTGTTGTTGGCATTGCTGTTATTGTTGTTGCTTCCTTTGGTTGGTTCGGGGACGACGGTCGTGACATCTTGGCAGACCCCATGATCAACGAGGGACTGTGCCAGTTGTTTGGCACTGTCAAACGTCGTGGGTTTGGAAGCAAGCACACTTCCTCGAAGCTGGGGCGACAGCCCCCAAATATACCTTTCCACCTTCTTGCTTTCTAGGGCCATCATCCCTGGACAAAGTATTGTCAAATCACTGAACCTATTCGTATAGGTTGTGATGTCCGAGCCCACCATAGTTAATCCCCAAAGCTCCAGTTCAAGCTTCTGAATCTCGCCCCTTGGGCAGTACTCTCACAGTAGCATTTGCTTCAGGTTCTCCCAACCCATGGAGTTTGCCACCACCAGAGTTAGCGACTTGACGTGGCCATTCCACCACGTTAGGGCTCGTTCGGAGAAAGTACAAGCGGCAAATTTTACTTTGCTCTCTTTGGGGCATGAGCAGATTTCGAATACGGCTTCCGTTTTCTCTATCCATTGGGATAGAGCCATTACTCTCCTGGTTCTATTAAAGGGGATGGGTTTGCTGTTGGAGAAGTCCTTGTAAGTACATTTCCCGGAACGACCCTGATTTTGGCCATTAGTAGAGCTATTTATTCCTCCTCCTGACCCGTTGTTACTCATTTGTTCCATTGCTGCGGTTACGGCAGCTGTTACAGCAGCCTGAAAAGTAGCAGCATCCATCGATGGAGGTGGTGGTGGAGGTGGTGTTGGTGCTCCTGTAGTATTGAAGCATTGGTGATTCCTTCTTGGCGGCATGATTCTGCCATAAGTTAAGAGACGAATTTTTGATAAGTCTTCAGAAATGATTATGGAAAGTCTTAGTATTATATGTTTTGTGTTCTGAACATTACTGAAATTTGTAATGGAAACTCACAATAATAAGTGTATGATTTCCTTAGCATTTTTAAGAACTTAATGGAATACTCAAAGAAATAATAAATGCGTGTCAATCTCATTGATATTAATAATTGATACAACGATCAGGAAAATTTGACCTTACATGGGTCTAGGGTACATCAATGAGAATGGGAAAATTTGACAGCATTCGGGCCCCCGAATTGTGCACTCACAATCCGTCGGGTTTACATTTAAAAGAAAGAGCAGCACCAACACTTAGTCGATAAGTATATATTCATAGCTCCAGAAGTACGCGCTCTACTCCAAGCGGGTGGCACGCTGCGGACCATGGTATGTGGTTGTGGAAGTCTGAGCTCGGGCTACTTGACGTTCAGTCTCGATGATGCGCCTCTCCAGTGCGGCTTGGCTCTTACGGAACTCCCTTACTTCGGCTCTAGCAGCAGTAATGTCCTTCTGAAGGGAAAAGGTGTGCTCTATTGTCCGCTCATGTTCTTCGTCCAGACGAGGAAGACATACTGCAGTGATAGCAGCGGTGGCTTCAATGTCCAAGAGTTGGCTGGCATTCACTCTTGCTTGCTCGCCTTGGTTGGCAATGCAAGGAACCATGACAGGGAGTGCCCTGTCAGCCGAACCCCCGTTGCGGAGGTTATAAAAGCCTCGTGTCATGTCGTAGGGTGGGCGATGCCCTTGTTCCCTGCTCCATCGCTTCAGATCCACAGCCCAGCGGGGCGCCGGGCCCTGAAAGTTCCTTTGGGGATTTGCTGCTCCTCGGGGAGGATTGTAGATCTCTGGTTCCGAGTCAGTGCTCCCACCATCTCCTTCCTCTTCTGAATCTTCATCTGGGTCTTCCTTGGGATCCTCTTCGGAATCCTCTTCTGGCTCTTCCTCGGGAATCTCTTCAGGATCTTCCTCTGGGTCCTCCTCAATCCAGCCTCCATTACCCTGGTTAGGGTAGTAGGGATCCCCGGGAATGTGAAATCCTGCCATTTCGTCTGATCGAGAATAGAGGTACGAGAATTATATATAAAACTTGGGAGTAAAATAAAATAATAATAATAATAATAATTTTTGATAAGTAAATTTTATTTATTTATTTGACGATTCCTAATATTAATTAAATATCGAGGTTCGCACGATTATTATAGTGCTTATGGTTTTATAAAATACTCCTATAGTATTTCAAATTTGTAAGTTTGATTCTAGTATTTTCTTTGGTAAGTTTTTGACTTGTTGCTCACTACGACCATTCCTCGACATACGTTGGTCACATCCAGGATAAATATAGTTGATCAGGCTATATTTATTCTCGATCTGATTACATACCCCGAGGCCTAATCGTAGCATCGCAACTTGCCTTAATACTTTTGTAAAATTTTAGCTATGATACGAGACCGATGCATGCGTGTACTTATACTTTTATAAAAATAAAAATATATATCATTTTAATTCATTAAAAGCATAGTTTGTGAAAAACGTTTTCTCAGAGGGTTCTAGTCCCTTTGCATTTTTAGTTTGTATATCTTATGTGGCTCGATATACTTAGTTCACTATAAACAATGCTCTGATACCAATCTGTCACACCCCCAAACCAGAATGGCGGAAACATTCGGGGGCGGATGACTTCACGTAATATCATAACAGTTGAATATTTGTAAAGAAAGTAAACCCAACCATCATAAATATAATAAAAAGTTACATTGTTGCATGTAATACATGTTTCAAAAGAATATTACAAATATGATGATTTAAAATGTTTTGATAATAGACGCCTTAGCGTTCCTTCTCCAAAAGCTGTTGGTTACCTGTATTACTGATTCCCTGAGAAATACAAGTAATTTTGAAAAAGTGTCAACAATTAAGTTGGTGAGTTCATAAGCGTTTTTGTACTAAAATTTGTATGTCTTTCTGTAAAAATAATTGAACGTGTTTCCCAAAAATCCAATATTTTCTATATATTTGTGATCGTTTGAAAAAGGTACCAAAGGCTGGAATGCAATAGTAACTTTCATGCTAAAATGGTGGAAGTGGATTTACAATGTAATACTGAATGCATTTAAGAGTTTCGTTAATCAAAATAGTTCGATACTCCATGTGAGTTTTATAACCATGCTATTGACCCAGACTGCCTGTAACAACGTTCTTCAGGAGTTGCAGTGTTACGACGTTTGTCACCCCAGACCTGCCGGTCTAACTGTAGCTAACAGTTTAGGTGCGGGATTGTCAATCCCGTATAGATCTATACACAAGTATCACGCTCTCCCTACAAGAGATTATGGTCTATAATACAGGACTTGAAATGCGTACTTGAGAGTACTGTGAAGACGGATGTCTCACAAAACTTAGTATCAATAGATTTACGGAATGAAAAGTCCACATTTCTTGTAAACGAAAGTGTTTCCCTTTTTATAGTGTTTATGTAAAGATGTTATGAATAACTCGTAAACTATACCCATTATAGTTTTTTCAAAAGCGTGTTCCATTTGGTGATAAAAACTCGATGTAATACCAACTTTGCATGTAAAGTGTAACGTTGGTATTAATGTTGTTTAACATTTATAAACGAAATGTAGGTAAAGTATTTGAAACCACACACAACGATGCGTATTTTAAGATAAGTTTTTCTCGTGTTTTACTTGTATTTCCCCCTTAAAACATGAAAAAGACGTGAAAATGTAGGGGTATGACTCACCTGGAAAGTGTGGTGATTTGAAGAAAACAAGATTTTCTCGGGCGGCACCTCGACCGGAAAGTGGTATATTCCTCAGGAATCTCGGAGCTTCGGACCTTCGTCGGGACTCGGGTACGTAACCGGGGCGTCGGGATAGTTTCGGGAGGCTAGAGAGGGAGAGAATATGGGAGAAAAGGTGTGAAATGGCAAAAGAAACCGGAACCCTCGCATCCTATTTATAGGGGGGCTGCCAGGCTTCGTACGCTGGACGTACTCCGAAGTACGAGGGGCGTACCTCGTACGCTGGGCGTACGTCAGCGATGACGTCACCGGTCTCTAGTCTTCGGATGGGACGGTAGTAGAGGGTGTAGGGGCGACGTGGCCGATCCGAGGCAGTGCATTGGGTACGCTGGGTGTAACCCGTCGGCTAATTTTGATTAAAATTTTTAATATTATATTTTAAATAGGCCAGGACAGGATAAATCCGTTAAAAATTCATAACTTCTTCATCCGGTGTCCGTTTCCGTCCGTCTTTTTACCGACGAAAACGGACATCGGATGAAGAAGTTATGAATTTTTAACGGATTTATCCTGTCCCGGCCTATTTAAAATATAATATTAAAACTTTAAAACAAAATTAGCCGATGGAGTCTAAATGAAAGTTGTAGAATATATTTTCACCTACGCGTGGATATAAAGAACGTAAAAAACGGAGATCGTATGCGAATGTTACGCATTTTTGAAGTTTTGGGCACACACTTCGAGGCTTATCTGAAAGGTTACGCCCAGCGTACTTCGGAGTACGCCCAGCGTACCCAATGCACGGCCTCAGATCGGCCACGTCGCCCCTACACCCTCTACTACCGTCCCATCCAAAGACCAGAGACCGGTGACGTCATCGCTGACGTACGCCCAGCGTACGAGGTACGCCCCGCGTACTTCGGAGTACGCCCAGCGTACGAAGCCTGGCAGCCCCCCTATAAATAGGATGCGAGGGTTCCAGTTTCTTTTGCCATTTTACACCTTTTCTCTCATATTCTCTCCCTCTCGAGCCTCCCGAAACTATCCCAACGCCCCGGTTACGTACCCAAGTCCCGACGAAGGTCCGAAGCTCCGAGATTCCTGAGGAATATACCACTTTCCGGTCGAGGTGCCGCCCGAGAAAATCTTGTTTTCTTCAAATCACCATACTTTCCAGGTGAGTTCATACCCCTACATTTTCACGTCTTTATCATGTTTTAGGGGGAAATACAAGTGAAACACGAGAAAAACTTATGTTAAAATATGCATCATTGTGTGTGGTTTCAAATACTTTACCTACATTTTGTTTATAAATGTTAAACAACATTAATACCAACGTTACACTTTACATGCAAAGTTGGTATTACATCGAGTTTTTATCACCAAATGGAACACGCTTTTGAAAAAAACTATAATGGGTATAGTTTACGAGTTATTCATAACATCTTTACATAAACACTGTAAAAAGGGAAACACTTTCGTTTACAAGAAATGTGGACTTTTTATTCCGTAAATCTATTGATACTAAGTTTTGTGAGACATCCGGCTGCATAGTACTCTCAAGTACGCATTTCAAGTCCTGTATTATAGACCATAATCTCTTGTAGGGAGAGCGTGATACTTATGTATAGATCTATATGAGATTGACAATCCCGCACCTAAACTGTTGGCTACAGTTAGACCGGCAGGTCTGGGGTGACAAACGTCATAACACTGCAACGCCTGAAGAACGTTGTTACAGGCAGTCTGGGTCAATAGCATGGTTATAAAACTCACATGGAGTATCGAAATATTTTGATTTACGAAACTCTTAAATGCATTCAGTATTACATTGTAAATCCACTTCCACCATTTTAGCATGAAAGTTACTATTGCATTCCAGCCTTTGGTACCTTTTTCAAACGATCACAAATATATAGAAAATATTGGATTTTTGGGAAACACGTTCAGTTATTTTTACCGAAAGACATACAAATTTTAGTACAAAAACGCTTATGAACTCACCAACTTAATTGTTGACACTTTTTCAAAATTACTTGTATTTCTCAGGGAATCAGTAATACAGGTAACCAACAGTTTTTGGAGAAGGAATGCTAAGGCGTCTGTTATCAAAACATTTTAAATCATCATATTTGTAATAGTCTTTTGAAACATGTATTACATGCAACAATGTAACTTTTTATTATATTTATGATTATTGGGTTTACTTTCTTTACAAATATTCAACTGTTATGATACTACGTGAAGTCATCAGCCTCCGAATGTTTCCGCCATTCTGGTTTGGGGGTGTGACACTCAAGAACATCTACACTTATATTCTTGGTAACATCATGCCGCAGATCATCCAAAACATTAGGAACATCATCGATGGCTTCGGAGGACTTCTTATTTGTTTCATCTAGAACGATGTTTGTGTGATCATAGTTGAAGTCTCTTGGAGCTGAGTGAGTAGCTTGAAATCTTCTGCTAATTAGAAAAGTTGTGATTTATTTCATAGATTTTTTTCGAATGATTGGTGTGAATCTTGCAAATAAGAGAATATTAAGTTTAAAAAAGTAGCACCCAAACGTCCTTTTATACGTGGTGGTTATTGATTTGGTTGGGGCGTCTGAGATGGGATAGAATGTCCCGACTTTGAAATGTGTTGGATTTCCAACAGGGGTTGGAAATCATGCTTGTATAGAAGGAAAGGGTTTAAGATGACTCGTGTGTGTGTGTGTTCCAGGGGGATCCAAGGATTTTTGTTCAATATCGACACCAACCTATTGGGAGGATGGGGTAGATTATGAGCAGACTCCCCGTGAGTGTGTGCAAGTGATGATGAGACTCCGAAGGGTACTTCAGATGAATGGACAGGTGGGGTTGGATGAGACCCAGAGTCCGGTCGTTTATCGATATGTGATTCCTTTTAAGAGGAATGGCCGGTTTTGGATCTATTTATGGCTTTGTGTTTAGAGGGAGAACGAGGTCTCTTTCTAGACTTCATCTTAATTCAACTACCAGTTGGAGTTGGTTTCTTCACTTACGACGGCTGAACATCCGAGGACTAGGTAGGAATTAGTAGGCCAAGTAATTTTGTGTAACGTACTAAACTCAGAACCAAAAATTATGTTTTTATAGTAATTAAACCATCAATCAAACAGGTTTGTCAAACCATAAAATATTCAGAGTAAACCAAATAACATCCCAAAAGTACATGAGAGTTAATAAGCGGAAAAAACATGGTGTGTGCAATGCGATCATCTCGACCTCTTCCCCTTCGATCTGGAAGTACCTGAAACATAAACTGAAAACCACAACCACAAAGCTTAGTAAGTTACCCAAAATACCTCATACCATACATATCAAACATACAATGGGCCATTTCCGACAACCAAAGGGCCTCGCCCGACATTGATCCCCGCTTGGAACAGATATGTATGTATCATGTGATAGGCCCCGCCCAACACACCCATCATGCCCCGCCTGGCATCGGGCCCCGCCCGACATACACGCAATACATACACACATGAAAGGTCACACAGACAACTAGCATACATATAACAATAATCCATGGGTCGGCATTGGTGCCTTCGGCCCGTCAAACACAGTGATGAAACTCACCTTAATCTGCTAGAAAATCAGGTAAATGCTCGGGCTGCTAATCCGGGAAATCTCCACACTAAATACAATCAAATAACATCCTAATTAATAATTAGGGCATAAACCATATCCGAGAGTCTAAGTATTTAATCCCGACTCGTATGGTAAAAGACCATTTTACCCTTTCCTTACTGGGCTAAAATATGAAAGCCCAAAACCCCAAAATGTTCCACTAGCCCAAAAGACCAAAAAGTCCAACTGGTGAGTATTCCCCATGTACCACCAGAGTACGCGCATCGTGATCACTTACAGGACTCAAACGCAGTATGTGCAGCGTACTCAAACGTACGCCCAGCATACTGGCCAGAGGTCCTTTCTCTCAACAATCGACTTAACCCATTAAGACTTTGACGTCCAAACTTCAAATCTACTCCTAAATGATGTCTTAATCCATAAAGTTGGTGACTTTACCTACTTGCATGGCTCACAAGGACCCAATACTAAACCCTAGGTCCAAAATACCTCACAAATGTCCACAACTCATGCATGGTTGAAACAAAACCATCAAGACTTGATTTTTATGCTTCAAAAGCCTCAAATCTATTAATAAATGCCACTCTAAGGTTCTGGAGTAACCCATACTCCCAAGAATCAAGGTCATGAGACCAAAAGCCCCTAAATCTACCCATAAATGAGATCTCAACAAAGGAACCATCAAGGTAAGAACCTTTTACCTCCATAAGTTTGCAATGAAGAAGATAACTCTCGATATTGAGGCTCCAACTCCAACAATTCACCACCACCAAGTATCTTCTTCTTTTAATGCACCAAAAAGGGCTAAAACTCAACGAATAGGTCAAGAATGCACCAAAGATGGCTAGGGTTTCGTGGGGTATCTTTAGAGGGAAGGAGGATGATGAGGGGAAAGGTCTTGAGTCTATAATGATGCTTAAATAGGGTATAAACCCTAAAAATTAGGGTTTGTCCTTGGACAGCGTATGCCCAACGTACTCATATCCCCCCCCCCCCCAAAATTTACACTTTCGCCCCATTGGGATCAAATTTGCACATACCTTAATAACAAAGGTCGAAATAATAAATACCTTCGAACCGAGTGTTACATTTTGATACCTATAGATGTTTGACTTTGAAAGGAGAGTGAGAAGGAAGCGCATCCAACATGTGTTGAGGAAAAACGTCGAATGGGAACAAATGAACTTTGATTTGGAAGTACGTATGTATTAATACCTTTAAAGGAGTGATATACCTCATTAAGTGACGTGTTGATAGAAACTAGTTTTTGTTTCTCTTCATACAACTGTTGAAGAGTGAGAGCGCATAATCTCGAACTAGGGATCTCGTTCTTCTTCACACGTTGATTGATTTTCATAAAGTCACTCCACGTGACTTCACGAAGATCAATGATATTGTTTTTCCCTGTGTAGATGTTGTATACCATATACAACCAGTCCTTTCTGATAGAGTTGGAGCCAACATGTTTTCTTGAAATTCCCTTCATAATGGTGTGCATAAGAATGGTCCAGATTCCAGGAACAAATCATTTCTTGAATTCTTTGGGCACATACACTACTTTAAAACCGATCAGAGTCAGAAAATCTTGAAATTAATCAGTTGTGGGTTCTTTAACAATGAACCTTTGTCGATTTGGCTTGATCCCAACTCTTTTCAGAATCAGTTCCTTTGTAACATCAACAATTATGTCATTATCGGTGATGTAAACTTCAAAATTTTCATCTAAAATGTGAATTCCTTAAAAGGATTTGAAAAGGAGACGAAGGGGGAACTTAGGGTTAGGTTCTTTAGTGAGAGCAATTGAAATGGGATGAATAGAGATAAACTCAATCATGACTCTAATAGATTTATCGTAGCCTATGGGGTTCAAGGAGAAAAGTTGAGTTGTATCCCTGATGATGGTCTCAGATAATGAAGACTCAGCGGGGCCCTTTGATGATTTCTTCATTGAAGGAGATTTTGTTGATATGGGTGCCATTGATAAAAGAAAAGCTTTTGAGAAAAATAGAGTACATATAAAATTTTAAAGGGCTTGAAGGAGAGTAAGAGAGCATAAAGAGGGAACGGTTGATTTTGAAATCAATTTATAGTATGGGTTTGTTTTGGGTCGGGTCGAAGAAACAAGAATGACACCCGATTTGAAACGGTTTGCATTTAATGTGGGGTACTCAATTACTCGTCTTATGTGACAGTTAACCCAAATTGATGTGACATTTGTTTGGTTAAAAAGAGTAACTATTGATTCCCTTTCAGAAACACAGGTTGTCGTTATCTTATTATTTGTGCCAAATGCATTTTTGTAACGCCCAATTCCCGATACATATTTTATTTTACAAGTTTTTGCATAATTACACAAGGACTCGACGAGTTGGAGGCCCAACTCGTCAAGTAGGTGCGTGTGATTGGACGCGGGTGGAAAAGTCTACTCACCGAGTCGGAAGCCCCGACTCGACGAGTAGGCCTGTCTGGATGAAACCCTAAAATTGAGGGTTTTCACCCTATTTAAAAAACTTATAGGGTCTCCACTCCAGCCTCCATTACCCTCAGACTCTCTTCACAAAATCCTAATCGAATATTGAGTGTTCTTGAGCTTTATGTGCCATTTGTGTGTATTTGAAGCTTGAGAAGAAGAAGGAAACTTGGGAGATCAAGAGAAAGCAAGTAGATCCAGAGGTTTTGGCACATTCCCAACTCATTTGAGGTATAAAGCTGATACCTTGACTATTGATTTCTTAGATCTCCATTTGGGGCTATTTTCTACCTTTTCTAGGTATTAGTGAAGCCATATTCGGGATTGTGAGTATACATGGAGTTGTACTTCAGATCTTGAACCTTTAAGAGTTCCCATGGCATAAAGGTGCCAACTTTATGGCCATGGGAGTCCCATGCATCTTGTAGACTTCATTTTAGGTCCTTATGAGCTAGTTAACCCATGCATGCACGTAAAGTTTGTAACTTTACGTGCTATATCGATCCTAGGAGGTCAGATCTATGTCCTGGATGCATTAATCCCGACTGAAATCGAATTGGTAGACTTGGACTTTGGGGGACTCGGTGAGTCGCTCATAGGACTCGGCGAGTCGGGTTATGGTTCCCTAACCTTTTGTGTTTCTGATCGATCTGGTTAAGTCCAGAAGAGGACTCAACAACATGGACACGAATATAGACTTGAAGATCAAAGAACTCGACGAGTTCAAGGATGAAATCGGTGAGTTCAAGGCAATGTCCCAATGTATATAAAGAAGAACTCGACGAGTCAAGGAAAAACTCGGCAAGTCAAAGACTAACATTCCAACTTGCATGAATAAGGACTCGACGAGTTCAAGGATGAACTCGACGAGTCATTGTCAAAAGGTCCCGATTCTGTATGAAGGAGAACTCGACGAGTTCTTGAAAGACTCGACGAGTAGGAGCGAAGTTCCAGGATTTTGGTGGATTATGAAACTCAATGAGTTGGTGGACCAACTCGGCGAGTCGAGTCAACCAGATGTTGAGTTTGACCAAAAGTTGACTTTGACCAGGGTGTTAACCTTGACTTTGACTTGACCCGAGTTGACCCTTGAAAGGTTTAAGAGTGTGAAATGGTAATTAAGGAGGGATGTTATGTGTAGGAGTTTGAGAGGAGTTGATTCAACATCGAGGACAGTTCAGACACTTCACGACATTGAGGTGAGTTACCTTCCAGTAGAAGTGGGTCTAAGGCCACAATGTCGGGCCACTAGTAGGAGTTCTTTGTTAGACGATTGTCTTTGTGATAATTGTCTGGTATGCCACTATCTGATATGCTTTATGTGCTAGGATGCTATGATATATGTGTTAGTATTAGTAGGGGTGAAATAGTCCCCAGTTACCGGTTGAAAGATACCGAAGGGGTAGATAGTGCCCATGCAGGCCTAGAAGTATGTTCATGATATGTTATTATATGGTAGTGGTAGGGGGTGAAATAGTCCCCAGTTACCGGTTGAAAGATACCAAAGGGGAGGTCAGCTCCCGGTTACCGGTTGAAAGATATCGTAGGGGAGGTCAACTCCCCGCTACCGGTTGAAAGATACCGAAGGGAAGTCCAGCTTCCGATTATGTCGGTCAGATATCGAGGGATAGGCAGTATATGTTTATGGTATGTGGTATGATGAGGGAACTCACTAAGCTTTGTGCTTACAGTTTTCAGTTTTGTTTTAGGTACCTCTTCGTCGAAGGGGAAGGAGCCTGCACGGTAGCAGCGCATCACACAAACACACACACAAGATTTCCGAATTATGAGATTATTGGGATTGTACTATGACATTATTACTATTTTTATGAATGGGTTTGAGACATGTGATTATGGTTTTATGAAATGATATGAATCGATGATGTTTTTAGTAAATTGTTTTACAAGTTACTTAACTAAAAACAAAATATTTGGTCTTGAAAATTGTGATGTTCAAGTTGGTATCAGAGCCTTGTTTTGAGGGATTCGGACACACCTTCGGGGGTGTCTGGACTCAAATTGAGGGTTTAAAAGATTTTTACAAGAAAATAATTTTTCTAAAATTTATAATAAAAAGGTTTTGAGAAAGAATAAGGTGTGGGATGAGTGCAACCGTCCGAGCTCAAGTAAGTTTTCCCCAAGATACCCATATATGTTATGATATGATACTATTATGAGAACTGCATGCTAGATTAGGGATAAGGATCTAGGAATGATGCCTTATATGCCTACTGTGTATGTATGAGAACTGCATGCTAGATTAGGGCTAAGGATCTAAGAAGATGCCTTACATGCCTGCTATATGTGCTTATCGAGTTATATGCTAGAACTGATTAGTCAGTAATACGATGGTCTGAATAGGATAGGATTGGTATGGTTACTCAATGCCCGAATGCTTCTTGCTTTGTGCTTTTAGGAGTTTTAGTTATCTTTAACTAACTAGTAAGTGAATATGTTAAGTTACATATTGCAAGGACTAAATAATTTCAGAAGGTTAGGTCTGTTGGATTAGTGTCTAAGTCCATAACTATAATTGGTATGTACTTGACCCGAGAATAGCATGGTCCATTTGGGTTGCATATCACCAGGGCAATTTGATAGGATGGACTTTTGAGAAGAGGTTATTTATGATTTTTTAATATATTATAAGTTCTAATATATTAATATGAAATCATATTATTTAATTAGTATTGATCAAGAATTAATTTGGAATTAATTTAGTGATCAAAAGAGACTAATTAAATATATGGGGAATGATTGTGTAAATCATTCATTCTTATAAAGTGGGCTTATGATCCATAGTTCTTTATGTTGGGCTAAACCCATGTGGTGACCCATGGATACTCCATGGAGGTTAAAACCCATGGAGCCTAAGGAATGTGGAAAGTCATGCACATTAGGGTTTGCATGGTGTAACCCTAGTTCTGCCACACTATATAAGAAGCCCCTTGGTTGGTGAATGTAACATCCCAAGTTTTGTCATTTGTAGTCCCAGGGGACGGAAGGGTAAATCCATGAAGAGCCTAAGGGCTAAATTGTAATTTTGGGATCATGAGGAGTACGCTGCGCGTACATAAGGGTACACTGAGCGTACTAGGGCGCGCCTTAGTACGCTAGGCGTACTCATAACTGAAGGAAACCCTAATATCTCGGTTTGGGGGCTATATAAACATCCTTATGGCACATTTTCTCTCATCCTTCTCAGCCTCCATCTTCCAGAAACGTCCCCAAACCCTAGTTCTTGTGTGTGAGAGTGAGTTGGTGGGTATTTTAAGCTCTTGAAGGTGAAGCCATTGCAACAAATAGTTGAAGAAGGAGATTGGCTTGTAGATTTGAAGTTGTGTTGTGCCCTAGAAGCTCCAGAAGGTAAAAAGCTTCAAACTTTATGCTTGTAGGTCATAGATCTAGCCTTTCTAGCATTATGGAACCATTTCTTGTCCTAAAAACCCCAATATGGTGCATGATGCATTTTGGACGAGATAATCTGTCCTTTCTAGACCTTGAAGAGGTCTTAAGTGATAAAAATGAGGTCCCAATGGCTTAAGATATCCCATGCATGTAGTAGAAGGGGCTTAATGGATTAAGACCTTGGATTAAGAGCTTTCAGGACGTCCAAAGTGATAAAGTTCGAGACTTTATAGTCCTATGACACATTTGGTCGATGGATATGGAGTTTGGGCTTAAGTGCTTAATCCATTAAGCACTTATTAGGGTTTTGGTGAAACCCAGCGTACGACCAGCGTACGCCCAGCGTAAATCTAGTATGCCCGGCGTACTGGGCCAACCACCCCGACGGTAGTCAACATCTAGACGAGTACGCCCCGCCTACCAGAGGAGTACGCCCCGCGTACGTCCTCTGTTGGGCCTTTGACAATTGGGCTTCGGGTTTTGGGTTGTTTATGGACTAGTTAGATTTGGGCCTTTGCTGGACTTTATGTATATTATGTTTTGGGCCAACTTTTGATAATCGATCTTGAAGTGAGGCCAAATCAGGGAGTTGGGCCCAATTTGGTAAATTGGGCCAATAATGAGTGTTGCTTAAGGGTTTCAAGGTTATGGAATTGGCATTGGGCCTTCGCCCAACAAAGAGAATGGACATGATGGATTGTTTGGACCCTTGTCAAGATTGTTATGTTGTGTAATGACTTGGTATTATTATGTGATAGTGCGGGATTTCCGGTGAGTTAGCGGTTCGGGAGTTCGGTTCTTCAGTTCAGATCGACATTGCGAGGTGAGTTATCATCACTATATCAACAGGGTCTAAGGCACCAAGGCCGGCCCTTTCTCGGATTGTATATTGGTATTTGTTTGATATGCTTATTGATCTGTTAGATCGACGTCCTGGTAGTTAGGATGGTAATATGTTTAGTGACATGGTTTTGGTCGGTATCCTGGTATATAGGATGATGCTATGTTGGTGACCAGTTAGGTCGGTATCCTGGTTGTAGGATGTTGCTATGCTATATGATCTGTTAGATCAGTTTGTTTGTCTATAAACCGTTATGTGATTATCTGTTATATGTGCACATGGTTGTTTGATTGGGGGTTGGGTTGAGGCGGGTCCTGCTTTGTGTTGTAGGCCAACATACCTAGGGCGGACCGGATAGGCTGCAGACCCGGGAGGGCACATTGCCAGGCCGAAGGCCCGACGAGTGGTTTGGATAGGCTGAAGGCCCCGAGAGGGCGGTCCAGACGTGCCGAGGCTCGGAGAGTGGTCCAGATAGACTGAAGGCCCGGTGCGGGCGGTCCAGTCAGACTGTAGACTCAGAGAGTGGACCAGGTGGACTGAAGGCCCGGTGCGGGCGGCACAGTCACACTGTAGACTCGAGATGCATGGTTGTTCTGTATTTGTTGATATGATATGATTATGGTTATATGAGGCTGGTATTTTGGGGGTAACTCACTAAGCCTTCGAGCTTACAGTTTCAGTTTATGGTTTCAGGTTCAGCGGATGGCCGCGGGAAGACGAAGGCGTGACTGTACACTTCCTCGATTGATGATTATGATTTATGGGAACTCTGATGTTTAAACTATTTTGAAAACAAGTTGTAATGACATGAATGGTTTTAAATGATTTAAAAAGTTTAAAATTTGCTCGAATTTTATGGATGTTACAAGTTGGTATCAGAGCCTTGGTTTGAGTGAATTGGAGGAACACTCGTGTGAATCCAGTCTCAAATCAAGGAAAGATTTTCAAAATGATTTTTAAATGGTTTTCAAAATAAGTAAAGGAGGATGCAAGTGTACGATCAGCCGGAGCCAGTAAGTAGACCCCAAAATACCATACAATTATTTGATTATATGATATGATAGAACAACATGCTAGTACTAGGCTAGGGATCTTCGGGAATTGCATGATAGAATTGTCTGATTACATGATGCCTGCTAGCCTAGGGTTTTCTTTATATGAGATTGACATCATTACTGTAGTTACTTGTGTATGTATCGCAGTTATACATAATTAAGATCTTATAGCCCAAGAATGTTTGATTTGGCCTTATGTTCTGTTCTTATTGATTAGGGCTTAGGGTTGGATCAGATATTCGAAAGTCTATAGGGTCTAGCGTTATGTATAGTTAGCATACACTGGTGCTGCAGGGTTGGTGGAAGTTTCATGGATGGGTGGGTAGAGAGAGGCCGGGAGGCCGGTTATGAGATATTTAGCATTCCTCTAGGAGTGAGGATTGAGCGCTCGCTATGTTTATGTATAGTGTTAGGGCGTTGTGATGATACTTGAGACATATATGGGTAGGTGTGGAAGGTAGTATGTGCTCGTACTACTGAAAACACATGACCCATACGCGTAGCAAGGAAGTCACAACCCCTAGGGTTGGGTTGGGAGTTGGTCCCCTATCATTATATGGATTATCAGAGATCTTTATGGAGTCTTACCAGAGTGGTGGTTACGAGACGTTTTGAGACCGGATCCAGGTTAGGATCGGGAGCTGACAGCCTGGATATGCCAACATTTTCATAGGATCGTGTTAGTGAGATCATCCGGGATGAGGTGATCAACATTGTCCGGGGACAGTTGCTGAGGATGTTCGGGTCTATTAAGACCTCTCTGGTTGAGTATTTCTACGAGCGCTATGCAGCCCTTGCTGAGACGGCTGCCACAACAGCTGTATCGACGGCGGGGGGAGGAGCTGGTCAAGCTTTCCAGTGCTAGGACATATTCTGATGAGCAGAGGACTGCAGTTACTGAGATCAGGTAGATATTCTGTACTCATTACATTCCGCGGGCCGAGCGGGAGTGGCTATCACAGAAGTGTCTGGATTTGAGGTTTCGGGCGTTTTGCTCGAGGCTGAAATGCGAGTCGTGGGGACTCCGGAAAGGAGTGATGATTATGTTCAACTGGAGTTTTGCAACTGGAAGTAGAATGGTTAATTGAAGGATTGGACTGTCGTTTTATAGGGCAAGGATTGTGCCCTTTCAGTTTTCGAGCTCGAAGGAGTGAGCAGGCTTGTGACCCCAGGATCAGGTTGTATTTCAGCTCGGGGTCAGTTGGTTGCAAGGATTGTCAATATTATTTCAGCGCAGGTGGGTCGAGGTGGCATAAGTATTATGTGAGGTCCGGTTTGCCTTGGATCTCTTGTATCAGACGGTAAGGATTGATTATGAGACCTATTTCAATGTTGGGATTGTAGACTATGTCATGGGAATAGTTTGTAGCCCGGGTTAGGGCAGAGGTTGCTTCAGCTACTGCAGTTCAACTGTGGACGTTTGAGCGGGTGAGTGAGTCAGGGTGCTAACCCTGAATGAAATGATTTCTAGAACCCGAGAGCGGGACACTTGTTTGGAGCACCTTTGGAAAAAGGGGTATTATGTGGGAGGTCTGGGAAAGGATCCCACATAAGGGTTAGTCGGCATTGTCAGAAATTAGTGGTTTTAGAAACCGTTCGTGATTGACGGACGAAAGCACCAAGAGAAGTAGCTCGTCGCCGAGGTATTAGTTGGAGCATCTATCTTTCGGTCTTCAAGAGTTGATTGTGGGATCATTCAAGCATTAGTGATTGTCGGTTTCTCTGGGATTCAGGAAGTGTTCATCTGGTTCTTAGAAGTCTGTGATCATTTGGGATTGACTAGTAATGGAGCATTAGATAGAAAGAGTTGGTTGTCATCAGATCGATTGTTTGGAAGTGAGAAGGATTAGGAATCCTCCAATATTCATGTATTGTGAAGACTTAGTCGAAGCTAAGTGGGGGAGAATCGTCTCGGGATACAAAAGCAGGAGCGGTGTTGAAAATGATGGGTTTTGAGTATTCTAACACTCCTATGGTGTACATGCAACCCTAGAAACCTTGGATCTATGTTTTACTAAGATACATGCAAATTTTCTTTTCCAAGGTTCTTAAACTAACTAGCATGGCATTGGGGAACTTTGAAACATAATATGCTAGTAGAGTTACATACCTTTTAGTAGTGGTTAATTGCTTGGAGTTTGAGAGCCTAGCACCAATAATGTGGATGCCTCAAATGGAAGTCACAAATCACCACAAACCTTGGAAACTTGAGAGAATAGTAGAACACTTCTAGAAATCGGCCACCCTTTGTTCTCACACAAAAACTAGTGCAATTTCATGTGCCAAGGACTCCTTTATATAGTGTGGTGGATTAGGGTTACATCCATGTAAACCCTAATACCCATGACCTTTCATTTCCATGAGATCCATGGGTTAAAGCTCCATGGACTATCCATGGACTTACCATGCAAGCCTAGCCCATTCCAAATAAGCATTAGCCCACACTATAAAAATACAAGATTCCATATTTAATTAGTCACACTTTTGATCACCAAATTAATTCTAAATTAATTTTAGATCAATACTAATTAAATAATATGATTTCATATTAATATATTAGAACTTCTAATATATTAATAAATCATAACTTATACTATTCTCAAAAGATTATCCATATAAATTGTTCGGGTGAAGTGCAACCCAAATGGACCATGCCGGGTCGGGTCAAGTACATCTCAAATATAGTTATGGACTTAGACACCTTATCCAACAGTCTCCCACTTGGATAAGTCTAATAACTATAGTTGCAATTATAACTTCAGGAACCGACTGACAATCGTAGCTCTTAAAACTCTGTTGAACTATAAAGCGCCATTTTAGATAAGGGATCATATAATCCTCTGTTCTAGATATCAGCCGGACAAATACATGGAACAATGTCTTACTTATTGTCCAGCAGTTTTTTCCCGATTTCCGATTTGTTTGACATAGAACTTAACTGAACACATCAATTTAGTTCTGACCGGGCCCGGTACATAGGTCACAACAAAATCATCGAGGGGCCCAGATATCGCTTCTAATCCAAGAAGGAACATATAAACTTCGACTCATATGCTTGTTCTACTACTTGTTGAATCATACACAAAGGCACGTTTTATAACATCGAGTTACCAATGTGTTTTCGTACAATCAATTTATAACCAACTCATAGTCAACAACTCATATCTCTAGGTTTGAAGACTTATATGATGTTACCGTCTCACGATCACTCGAGATAAATTCCATGAAGTGATACAAGTGAGCGTGGGTTGAATCCAATACTCAGAACTTATGAGCACTCATGAGTGTTGTAGCAACTCTTGCTATGTACAACATCTTAGACATCTACAAGCCAACTCATGACAGTCTTGATTCATATCTACTTCCAACATATGACCGACTGTGGAGAGTTTGAATAATATGATATACCATAACATAATTATTCTGGAAGTCAAAACATGCAAAATGAAATGATAGTAAACGATTGAAAAAAGATAGAAACACTTTACTCAAAAATAAACAACAACTTTTATTCATCATCAAATGTCAATTACACTTTACAAATTTCAAAAACCATCTAATTTCCAAAACTAACATCATCCTTTAGCTCTATGCGCCTTGCATGCTGAAGATGCTTAACCCTACTCAGTCCCTTCGTGAGGGGATCTGTTGGGTTCTCATCCGATGATACCCTCTTCGCCACGAGGAGTCCTTCTTCTATTCGATGTCTGATGAAGTGATATTTTCTGTCAATGTGTCTGGATCTACCATGATCTCTCGGTTACTTGGCTAAGGCAACCGCACTATTTCTGTCACAGAAAATCTCCATTGGCTCCTTTATAGCTGGTACAACTCCAAGGTCTCCAATGAAGTTCTTTAGCCATATAGCCTCCTTTGCTGCCTCGCTTGCCGCTATATACTCTGATTCGTAATTTGAATTAGCCATTGTCTCCTTCTTGGAACTTTTCCAAGAAATTGCTCCTCCGTTTAAGGTAAAGACCCAGCCTAACTGAGAGCAGAAAATATCCCTATCAGTCTGAAAGCTAGCATCACTAAGTCATCACTCCCACCGAGGGTAAGGACCCAGTCCTTAGTCCTCCGCAGGTACTTGAGAATGTTCTTTTCCACAGTCCAGTGATCCTTGCCAGGTTCCCCTGATATCTGCTGACCATGCTCAATGCAAAGGCCACATCAGTACGAGTACAACTCATATCATACATGATCGAGCCTACAGCGGAAGCATACGGAACTCGACTCATCTCTGCTATCTCAGCCTCTGTACTCGGGCTCTGAGTCTTACTCAGTCTGGCATTACTCTGGATCGGTAACTCACCTTTCTTGGAGTTCTGCATGTTGAAGCTTTTCAACACTTTATCCACATAGGTGCTCTGACTAAGTCTAATTAGTCTTTTACTCCTGTCTCTCAAAATCCTTATCCCTAGGATATAGGCAGCTTCTCCAAGGTCCTTCATAGCGAAACACTTCCCAAGCCAGGACTTCACTTCCTGCAGAGTTGGGATGTAATTTCCTATGAGTAGTATGTCATCCACATACAATACCAAAAAGCTAACTATACTCCCACTAGCCTTGACATATACACAAGACTCATTTTCGCTCCTCGAAAAGCCAAACTCTTTGACTTTCTCATCGAAACAAAGATTCCATCTGCGAGGTGCTTGTTTCAATCCATAGATAGATTTCTCAATCTTACACACTTTATTAGGGTACTCTGTGCTGAAAAAACCCTCTGGCTGACTCATGTAAACATCTTCAACCAACTTTCCAATAAGGAAAGCGGTTTTGACATCCATTTTCCATATTTCATAGTCATGAAATGCAGCAATGGCTAACATAACCCTAATAGACTTAATCTTCGCTACTGGTGAAAAGGTCTCATCATAATCAACTCCCGGAGTTTGAGAAAAGCCCTTTGTAACTAGTCGTGTCTTATAAGCGTGTACATTACCATCCATGTCGGTCTTCTTCTTGAAGATCCATTTTCACCCGACTGTCTTACGTCCTGTTACATTGTCAACCAAGTTCCAAACTTGATTGTCATACATGGACTGTATCTCGCTGTCCATAGCCTCTTTCCATTTAGCAGCCTCAGGGCCTGCCATGGTTTCCGTGTAGCTGTTAGGTTCATCCAGACTTACCAGTGTGCTATCACTGATAAGTGTATCACCTTCCGCAGTAATATGGAAACCATAGTAATGCTCAGGTGCATTCCTAACCCTCATGGAACGCCTTAGAGGTACAAACTCATCTGTCGGATCAACAGGAGTTTCCTCTTCAGGTTGATTGCTAGGGTTTCAGGTTCCTTCACCACTTGACTCTTGAATTTCTTCAAGGTCAATTTGCCTCCCATTGTTTCCTTGGCTTATGAACTCTCTCTCTCGAAAGACTCCTCTCCTTCCTATAAAGACCACATTATCACTGGGTCTGTAGAAGAGGTAACCAAAAGATTTATGTGGGTAGCCGATGAAAATACACCTATCACGTCGGTTCGAGCTTATCGTGAGTCTCACGCCTCACGAAAGCCTCGCAACCCCAAATCTTGATGTGGTCCAGATTGGGAACTTTTCCAGTCCACATCTCGTGAGGTGTTTTGGCAACCTTCTTTGTAGGAACTAGATTAAGGATATGGGTGGCAGTCTCTAAGGCCTACCCCCAGAATGAGATTGGTAGCAAAGCTCGACTCATAATGGAACGAACCATATCCAACAAGGTTCGATTGCGACTCTCAACCACACCATTCAACTGTGGTGTCCTGGGAGGTGTCAACTGTGAGACAATCCCACATTCCTTAAGATAGTCAAGGAACTCTGTACTAAGATACTCACCACCTCGATCGGATCGAAGCATCTTAATGTTCCTGCCCAACTGATTCTCCACTTCCTGTTTAAACTCCTTGAACTTTTCAAAGGTTTCTGACTTATGCTTGATTAAGTAGACATATCCATATCTACTATAAGCATCAGTAAAAGTCACATAGAAGCGGTTAGCATCTCTTGTGGCGGTTCTGAAGGGTCCACACACATCAGTATGTATGAGGTGCAACAAACCCTCACCCCTAGCACAAGTACCAGTGAAGGGTGACTTTGTCATTTTCCCAAGCAAACAAGATTCACAACTATCATCTGACTTTAGGTCAAATGACTCCAAGAATCCATCCTTTTGGAGTTGGCCTATGCGTTTCTTGCTTACATGTCCAAGACGACAATGCCATAATGATGCTTTATCCAAGCTAGTGGAAGAATCGATACACAATACATTATTTCCTAGGTTATCAACAACCGACACAGTTTCATACACACCATCATAAGGTAATGCTTTAAAATAAAGAACATTATTAAAGAAAGCATTAATACCACCACATTCATTATCAAACGAAAAGATAAAACTGATGAATCATGGAATCAAGTAGTAATCAAAATCAGAGTTAAACGAATGCAGATTGAACAAATGATGTAAGTAAGATCTAGTTTCTGCTCATTTATGCTTTCAACTTTTACAGAGAAAATAGACAGGTTCTGTAAAGGACTCTTATCTAACTCTAGTAAAGTTCCAAATTTATAGGAACAGTGAAAGCATACAAAAAATACTAAGGCATTGACAACTAAGCTTCGTACGAAATACACCTTAGTAAATAAACTTAACAAAACATACGAAGGGTAAAACAGACTTCGACATATTACAATATAATTCGACCCTAACAATCTCCCCCTTTGTAATAATGTCGACCTTCGTCAGTTCAAGAGTATTTGTATAGCATACAACAAAACTCTTCGAATCTCAGTGTACTATGAGATTATCTTCTTCAGTTCCTTCTTATCTCCTTCGTTATTCTTCTTGCAGCTATTCATACGAACAATGAAATTCGTATATTGGGATGTTATATATCTTTCCACTTCGGAAGCTTGAAACAAGAATCTTTTATCCTTCCAATTTTTATCTTTCCCAGCAAATACCATACCAAATGGCTTCAAACATATTTCTCCGTCTGCATACTTCTTCAACTCAGGTTGAGTTAAAGGAAGTTCCATTGGCACTTTTACAGTCAATCCCTTTGCTATAGCTAACTCAACATCAGTAAGTGCTAAACACTCATAATAGTTATCAATGAAAATCTTGATGTGAGCCAACCCAAGTCGAAAAACTTCAGGATCAGTTTCTCGAAGATATGAAGCATCTTTATCCTTTAGCAACAATGCAACTTGTATCAGATCATACAAGTTCATTAAAGGAAAATCAACCACTGAGAAATCACACACTTGCCCATTTGCCCTCGAAACAATAAAGCGAAGATTCTGCATCATATTTTCGAACAACGCATCTCGCTTTATGCTTATCACCTTCTTTATCTTCACCATTGACCAAATCTCCTCTGGAAGCTTTCCAAGTACAACATGAAATCTGATCTTCATGTAAGTGTACTCATCATCATTGTCAAATTTCTCAGCTATTTTGTACTGAGCCATGATGAACATCATCTCATTGACGGGAAAATCCAATTGACTCATATATGTGTTGAGAACAACATAGCTTTTCTTTGGCTTCTTTTCGAAAGCATACATATGATTATATGCAACTTTCGACTCTATTGTTTCATAATTGTAATGCTTTGAAGGATCACCCTTATTCATCCCAGGTGGATCATTTGCACGAAGTCGCATAATGCTTTGTACAATTCGGAGCTTTTCAACCTCAGCCTCCGCTTCAACTTTCTTTTCTTCCTTTGACTTTTCTACAATAACCGTTTTGCCTTTGTCTTTTACAGAGGAATTACCAACACTTTCCTTAGGCTTCGAACTGCTGCCACCTTCCCCAAACACAATTCCTTTGGAAATTGGTCTTGAGATTGGCTTCGTTGAAATTGGCATTGTTGTAACAACAATCGAAATAACTGGCTCAGCAGTTGACATGATTGGTTTTGTTATTGGAATCTTTGAAGAAAACACCTTTCCAACAACCTTTGCATCTGCATGCAAATCTTCACCACTAGCCTTCGTACCACCAACCTCCTTTTCTCCCCCTTGCACCCCTGTGAAAACAGGCGGGGCATTCGTTGGAAGAAGGCTAGAAATGTGAGAAAGAGCATCAAGTTGTTTGTGTAAAATAGCTTCAAAATTAACGAACTTTTGAGACAAAAAGTCCGGAGTGATCAACAGAGATGAAACTGATTTAACAGTTAAATCTTTGAGCTCCTTCAGCAGCTTGAGCACTTCCACAAAGCTTTGATTTTCCGTTGTCGACAATTGAGTAAGTCGAGGACTCAAATCTTCATACAACTTGACATATTTGGTAACAGCATCACAAATAATGTCAACTTTCTGATTAATCGAAGCATAATCTCGTTGCACAATTGAGATTTCCTTTTGCATATCCTGTCGAAGCTCTTGAATTTGCAAATTCACATCTTCCCTCACCTTCTTGACATCTTGAACGAATAATACATGTCGTTCTTTCACCAAATGCTTGAATTCTTGCACCTCCCCTCTAAACATCGAAGTTAGAGAATTTACCCTTAATTCATCATTTTGATCATTGTGATCAATCTTCTCCAAGAGTCGAATCTCTGAATCTCGGATCATTCCAGAGACTTTACTCACCACCTTTGCTTCGAAGGTTTTCAGCAGACTATCAACTTCCATATTAGAGACAGACGAATTACTCCCCAAATCTGCTTGAGATTGAAGAATAGAATTCAATTTCTTGTTGAGAATCTTGAATTGTTTCATCGTCATCAACATATGATCAGGAAAGTGACCTTCTTCATCATCAAACTGTAAATCGTCAAACGTGCCTCCAAAACCTTCATTGTCAGTATCAGTTTCAACAACAGGTGAAGTTTTAACAGGCGAATCAATTTTGAGTGAATCAGTGGATTGAGATGGAAAAAGAGTTGTAAATGGTTGATGAAGAATGTTTTCAAAGGTTGGGGAACTTGTAGTATTCAGAATAATAAAAGGAGGTAAGGACACGAAAGTATCTGATATTGAAGATACAGGAATACCTTGAGTAGTAGCCTCAACTTCTTTGCTCAACTCTCCCTCACCCATGTTGACATTTACATCCGTATCAGATACGTGTGTAAAAATGCCTGAAGTTCGAACCTCCTCAGTATTTGATTCAGTTAACGAGACTTCAGGTGGTATGACAATAGTCTTCTCAGTAGTAGAGACAGATTGAGAAACAATTGGTTCTGGTGTTTCAGGAACTATTTCTTCTTCGGAAGACTCCTCTTGGATAACCAACTTGCGTTGCCGTTTCTTCTTCTTTGAAATGTATTTGGCCACATCTTCAGCTCTACGTTTCTTGGACAGAGGCGAAACTGGAGCTGGAACCTCTCGAAAAATAACTCCTTGATGAGAGAGTTGTGGTTTACGAACATTAGAAGGAGAAGATTTTAACACACCATCAGAAGATTTTCGTGAATCCCTAGTCCTTTTCTTCAATCGTCGAAACACACCTGATTTTGAAGGAAGTTTCTCTGCCACTACAGTATCATCAACGGGTTCCACTGGTTTGATGAAAACAGTCGAAACATTCACTTCAGCCGTCTCAGGCTTCTTTGGAGACTTCGTGGATTCGTGCACAATCTTCTCAGGAGACTTCTTTGATTCGTGCACTGGCTTCTCTGGTGTAGCCTTTGCATCCTTTTTAGAACATTTAGACTTCTTGGAAGGACCAGCTTCTTCTTTCGACAATAATTTTCCAGTCTCAACATCTGGATTGATAGTTTTTAAGTATTCAACCAACACCGAATTTGTTGGCTCAACCCTCTTTAACATTGCATCAGGAATCCGAGCAATGTGTGTGAAGACTTCCAAATCATCCGAAACTTCCTTAGGAAAGTGATACTTCAGAAACTCAGCCTTTTCTTCATCAGCAGGAACAACAATTCCTTCTTTTTCATAGAAATAACGAAGTATTAAGCACCAATACCTAGCACACGAAATGCCTTGAACCACATTCGTGTTTTCAACACTTTTTTGGAATTTCTTCCATAATTGTGTAGAGTAGTCGACAGAGAGATCATAGTACAATCCTACCACCATCGCATAAACCTCCATGCGACCTTTGTCTAAGCCAACACTTCGACCTGTCAAGCATCGAAGAAAAATTCCAAACAAGAAATTCCAAACAGTTGGCAGAGCTGACTTCTTGAAATCACTAATCTTCGTGAGTGGGGGTTGATGACCCATCTCATTAAACATATAAACCACTTGTGCATAAGTAAGATCAGTGACAAGTTGAGAATTGGGAATATCCAGAATCTGACAAAAGATCTTCTTGGACAGACAGATTTTCTTGTCATTCACCAGTTGAAAGGTGATTATATCCATTGCTTTGCTATAAGTAGCAGTGGATCCTGCTTGAGAAAGCCATGAGAGAGGAACTGCGAATGAGTTGAACATCGCCTTGGAAAGAACAAAACTCTTTAATGCGACAATGAGCATCTTCAATTCTTCAGGATACAGAGACACATCCCCTTCCACTTGATAATTGGTGCTTTGAATCTTCATGATCGGTTGAGAAGTGATGTCTTCAGTTGTTCGAGAAGTAGAATCAACGCCAGCCATGATTAGGGTTTAGAAGCTTTGATGAACAGAGAGAATTTGGGTATTTGAGTTCTTTTGTGAGCGTAAAAAGATAAAGAATCCGTAAATACCCTTTTTATATGTAACCCTTAAATTTGAATTGAACGCGGGATTGGCATTGATTGAGATCTGACGTGGCACCTTAAAAGTCGCACCAGTCTGCCAATAAAGTTGCCATGCGTAAAAAAATAACTGTCACACCGCCTTGAAACCAGGAAACGTCTCCTCACACAGTCTGTTCGTGTCACCTCAAGGAATATTAACCGTCATCAACCTTCGGATTGAGGTTAAGCTCTTTTGTCTTTGGGTTTAGAGACGAAGTCATGTGCTAGACTGTCGAAATCATCAGCCTGAGTTGGTAGTACTCAGAACCTCAAGGATTTTGTGTGTGCAATGTGCCAAAGAAAAGATAAGAAACAAATTAACGAAAATTTGGATCTGTGATGTTAAAAAAAAATTCGACACAAAAGCAGAGAAACCCCGGGCAAAGGTTACTTCATTAATTATCAAGAGAGATAATCAACTGCTTGTGTATGTTCCCGTGAATTACAATCGAATATTTGTAGAGAAGTATCGAAGGGCTTCTTTTGTTAGGCTTAGTGGGTGGTTTAGAATTTTGTTACATATCATCCTAAACATAACGTGAGTAATTGTAATAGAAATTACTTGTTTGACCAGTGTAGTCAGTGACAAGTATGCTTTGAAATATGTTGATAGTAACGTGGAAAGCAAATGAAACTCATACAAAAATCATATTCTAAAAAATATTTGTTCTAGATCCTATTGGGTAACAAACATCGTGGGTTTCGATAGTTTGATCAAGATCACACATAAGAATAGAATATGATTTTGAGTTTCGAAAAATGGTACTGAAACAAATGTTTCGTCAGATCTGGAACATAGTTCCCCGTCAATTCCTTATTAAGATATGAAGTTGGGTTTCACTTTCATCATGGGCTCATGATGTCAGATCATTAACACATAATTTTGATATATCTAAATCTTGATGGGTTGAATCAAAGATCTATTGGATATATGTCTTCGTGTGTGCATGTGTAAGAAATTTTGAGATGAAAAAGATTGGTTTTGAGTAACGAATTGTACCTCTGTTATTTTCGTACAAAATAGATTACTCTTAACTCATGTGAGAAGAGTAAGGTAGCTCAATCGACTAATGTGAATATAAGCCTGACTTGGGAAGAAATTTTCGTATGAAAGATTTCATTAAGGCTTTCGTAAACACAGATTGAGTCTACAGAGGCTTGGGTCAACATGCTACAGCATGCTTCTAGGGACATTCTAACTAGTACATAGTTGTCGAAAGTTTACCTTCCCATAGAAACACAAGCTTGACCCTTGAAAAAAAAATGTTCGTGCTATCTGCACAAAGAAAAAGAAACAAAGAGAATAACAAAAATCTTTTTGATATTTTTGATTTTTCTAACATAAAAAAAATATTTTTGAGTTTTTGTGAATTTTTCGAAAAATGAAACAATTAACAAAAGAAAATATTTTTGGTATTTTTGATTTTTCGAAAAGAGAACTTCAAAACGAAAATAAAATGTTTTTGGACTTTTTGATTTTTCGAAAAGATAACAACAAAACGAAAATAAAATCTTTTTGGAGTTTTTGATTTTTCGAAAAGAAAACTAAGATACAAACTTACGAAAAACATTTTTACAAACAAACGAAAATTTGTAAACAAACTACAATTCGCCACTCTTATGAAAATTTGACAAACTAACGAAAATTGGACAACCTTACGAAAATTTAACAAACTAACGAAAATTTTGTACCACAGAACCAACATGCAAATTGTCGAATTCAAATCGTGTCGAAGCGTTGACTATGAACAGTAACCGCTGAATGACGTCTGATTGCCTCTGAATCGACACATTTGTATAACATACCTTTGCTATACATTCGAAATCCGTCATGGAACTGAACTCGCTTCAATCATTCCCAAGCCTGTCAAAATTCGAACAAATGATTTTTCATCCAAATCTTTTGTAAAAATATCAGCAAGCTGATCAGTTGTTTTTACAAAATGAACTTCAATGTTTCCATCTTCCACATGATCTTTGATAAAGTGATAACGAAGAGCTATATGTTTTGTTTTCGAATGTTGTACTGGATTATGACAAATGCGTATAACACTTTGAGAATCACAGTACAATGGAATCTTTTTCATATTCACATCATAATCTCTCAACTGACTTTGAATCCAAATAATTTGTGATGTACAAGCAGCAGCTGCTACATATTCGGCTTCAGCAGTAGAAATCGAAACACACGTTTGCTTCTTCGACTGCTAACTAACCAACTTTCCATCCAAAAATTGACAACCACCACTTGTACTTTTTCGATCCAATGTACACCCTCCTAGATTTGCATCTGAAAATGCCTGAATGAAAAATCCTGTTTTCGAAGGATACCACAATCCTAACGAAATTGTTCCCTTGAGATAACGAAAGATATTCTTCACAGCTGTTAAATGTGGTTCTCGAGGATTTGCTTGATACCTAGAACAATTACATACAGAAACATGATATCAGGTCTACTTGCAGTAAGATAAAGCAATGAACCTATCATGCTCCTGTATAAAGTAAGATCAACCGCAGGCGATTCTAACGAAGGTGTTAGCCTTGTGCCAACAGCCATTGGTACTCTTAACTTCGTGCTATTTGTCAATCCAAACTTTTCGAGAAAATTCCTTGTATATTTTTCTTGATTGATGAATATGCCTTCTCTGTTTTGACATATGTTTAAGCCAAGAAAATTATTGATTTTACCCATCATGCTCATTTTGAATTGGCTTTTCATCAAGTTTTCGAATTCTCTAGACAAAGCAGGGTCAGTAGAGCCAAAAATAATATCGTCAACATAAATTTGAACAAGCATCAGATGACACCCAACTTTCTTTCGAAATAATGTGGGGTCAACTGATCCTTGCTTAAATTTCGACTGTTTTAAGAAACTGGTAAGAGTTGCATACCATGCTCTTGGTGCTTGTTTTAACCGATATACAACTTTATCTAAAATATATACATGATCAGGATGCATTTCATTTACGAAACCTGGAGGTTGTTCTACGTAAACAGTTTCTTCGAGTTCTCCATTGAGAAAGGCACATTTCACATCCATTTGATAGATATCAAAATCCTTATGAGCTACATATGCTAAGAATATTCGAACAGCCTCGAGTCTTGCTACAAGGGCAAAGGTTTCTTCATAATCAATTCCTTCTTGTTGCGAATATCCTTTTACAACTAAACGTGCTTTATTTCGTACAATATTTCCTTCTTTGTCGGTTTTGTTTTTGAAAATCCATTTTAACCCGACAATCGAAACATTTTCAGGCTTAGGAATTAATCTCCAAACCTTGTTTCTTTCAAATTTAGCCAGTTTTGATTGCATTGCAACAACCCAATCTGAGTGTTCCATTGCCATCTTAACTGTCTTTGCTTCAATTTTAGATATGAAAACATTGAACATGCAAAATTCTTGATGAGTATTTAATACCTCATTCTTCGCACAAATCTGAGCTCTTGTTAAAACTCCATCTTGAGGATTTCCAATGACTTGATCAATTGGATGAGTCTTTGTCCATTTTTCTAACGGTGGATAAGCCGGATCAAATTCCAAAGGTGCATCTTCGTACATCTTTTCATTTTCAGATCCTACAACAGAAACATTATCATTTAGATCATGAAAATCATCATTTTGATTAAAATTTATTGTATCATTTTCCTCCTCAACACGATTATCATTTTGATGCTCCCCCTCAACTAGATGCTCCCCCTCAACAACATCATCCATTCTACCATTCTCCCCCTCGAAAGAATGCTCCCTATCAACCAGGGTATTCGAATCCAAGTGCCCTCCTTCCCCTGGATTATCAAGCATACTTTCGCCAAGTCCTAGAGAATTCGTTGTTGAATTAACATCTACTATGTTTTGAGGAATTTCCAAGTCAGCATTATGCTTCGAAGATTCAGAGTGATGATTATCATTCACATGAACTTCAGCATCCACAGCCCTGTCAGGAATACCAAAAATTAAATCATAATCAAAATCAGATGAATTTGATTCTTCAGTTTCATCAGATGATTCATTAATAATTGGTTTTTGTTTAAATTGCTTTTCAACTTGTTTGACATAATAATCATCGAAAGTAAGATTAAAAGTTTCTTCGACTTTTCGTGTTCGCTTATTTAACACTTTGTATGCAACCGAATTGTGTGAATATCCTAAAAATATGCCTTCGTCAGCTTTAGCTTGAAATTTTGAAAGGTTATCTTTAAGATTCATGATAAAACACCTGCAGCCAAAAACATGAAGGAATTTGACATTAGGTTTTCGATTATTGATAATTTAATACGAAGTGATATTGAATCGACGATGAATGAAAGATCGATTTTGAGTGAAACAAGCTGTCGAAACTGCTTCAGCCCATAGATATTGAGGAAGTTTCGTATATGTCAACATAGATCTTGCTGCTTCACAAAGTGACCTATTTCGTCTTTCAACCACACCATTTTGCTGTGGTGTATAAGGCGAAGAGAATTTATGCGAAATTCCTTTTTCTGTTAAGTACGAATCCAGCACATTGTTCTTAAACTCAGATCCATTATCACTTTTGATCTTTCGAACATTTTTCTTCAGACTCATCTCAATTTTCTTAATAAACTCGATCATTGTTTGAGCAACCTCAGATTTTAACCTGAGAAAATATACCCAAGTAAATCGTGAAAAATCATCAACAATAACCAAAATGTACTGTTTCTTGTTGAGAGTTTCAACAGTCGATGGTCCACAAAGGTCAATGTGTAGAAGTTCCAACGGTTCTACAATTTTCGAATCTATCACAATTGGATGGCCTTTCCTGTGCTGTTTCCCTTGTTCACAAGCTGCACACAATGTATCATTATCAAATTTTAGTACAGGTAAACCACGAACAAGATCATCAACAACCAATTTATTCAAGTTTCTAAAGTTTAAATGCGATAAACGTCGATGCCATAACCAGCTGATGTCAGAGGAAGCTTTCGAAAGTAAGCACACTGAGGGTTTGCCGATGATTGGTTTGATATCAAGAGTAAACATGTCACCATGTCGTTTGGATTTGAGCAAGACTTCGTTAGTTTCAACATTTGAAATGATGCTACCTTCTTCGATAAACACCACTTGATTGCCAGTGCCCACAACAAGTTGGGAAACACTTATCAAGTTATGTTGAAGACCTTCGACATAAGCAACGCGATTAACAGTGAATTTTCCATTTGTGACTTTACCATAGCCTTTCACTTGGCATTTGTGATTATTGCCAAACTTCACAACTCCTGCATTCTCTAAGCTGCGAAAATCTCTCAGGTTTTCCTTTCGTCCAGTCATGTGACGTGAGCAACCACTATCAATATACCATTTCTCATCATATTGCTCGTCACATAGTACCTGCGATCAATGAAAGAATTTAGGTACCCAAGGCTGCTTGGGTCCTTGGAAATTAGTTTTGAAAACATAATGAAATGAAGAACTTTTAACCCAATCACAAACTTTAGTTTTGAGACTATCAATTAAGTCCACATCATTATTTAAAGAAACAGAAACATAAGTTTTTGTTAGTTTGGGATTGTCACTGACACATGCCTTCGTCTTTTTAGATTGAGTATGATCAAGCTTTTCTTTCGAAATCGGTTGCCAAGTTTTTTACCGAAACATCTGTATCTTTTGAAGATGAGCTTGCAGTTGACGAAGAATTCACATAACTCTCACATGCTTCGTGAATTTGTTGTTGAGAATATTTCCTTGATTGATATTTTCGACCTTTTCCTTCAAGCCAATGATCGATGTTTTTGTCACGAGACAACCCTTTTGTGTACGAAACTTTTAAGTTTTGTTTTCCTGTAGGATTTGGAAAATTCGGTTTTTGTGGAAAGAAATCAACATTTGATTTAGGTCGAAAGGACATAGCGTATCGACTTCCATCATTGTTGCCAACACTTCGATTGTGAGAAAATCGATTTGGAGATTTTTGTTTTTGAGAAAACCATGTTTGTTGATTAGAAGAAAATCGTTGTTGTGATGGTTGATTTGGAACAGTCTTTGAGATATTTTTGTTATCTTTTGAAAATATTGAGTTTGAAACTTTCGAAAAATTTGTTTTTGGTTGAAATTCAGTTTTAGATTTATTTGTTTGAGCGGTATTTTTCTTTGGATCTGAGTGAATTTCTGAATGAGAAGACTTATTTTCAACAGATTTAGTCTTTTTATTTTCAGTTGTTTTCAAATTCAATCCATTTTGTTGTTTTTGAAGTTCCATGGTTTGCCAAAAAATCTTCTTTCGAGCTTGTCTTTTTGAAATTGCATTTTCTTTTGAAAACTTGTCAATTTGTTCTATAATTCTTTGGAATTTAATTTGACAACAGTTTCTTCTTCCACAACAACATCGTTTGTAATTTCTTTCACAATTTTCGATTTTTCAACCCATTTGCGTTGTGGCTTTTGTCTTTGAAAAACATATGAATTCTTTGTTAAGGTATTTTCGACTGTGCTTTGATTTGAAAAGAATCCTTCATTCGTTGTCTTCTTGTTGTCATCTTCGACCATTTTGTTGAATTCTGGTTTAATGTTCTCAACATTTCCGGTTGTAACAAACACTTGATTTGGAAAGACAACATGTCACACCCCCGGACCAGACGGCGGAAACGTCCGGAGGCGGGTGACTTCATTGTGCAGTATCATAACAATTGAATATAAATGAAACAGAGCGGTCCAAACATCATACATTGAGATAACAAACTTACATTGTTTACATATTGTATTTGTTCTTCGAGTTACATAAAAGAGACATAAGTAGAAATTCCAAACTAAAGCTAAATAGTCTTGCATCCGCGTCCCTTGTTACATGCTTACTAGATACCTGAGAATACAAGTCATTTTGAAAAGTGTTAACTAAAAAGTTGGTGAGATCATAAGCAGTTTTGTGTATAAAATCGTTTACACTTGTTTAGAATCGTTCTTGTTGTATTTTTAGAAAATCCGATATTTTCTATGAAATTGTTTGTAGTCTTGCCTTGAAAATCATGAATATGTGTGTGCATGACATTACTTTTGTTCATCCTTATAAGGAGTGATTTTGAAAAGTAGTGTGATTTGTAAAAGCAAGCTGTGTCCGAGAATAGTTCTTTTGGATAGTAACAATCAACCGTTTCAAGAAAAATCCCTTATTTTCAAAAAGGAAATATGGTTGAAAATCTTGTTCCTCTTATCAAGTAAAATTGAGTGTGTGCTTTCTACTTTTATCGTTATCGAAATCGTAGAAAAATCGTTTTCCCCAGCAAATCCTATATTTTCTGCTATAAGATAATCGTAAGTTCTAGTTTCCAACTATGTATATGTGTGGGTTAGTTTATCGTTATCAAAATCGTTTACAAACGTTTTCCATAGAGTCCTACGCTTTTTAATTTGTAAAAATAGCAGTGTTACGACTCTATACTTGTAGGAGAAAGAATCAACATGGCTATTGTGGACATTCTACGCGATGAAGAAGGACAGTCAACACAACAAATGCGGACCATCACCTATCACGTGTAGGACAATCAACACAATGTGCCAAAGTTTATTTATGAGGTTTTCCTTACATAAATTTCTAGTTAATATAACATATTCTAGTGAGTCGTTATAACCATACTAATCTGACGAAGTGCCTGTTATGGCGTTTCTCAGGCGCCCTCGGTTTGGATAAGACATTTGTCACCCTAGACTGGCCTGTCTAGCTGTAGCGAACAGCGAAGGTGCGGGGTGTCAACCCCGTATAAATCTATACACAAATTCCCGCTCTCCCTCCAGGAGACTATGGCTATAACTCCTTACAGGACTTAGACGTACACTAATATTTTTATATTTAGGTACTTTTGAGATTTTTGTCTGACTAGAATATTAACAACCTTTTGAGCAATCGTTAGAGATCCATTATTTGTTAGATAAATAATGAAATTCGTACTTGTTGAATAAGAATATCGTTCTCGTTCCATATCGTTGATTGTGCTCGTTAACTAGGTGCTCGTGTTTGTTCTTTTCGTTTATTGAAAAATAAGTCATTTTAGTCAAGAGAGAAAAAGTGTCAAGTTATAATTTATATAAATTTATAACTGCCGGTTATGACGCGCATTTTCTGTTTTATGACATATAGAACATTACTTATGTTCTTGGAGGTTCTATGACAGCAGCTTATGACATACAAATATTTCTGTCATAAATGCTCTATTTGATATTTTCTTGACGCAAACTTTTATATTGAATATTTACAAAATACTCCCTGACAGTTTGCAAAATAGTCACAAAGTTTCCTTTTTCGAAAATTACTAGAAATGGTGTCCACTTATCAAGATCCCTTTTTATGATTTATATCTCTAGACATGAGAGCATAGATAAAGGGGTTAAGTTGGACACACCCAATAGTTGGGAGGCTCTTTTGTACAAAGTATCCTCTGTTCTTTATGAAATTTAGAAATCCTTCGTTCATGAGTATATTACTAAATAATAATTTAATAATATTTCACACACACATACAAACATACGTATATATGCAATGATTTAATAATCTAGGCAAGATTTGACTTGTACTCTCCCCCCAAAAACATTAAAACATTGAAAAAGGTGGGGTATGAAGCTCACCTTGAGTTAGTTGAGGAGTTGTCTGGAGTTATGGAGTGAAGATCTCAAGCTTAAACTCTTGCTGAGATGAGGAACTTCCCTGGGAGGGATGCTTTCCAAAGGATGATCATCACATATTATTATGAATAAAATAATATGGATTCATCTTGAAATATAATAAAATATTAGGTGGGTGGAGGAATTTACCTTTCAACTCCAGGGAGAAATTGAGAATTTCCTTTCAGCAAGATCCCCTGTTCTTGCTTGAAGATGAGTTTTTGAGAGAAAATGGGAAAAGTGAGAGAGAAAGTGGAGTCTAAACTCCCTTACTGTCGTGGCTTTGGAGTATAAGGAAAGGAAAGGAATCTTTGATGCATGGGGATCTGGTGGTCCATGCATGGATATTTGGTGGGTAAAGCATGGAATACTGTGATTTGCATGAGAAATGAGGATTTTATCAAATCACAAAGTCAACTTCCTTGTCCTTTTCTTGATTTAGGATAAGGTTTTCCTAAATCCCAAACATTTATTTTTATGAAAAATATGCTTAAAATAATTAATTTTAGCATAAAATAGGGGTTTAAGGGGTTTAGGATAGGAAAAAATGAGAGTTTGGTGTGATTTTCGGCATCAAAATGTCCTAAAATGATGAAAAGGTCCGGAAATGGCAAAAATCTGGAGCTTAGAAGCGAAATCCGAAGTCATTATGAAATTTCTGGAGCAAAGGAGTAAATTCCGAAGCAAACAGTGCAGTTCCGGAGCAAATCTCGCAATTCCGGAGTGCTCTTCTCGGATCCGAAGTCGTCTGATCAATTCCGAAGCCATCTTCCAAATTTCAGAGTCATGCAAGAGAAGTCCGGTCCGGCCAGCAGTCTTCTGAAACGAAGTTCCGAAGCAAAAGGGGGGGTAGTTCCGAAGTGGTGAGTCCTCTTGGTTCCTTAGGAGGCATTCCGGACTAAGAGGTTCCAGACCAAGAGGGTTCCGGACCAAGAGGAGTCCGGACCAAGAGGTTCACGACCAAGAGGAGTCCGGACGAAGAGGGTTCCGGACGAAGAGGTTCCGGACCAAGAGGGTCCAGACCAAGAGGGTCCTTTTGGGGTTTCCTCTTCCGGTTTTGAGCTGTTTTCGACTAAGGAAGGTATTTAGGGAGATTTGAGAGAGATTTGAGATACGTGGAGAGATTTGGGAGAGATTTCACATACTTAGAGAGATTTGGGAGAGATTCACTATTCTTGGAGAGATTTGGGAGAGATTCACTATTCTTGGAGAGATTTCACATACTTAAAGAGATTTGGGAGAGATTCACTATTCTTGGAGATATTTCGCATACTTAGGGAGATTTGGGAGAGATTCGCTATTCTTGGAGAGATTTTGGAGAGATTCACTATTCTTGGAGAGATTTCGCATACTTAAAGAGATTTGGGAGAGATTCACTATTCTTGGAGAGATTTCGCATACTTAGGGAGATTTGGGAGAGATTTCACATACTTGGAGAGATTTGGGAGAGATTCACTATACTTGGAGACATTTGCATTCTAACACTTTATGGCTCCTTAGGAACTCATATTGAACACTTAGGAGTGTTAGCACAAATCTCACAATAGTCCTTACTTACCTGAGGACGGAATTTCCTAGCCAAAAGTGCTAGTTGTGACATCATCCCCCCGTTAGAGGGAATTTCGTCCCAAAATTCTTTCGAAAGGTAGAGTCATGAATATGGGAATAGATGAAGGTACTTTCGATTCATTTGGCTTTCGCGCTCCCAAGTGAATTCCGGCTCACGCCTAGCGTTCTCTCGAACCTTCACAATCCGGATGCGGTTTTGTTTTGGTGTGCCTAACCTTTTTATCCATAGTTTCGATAGACCGATCAACTATTAGGAGGTTCTAGTCCACTAAACCTTGTCTAGTGGGACTGGAAAGGTTCTTATCTGACCGACCCTTTCTAGGTTCAACACATGGAATACAGGATGTACGTTACTAAGCTTGGAGAGTAATTGGAGTTGGTAGGCTACCGGGCCGATCCGTGCGAGGATCTCTAAGGGTCTGGTGCATCGGGAGTTTACTTCACTTTTCCTTTTGATTCGAGTTACTCTTCCTCGAGGGGAGTTTTTAAATAATACCATGATCCCTACTTGGGATTTCAAGATTTTAAGATGTTATCTACATAGTTCCTTTGTCGGTGTTACGATGTTTGAGGTCGTGTTTGGGTTTTAACTATCCTTCTTGTGGTTTATCGAATAATCTTGGGTCTAGTGAGTGTGCTATTGGGCGTTTGTCATCTTGTTGGCTGGGTATCTCCCATCTCAGCCTAACAGAGGATGATCTGCACCTCTGGCCACACAGGGCCTCGAGGGGTGCAACTCCTATGTTCGAGTGGTAGTTGTTGTCATCGGAATACTCGATTAGAAGCAAGTGGTCATCCAAACTTTGTCAATGTCCACTACACATGCTTCTCTTCGGGATGTGGGTTTGTGTTTACCTTGACCTCGACAGGTGGAATTTCTAGAGTTTCGGTGGTCTTACACTTATGAGTGCTGAGCCCATGAAAGGAGAAATGTCCTAACTTGGTTCCTTTGGTTAATCGGAGACTATGAGTTATCGGGCCCTTTCTTGGCGAGACCTTTTGAATGGTCTTCTAGGGATCGAAATCTTGGTGTCCTAGAAGTAGAGTATTCTGGGTCTTAGGAGTTGGTACTATGGTCACCAAGGTTGCATTTGCGAGTGGTGTACTTAACCTTATAAGTCTTACATTATCTTGGGGGGTTTTCTTCTTATAGCTTTCCCGAGTTAATGGTAGGTAGGCCTCTGCCAGTCCTCGTTGTTGGTTGAACATGTCTCCGATTCGGGGGTAGGGAGTATCGATCCTTGAGGATGGGTTTGTTTGGCTTATTCGTAGTCGGTGGTGCCTATGGTAATTTCGTCTTTCTCCCTTACGAGTTAGACAGGTGATTCCTGTGGTTAGGGACTGGGTCTGATGTTTCCCTTATCTATTATGTCAATCTTTCGATCAGACACTATCTGTTCTTGTGACTGTGCTAAGTGGTATCGGGTGTTTGGTTATTGGGGTGGTTCCAGGAGTCGAGGTGATTATATCTCTGCTTAGCACATGGTTGAGATTTCCAAGAGGTTTTGGGAACCTTTGGAGGAAGGTTGGAAGCCTTTTGAATTCCCTTAATGCCTTTTGCTCCTTGATTTTTAAATCTTTATCGGGGCTAGGGAAGAGCGTGTGGCAATTCTTACACCAGGACTTAGGTGTCTGGTTGCTAGGGATTTGCCGTTACCGGCTGAAAGAGTTTCGTTACCCGGTGGAGTAGGAAGAAAGTCTATTGGCAGAGCTCGAGGTTTGTAAGGTGAGGATCAAGTCTGTCCGTGCCAATTGATGGCATTGGACTTCTTGTTGTTACGTCGATTCGAGGAGCACTGGTTGCTAGGAATGACAGGGTGTTCTATGTTCATGTTCTTATCGTTGCTAGTTTTGTTTTCGTTGTTACCATTGGATCTATCTCGTTTATGCTTGTTAGGTGTTCTAGTGTTCGTGTTCTTATCGTTATTGGTTTCGTTTTCGTTGTTACCATTGGATCTATCTCGTTTCTGCTTGTTAGGTGTTCTAGTGTTCGTCTTCTTATCGTTACTGGTTTCGTTTTCGTTGTTACCATTGGATCTATATCGTTTCTGCTTGTTAGGTGTTCTAGTGTTCGTGTTCTTATCGTTGCTAGTTTCGTTTTCATTGTTACCATTGGGTCTATCTCGTTTCTGCTTGTTAGGTGTTCTAGTGTTCGTGTTCTTATCGTTGCTAGTTTCGTTTTCGTTGTTACCATTGGGTCTATCTCGTTTCTGCGTGTTAGGTGTTTTAGTGACACAAAGGCGCTGTTATAAGTCAAGGGAATTCGTAATCTGACTTCTGCCAGGTTTTTCCACTATAGATGGATGTGACCTAACCGCACATACTTAAGATCTTAGGATCTTTAGAGATGGTTGACTGGGGTTCTGTCCTAATCGCTATTCAGACCAGGGACAGGAAAATGATGCGTAATCGCATGCTCTTAGTTTATGGAATCCTAACTATATACGATACCAACGTTCATATGGGACCATTCATGGTCCATTAGTAAGGATTCTCTAGCTTCTCCGTGATTCACGGATTCGGTCGAATGGGGAAATAGTTTTTGATTACGTCTTCCATTTGCAAGACCTTTTTGTGAAAAAACGTTACATGAAGTTTATCGTTCGAAACGTACCAAAAATCTTGGTAGGGTTTCTTGTCGTCTTTTCATGTCTAGTTGTCAATTCCCTCGTCAGTCATCTCTGTTGGACAATTTCTCTTGAAATGTCCTGTTGCACCGCACCGGTGACAAACTGGACTTACTTCTGGGTTGAGGGTCGGAGTGACGCATGGGGCCGGGGCCCTACAATAGCGGGAGGTGCGCCCCATCTTGTTGCACCTTTTGCAACGAAATGTCTGGCAGACTCTCCATTGATGGTATTTGCACTTGTTGCAGGGTGGATTGTTCCCAAGGTATGATTGTCTTGGTGTGGGAGGAGTAGGGTTAACAGGGGTAGAGACTGGTCCCGCTTGTTGCCTTTTAGTAAGCCTCTGAGTCAAACTACCTCCTTTTTCGTTTCCGAACTTTCGTTTCTTGTTCTTAGGTTTAGGTCCTTGAGTGCATGGGTGAGTTGTTCTTTGTTGGTTTCCTTGGTTGTTGTTACGGTTGGAGTTACCAACACTGCTTCCAGCTTCGCTTGTGTCGTTGGCATTGAAGTATGCCATGACGGATGCCACAGCCGTTGTTATAGTGACTTGGAAAGTGGCGGAGTCTATTCGCAAGACCGGTGCATCGTCAGGGTACTGGTTGTCTCCATGGGAAGACATGACCCTGTTGCACACGAAAGGTGAGCTCGTATACACTTGTAGCTAGTTTGAAGTGGGTTTACTCCTATAATCTTAACGTACTGGTGCTAATTGTGTCAACCTACATCCCCATGATGCAGTTATGGTATTGAGTGGGAACCTGTATTGTCTAACGTAAATTCCGTCAAAATAACACATAGCTAGCACTATAGTTAACGGATTCGGTTGTATGGATTCTTAGAGGATGTACTCCTCTTGGTTTACTACTACTGGTTGCGATTAAGGGCATTACGGACCTAAGGCGAGTAGTGTGGTGATCCTCTTTTGGCGCACAAGGTGCTTGACCATTTCACTTATATTAAGGGTGCCCTTTTTGTGTTCCTTACGCTGCTAAGGATGTCCTAGCCTTGATTGCTATGAGTTGTGGTCTCCAAATGACCATTTCCCCTTTTAAGGAGTGCACATGGTCTGTATAGTTTTCTGGTCCTACTTGTGGGTTTCATAAGGCATTTGGAATGGTGGTCTTGTTATTTGTGGGGGATCGGATTTACACCATTGCACACTGGGCTTTGCTTATGGTCTCCATTACTTCATGACGGAGAGTTGGAAACCGGGAGTCAATTCGGGTTACTTGTGGTCTAGACAGAGGTGATGTCTGATTCGTGAGGGTGTTGGCTATCGAAGTTCGATGCACGTCGATTATGGATTGTCTTTTGTGGAGACGCGCCCTAAACCGGATAGGAGTCAATTGCTTAACTTGTTGTAGCATGGATATCATTTTGTTTCTAGGTATGTTCATCCCAGGGGCACTTATATTGGGTGGTTACGTATTTGGGAAGAGAAAGGTGAAAGGGTCTCTGGTCTGCTCCCAATCGGGTAAAGCTCGTCAAGGGTTTCCTTGGCGCTTTCATCCTTGCTGGTTTCTTAGTCGGAATTCTCCCTTTCACAATTCACCCCTGGGTATCCCTTAGGATCCATTTCTGGATTTTCCTCTTGGGCTTCTTTTGGTCTCTCCTTGCCCCATCTGCAAATCATCGTGATAGGGTAGTAGAAGTCTTGGCGAGGAATTTCAACTACTTGTTTGTGCGAGAATCGAGGTACGAGATATACGGGGAAAGTTTAGGTGTGGGCGGGGTTCATAGTGTCCTAAAATACTCCTATAGTATTTTAAACTTGATGTTCGATTCTAGTATTATCTTGTGTGCATAGTTGGTAGATCTTAGGTTTGTTGCAACACCACCATCACTCCCAAGCACATGTTGGTCATATCTCAAATAAATATAGTTGATCAGGCTATATTGATCCCAAATATGATTACATAACTGCCTAGGTTTGACTGTAGTGTTCAACCTTTTAGTTACTTTTATTTTCTTCTCGTTATGATACTGTGTTAGTAGTTACGTATACTTTTATAGAATACTTGTCTTTTTAAAGTATACTTTCAGGCAGAGTTTGTTTTAGTCCCATTGTATTTATAGTTGTATATCTTGTATGGCTAGATATACCAGTTCACTATAAACAATGCTCTGATACCAATCTGTCACACCCCCAGACCAGACAGCGGAAACGTCCGTAGGCGGGTGACTTCATTGTGCAGTATCATAACAATTGAATATAAATGAAACAGAGCAATCCAAACATCATACATTGAGATAACAAACTTACATTGTTTACATATTGTATTTGTTCATCGAGTTACATAAAAGAGACATAAGTAGAAATTCCAAACTACAGCTAAATAGTCTTGCATCCGCGTCCCTTGTTACCTGCTTACTAGATACCTGAGAATACAAGTCGTTTTGAAAAGTGTTAACTAAAAAGTTGGTGAGATCATAAGCAGTTTTGTGTATAAAATCGTTTACACTTGTTTAGAATCGTTCTTGTTGTATTTTCAGAAAATCCGATATTTTCTATGAAATCGTTTGAAGTCTTGCCTTGAAAATCATGAATATGTGTGTGCATGACATTACTTTTGTTCATCCTTATAAGGAGTGATTTTGAAAAGTAGTGTGATTTGTAAAAGCGAGCTGTGTCCGAGAATAGTTCTTTTGGATAGTAACAATCAACCGTTTCAAGAAAAATCCCTTATTTTCAAAAAGGAAATATGGTTGAGAATCTTGTTCCTCTTATCGAGTAAAGTTGAGTGTGTGCCTTCTAGTTTATCGTTATCGAAATCGTAGAAAAATCGTTTTCCCCAGAAAATCCTATATTTTCTGCTATAAGATAATCGTAAGTTCTAATTTCCAACTATGTATATGTGTGGGTTAGTTTATCGTTATCAAAATCGTTTACAAACGTTTTCCATAGAGTCCTACGCTTTTTAATTTGTAAATATAGCAGTATTACGACTCTATACTTGTAGGAGAAAGAATCAACATGGCTATTGTGGACATTCTACGCGATGAAGAAGGACAGTCAACACAACAAATGCGGACCATCACCTATCACGTGTAGGACAATCAACACAATGTGCCAAAGTTTATTTATGAGGTTTTCCTTACATAAATTTCTAGTTAATATAACATATTCTAGTGAGTCGTTATAACCATACTAATCTGACGAAGTGCCTGTTTTGGCGTTTCTTAGGCGCCCTCGGTTTGGATAAGACATTTGTCACCCTAGACTGGCCTGTCTAGCTGTAGCGAACATCGAAGGTGCGGGGTGTCAACTGTTGGGTTATGAGCATTCTAACACTCCTAAGTGTACATGCAACCCTAAATACCTTGGATCTATGTTTTCTCTATTATACATACAATTATGAACATCCAAGGTATTATCCTAATCTAGCATACAAAATAATAAATATAACAAGATAGAATACGTACCTCTTTGATGTAGAATGTCTTCATGAAGCTTGAGTGCCTAGTGCCCCAAGTATGACACCTGAAATGGTTCACACAACACCAAATACACATGGAATAACTTGAGAGAAACTTGAACACTCCTTGAAATCGTCTAGCCCTCACACTCACACATTAGTGCACGATTTCTTGAGCCATGGGATTCTTTTATATGGTGGCTATTAGGGTTACACCATGTAACTCATAACTTTACCCATTCCTTATGCTCCATGGATTTTAACCTCCATGGAGTATCCATGGGTCACCCCATGGACTTAGTCCAACATAAGGAATCTTGGATCACAAGCCCACATATATAAGAATGAATGATTTACACAATCAACCCATATATTTAATTAGTCTCCTTTTGATCACTTAATTAATTCCAAATTAATTCTTGATCAATACTAATTAAATAACCTTATTAATATATTAGAACTTATAACATATTAACCAACCTTAAGTGTTATTTCTCTCATTATAGTCTATCCAAATGCATGATGCCATGCAACCCAAATGGACCATGCCGGGTCGGGTCAAGTCTTACCAATTATAGTTATGGACTTAGACATTAATCCAACAGTCTCCCACTTGGATAAGTCTAAAACTATTATTGCGTATGACTTCAGGAACCGATCAGCAATCGTAGCTCTCAAAAGCTTCTGTCGAACTCTGACCTTGTCGATGAACTCTGACCTTTGTCAATGACTTGTCCATTAGATAAGGGATCATATATTCCTCCATTCTAGATATCATATGGACTGAGACATGGATTATCAATCATTCTCTCTGTCCATTTGTTGTTTCCCGATTTTCGATTCATGATGACTGACTGATTGAACAAATCAAATCAGTCCTGGCTTGGCCAAGCACTCACATGTATCATCTTTAAATCATCGAGGGGCCCACAAATATCGCTTTTATCCCGAAGGTAAAAGGAATGGATAAACTTCGACTCATATGGCTTGTTCTACTACTTTTTGAATCATACACAAAGGCACGTTTTATAACATCGAGTTACCAATGCGTTTTCGTGCAATCAATGTATAACCAACTCATAGTAACAACTCATATCTCTAGGTTTGAAGAATATAAGATATTATCGTCTCATGATCACTCGTGATAAAATCCATGAAGTGATTCAAATGAGTGCGGGTTGAATCCAATACTCAAAACTTATGAGCACTCATGAGTGTTGTAGCACCACTTTGTCCACCAACTTGGACCTCTACAAACCACCCCATGACAGTCTTGATTCATATCTACTTCCAACATATGACCGACTGTGGATGGTTTGAATAACTTAATCATTCAGGAAGAGCGACTTAGTTATTCTGGAAGTCAAAACATGCAAAGTGAAACACAAGAATAAATGAATCAAATATGGTATCAAACCCTATGAATATAAATAAACACTTTTATTTATCACCATACTGATTACTCATTATTCATTGTTTCGGTTTTATCAACTTTATACTTGAATTTAAAACAATAGTTGTCCCATGCTCCAAGCATGTACACTATGTTTTCTAAACACTAGTCATGCCATACACCAAGTATGCATACTATGTTTGTCTATGATCTTTACTTTGTAAAATAGATCAATTGAACATCACTCCAATGATCCTCTTTTCACAGTCCCAAATCCTTACTGCAAATGCAAGAATTCCAAATTCATGCCATTTACTGAAATCTGTTAGATTCTAAACTTATATGCATTGATCCTCTTAATGATTATGCACAAAGTCAGAAAGACTTGACAACAATCATTACAGAGCATTCCAAAGGAGATCAGCTCCTTGGAAACATCCTTCTTTCATTAAGTTTCCTAATCTTACACAGATTGAATAATTTCTAACTTTGAAACATTTCCATATTCCATTTTGACTATCACTTCTGAACAAGAGTTGCCTCCTTACAGATTATGTCAATATGGTCCTTCCAGAATTAACATTATACTTCCAACTGTCCTTGAGCAACCAATCTTTGGTAAACCTTAGATTGTCCTCGACAATTGCTTAATCATTTTAGTCATATCCAATTCTAGACCTTTTCCCTTCATAATGCCCCAGGCATTTGGAAAATTTTAGAAAGGATGAATATAGCACATGTAATCGATCCTATATCTGAAGCATATGGGACACGATTCATGATGTCTCACATAAAGACTAAACCAGTCTTTTGCTATAATATTTCCATTTCAATTTGCCAAGTTCTCAAAATTCAGATTATGAAAAGGGATGCCGTAATCATAATCGAATTTTAGAACGCAAATAATGGACCCATATATAGAATTTCCTTATGTTGAGCCATTCCAACATGAAATTCATATATATATCCTTGATTAAATACGATTAAAATCTCAATCTAAGCTTTTAGAATTGAAATGAAGTATAATTTCCTCTCCCTTAATTATAGCAAAACAACTTTTTCAACCCCTGCAACCTCACGAATTGAAACTTTTGTTTTCTATAATTAACATTGCTAACTTGCAACCTTTGTCATAATTATCATGCTCCCACTAACATGATGATTATTAGCATAACACTTATGCTCCCACTAGCTTTGACATGTACTCAGAAATCAGCTGACTTTCTTACCAAAGTTCAGATTTCTGATACTAGATTGTTTTGATAAAACTTTATCAAAATCATACACCTCTCTTAGATAGCTCACATGTGTGTCTAAACAATTTTAGAACTATGAAAAGGGATGCCGTAATCATAGTCTCAATTGTTTAGACCTTTGCCACTTCTCACAAGTCCATGTTAGTGTGCCGGTAAACCACACACGCTCCACTAACGACTTTGAGAATGCAAATATCACAATTGCTATCTAGCTAAAATCTACTTAGTGAAAGTGTTTCCTCACCATCATTTTCATGAATCGGAGAGAAACCTTATGACACTTAGATTTAATAGTGTATGTGTTCTTATCCATGTGAATTTGTCAAAACCATAATCACAAGACAAGGTTAGTGACAAATCCAAACTCATATTGATTAAACTTGTGCAATCTTAAATTCTTTCCATTTGGCAGCTCAGGTGCCTGCCATTGCTTCCAAGTAGTTGTGCAACCAATTGAGAACTCTCAGAACTCCTATGCAAAGCCAACTTGAATAGGCACAAAAATGTCAACACGATAGGTTATAAATCTCAAGTCGTGTGCTAGTGAAGGACTTTAGGTTTTATTCTTGATTAAGTCTTGAAACTTTCAAGAGCTTTAAGACTCCCACTGTCCTCTTGACATATAAGACTCCCTTGTCAAATATTCAAGAGATAGTGCGGATTCTTTATCAAGACTAACACTTTACACAATTGGCCTAAGTTGGTCTCTGTTTTATCCAAAACATCACAACTTACCAATTTCAAATGTACAAGAGTAGATAACCTTTTACTCTTACATTTGACTAGTGTTAACAAACCCTCTTTAAGATATGTCACTCAAGTTACAATCTTGGAGTATGACTCTAAGAATTGTTTTTGGAACGAAGTATGACTCATCTTTTTGATTTAACCATTTCAACAATTCATGACTCCTCTTCTTAGTCATAAGAATGCACTAAGATGACTTTAGAGGACCAATTGTGATATGGTATCTTAATCATTAAGATGATCATAAACATGATACTAAAGTACTCTCCCATCTTTTCAGATTTGAGAAACTTTTATCTTTCTGCCATACTTTGATTCTTCTTATTCGTTCTGTCTCACATTGAAACTTCTCCAATGCTATAGACTTATACTTAAACTTATAAGTATAACCATATTTACTGAACTTAAGTAAATCATGACGAATAGTCTTCTTGATCTTTTGTGGTGGACTTGACCAGTGCACAAGAATGTGTACTCGATCCCTTAGTCCTTTCCTTATTCACATAAGGAATTAGTCTTAATTTTCCAAGCTGAAAGTTCTCATTCATCATACTATACAACTTGCATGATTCCAAGTTTCGGTCCAATTGAACCTTGGGTGATGAGAATCTTTCCTTATTTGGTAATATTAGACACTACCACAACCGAAAGAATCAAATCCATTTTTCCAATATTGCTATCAATGGAATCTTATAAGCAACAACTTTTCACAAATGCCATTGTAAGGATAAATAAAATCAAAACCTTTTTCTTTTATTTTAAAACTTTGCGGAAAAACTTATCCTTACAATCCATATGAAAACCTTGTTGTTATCTATTCCTAAGAAATATAAATATCATAACTCTTAAGTAATAGCCCAAAATTCTGATCACCGAACCATGCGATTGAAATCCATCTTCGCGATCAGAATCAGCATGTACTTAATAGAGTTAGACAATGGACTTTACCTGAAGTAGAGCCAAACTTATTGACTTTAACATCCTTAGGTAAATTTGGCAGCTTCGTAACCAATGCCCCTTCCTTTGGCAATAGTTACCTATGGACCCTTGATAATGGGACTATCTCAGACTTCGCCTCTCTCTTTACCATTGGGTCAACCGAGTTGACTATGGCCGATCCCTTTCCATTGGGAAGAGAGAGCTTTACTGGATATCCAATGTCATCATTGTCAATGTCCATAGCGTTTTAGGAAGTTGATCTTAGCAAATAGATAAGATCATTAAGGGTCTTGTCTTAGTCTGTTTCGTAGGATTCCCAAAAGAGCTCACTATGTGACTTAGAAAGTAGTTGAGCCACCAACTTTCTCAAGACTTTGACACCCAACTCTCCCGGCTTGTCAATATGTGACTACATCTCCAAGATGTGATCACACCTAGACCTTGCCTTGCCAATAGGGCTTGAGTGACCTTAAACTTCTTAGGAACTTGTGGGTTAGGGAGAATAATTGGAGGAGGTGAAAGAAGTATGATATCCATGGGATATCATCTTCATTTAGGAAAGCTTGTTTCAAGAGATTTATAAATGTCTAGACCAGACATCTTTTTGGGAGATATTCAAGATAGTTGATTTAAAGTCCTTAATATGACACCCAATATGAAATATTAAGGCTAGGACCCAACAAACTATTTTATAACTTAGAAGAGGGATGCCGTAATCCAATCTATAAAATATTTGAAGGTAGGTGAATGACGATTCACCAATTTCCACCATGAAAAACGAAATAATTTATTAGGTTTTAATTGGATTTGAAAGTCCTAGATCTTTGAGATTCATTGAACTGTTCAAAGGCATGTTTCAATCTCGAGTGTGCCCTTCAGGTTTTGTGACTGGGATGCCGAGGATCACAAAACAAGGTGTGAATAACCATGCAAATATACTTGGTACCCTTAATATTTACCCCTTAATCAGTGTGCCGGTTAACCACACACGCTCCACCGATACTATGATAAATATTAAGTTACCCTTTGCCTACCTTGTTAAGTCCAGGTTAGTGTGTCGGTTAACCACACACGCTCCACTAACGACTTAAGCAAAGTGCAAAGTGTAATTTCATGGGTTAGCACCAAATTCACATTTTCCTAAGTAACTAAGATTGGGTATTAATAAGAGTTTAGTTACTTAGTATTTATCATTAATACTTTTAATGAAAGGAGAATTATAGTCCTTGTCCTACCCGTTCGGCTAACGACCCTCCACCAGTCAAGGAAGCGGTGGGTGAGAGTGGACACCCATTAAACTGTCATTTTATAGGCAGTAACCTTATACCCCCCTTATAGACCGGCTTCGTGAATGAGGCCTACTAACGGTAAGACTGACTTTACTCTTATACATATATATAAATATTATTAACTTATAATATTATAAAGTATAAGGGTTGAATTTTAACTTTTAAAATTCTAAGGGCTAACTTGGAATTAAAGTATTCATAAGTGAAAACTTTTCAAATTCCAAAACTTGAGGGCAAGTTTTGAAACTATTCAAAACTAATTAATTCCATAACTTATGAGTTTAAAGTAGTTTTAATTAAAAAAAAAAAAAACTCTTCAAGTTCCATAACTTGAGGACAAGTTATGGAAGACTTTAAACTAATTAATAAAAAAATAACTTTTTTTATTGTAACTTATGGAACTAATTAAGGTTACACTTTTTTTTTTAATTTAATGAAGAGACTCTTGAACCTCCATAACTTGAGGACAAGTTATGGAGTCATAAAACCATTTAATTAGAACTAGACTCTTCATTTTGTAACCTTTGCCAACTTTTATGAGTTTTATGATTCTTAAATATGACTTTTCATATAACTTGAGGACAAGTTACAAAAACACACTTTGGAATCAACTCTTAGATTAAAATGGATTGAAAACAACTATTTCACACAACTTTTCTATTAATCTAAGAACCTCATAAGAACAAGATAATTCAAATCATCAATCTTAAAGAAATTAGCATGAACATACAAACTAATACAAATCTTGAAATTATGACAAATATCTTAGAAATTGGATTAGCATGAACATTACCACCTCAAAAACAAGTTTATAAGTCCAAAAACATCTTAGGGTAATGTTCCTAGTCCAATTCCAGCCAAAACAATCGAATATATGCATCCAACTCGATTTTTCAGCTACTTTTGCAAGTATAACAAGAAAACAAGCCTAGGCTCTGATACCACTGTTGGGTTATGAGCATTCTAACACTCCTAAGTGTACATGCAACCCTAAATACCTTGGATCTATGTTTTCTCTATTATACATACAATTATGAATATCCAAGGTATTATCCTAATCTAGCATACAAAATAATAAATATAACAAGATAGAATACATACCTCTTTGATGTAGAATGTCTTCATGAAGCTTGAGTGCCTAGTGCCCCAAGTGTGACACCTCAAATGGTTCACACAACACCAAATACACTTGGAATAACTTGAGAGAAATTTGAACACTCCTTGAAATCGTCTAGCCCTCACACTCACACATTAGTGCACGATTTCTTGAGCCATGGGATTCTTTTATATGGTGGCTATTAGGGTTACACCATGTAACTCATAACTTTACCCATTCCTTATGCTCCATGGATTTTAACCTCCATGGAGTATCCATGGGTCACCCTATGGACTTAGTCCAACATAAGGAATCTTGGATCACAAGCCCACATATATAAGAATGAATGATTTACACAATTAACCCATATATTTAATTAGTCTCCTTTTGATCACTTAATTAATTCCAAATTAATTCTTGATCAATACTAATTAAATAACCTTATTAATATATTAGAACTTATAATATATTAACCAACCTTAAGTGTTATTTCTCTCATTATAGTCTATCCAAATGCATGATGCCATGCAACCCAAATGGAGCATGTCGGGTCGAGTCAAGTCTTACCAATTATAGTTATGGACTTAGACATTAATCCAACATCAATCTCGTATAGATCTATACACAAATTCCCGCTCTCCCTCCAAGAGACTCTGGCTATAACTCCTTACAGGACTTAGACGTACACTAATATTTTTATATTTAGGTACTTTTGAGATTTGTCTGACTAGAATATTAACCACCTTTTGAGCTATCGTTAGAGATCCATTATTTGTTAGATAAATAATGAAATTCATACTTGTTGAATAAGAATATCGTTCTCGTTCCATATCGTTGATTGTGCTCGTTAACTAGGTGCTCGTGTTCGTTCTTTTCGTTTATTGAAAAATAAGTCATTTTAGTCAAGAGAGAAAAATGTCAAGTTATAATTTATATAAATTTATAACTGCCGGTTATGACACGCATTTTCTGTTTTATGACATATAGAACATTACTTATGTTCTTGGAGGTTCTATGACAGCAGCTTATGACATACAAATATTTCTGTCATAAAGGCTCTATTTGATATTTTCTTGACGCAAACTTTTATATTGAATATTTACAAAATACTCCCTGACAGTTTGCAAAATAGTCACAAAGTTTCCTTTTTCGAAAATTACTAGAAATGGTGTCCACTTATCAAGATCCCTTTTTATGATTTATATCTCTAGACATGAGAGCATAGATAAAGGGGTTAAGTTGGACACACCCAATAGTTGGGAGGCTCTTTTGTACAAAGTATCCTCTGTTCTTTATGAAATTTAGAAATCCTTCGTTCATGAGTATATTACTAAATAATAATTTAATAATATTTCACACACACATACAAACATACGTATATATGCAATGATTTAATAATCTAGGCAAGATTTGACTTGTACTCTCCCCCCAAAAACATTAAAACATTGAAAAAGGTGGGGTATGAAGCTCACCTTGAGTTAGTTGAGGAGTTGTCTGGAGTTATGGAGTGAAGATCTCAAGCTTAAACTCTTGCTGAGATGAGGAACTTCCCTGGGAGGGATGCTTTCCTAAGGATGATCATCACATATTATTATGAATAAAATAATATGGATTCATCTTGAAATATAATAAAATATTAGGTGGGTGGAGGAATTTACCTTTCAACTCCAGGGAGAAATTGAGAATTTCCTTTCAGCAAGATCCCCTGTTCTTGCTTGAAGATGAGTTTTTGAGAGAAAATGGGAAAAGTGAGAGAGAAAGTGGAGTCTAAACTCCTTTACTGTCGTGGCTTTGGAGTATAAGGAAAGGAAAGGAATCTTTGATGCATGGGGATCTGGTGGTCCATGCATGGA